>NC_141395.1:7887500-9087500 GCF_034619465.1 Leptosomus discolor | reverse complement strand
GAAGCCCAGATTTCCCTCCTGAAGCAAGACCTTCAAAGGAAAGCACTGAAAATAACCTTAGCAATTTATGCATCCATTTCTTGACATTTTTCAGCAAGCCCATCCATCAATTTTCTCCATTTTGCCTGGCAGGTGCAATAGGGGTGCAGAGCATAGTATCATTGTTGACCACAGCAAAATAAAGAATATCTGGGTACCTTTAATTATGTTGTTCTGAAATTACTTTTATGCTATGATATGTTCTTTGCATTTCAAAGCAAGGCTTCCATATTTTAAGTAAAATTGAGTACATACTTCTAAGGGTCGCACCAAGAATTGCATTTCTTTAAGCAATTTACAGACAGTTGCAGCTTTGACTCCAGATAAGCACTTTTTTCTTTCTTGAAATGCTTAACTAAGAGGGTGAGTTATACTAGTCACTTAAGCTAGTGCTGTTCTTTATCTGGCGCCTGCTTTTGTGTTAGATCAATACCGAATGCCGCAAGACAAAAGGAAGATAATCAGATTGTAATTTTGCATTAGTTTGCCTACATGATAATGCCATTCAACTGCATTTAGGAAAATCTTTTTGCTTCCATGTGTTACAGCTCTGCACATAAATTAGTACTGTCTCCCTTGCCAGACAGCTCCCTATAAACAACGACAAAGCTACATTTGAAAGACACGTTCTTTAAAATATTACCCTGTAGTAACACCTACTACTTGACAATATTTAACCTTTCTATACTCAGATGATGTCTGTTTTCTTGCAAACACCTCCCTCCAAGTGGATACATAGGACACCCCTGGATTAACCCGGGTATTTAAACATGTCTCTGGGGTCATTTTACGTGTTTCAGGGCTTCATGGTTGGCCTCCAGCTGATGCCACAGAAGGAGATGGGTGTCCCGTAGGCACCATGTCATATGTGCCAACCAAAGCAGTATTTCAGACACCCAAGGCTCTCTTAAATGACACTGAATACGCATGTCTAGGCAGCTCAGTCCTACCCCTCTTGTCGTTGATGGCAAGTTCTTCAGGAGCAAGAACCAACAATCTCTTCCTTTTTTCATGTGCAGTGCATGTTACTGTGGTGTCCTATATCTAACTTGAAAGGCATGTACATGCATTTCTACCATAAAGCACCCTAACCAGTGAGCCTTATTTAAATTAGACAGCCATCAATATAATGCTGTTATATTACATATGTATTTAATAAACATCAGTACTGCTTAAACTCATCTGAGTCAAGAGACAGCCAGGTTTAGTGAACACTTTGGACTGGAGAAGACAAAGTACTGTAAGTAGCTCAGTAGTATTTTTGGCCTCACAGTCGATCCTCTTATAATCATAAATCACTTTCCTCTCCATATGTGTATTTTCTTTGCTTTTTAGCCTGTAGATACAGACTGTCTATTTTGGAGGGCCCTTTGTGGACAGAAGCACTTACTGATTTGGGCAAAAAAATAACAGTAACCTGAAAAAATTAATAACCTGGTGTCACAGAGGCACCCACACACAGACAGAGCAGTCACTCCAAACACCCATATAGACCTCAGCAAACTGCAGGCGCGGATGCCAGCCAGAGGCACTCAGAAAACAGACAGAGCAGCTACTCAAAACAGGGATTTATTCCAACCAAAGCTGGCTAACTCTCCAACAAACCAAAGTAACGTTCGGACGTCAGATGGGAACATACCACTACACAGCTAACTTCAGAATTCATAAGATTTTTTTAACCAGGCCTCTCAGAAAAATGATCCACTGAAAGGGGGAAAAATCTCTCATTCAAAGGTACCCAAAACTAGAATCACTCACCCAAAAGGGCAAGGGCTTACTCAAGGATGTACCCAGCAGTACTCACTCACCCAAGGTGGGGGATGAGGGCGCTCAACCCCAGGGAGTTTCCTCAGGCGGGTCCCAACCCCAGGGGAGAGTCCCCAGCTACAGCCCCGCTGCTCCGAGGAGGACTGGCTCCAGCCAGCTCTCCAGTGGGACCCCATTTATACCTGAGCCCAGTCTGACCTGTGGTCAGTTCCAGTTAGTTGGCACTGGCAGGAAAAGGCGAGGTAAACAGAGCGATCAGGTTTTCAATGGCCAGACAGCCCCATCTGTGTGTGCTTTGTCCAGTCTCCTGAAAGACCTGATCTTTATCGGGTCCTTAGTGAGCTCTGGTGGTTTTCTGGTCAGGGCAGGTGCACCTGCCGTACCTGGGCTTTCCCTTCTAACTTGAAATAATGAGTATGAGGGAGCTCCTCCAAAACCTCAAATTTTCATGTGATTTTCCAGAAAGGCATAAACTGTCTTGGTCAAAACTGGTCCCAAACTCACTGATAGTTGGCAACTTCTGGAAAGTTCCCAGTGAACTGAATTTCAGGCTCTGTTACATAACCCTGTTTTAAAAAAACCCTCACGTAAGAATCCACAGAGCCTTGAGTTCATTTCGTATCAGATTGAATTAAAGTATCTCAGTAATTAAAGACATGAAAGTTGTAATCACTAATGACAGCCTTCCACAGAGCGGCATGGGGGTGGCAATGGCACAAGCTACCTCTCTTCCCTTCAAGCAGATCAGCCTGGGACAAAAAAATGCAGTTGGGTGACCTGGATGCTAACTCCACCACAAACTCCTCATGGAAAGCTAATGCATTATTTGCATATATTCAAGCACTGAGGGGATTTGTGTGCCCGCGCTTTCTGTCTGCCTCCGTCTCAGCCTGTCTATGCTACTCATGCATAAGCAGATATTCCAGAGCACAGTTTTGCAGTATCTGTGGAAGCTGTAAACGTGGACACCTTTCTAATTAATAGCTTATTAAAGATTATGCATATGTCATTATTAATCAGCTTAAGAAATGTGCCTTCAATTTTGCCTCCCTGGACAGCTAGTCACTAGTAACACAGGCCTGCCCAAAAATATGTCCATTACAGCCACAGCTGTATTAGCTACTTTTATACAAATCCGGTTGCTATTGAATATTTTTGCTACTTCCGATGGAATATTTCAACCATCTGCATTTCACTGCATATACTGATATAGAGCTAGGCAGCGCAGGGGATTCCTCCTTTTCCAAAACTAACTAACATGAATTTTCTCATCACAGAAGAGCAAACTCCAGATCAATGCACAGGTGCTCAGTTCTCAAATTCTCTTAGACTTCATTTACCTCTCAAATTAACTAATTAATTTACTGTACACCAATAAGTAGACCAAGGCTCTTCAACTGACACCCAACAGACAGAGTGGCTGAACAGGGTTGCAGCATGATGTGGTGGAGTTGTTATAGCTGGAACTGGAGCACCAGCAACTGCTCCTGCCATCAACCTACTTGGGCCATCTTGAGTAGCCAGCTGAAAGGGAAAAAATACACCAAATTCATCGAATCCTGATGTTAATTCCTCATGGGAAGCTCGAAATCACATCATTTTTAGAAGAGAAATTCTAAGTGTTGTTTCTAACTTTTTAAGTCTCCTGTTTCCGACAAGAAACTAACCAAAAATATCTGCAGGGCTGCCATGGGATTCAATCTAAAGAAAACATCATTTTTATCATCAAGAAAAATCTACAGAGAGGCTCCCATGAGGTGACTGTATTTGTAAACACTGCTGTAAGGCAGGAACAAGAGTTTTAAAAAGTCAGATTCAGAAAGTTCTGACAGTCCCAGACAGAGGAAGGAAAATGTCAGTCTTTTAACACTTTGTAAAACACTACAATTTTATGGTATTTTGAATTTGGTTTGAATCTTTAAGGCCAAACCTAGCTGCTTCACACACTGCACATTACGTGTTTTATCACCATTTTCAGTAAAACAAACTTTAATAAGAATGTCTTTTCTTTAAAAGGTACTTGGCATTTTCAAATGCCTCTTCTGGAAAGGCCAGCAAGCCTTCTGCTGCTCACCTGTTTAATCCTACAAATTGTAACAAATTAGGAGGATGGAAAAAGAATGAACACTTATTTACTCTTAAAATGTCTCAACATCCCCCATTGCTTTTAGTTGGGGGAGGCAGGCTGTTAAGCTTGACTTATAAAACCAGCTTTGAGATTTCTTATTCCTTATAGACCAAAAAGTTTAATTTTTACAGCATTTTAATCTCTAAAGCTTTAAAAATGTAAAGCTTACAGACTCCTCTTACCTTAAAGTCTTACTAGAGTACTCCATGCACAAAACAAATGCTGTTCTTGTCCCATGGGACTGTCTCTGCATACCTATATCTACATTGTATTTCATCCTTCTTCCAGGTCAACAGATAAGCATTAGTTTTTGGAGTCACATCATTCTGAAACTCAGCTGTGAGAAGCACATGGGGGATCACTAATGAAGTAAATGCTCATCAGTCTTCCCTGAGCTTCCATCAGCTTAAAGGCTAGAAGAGAAGGCAGTATCAAACCTTTCAACTGAATCAGGTAAAGTGTTTTAGACTCAAGACAAATTCTGCTGCATTTAACTCCTATATATAAGACTGTATACTAACAACAAATTCTTCTTCTTTTTTTTTTTTTTTTTCTCCAAGAACTGGTTAAATTATTCTTAAAAGTAAGCTGGAACTATTTGGAAGTAACAACATTTTCTAGTCTTCATTTGGTTACCAAAATCAGCTGTTAACTGATCATTGACTTTACTCCACAATCTGAACATTTGTATCATTATTAGCAAGTGAAATTTGACCTCAGTTAAACACAAAGTGCTTGCAAAACATGACAGTATATGGTTGTGCAAAGCATAAGTGCTTCTATTTAAAGTTCCATTTCTATTTTAGAGGGAAAAAAAAACAGAAAACTTGCGGTTCTAAAGTTAAGATTAAATGCAAAATATACAAGTGTTCTGAAAATATTTTTCATTAAAATCTATTTTAAACTCCCACTCCCCAGCCCCAAATATCTTTAAATCTATACAAGTTGAGAAATATTGCTTATTCTTTGGATCTGCAGGACCCTCAGATGAACCAAACCTTCATTTTTTCTTTCAAATGTTGTTCCTTGGCACAATATGCATGGTAGAACCCAGTGGAATAGTACTTGCTCACACAGTGTAAATCCTTGCATCATTTTTTAATTTTTTCATATGTTTTTGGCATATGCCCTGTCAGGAGAAAGAAGCCATGCCACATCCTGACTCTCTGACTCTTTCATCATCTTAGCTATGCTGTTTCATACCACAGCCAACAACTCTGAATCTGAAAAGCTTTCCATCCACAGAGAAGATGGTCTTGCTATAAAATGCTGCAGCTCCTTCTGAAACATGTAGAGAGATGTATCAATTAAGTATATTTTATATTGTTAATTTATAGGGAATTTTATATTGTAACATCTGGGTAAAAATGTTAAAAGGAAGGAGAAAGAAAGGAATTCTATTGGCACATAAGAGAGAAGTCTCAGCAATTTCTACTGTATGAACTCTTGAGCTGAAGGTGGAGTTTTCATTTCAGAAATTTTTTATTTAGAAACAACAGAAAGCCAAAAACAGCAAGCCACACCTCGACACCAGCTCTGATATGACCTCTGTTTTTCAAGCTAATTTAGCCTTCTGTCCAACTATGTCTAGAATTTGCATTGCAGAAAATTTAAATAACCCGAAACATGAAGGAAACATCTTCTGTGTCTCAAAGAAATATCTGATGTGGAAACTTTATTTTGCTTATGAAATGGGAAACATAACTAAAGGATTTAGGATGTTATAATGAAAGATTTGGACACTAACACATACCTAAAAAACAGTCTGGCTTAAAATTACAACACAGAAGCTTCTATTTATAAATATTTAACTGAAGTATTAATACAAAAACGAGAAAATCTCCTTCATTTTATTCCCTAGGGAATAAAACTATTCCTTGAAACTAGCAACTTCTTAATTCACACAGATGTGGGGCAACTTAATATAAACATCTGTTTTAGAAAGGCTTCTGCAAATTTCCAGTTTAGCAACACATGACATGACATTTGAGTTTAGTGGTTCCTCCCCAGAGCTTGTGGCTGCACCTTCAGCTCTGCCCCATCACTATCCCAGACTTCAAGGCGGCCTTTTCCAGCTCCGTAAGAAACATCCATGGGGGCCAGGAGTCCACAAGGAGGGTCCAGCTTTGTCGCTCCCTGCCCACACAAACACTGCTTTCAGCATTGCAATTTTAGCTGCAGGTGTAAATGCCCTTTCCAACCCTCTCAAAAGATGTATCTTGGGTCCCTTCCAACCCTAGGAGATCTCCAGAGGAGACCTCAGCCAGAGGACAGGTGAATCTCATCAGCTGCTCTTTAAGGGACTGAAGGTCTTGATGGCTCATGGGAATTACCCCTTCTCCTTAGACACCTCGCCAGCTGCCTGTCCCTCCGGCTGACAGACCTGGTTGCCCCACCAGCACGCATGTGCAGAAGCAAGATCTTCTCTCTTCCCCTGCCTGTGCTGGTCCTCCATTTTCATAGTCACACTTAATTACAGCAAAAGTGCCTGATCTTCTTTTTAACAAACAAAATCTTCATCAAAATGACTGTTGCAGTATTATATGTCTGTTAGGTCACTAACTACTAAAACGTTATTGGATCAGAAACCTAAAGTGAATCTCACAGTAACTAAATAAAATTTAGAAACTGGAATTAAAATTGACATAATCGTTGGCAGGCTTCTAGTCTTAACTGTCCAAGAGCCACCTACTCAAATGGGATTAAGGAGGAAAAGATCAGTGGGAGTTGCCTATCATCACACTAAATCATAAAGTCATCCATTATTTTGTGTGAATTTAATGTGCTTAAAACATTCAAGAAGTCTTTCTGCCATAGTGGAGAGGTAATCTAAGCTTACTCTTGGTGCAGTCATTTACAGTGTAATCACGTGTTTTCAAAACCAGTTGTGAAATCAAGTAATGAAGGGTACAAACCCACGGTCAGACGTGATCCCATTCCAGCAGCTGACAGTCACCACACATCAGCTGAGCCGGTGTAACCTTCTGTGTGCTCCTACCCAGCCCTGAGTAACTGGGTTCACCAGAGCACAAAAAAAGTCGCTGTGTGACACGTTCCCCTTCCCAGCATGGCTCCGTGAGGCTGCTGCGCAGCAAACAGGCAACTTGCCCAAGGCAGCTGCAGTGCAGCCTTGCGATCGAAACCCGAGAAAAATCCAGACAGTCTTGAACTTCCCTTTAAAACATAAACTTCTTCTGAGCATACACATAACAGAACTGTTATTACTCAGGTTATTAGTAGTTATTTATCAATTATACTCAGCACTTGCAGCAGATTTCAACAATTACTCCAGTTTTATTTGATTCCATCCACATGTCATCAGCATGCTACTACGCATGCATTATACATGCTGTATAACCCTTCAGCACGTTCAGTATTCTTCAGGGAAATGATGCATCCAATAAGCCCTAGAGTCAGCCTCAAGAAAGTTGTACTATCAAGTTGCCTAATAAGATCATTTGATACACGTTGATTACACTCAACACCACCAGCTTTCATTTGATCAGGCAACTTGGATCACATCTTGCCTTCAGGGAAAGAAGGGCAAAATCATTGTAAGTTGCCACTAAATACAAAGCTACATTATTAAGAAACATAACTCAAACTCCTTCAGCAGAGACAGACAGATTTTCCAGCTCTGCGGCATTTCTCACTGAAAGACAAGCAAATCAATCAAACATGGGCAGTGAGGATTTTCATTAGGTGTCTTGCTTATTTTTTGAACCCCTACTCTGTTCTTCACACAGCAATGGAGATCATAACTACACCAGTTCATTACTTTGGCAACACAAAGATAATTAAAAATTATTCATACTAGTATTCCTTATCTACAGAATGTATTTCCTCCAAATTTTAGATCATTCTATCTCTTTAGGAAAGCTGCATATAGATAATATAAACCCTAGCTGAAAGAAAAAAAAAAAAAACCACAGTAGTTTGAACATAGAACTACCACAGTAATTTCTTTTTTTCATCTTCAAGAAAACTAGGCATAAATGCTAAACATTATTCAATGGGATATTGTTTTCTTAAAAATGCAAGCCATAAAAACTATCTAGGGAAATAAAGTGAAATAATCTGGATTGCCAAAACCATTACTGACGAAGACCAATAATACATTAAAATGGGAAATTAGAACAAAGTGATAATTTGAAAGTGGAAACTTTATAAGCAATTGTCAACGCGGCAGTAAATGAAAAGTACGTGATCCCAAAGGGCAGTTGCTCCCGCTTCTCCCACACACAAATACTGCACTTCCACCCCTGTCCCAGCAGAGCCCTCTGCTCTGGCTAAGGAATGCAAACAGGAGGAAACCAGGCCAGGAGCGACGCTTCTCTCGACTCTTCCCTCGTGGATGCTGTGCCACTGGCAAACGGACGCATCTGGTGATGTTGTGGGAAACAGCAGCAGGGAGAAATACATTAGCACCATTATACTACCCCTTATCTGAGAGCCTAAGGCTGACCTATAGCTCATAGGATATCTGAAAATTTGGCAACAAATATTAAATTCTAGATGAAGATTTAGAGGCCATTCAAGTTCAGACTTTGGAGGTTTTTTGATATCCTTTACCCACTAATGGTCCTTCCATGTTCAGGTATGATTTATCTTAGAGCGTTTACCTCACTTAAATAACATAATTATATTTTAATATAAGAATTCAAAACTCACCTAACCAGACTCTGTTCTCTTAAAAAAAAAAAAAAAAAAAAAAAAAATATCAATGAGACTTTTATCACTTTGTCTTAAAAAGGAACAAGACTGGGGTTTCAGAGGCTGATCATACACACTTCAGGCAACTTTTATCGTGAGCAAAGAGACTATATGTCAGATAGACACAGAGTAAGAGGACAAAGTCATTATTTATTAGGCAATACACACAACAGATAACTAGGATGAATGAGCAATTATGCTAAGGATTGAAACGCTCTCCACCCGGATGAGACACCTGATGAGTCTCTGCTGACCAAAGAACTGTCATTTGTGGAAAGGATGGGACGAAATGTGACGCTCCTTCATTTTGCTGAGTTTCCATCTTCAGAGTCTCTTTTACTTAGGGTTTTTACAAACTGTTATGTCAGTACTTTTCCTCTTGGATATTGTTATATTTCAGCTGGGTATTGAAAAGAGATAGGAATCCTCAAGGTCTGCCCATCTTTAACTAACTCCTCGGCAGCCTTGCACAAGTCATTTAAGTTCTCTTTGCTTCAATGCCCATCGTAAAAAGGAATTAACAGTGCTTAATTGTTCATCATGTTGGCATGTGGCAAGAATTTGACCATTTCTTCATTTGTTTTCTGAAAATGTAAATCGTCACCTACAGAAAACTTTAAATATCACAGACCTGACTCAGGAACACACATGCAAGAAAACCTCTGAAAAGAACAACTTTTGATTAAACAATGACTGCGGAATTAGGTCTGTTATTAAAAAGACAAAACCAGTCTATTATCTAGCTTTTGTAGCCATCGATGTGCTCCATAGATCATAATGAATAAATTAGTTACATAAAATAATACTGATTTTAGAAGAGTTATCAGTTTAATTTCAGTATTACTTCTTACTATCTTCATTTTCTTAGAAACTTTTTATCATCTTTTTTTGAGCGTCATTTTGAGAAAACACTGAGAATCAGAAATTTAATATTTTCAAGCACGCCCCCTTACTGAAAACAGTTACGGTATTTTATCTCTTTTCCTCCTCTTCTGAAAGCTTTAGCTCATTACCACTACCTTTTGATCTACATGAGAGTTCTCCACTGGAAGTAGGATGAAAAATACAATAAAAAGATAAAAAGTTAGCACAAAGTAAGGTACGATCCCACAAGACACAAATTCTTCCATCTCCTCCAGGCTGCCTCTCATTAGCTGGAAGGGGTTATTATTGACAACTCTGTTGCCATTGCTAGTACTTTTAATCTTCACCTTTTTCATGGAGTCATAGAATGGTTTGGGTTGGAAGGGGCCTTTAAAGGCCATCTAGCCCAACCCCCCTGCAGCGAGTAGGGACATCTTCAGCTGGATCAGGTTGCTCAGAGCCTCGTCCAGCCTGGCCTTGAATGTTTCCAGGGATGGGGCTTCTACCACTTCTCTGGGCAGCCTGTGCCAGTGTTTCATCACCCTCATTGTAAAAAATGTCTTCCTAATATCTAACCTAAATCTCCCCTCTTTCAGTTTGAAACCATTACCCCTCGTCCTATCAGTAACCTCGCTGATCAAGAGTCCCTCCCCACCTTTCCTGCAGCCCCCTTTAGTACTGGTAGGCCGCTATAAGGTGTCCCTGGAGCCTTCTCTTCTCCAGGCTGAACAACCCCAGCTCCCTCAGCCTGTCCTCACAGGGGAGGTGCTCCAGCCCCCTGAGCATCTTCGTGGCCTCCTCTGGACCCGCTCCAACAGGTCCATGTCTTTCCTCTACTGAGGACTCCAGAGCTGGACGCAGTACTCCAGGTGTACTCTATGAAGTAAGACTATTTTACAACACAGCTCTACCTTAACCACATCTTGAAAACTCCCAGCTGTCTCTGCTGCCTGATGGCATTTAGCCACTGGTTGGCAGACAAGAACTTTGATGCTTCCACAAATACCTTTGGCATAAACCCACATATTTGACACGTTCAGCCTTAGAGGTAGAGGGTGATCAGTTCTAGCCTGGATATTTTCCTGGAAACTAAAACTATCAAAGCCAATGATAAAGAAAAGAAGGAAAAAAAAAAAAAAAAAAAGCCATTTGCATGGTATACAGGGAATTGATACTCTTCAGGACTGGGCTCACTAATGAACAAATATCTAGGGACTCTGATTTCTCAGTCCATTATGCAGTAAGATGGCTTATAATTGATTAATGATGTATACAGTCTCCACATTTTACTTTTACAAAACGATTTTGTATTACAATTCCCAGAAATACTTCCATTAGAAGTCTTTAATGTCAGAAATAGATTGTATCCATCTTATATCGACTGTCATCTGCAATGCATTACTCCGTGTCAGAGGGAATAGTCATTACTGTTCAAGAACACCAACTTTATTAGACAGATAGCCAAAAGAACCTACGTATTGCATAAAAAAACTGCCATCCAGCCTTTTCCATTTATATATTTACAATTTGCATTTATCTTTTTATTCTTCCAATATGCAACTTCTCTGAGATATTTGCTCTAAGACATTTTATTGTTTGTTTACAGTAATTTAGCTACTTTATCAACCACTTAGATGATATATTTACTCAGTTACTTCATCTGGAACATGTTTCCTTTTATGTCTATTAATCTACATTGCACTTCCTACAGCAGAGTCGTAGCTATTCAATAATTTAAACTTTGACATTATGAGACTTTGTCAAACATTCATAGTACTATTCTGGAGAACTCTTACATTATCAAATATTACTCTGTATATTCTATACCAGTAGGTATTCAACATTTTAAATTGAAAAGTTAAAATATAAATGCTAATTAGATAAGTGTGCGTGATCACACAGGTCATCATTAGAAGCAGTTATTAAACAGAAGTGAATGTTTGTGCTAAACTGTAGTGTTAGTAATTTCATTCCTTTGCTCTAAATCTAGAAATCATTAAAGGCTACTCTGTGAGGTTTCAGATACGTACCATCTCCTTTCTCCACAGTAACAACATAGAAGAAATACGGGAAAATAATGAGCACATTGCACTGCTCTTAAAAAAATAATTGAGCTGAGCAAGAAAGCAGCTTGAAAATTGCTGGTGTTTTTATAAATACTCTACCATGAAAAATAAAATTCTGTCCAAAAGCCACTGTATCAGTTGCAGGCACTTTTCCAAAACCTTGCAAAGCATTTTTTCTGCAGTGTGCAGCATTCATCAAATGGCAGTATACAGTACTCTTTTGAAAGTTTAAAAATGAAACATAAAAATCGTGAGTCTCAAATGTTTTTTTCATTCAAACTCTTTCTTTTATATTTCCATGGCATGTAACCCATGCCAGCTTTATCTTGTAGGGCTTCGTACATAGCGTACTCAGATGGTGACACACACACAACAAAAAATGTTTACAAATCTTTCTCAATCTGAGAAATAAGTTTTAGAAAATCCTGCAATGATGATTTCTTTTCTTTATCAGAATTTGGTGCTGAACGATTCAGATCTGCAGATATAAAAATATCTTTCAGAAGGAAAGGGGATAGATTGGTTGAAACTTAAAAGCTTTTTCAACTATTCCATGTAAAATGCAAATATGCTCTATAAAAGCTGTTTTAATTACAGAAATCTTCTTAGGTATGGTGACCCAAATTCTCTATTGGCCCAGCTCTCTTGCGGCATCAGGAGAGTTCCTTCAGCAAGCAATTTTATGCATAATACTCACGCTGAACACTGCCTGAGACTATAAATAAATTTATTTTGTGCAGCTCCAACCCAGTACTAAAATTACAATGCTGCGCTCGAACACAAGGCCAGGTAGGGAACAAGTCTCTCACTTCCAAAGCTATCGCATAAACCAGAGAAGGGCTCCCACGTTACCTCTTGTGACCTGACATGGTTCCCCACCACCTGACTTGTGTGTCTGAAGCTCAATCCAAATTTAACTTGTCTGCCTCAGGACTGCTACAGTGACCCTACAGAACTTCAAGCCAACATGTACGACAAGAAATAATTGAAAAATCCAAAATTCATACAGGGAAAAAAAAAAAAAAAGGCGTTCAGCTATAATTTATGAAATACACATCTTTCACAGCATAACCACCAAGTCAATGACTTGGTATTTGAGCACTGGATGTTGAAAACCACAGCTGCCCACCAATAACCAAGGAGCCTAAATTCAATGTCCGTCTAAAATTCTTTTCCTTAAGAGTCCTCAAATCTGAACAGTGCTTAGTGTCATAATTCTGATGATGCTGGTAAGGTTATTTGAAACTATAAAATATTGCCAAAGAGATCTTAAAAATATCTTTAAATGGCATCAGCTGCTTCATGGGTTTCTCCATTAAACGTGACCTCACTTAGGATGCAACTAGTGTCACCAGAGATTTCTAAATCACTGAGGGGAAAGTAGCATCCAGAGAGTCTGGAAAATGTGTAGAGAGGAGCAAATAGTACAAAACCAGAAAATGACCAGTATTTCCTTAATTATTGTATGGATTTGTTTTCACTGAGCTTTTGTTTGCCCTCTGCAAATATTTGCATAATCAAGTTTCAGAGACATTAACGTTCCCAGAAAACACATTACAGCTGTTGAATCATAAAACTGAGATTTTTTCAAACTCCAGACTAAATCTATACAAAAAAAATACGTACTCGTGGATGTAAATTGAGATTTTACTGAAGGCAACTGTGGAGAATTCACAGCTCAAAAATTATCACAAGGAAGGAGAGTTATGGGTAGCATATATTCGGTCTTTAAACAGACAAATCCTTGGTTGTATTGACTTCCAGAAGTTTGACACTATTGTGTGAAAAAACTAGTTGAAAATATTTCTTGTATGAGCACAGTCCTATCACCTCAGGGCTGAAAGCAAAATCAAACCAAGTCTAACAGGTGCACACACAAGCAAGGTTTGTATGATGTGCCACCAACAGCCATGCCTCCTGATATCACCAGAGTAGCTCTGAGGGATCCACTTTTCTTCCCCTTCTGCTTTTTCAGTCTGTTCCTGCCACTTGTCATCCTTTCTCTTTTTCCTTCCTTTACCCCCAAAATACTGCTGCCCCAGGCTTGGCTGAACAGGGCGACGCAGGGACTAAGCCAGAGTCAATTCCCTCCAGCCTGTCCGGTGGCTGGCACAATCTCGTTTTATGCCATGGTCGTTCACTTGCTCATGGTAAGTCAGCAGAAAGTTTCCTCCTGCCTCCAAAAGAGAAGCGGTTAACCAAAAAAGTGTGCTGTAATTCCATGGAAAAGCTCAACATAAATAAGCAGCTGCAGGATCTCTCCCTGGGGGAACAGTGTTACCACCAGAAGTAACAAGCTTGTGAGCCTATCACAAACTCCAATTTTCAAGTTTTTAGCTCCAGCCATTAGACATTGTGTCCTGTACAAAAAAAAAAGGTCAACTAAGTCATTATTGATATGTGTATAAATTACAGTAAGCAAAGCTTTAGTCAATCATTCCAGCACGGCTAAGAGGCTTTTATGGGTTTGGATTAGCAGGAGAGAGGGGGAAAGGATCCTTACAGCAGCAGAAACTAATATGTCCCACAAGGGGCCCACACAGACGCACAGCAATTTCCTTCTGACCTCACGGTGGAGCAAGCTTAGGACAAGAGATTGAATAGACTACCATGCTGCTCGGCGCCACACACACTGGATTTGCTTGTACAGGTAAAACGTGAGTGATGGGAAAGCTCAAAAGCTTTGGGAAGTTGATTCCCTTCAGTGTTCAGGAGCTGGGATGGTAATCTCAGAACGTGTCCAAACTTATTTATACTGACAGCAGGCAAACGGGTTAAAGAGAAATATAAAAAGTCTCCTCCCTTCCCTAGATTTATGCAAAAAGCTGAACTCCAGAGTCTTCCCTGCTGTTCAATGGAACCAGTCTTGGTTCAGGTTTTAGGACGCCAGGTTGCGTGTGCTCATAAAAAGAATCACAGACTGGCAGGGGTTGGAAGGGACCTCTGGAGATCACCTAGTCCAAGCCCCTGCTAAAGCAGGTTCACCTACAGCAGGTCACACAGGATCGTGTCCAGGCGGGTTTTGAATCTCTCCAGGGAAGGAGACTCCACGGCCTCCCTGGGCAGCCTGGTCCAGTGCTCTGCCGCCCTCAGAGTAAAGAAGTTTTTCCTCATGTTCAAGCAGAACTTCCAGTGCTCCAGTTTGTGCCCGTTGCCCCTTGTCCTGTCACTGGGCACCACTGAGAAGAGCCTGGCCCCATCCTCTTGACACCCACCCTTTAGATATTTGTAAGTGTTGATAAGGTCCCCTCTCAGCCTTCTCTTCTCTAGGCTAAAGAGCCCCAGGTCTCTCAGCCTTTCCTTGTAGGAGAGATGCTCCAGCCCCCTCATCATCTTCTTAGCCCTCTGCTGGACTCTCTCCAGTAGTTCCCTGTCCCTCTTGAACTGGGAAGCTCAGAACTGGACACAGTACTCCAGCCATTGGGGAGGAGCACCAGGTGTCACGCCTGCTCCCCTCCTCTAGCCAGTAAGAAGAACTAAAGGAAAACAGAGGCAGGTTTTGGGTCTCAGTTATCATGCACAAGGAATTACAAAAGCTATTTTTTAACATGATGATCATGTCTGCAGGTCATCTCTGCAGCAAATATGAAATGTTTGTGGCATTAATCCCGTGCTGGCAGACTGATGCAGCTTTCAAGCTGAGTAAGTGTTTAATGCTCTAAAGGGAAGGGGAAAAAAAAGATTTCTTTTAGATAAATTGCTTAATTGGGAAGTCAGGAGTTCTCCTGCCTAAGAAATTGATTTTACAAGAGAAAAAAAGTTTATTTCAAAATGTAAACCTGCTATTCGTCTATAATATCCAGGGGAAATTAAGCCAAGGGATATACGCTTGCTTTTACACTGCTGAAACCACAACTTTAAAACCACACATAAGGCTAATAAACCAATCTTATTTAAATAAAGTTTCTTCATGCCTTGACTGTTGTACTGAAGAGTAAATCCAGTGTTGGACACACCAACACCAGGGGACGAGGAACTGGGGTCCCCAGAGGGGGCACTCAGCCTTCACCACTGACATCTAACCGTTTTGGAGATCAGCTTCCCTTAAGCTTAACGTGTTTCGGTGTATTGAATCGCACAGCACTGGAGGTCTCAAAGCAAAGCTCCAGTACCTCTCCCTGCCCGGGAAATTCCCCCACCTTACGCAGGAGCACAAATGGAGCATTCACTGCCACCAGTGCGATCTCCGGGCACAGGCGTCTGCCCCTGCTTTCTCCTTCCCCCACAAAAAACCTTCAGCAGGTCTCGGTTTCATCAGCACAGAAAACGTTGGCATCTCGCTTATCCACAGGGAGCGGAAACTCTCTACCTACCGCACCCAGAGCTGAAAACCAGGGCTCTCTGATGAGCAACCCCAGGACACGTTGCCAGCCAGGGACTTCCCCTCAGGCAAAGCACAATGAGCACAAAGGAGAATTAGGAGCAGGGCGCTTGCCCAGCAGTCAGCGGCAGGAAGAGGAGCAGGACTGATACCTTAAAGAACAGGCCCACCTTTGAAGGCAAAGTTCATCTTTTTAATGATAGAGACTTTAAAGCAAATTTGATATTAAGTGCTAGCATGTCGTAATTTTCTCAAGCTATAGGAAAACAAAACAATCTGTGTGTCATCCTTTAATATCACAGCATCAATTTTTCCATGCTTAGCAACCCGCTAAGCACCTCTGATGTTTGCTACTGCAAATCACAGGAGCTTGCACACTGTTTTTATGCAAATCACTTTAATTTTGATTTCTCCACAATTGCATTAATGTAAAATTTTTTAGAAATCTGTGAGCAAAAATGTCACGGGATTGCTATACCTGACATTTCTTACTTACAAAGGTAGCTCAGGTTTTACAAGAAATAATATTATTGTTATTGGAATATTCATTTTCATAAACTACATCAATTAAAACATTACAGAAAAAGTTTAAAAGAACTTATAATTTTGAAAAGACCAAGAATTTAATACTTACATACTGTCATTGCCTCTCAGAGTGCTAAACTATTATTGCACAGGTAGCTAAATTTGGACAAAGATTACCAAACTATTAGCATGTGTGCTTCCAAAACATTTTTTTAAAAGGGGAAAAATTTGCACAGTTATTGTCATAACTTTTCCAACAAAGTCATGGTTTTGGCTTCTTTTCCTTACTGTTTCTATGTTACTACACAAATCAAAGGACCTAACTGTAATTAATCTTTTGTTTATATTTTTCTAGGTTTCTTTCACCTATTGCCTAACTCTTCCAAATATATATATATATATATATATATATAAAAGTAAATAAAACTAGGTGTAGAAAGCCTATGTAATGTAAGCAAAGCACTGGGTTCTTCCCCACCATGAAGTCTGTGGACACGGTGCTACCTTGCTTCTAGGGGGCCACGCTGAGATAACATTGCAAACCTCACCGCTGACACTTCTCAGTAAAAGTACGGTCTCTCTGTCTCTCGGTTTCTCTTTAAGGCTGTGACTTTCTGCAACAATTTCAGTGTGACCGGCCAGACCTAGCAACATAATCTAATCTAACAGCCAATATCCCTAGTAACATCTTTTTAGCTGAAGTTACAATACAATACTCCATCCTAATCTTTCCTGACTTGCCAGCTGCCTTTTAACAGTCAGCCGCACTCTGAGATCACGTCTTCCTGTGACTCCCGTGTCTCTGCCTTCTGCCAAGCTGCCATCACTGCCTCAAGGTGTCCTTCAAATATCATCTCTGTTTCCCTCTCAACTGTCTGTAAAACTTCCACGGGGCTCACCCTCCACATCCTTTTCCCTCGGTAAGGTCACGCACACACAAACTGAACAGCCATCTCCGTGCTGTGCAGTCACAAACCGGTTCAGTCCCAGTCTCCCTCTTTCCAAACTAAAATTTCAGATTATTTTCTGGTATATCCTCAGGGAAGAGGCCAGCAGCTCAAGACTAGTGTCATTAACGCTAAGCTTTAAACATCCTTGGACTCTATCCTGCTTCCCTTGAGACCCCTCTCCCTCTTTCCGGCACTTCTGATGTGAGGATGAGACCCATTAGATGCTCAGAGGACCTGCCCACCATTCAGCTTGTTAGCTGGTGCTCCTTTTGCCATCAACACCAGGAATTAGCATTTTAAAGCACAATTCACTCAAACTATTTTACTTATTAAATTTAGTATGAAGTGTCACCTGCCCTCATCTGCAGCAGTTACTTTATCTTCACAGCTCAGGACTGTGGAGAGCCTTTAACTAAGCTGATGACTCTGATTCTAGGTGTCACCTTCCCTTAGGTACCCTGGGTTGGCGTGTATTGCTGTGAATCACTGCTAACTCCATTCGCAATGTAACAAACCTGCCCGTCTAATTCTCCTGCTTTGAAATAAAAAGCCCCTGAGGCATTCTGCAACTATCAAGTGTCTCATTTTTAAGAATCATAGAAGTCAATTTGTAGGTGCCTAAGATGATTCTTTGCTTCTGGCACATGTGGCCAGTAACACTGGGTGTTGTCAACACCTGAGAAGTCAAACTGTCAAATGATTAACACAGCACAATCACCAACCCAGATGCTGCATAACTTCACATTTATAATTCAATTTGAGGACCTCAGATGAAAATCTTTAAACATGAAAGGTCCTGAATAAAGTCCAAAATAATGTTTAGTTGGTGGACAGCATGCAACTCTTACCACGCTAAGTTTTAGAATGAAATACTGAACAAAATAAGCACAAAATTATCTTCACACATGTTTAGTAAAACAGTTTTAGATTAAAGAATGTGAAAGATTAAATTCCTCATGATGTGGTATCCTTTCAGTAAAGCGTTATCTAACACTCACAGACCCATATCTTAAGTGGCTTCAAAGAGAATCAACCTTAATGCCATATTTCTTAAAGTAATGACTTGCAGTAGGAAAATTTTTATATGACTACGATCCAGGAAAGTAGTAACCTATTATTAAATATAATTTATCATAATGTTCATGTACGTGTGTGTATAGTAGTTTTAAAGTTACTGCCTCCTAAATTCCTAGCATCATCTTTAAACTGAAAGCTGTAAATTGTTTATGTATTAGAATACACTGGGGTGTGTGGCCATAAATATTATATATATCAAATCTATACCACAGAATCAGTATATATACTTAAACATGTAGAGGAATCTAACGGTCACACTTTTTGCTAATTGCTTTTAAGTTTTATGAAAAGAGCAGGGAATTAAGAATGGAAAGTTTTGAAACAACTTGTAGAGGCGGAAAAGCCAACAAACATAACCCACCAGCAAGTCCACAGCCGGCAATGGAACTACGTTCCCCTGCAAGGAAGGACCCTAATCGCTTCCATCTCCGCTGAGGAGCGCTGGGCGATTGCTGCTGGGATACACTGAGCCCGAGCGTCAGACCTGTGCTGGCTGTCCTGGTCTGGCTGGGACAGAATCCCAGCCCAGCCATGCTGGGCAGGCCGTTAGCAGTTTGAGTCAGCCAGGGCAGCTGACCTGAGTGAGCTACAGGGGTAGCCCATCCCATCATGGCATGGGCATTGTAAAGGGGGAAGGTTTGGTGAGGACAGGGAGCTCCTGTGGGGCTCTGGCTGGGGTTTCTCCTGCTCCTGAGGACTGCTCTCCTGTCCATTGTGACTGCTGTATGTTCATTTGTCTGAGCACAACTTTGTGTACTTTTGTTTTTATCAGCGCTGTTTCATTAAATCTGTTTCACTTTTATCTATGAGTCTGCTCTCCTTTTCCCAATTCCCCTTCCTGGCTGGTGAGGGCTTGCTGGGTGATAGAGCAACTGTTAGTGTTTAGCCTCAGATACAGGCTCAACATAGACACTGACACTGTGCTGCTCCTCACAGAATGAACTGGGGATTTGATAGCATCTCTTTCCCTTTCTCTCTTTTTTTTTTTTTTTTTCTTAATAGTACTGTGGGTTATTTTTTACCAGTACTGCTTTTGTTCCAAGTGCTACCAACTGAAAGTCACCTAAAAAAAACACCTAATCTTGGTGTTACCTTTGACAGAGCAATTGTTTCTTCATCGACTGGAAGGGAAAAATACAAGTACTACGAATGTCGTTTTTTCCTCATTCCTGCAGCTTTTTATTTGTGCACCTTCTTATGAAGAAGGAAGGGTTGTTTTTAAAAGGAAAAGGCACTGGTTATTCTCTGGTATTACAGACGTTGGCAAGGAGACTGAAACAATACAGAAAAGTAATATGTGGAAATGGGACGCTTTACAAGTTATGATTAGTTCTTCAAATTTCCACCTAGAGACCTCCAGCTTGTTCTCCCCATCATACTTGTATGTCACCACGGCTGTATTTTTCGTCTGCAAAATACTAATGAATCGCACCAGCAACTCCACTCAACCCAAATGTGATCAAAACCAGTTTGCCAGAATGGAAGAAAAGCAACTGCAGATGATGAGGGTGAAAAAGAGCCCAAAATGCTTTTGGGGAACAAGACTCAAGGCATTTCTATCAAGCTCCAAGCCAGCCTCTTTGAGTGCTATAATCACCTGCGGTGTCCCCTAATGGGTCACTATGTGCGTTGAGCCTCAAGAACAGGATAAACACAAGGGCATTGTATATCTGCTCGGCATTTACAAAAATAAAAATATTTCTTTTTTGCTAAATGTGCGTTTAGAGATGGCCGCGTCCAGAGGCGTGACAGCAACCTGCCTTCCCCATCGCCTGCCTCCAGCCTCTGCTGATACCTCCGCACTGCGCTTCCCCAGAGCTGTGGCAATACAAACGTGTTTCCACATCGCATGGCAATGCTCTAATCATCTCATGCCTTAACCAAAATACCATGTGCATCTATTTGTTTTAAATATATCACTTTTTCCTGGGTTTCCTGCATTATTATGCTGCCAGAGACTGCCTTCCTAACAATGACACAGCCCTGTATTACTCATGCCCTTTGTTACATATTACCCTGGACAATTCATAATTGAACACTCACTGAGATTATCTGTTAGTGACTTGCTTTTGAGGTAACGGATTTCAGAAATCCTGGTCTCATTTTAAGGGATTTATTTCCTAAACAGCTGGTAGATTTGAATGATGCCCATACCTGCACAAAGCCTGTTTTGTGCACATCCTGTGGGCACTTAAAGATCTCACTACCTGAAGTTTCAACCTGAAAAGTATTACCAAGCAGACTTTATGAGCAGGAACAGCTATGTACTAGCATCTCTCTCTCTTTAGGAGGAGGTGCATGTATAGCAGTTTGCAGGAGCAGGCAGATGTTTCCTGCTAAAGTGCAGGTTTGGTGTAAAAATCTTAGTTCCTGTAAACACACATGTAAGTCCACAGGGAACACAACAAACCCCCATTAAATATGTGCTCCTCAACCTAACTGTAAATTCTTAGTAAACCACTACTCATCAATTAGTGAGTGTCAAAACACTACTGCAGTAAACATGAAACGTAAAAATTCCTGATACTGTCCCTGGATACTGATGAAACTGCAGAATTTTTGCTAAGGACGTATCTGTACTTGCCTTTCGTAGTTTACAATCTAAAAGCTAATGAATAAATAAAAGTGAAAGGAAGGCAAGGAAGAGAGGAGTAAAAGGCTATAACATATATATTATATTACACAGTAATTATGTGCTTCTGAAATGCCAATTAGTAACTCCTTCCATGATCCAGCTCACAGTCAGATCAATACTAGGTTGATAACAGCACAGAGTCATGATCTGGTAGAGAATGTTTTATTATTAAAGAATGTGGAAAGCCACAGAAATATTAGCTTAACTCCTCTTTTTTTTTTTTTCTAACTGCAAATTGTAGTCCCGACTGTGTTAAGAGCAAGACGTACGTATTTCTGTTCCACAGTCCCTGTAATTTCAGTACAAGCATTCGGTTTGAAAGAATTTACAATGACAGACCCTAGCCAGCCAAGATAGTAATTCTTTTCTGTTTCTGGGTTGTGGTTTTCACCTTTTTTCTTCCTCCAAACAGGGCAAATAACGTTCTAACACTTTTTCTCGGGGGCGGGGGGTGTAAAAATCATTTGGCCATCAGTGCAACATGAAAGTTCACAATAACAGAGCGATTCCCCTGGAAAAGCTAATTTACTTGCCGTGTTGACAAGATGAGCCAAGAGTGTGGAGAATAAAACCAGGTTCATTGCCCTGAGGGGACTCCTGAAGTCAAGGCTGTAATGATACAGAAATAAGGCAGGTATTTAGCATTCCCAGCTAGACCCTAAAAGTTTTTGTTACAGATCTCAAGAGTGAAAGATCACTATTCATAGTACTGTCAGCAAGGTGGTAAGATTTGCAATCATTTCACAAAAGCTGCAAAAAGGCTTAGCGGTAAAAAGAAGGCTTTATTAGGAGATTTTGCATTTTATCTAAGGGGTTTGGTATCTTTGGGCTTTTTTTTTTTCTTGCTTTATATTAGATTTCCTCTGTCAACTTGTTTCTCTGTCACCAAGCTACTTTGGATGCAGTACACTCAGTTCTCTGTGCTAATGGATGCAAAAAATTGCACCTTTCCCTCAACGAAGACGGATGTGAGAAAGGGACGGCGTGTCCCTATGGATGGGCACTGGCCCTCTTGCAGTCCCAGGGTGATTCAGAGCAGGAACTGTCACAGATAAAGTTTGCATGGTTCAATTTACTGGACAAGTGGATCATTCTACTTCTTGTTATGTGGATTCAGAAGTTTATGCTGCGTTACAGCTGATCCAAAAAACATTGAGAACATTACATTGATCGTAGCACACAGGAGCTGAGATGTCATCGGTTCATATGTTGGAGAGAAACATAAACAACAAGAGCAAAAAGAAGGGGGTTTATAGATCTCATTCCAGTAGGTGTGAAGTTTTCACGTAACCTTTTTTCTTGAATCTTCATAATTGCTGGAACTAACCCTGTTTCTTGGCAAGTTACGATTAACGTGCAATTTATATATATCTGGTCGGCAAGGATGTATTTTCAAAGTAATTTCCAACACAAGGTCCTCATTACCATAGGGCAGTAACTGCTCATCTACGGTCATAAATACTTTCTCATGGAGTATCCATTTGCCCAGCATGGAAGCACTTGAAACTATTTATAAAGCACATTTTACACCTGACACATTGAATTAAGAGCAGAAAAATGAGACAGTTTTCTAATGGCATCACTATTACTGTGTTGGTTGTAAAATGGACTCATGTCTAGAAGGCTCTGATTCATGTTCTTTCTTTTTGAAGACTATTGACTCATCTGGGCCTTTTTTTTCTTCTTTTTAATGGCATATTGATATCGGCGGTTGTTGTTGTTTTGGCTTAAAAGTCCAGTCAAATGAATTTAATAAATGTTGCTGTCAGTGAAAAATTAGCATTGGCTGTCTCAAATGTAAGAGGGAAATACTTCCCACACTGCTCTCTGTTCTCTGGTACTTTCAGAGACAGACCTAGAAAGGATGAAACGGTTTTAAGCAATTTAATATTATGTATGCTGACTCTTTGAAGTGGGCCAGGGCAATCGCAATTCATCACTTCCCGTGACCTTACCCATTTGAGCATGAACTAACCGGCCGTTTATGATGTGATGGATACAGTTAGGCATTACACAAATGGTCATTAGAGCCACAGGTCAATCCCCACCTCGTCCCTGAGCCCACGGACATTCTGCATTACTGATTATACACTGCAAAGTGCAATGCAGCCTATAGAACAACAACAGTGCTAATAGAAGATTTATACCTTTAATTCCCTCCTGCCTCAGCTCTAAGTCATGATTTTGTTCCCAGCCCTAACTGGATAAAGCCCAACTGACAATCTGCTAACACGATGTGCAGTTCAGCTGCTCCTTCTGAGAGGACAAGCCAACCCCGGACCCTTCAACTCTGCCTATGGACAGAGCGAAGCCCCAGCAGCTTTCCTCGCCCTGCACGAACCTGCGCCCAATGTCGCACTGGGTGATCCCGAGCCACTGACAGCAAAGCACTGAAGTCAACTTTTCACGCTTTCATATCATTTTATGAAATAAAACAGCTGGTGTAAAATTTCTTGATTTTTTTTTTTTTTCAGAACTAAGGATCAATAATCAAACACTGTTACTGATGGCATCGTTATTTTATTTCAGAAAAAAAGAAAACCACTTATTTCTGCAGAGATATTTCCTAGTGAATACAAATCTGTTTAGGGGTTTCATTTTATCGCTGGAGAGGGCGGTAACTCGGCTAGAAAGTAGTTTTCGATCAATGCAAAGGCAGGACCGTGTCAGAGGCTGGGAAGACGGCAGCCAAGGAGAGAGCCCGCTGCTGCCCTGAAGCTGTGCCCACCACCACCCTCCCTGCCCAGGCACAGCACCCACCCCCACCTCTCACACCTGCAGACAGCAAAATCAGCGAACCCACAGCCTCGCGTCTTCCTGCATCGCTCCGGCCGGGCAACGGCAAAATCACGCCTAACGAGCCGATTTCACACGCTATCTATCCTTCCACCACAGCCTTCACCCGTACCGTCCCCACAGAGTAACGATGAGGGAAGCACCACCAGCTCCGTGCCCAGCAGCCACCTCCTCCGGGGCAAACTTTTGGCAGAGACCCCCGCGGGGCCGCACGGAGCGCCCCGCCCGCACCGGCGCCCCTCGGCAGCGCAGGCTGAGGCCGGCGGACGAAGTTGGCAGCGTCGCGCCCCGCGCCCCCCTCGGCCCTCCGCCGCCGCCCTGGCCAAACTTGCCCCCTGCCCGGCCCGCTTCTCCCCGCCGCGCCGGCAAGGTCAGGGGGCGCAGCGGCGGCAGCTCCGCGCTGCCCCGCCGGGCCGGGGAGCCCCGCTGCCGCCCGCCCCGCCCGAGCCCCGCGGTGCCCGGGCGGCGGCCCTACCTTGACGGCCCGGGCGGACTGGCACTGGACGTGGTGGGACACCGTCGCCGTCTGGTTCATGTTGCCGGCGGGGCGGCGGGCTGCGGCGCCGGGCGGGCACGGGGCGCCCCGCGGCTCTCGGCGCCTCCGAGCGGCCCGGGGGGGGGGGGGGACGGGACGGGCTCCGGCTCCGGCGGCTCCGCACCCCGGGTCGCCGCGACAGCTCCGCCCGGCGGGGGCCGCCCGCCCGCTCCGCCCCGCCCGGCACCGCCCCGCGGGGACCGGGACCGGGGCCGGGGCCGAGCCGGGACCGGGGCTCGGTCGCGCCGCCCTCGCCGCCGGGGCCGGGCAGCAGAGGCTGAGTGAGACGAGCCCACCTCTGTGAACGCCAAACCCCGCAGTGCTGGTAGCTGAAATCAGTCAGATTGCAACAGAAAGTTTGTGCTGGCTGCTGGTTCCTGCTGGTTCCCCGGCGTTTTTCATCCTTTCTCCTTTCCGCATTCCCTTCTGCCGCCTCTTCCTTCGGTTCTGAAAAGACTCCAGCCCGCCGCGGTATCGCGATAGAGGCGTTATTATGTAACGCAGGTGCGAGGCACGAGCATCAGCCTCACACCCGCTGCCAGCGCACACGGGACTCCGAAATCTGTGGGCTGTGTTAAGTACTGCAGCAGCTCCACACTTCCCCACAGATCAAGAGAAATGCTACTCTGATTAGACTTCTGCCCAAATAACTTTCTGTGGGTTTGTTTGTGGTACAGTCTAAACAATTGTCCCTTCCAGACTCACAAGCAGGACTTGCCAGAAACATAGGAAATGCTTTTTCCAAACGTCCAGCCCAGAGCTGGTATCAAAGCCAGAGGATCTGGAGAGGGAAGCTGGTAAGCTCTATGAGCAGATTGTGACACCTCGGGGTGATAATGAGCAAGAAGTATTTTATATATGCATAACATTCTTAAATGAGCTCTTACTTTAGAGAAAGCTCCCAAGTGAAACAAGACACAGCGTGCCACACACCAAGGCATTCCTTGGGGTGTCTTTGAGGGGTGCGTGAAACTGTGGCCGCGGCAGGTTAAGTTGGTTCAGGAGGAAGCAAAGAAGAAAAAGGACAGACTAGAGCCAGAAGCCATGGCACAAATCTTCCAAAGAAACTGCTGATTTGGAGTCTCTCGCTGTGTGAGACTCCAGCTTCAGGCATCTCTGAAGCATCTGTTCTTTCAAGAGGGAGGCCGTTGAGCACTGTTTGATACCATATCAAAAGCTACACTCCCAGCGCAGGAAGCTATTGCTCAAAAATAACATGGCTGTTAAAAATTCAGGCCCCAGGTTGAGCTCATTCTCTGGTTGTGTCTCTTGGATTTTCTCCCTACCCCTCCCACCCCCGCACTTTTTTAAAGTTATTTGAAGACACTGTACAAAGCATGTGTCCAAAAAGTAAGGATGCAAGGAAGCAAAGAAAAAAAGTTTTGCTAGGGTCTTCAAGCCGTGCTTAGTGCAGCATGAAGAAACGCCGGGCAGGCACTCATCTCCTCCAAGCACCTGCCCAGAGGTGCCTGCTTTCAGGCCTGGAGGTGCAAGTCGAAGGTCCATCTCACTCTGCAAGGGAGCGACAGGCAAATGAGAAGGCCGAGAGCTTGCTGTGCTCACAGCTCAACACCTGCTCCATGAGGACTACGGGGAACTTGAGCTGTGCTTGTAAGTCTCATTGTGACTTCAGATGTCCTCCTGAGCTCTCTAAGTGAGGTTCATTTCAGAGATTTGAGTTTCCTGGAAGGAAATCTGCTTTAAATCATCTCAAATCCCATATATCCAAAGTCAAAATTCATTTTGCACATCATAACTCGGCCTGCAAATGGGTGGCAAAAGAGATTGTGCTGATGAGGTAAAGACTGGTCCTCTGCTTAGTCTGCAGAAAGGTGCCAAGGAAGCCCTGATGGGAACCAGCCCTGGGTACAAACATTCCCTCCACAGAGGGGAGAGCAGTCAGGCAGTGCTTACTCCAGTGATACCCAGAAAAATGTAATTTCCAGTGGAAGCCAAATATGGAGCAAAGGCACAGCAAGAGGGTCGCTCCCAGCCCAGATACAGTCACCTCCAGGCACCACAAGTGCGGCATCCGGGCTTGCCTCCAGCCTGCAGGACTTGCTCACATTAGCCTTCTTCACCTTATCAAATTTATTGGATTTTGAGCAATAAAAAACACATTTAGCAAGCATATCTGGGGCTCAGCAGTGCTCTTTCACCGCCCTCCATTGTATGCAGGCAGGAGTAAAACTTAATGGATACAGATGGGGAAAAAAAAAAATCACAGAAAAATGAGACGATTCGACTTGAAGATTCTTTGGTTGGTATTGAGGAGGAGGGAACGAGTAAATGGCTGTTTGGAAAAGGGACTACCCGTCTAACTTTCACCTTGCTCTGCCTTGTGCCCAAACACTTGTTCTGTAAAGAAAAGGATGGCTTCGAGTTATTAGCACCGGGAGCTCCAGCAAGCAGAGGCAACCTGGAAGATTCAAAGGCATTCTACTACTTCATCTTGAAATATATTTGTGTTTAAGCCAAAAGAATGAACTCACAATATTTTCAATTGGACTAAGTATCTGTGGACTTTTATAAGCTCCTATGAAATCTTTGCAGAAAGTTTTTATGCTTGATTTTATGCGTGATTTTATGCTTTACAGTGGCTGACCTTCCATGCAAGCCCCAAAACCAGCTTTAAGCTAACAGAGAAATCTCTTCCTTATAATAACAAAGAAAAAGCAGCTTGGGTAAAAAAGCTGCCAAAGACAGAGATAAGATCAATAATTTGCTGGCATTGTTTTTAAATGAACTTCTACAAACTTTAATATATCTATTCCTAGAAAGGATAAATTTTGCTGATTAGCCTCCTGCTCTCACAAGGTGGAGTATGAACCTAACAAGGGTGATCAGGAGTTGTAATGACTCTATAAGCACATCATTTGTCACTATAAAATATCTCAGAAACAAGTTAGATCAATAGAGTGGGATTCCACAACATGCCGACTGAAATCCTCCAGAGCACCACTCCGCTGCTTACTTCTCCAGTAATGTCATTCCCTGCCATCCCTCTGGTTCCTTGATGCAGCCGTTAATCCTCCGAAGTGTGTAATCTTCTTTAGGAACTGGCTGCTTAGCAAAATGCAGTTCGCCCTGGATGTTGACTTCTAATGCGAGTATCCACGTGAGCCCTGTAAGGAGGCTTTCAAAAATTTCAGTGCCTTCAGGGTGCAATTAAATAACCGAGTGATTACCAAAATATGCTGGAGAATATTAAAGCTGTGAGCAGATGCCTCTGTTACATATTGCAATAGAGCAGGAGGTACCTGCTGGTGTCGGAGCAGCCCCTCAGTGCGCTGAACAAACCTCCTTCCTGAAATATTTAAAAGTAATAAGAAATCAACATGATCAGTCAGGAAAATTGATTAAGCTATCCAGAAATTTCCAGTGCAAAGGAAATCCCTGTTTCTGATGGAAAACCCTGTCTGCCCCGCTGTCCAAACACAGCGAGTGGCTGTGGGCAGCCGGATCTGCTGCTGGAGGCAGCATTTCCCAGCGGTTCCTGATCACTATTCAAGTCCTGCAGTAACCTGCTGTTAGTAACTCCTGATATAGTTCCCTGGCCACACATTTTCCTCCCTCTTGCTTGCTTGCTTGCTTTCTAAGCTTTATGTTCTTTTAAAAAATCCCCACAACCCTTTCTTCATTTTTAAGTCACACTTCATGAATTCAATTGTATAATCACCATTCTAAGAAATAAAAACTTAAATTGTACATTGGTAATTATACATGCTTCATGACAATGTGTTTTTCTATAGCTGTTTGCTTTCTTTTCTGTTTTATGCAAGTATATAAAATTTACTCTTACTGCTGTTCCACATACCCAGGGCCTAATTCTGCTCTCGCATACATTGGCAGCTATTGACATGAGTGAATTCAGTCTCTAATTCGCACCAGTTCATAATCAGATTACAGACTTCTCTCTTTATGGATGAAGAAGTTTTAATACTGCAAGGGAGGCTGACTCGGATCACTGCTAGGCTGCCAGCTTCCTCAGAATTATTAACCGTTGTGTGTTGACATTGGGCTCGCATGAAACAAAGACAGGGCACAGCCTCCCTCCAGCCAACTGTGAAAAAATCCTCTCTTTCTTTCCTCTTACCCCAAACAGCTGTCAATGGAAAGGCCAGCAGCTATCGTACGCTGCTGGTCATGGCCAGCAAGTTCACGCACAGCTCAAGGTACCCCAGGAGAAGCTGTTCTGGAGGATGGCAGCATGGCCGTGTGCACACACGTGCTCACCCCCACGTCCCCTGCAGTTGGTGGTCTGGCTGCAGCTGATGGAGCGAATGTGCGGGAGAATTCCCTCAAGTAAAGTGTAACTTCAGACAGACTCAATAAATCGGTGGGATGCCAGGCTTCAGTCTGGCTGCAGCGCCAGGAACTGCTGCTGCTCTGTTAACCTGCAATGTCAATGTTCGGTTACTGGAATGAGGGATTCCTCAGAGTGGACGGTTCTCCCATTGGGAAAGCACTGTGTCATCCCTGCAAGGTGTTGTCTTACTCACTGCATGTATTCTCACTCCTCTATCTGCCCCAAAATTCCCTCACAGCTTACTGTCTTCCGGTTTGGAGGGGTGTTTTCTGAACAGCCCACTGTGGTTCCATAACTGATATTTTGAACAAAACCAAGAAGAAGTCACACCATTGCTGAAAGATGTGCTCAAAACTTACAATATCCAGTCCAATATATGGAACTGACAAAGAAATAAATATAGATCTTCCTCATTTGTACAAGCCAATATCCACAGAAGTATAAGGGTACATTTGTTATGATTACTTTCTGGTCTTATTCACTACATTTATTTTAATGGGAAATGTTTAGATGACATATTTCTACCTCTTTTTAGAAATGAAAGATGTACTAAAATACTCTAGTACATGCACAGTGATTCCTTCAATTAATTTTCTGTAAAAGTGAAGGCAAATAGTATTAAATTACAGACAGAAGATGAAAAAATCCTCCCTGTTACAATGATAAATGGACTATTCTGACTAGATTTCACCTTCAAACATGGGATGTCATGAAAACAGGCTCAGTAATGTCTACATATCACTGACTCAGTACGGGGAGTATGTCGTGAGAAGCAATGGAAGTGAAAAAAAGCCTGCATACAACTGCCTTGTTACCAGGGAAGAGAAGCAAGTGTATTTTGCAATAGAAAACTAAGCAGAGGCAAGAGAAAATGGTCTGTGGCTGAATGAACTGAACATGTCGCCTGCAAAAACTTGCACAGACAGTAGGTGACTTTAGGAGCGGTGCTTCACAGTGCACCTCTTAGCAGCTCTCTCTGGGCTGCTGAATGAATTCTGATGGATCACAAGCAGTGGCAGAAACAAAGAGTATCTTTAGGATCCCTTCAGTCTGTTTGGCGTATGCCTGTCACCAGACTCGAACAGGGAATGAGAAAAAAGCAACTATTTACATTGTGGTCATTCCTTAAACACCAGAGACCGAAGTTATGCTCTACTCAGGGTGAATGTACCAGTCACATAGCATTTACAAACTAGCCAGAAAATGCACAAAAATTTAGGAAATAGGAAAAAACCAAAATTGACAGGTACACGCACTTTACACATGAGGAACTTTAGGAAAGAAGAATAAATCCTTTTTCTTTGATCTCACATGAAGTCCATAGTAGACCCCAGGAGCCCTATGCTCTACCTTACTGCATTCATTTAGCCTTCTATCTGCAGGAGCTATTGCATTATAAAACAAAAAAGGTGAACCTGACTGATTTTAAAAGTAGATATAATTTCATGCATAACTCTTACTCCCACTGCTAACAGGATTCAATATTTCTACCACACAAGAGCTACAGGATGAGTAATGTTTTTGCACATGCGAGACGTTCAGGAGCACAGCTTACCATCTCCCTACCTATGAGTGTAGCCATGTTCCCAGTCTCGTTGCACAGCACTCAGGAACTGTCACAAAGTACTGGAAATGTACCAAAAGTAGTGTGAAGTGTCTTTCTGTACAAATTTATGCTTCTTTAAGCCTTAAAATCTCGCTTGCCATGGAAAACACTGAACCCCGTGCAGAACACAGTCTGCAAGAACATCACAGCCCTGATCCTCCAGAGACATTTTTGCTCACTGACTTTAGACCTGAGCGTCGTATTTCTGGGTTGAGACTACACCAAAGTCCACAGTCCAGAGGGGCTTTATTTATGGTTTGAGGTTAGGACACAAGCTTGAATGAAATGTCAAGCAAGACTGAGGGCACTTTGTCTAAGCGGGATCCTCTCCTTTGTTTTCAGTATGTATAACAAGCCACCTGGAGGCAGCCCACCTTTTCAGAGATTAGACCCCAGCTAGTAGCTAAACTTCTGAAACTGACAGTCAGTCCAGCTTTCCACATATTTATGTACCTAGTAGGTAGCCCTGCAAACCTGTCAAGGCTTTGCCAAGCTTCCCATGACAGAACTTGATCTGATCAAATTCTTTGCCCCTCAGTGTGAAGAAGTTACCCTGTGATTCCTTCTGCATCTGGGTTATCTGCACTAGATATCACATGCAAGCAAAATCCAATCTGAGCCATTGTGGTGTGCTGAGAACTTTTACCCTGTTTACATGTAGAGGTAGTATCCCAAAATCAGAAGGAATGAAAAAAAAAGGAAATTTCACATATTTAAAGGGTTTGACGTTTTAATTAATAGTTTGTAGCTATGGAGACTGAAGTGGGGGAGTAGTTTTTGTGTTAGATCTCAGAGGCTGCAGGAAAGAAAGATGCTTTCCAGATTAAACAAAACAGGAAAGTTCAATGACAACAGGGAAAAAAAAAAAAAAAAAAAAAAAAAAAAAAAAAAGAGAAAGCAAACTGGCTACTGTAGATCCTTCTCCTTTATCCATCTGGGTTAATACAAACCTAAGCAAAATTCTAGAGGCATGCCATCACCTGTGGGCATAAGAAACCAAAAAAAAAAAAACTTTAGAAGAATAATTCTGAAACAATTACCCTAACATTATGTTTCAGTGTTACTGAACAACAGACTGAGCCTGTCCCTTCCTTCACTCAGTGTAAATCTAATAGCACATAACATGATGGGTTTTTTTTACAGATGAAAGGTAATTTAGAGTCAAATGAGTACTTTTCCTAAAACATTGCAGAGCAGTTTGCTCAAGGAGGACCGGTTGTTATCAAAATGCAAAGATGCTTTTTCTACCTCTCAAGCCAACCCAGGGTCTCCTTTCCCTACAAGACATGTGTTCCTGACTCCCCACTTTAAAGATGTTTTTACAAGACTCCCAGGATGCCGAAGAAGGCTGTAACTCATTGCCACATGTATAGAATAGCAGATGAGTAATTAATCTTCTGGCTTATTCTTTCCTCACAGTATCAATTTATTGGTTGGGCATAGTTTGTATACATGTTTCTTTGTCATGGCAAAAGTCATCACTTTAATTAAACAGGATGAAAGATGGGATAGCAAACAACCCTGTTAGAAGGACTACAGCTCCAATTTCCAAGGTGGCTGTTATGAGGATCCTGCTTTCTCCAACCACCTTTGGGGCAAGAGAGAGCAGCCTGAGAATAGCAACAGCCTCATGCACGCAGTGTTGGTACCTGAGTGTGAACCTACCTGGTCAGCTAAGGATTCTGCACGATCTCTAATTGTCACTTCAGTAGATGAAAATGCAAGATGGTACAAGGAAAGCGTTGGTGGGGAAAAAAGCTTAAACAAATACTTTAATGGAGGTGGGAGAAGACAGACCACAGAAATTTGAAGGAGGAACTTGGCCAAAGCACCAGTACCAGAAGAGGCAATAAACCTCACATTTCGGGTATAATCCCTGCTGTAGAGCTATGAAGATGGTGCTGGGGTTGAAATGCAGGACCAGACTTGGCCATGCTATGCCCTGACTGCTGTTGCTTAAAGCCATAAATGCTGCTGTTTATCATGTTCCTGGAAGACAGTACTCTTCTTCCATGTGTAACATTTCTCAGTCTCTTCAGATTTGTGATGCCTTTTCAATACAAAAACATCTGAAATTCCCCTTATCTCTCTTTTTCTCTTCAATCACAAGCGTGTCAGTCACAAGCCCACGCTGCTCAGCCACCATGATTGATGCCATGCATCAGCTGACAAGCTGTGAAAGTTTTGGCTGCCCAAAATCATTGTGAACATTTTCACTTCCTTTTGTTAGAATTATGAGATGTTTGCATCTCATTCCCGTGTACCAATGTACCTTCACACATATACATCAGTGAGTTTTAGTGATATCAAGCATCACATCCAACTAGTTAGGAAATACTACCCTATTAATGAGACGCAACATTATTGCCAGCTGCTCCTTCCAATGTCACTTAAGCATGCATAGAAATAATTTCCTTATATTTTAACATCCTCTTTATATTCCAGTTATTAAAAAATAGAACACTATGTGGGGAAAAACGGTGTGGATTATCCACTCCTGAATTTTGCAATGAACGAAGGACTGTTTCAATGGAAATTACATTCAGTGTTGCAATGTTTAAACTAGCCAAGGAAGAAGATACGAGATTAGAATGTGTTCTTCTTTCTGTTACGCTGTGAGCCTTTTAGTAAGTCGCAGAGAGCTATTGAAGACCTGTAGGACTCACAGTGTTGGGAGGAATTTGTCAAGAACAGCTGAGTCTCATGCACAGTTACATATTCTCCAGCAATTGCGCAATCTTCTAATAATTAAATCCAGAAATTATATTATTCTGCTCTCAGCTTAGGTAAAATACTGCAACTTATGCTTATTGGGATGTGAATTCCTCAAATGTAGGGTTCACCGACAGCTACAGTACCTGTAGGCAAGTGCTGCTCATTACATTTACTTACAACTTCTGAGACAAACATAACATAGCCATCCTGCACACGCAATAAAAGGACACCAGCTCCGAACACGTAATCCAGCCATTATTTTGATTGCAGTATATTTCCCAAATTGTTTTGAAAATACATTTTGATTTAAGTGCATGATTTGTCAAAAGCGCTTCCAGTGGGTATAAGAAAAAGAGCAGAGAAATTGGAGCTTGCTTAACCAAGTTTATAAACCTGCTGTTTCAGTCTCAAAGATGAATTACACTGCAGGAGCACGTTCCCTAAATGTTCGTGCTCTCCTTCTTGCCCTCCTACTTATGTTCAAAGAGTAGAATAGAAAAACATAAATCAAAGCCTCAGAACATATTTCTCCTCCAATTCCAAAGCTGCCATATCTCTATACTAGAATCATAACCCCCTGCAACACAAATAAAAAGCATGGCCCAGCAATCACCACTCCAAAATAATTAGAGGCAACACGGTAATTTACACTTATCTAAAGCCTTTCACCCCAAGGATCCCAAAGCAATTTATACACAATATAGATGCAGCTGATATGAAAACAATAATGCCAAGGAGCTACTTGGGAATTGAGCAATTCTCTAAACCGTGCGGACCTCTGCAGTCCAAAACTTTACATATGCCCATTATCCTGCTAGCAGTTTGAACCAAATCTGTTACAACCTTCTGTCCCAAATTTAGGAATAGTCTGGGCATTGGCAGGCATGTTCTGAAACTTTCTTTAATCACGCTCGATGATTTTGAGAAATTAAGAAAGAAAAGGACTTGCTACAACACTGCCCATCAGACATAACCAGCTGCAGGAGGTGCTCATCTGAAGCACTACCAGGATTAACACATCCTCTGGAGAGAAAAAAGGTCTCAATTTCTATGTTTACTTCCCTTTTCCTTTATCAAATTTATTTCTGATCCATCCAAGCTCTGGGTAAATACTGGCCTACAGGCAGAGCCTTGCTTCTTCTGTGCTAGCTCTGAAATATCACGGTTTACCTACCAGCTGCTCAGCAAATTAAAGCGGGCAGTCTACAGGTGCTCCTGGAGTCCCAACACCGTCAATGGCACCAGGCCATGGTGGTACAAACGGGCCTTTAAATATAGCTGTGAAATAGCTGCTGGTTCACTAATCCTCAAACCACACCCCTGGGGCACTGGGTGAAAGGAAGCTTGGGGAACTGAATGGACGTGGGTTTCTAAAAGTTAGCTGGTAATCCATTTACGTTTTCAAGGCAATTTTCACATGGAAAAGGGCTACTGGCTCTTTCTGTATTACAAAACATGGATTTTGTCTTGGCTTTCCTCAGTCTTCAAAGTGCAGACAAACTTTGAAAGCGTTAACTGTTGACTTTGTAGGATCCCCAAAAGGCAAATTTTGGGAAAACAAAATCCTTTCTGCAATGTGAGTTATAGAGTCCAGCAACTGCGAAGCTAGTTGGCAGTCTTCAAATCCAAAGAGATTACTGCAAACCCCAGCATTTTAAGGGACAGATGTGTATTATTACTACAATTTAAAACTGGAACATTGACTCAAAACACCTTAATGCCACAGGACGCTTCAGTCTCAAGCATAGGAAACACTCTTTTCCCTTGCCCAGCCCTCTGTAACGTATTTCTCTACCAAAACATGCACAGAGGGCTGTCAGGGAAATAGAGGATTTTTAATGCATTGAATGAGAACAGCACATGTAACAGAACTGCAGCATCTGATCTGCATGGCTAATGCGTTTGCAGTCAATCTGATCAGCAAAAAGGACTGGCCTCACTGCTCTTCATTAGGAGTGTTACTGGCCTAGGAAGGAGGACAAGCTAACTGTGTCTTTGGGGAAGGAGGGGTTGGGTTTGGGTTTTTTTCTTTAATAAAATAGCATCCAGGGGAAACCTTACCATTTTTGCCACCCGCATGGCACCACATTTCTGTTTCACTCCTGGGTCGCAGCTGCAGCATCTTTCAGCAAGGAGACAGGAATTTGCTATGAAAATACAGAGAGAAGTGATTGGGTGGGAATTTTTTGACCCTTCCTCTTGATCCCTAGGTGGACAGGTGACCCCCTAGCGACACTTGAGACAAGTGAATTATTCAAGCAGTTTTCATAATGGGATGCTGGAAATGGTTGATTGCATTGCCTCACACTGGATTTCTTCTCCATGTTACTTTTTCAGGGGCAAAGAGGCAACAAAATTAACACCTTGAATTAGAAAGTCCTTAGAAATTGTTGGTGTTTAAATGTTGTCTGTTAAGACAAGAAGAAAGAAAGGTGAATAAATAACAGACCTCATAATAAGACTGGTTTGGGCTAAAGTCTGAAACTAAAACATCAAATATATGGATTTTATTTATTTTCCAGTCTTCATACTGCTTCAATTTGTGGTTCACGTCTTCAAGAGGTGAAAAACAATTTCATTTAGTAAAAAAGCTGTCCAAAGAAGCTATGCCAGTTTATACCACCTGAGAATCTCACCCTGTGCTAATCTGCTTCATTCATCCCTGTTTCTTGACATGTAACTGCCCAGAGACTAGCCTAGATCTGGAAATGTATTACTTGAGTGTCACCAGTAATGCTGTCTCTTTCTTTCCCACTCTCTCTGCGGCATCTAAGCCAGAACAGACTTCAACACTGGATTTGTGAAAGTGAGTGGAGGCAAGGGCAAAAAAAAAAATAAATTGGACTGAAGCGGTAACATTCTGTACTAAATTCTGGATAAAACAGTCTCTGTTGTTGGCTTTACTGCAGACAGGAGTTAATTCCATAGTTTTATCTTCTGTGTTCATATGTTTATGAGAATGATTTATAGCACGGAGCTTGTAACTGCAAGGGGGTGTATTAGATGACCCTGGTGGTCCCACGAATCTTCATCTGTGGTTTCACTGCTCTTGTGGGATGCAGTTGTTGTGAGAAGGTAGTCTAGAAATTGCAAGGGTTTTGATTATCAGCACAATAGGTCTTGCACTGACTTTGGAGTTCAATAAAGAAACATTGCAGAGACCTGATAACAGGGAGTACATATTTGCTGCTTCCTATGTTTCTCATCATAGTACACTGGTCTGGAAAGACATTCTATGGTATTCAGTCCAGTCCCTCGCTACTGCAGGAGACCAAATAATAAAATCTATTTTATAAATTGATGGATTGCTTTGTTCTGTCATAAGACATTTCGTGTCCTGTGGTTTTATTTCTAGTTACAGAAACTTCCAGTCAGTGCCAGGCATACTCTTGATGGAAGTTTCGTTTGCAGCCTCAGGATATTAAAGCATTAGGAAGGAAGAGAGAGGCCCAAAGAGGATCCTTAAGCTCAGACACAACTTTACTGTGTTAGGTTCCCTTAAGAGAAAATGTTCTTTAAAAGGAGCTAAATTCTTCAAAATTCAAAAGCACCATTTTCTCCTTGCCCCATTTCAGAACAGCAAATCTATGCAAGTTCTCATCTCAGCTAAACAGGAGAAAAAAAATAATCCTCCATATACAACTAATGCGGATCTGAGCCTTTCACATACTGATGTAACTGCCGTCTGCTTTGCCTCCGTGGCTCTGTGCATTTACTGCCTGCCACTGGGTAGTGCCTAGGGGGTGGCATGTGTGCAAACTCACCTGGTGAAACACGTCTGTGCACCACGGCGTGCTGTGCTCAGGCCAGCAGGTTGTGCATGTTCTCCTGTGCACCAGGATCTTCGAGACAGAGTTGATGTGCTTCCCGGGCTGAACCATAGCAGCCTGTGAACACATGGAGCTCCATGGCTCTGGGAAAGAGCAAACATCTCAGTATCAAAAAAATGTCCATTGACACACAATCAATAAAGAATTAGGATTTAGGAATATACTTATTTACAGTGTACATGGCTGTGTGGAAAATAGGCCTTCTCAAACAAAATTCAAGTTGTCTTACCATTAAAGTACAAACTTGGCTGTAAAAGTAGCTGTGCTGATGGAATAAAATACCACATCTCATTTGATTTGCTTTCAGAAGATGCTCTAACTGAAAAGAGCACTATGACACTATGCAACAAAGTTTGTGCTAAATGGATTAAAATTATAGAACTGATAGATCTTAAAGCATAAATTTAAATGTAAGTATCTGTCAGTTCAGTGCTGCTGTACATTGCATTTAGAAGCAGATATAAATGATCGTTAATAAAATTCACAGTAACATTAGAAACTAGTGAGGTAGTCAATAATATTGGGAACTGCTGGATTATGTAAATCAATCAGCAGAGTAATGTAGATTTTAGAACTGGAAAATGTCAAGTATTAACGTTCCCTAAAAGGTGGGAAATAGAATAGCTGTACACACTGGCGATGAAAGGGACTTGTCATAGAAAATCCCCAATGAAATGCAACATGCACAACTGAGAAGGTGCAAGAGAGAGGGCAGATATTTGGCTGCGTGAGAAGCAGAACCCAAAATGCCCAAGGTGGATTTTTTTTTTCACGTTTTTTAAAGGAGCTGTTGAAAATGCTGGAGAAGAGGAGGGGAAGAAGAGGAGGCTGAAGGCAGAAAATGGCAGGGCAGGACACACGAGTTGGGTGATGGACACAGAAATATTATCAGCATTCAGTAACTCAGAGCTCACCTGGTATCACCGAAGTTTATAATCAGGATGTCACTGTGAGAGGTTTCACTCCCATCACAGCTACTGTTGAAAAGAGACTTCTTCACTTCTAGCCTGTAAGAACTCTAATGTCTTACAGCTTCTGCACTACTTGGTAGATATCTTGCTAGTTTATTGTAAAGCACTTCCCTAAAGTAATGCTCCTTCATTCCCTGTTAACTTTGTATCTAGCTTTACACAATTAATTAGGGACATGTTCAAAGACCTAGATTTTAAACCACTAAATTAATAAGGAGTGAACGTTTAATGGCTGTTCCTCTCAGACTATTTAATTTAATGAGAGAATTTGCAAGAAAAAGAAGCAAGAAAAATCGATTTAGTGTATAACAAATTGCAACAGAAAACAGAAATGTCTGAGGTGAACATATGTATCTGTTTACTGTTCAGCTGTATACGAGGATCCCTATCAGAGCTCAGGGTGTTGCACATTTTTAGTAATGGTGACATAACTCATTAGTTCCAAGGAACTTCCCCACCCAGTCAAACAAACTGGTATTTCCATCACACCGCAGGATGTCGCTGTTTCCATCCCACCTCCTAAAAACAAAACCCAGAAACACAAGAATAGAGGAGCCTTGTCATTCGCCCCAGATCCAAGAAAAGGCTGAAAAAGAGAGTAACGACCTCTGGAGGTTCTGGACTCTCTCCCGAGCCAGCAAGTGGCATTTAGCTTAATATCGTGCTGGGCCAGGAGGCTGAAGGCACTTGTCATGGTATCACAGGAGGAGGAGAACCTATTCAGAAGGAGATAAGACACATGTGGCACCATAATGTCCCTGACTAGAAAAAACAGCGAGTCCTCACCCTAACACCCAGCTGAGCAGCGTGATTTCATGCAGGACACACTTATTTGAACTTAATCTTTCTATTACGGAAAAAGAATCACGCAGCAGCAGCAGCCTATCACTTTTATTTTGTAAGACCTGTCACACTGACATCTCTCTAAAAGTAAAATTTCTTTCTGTGTCAGTGGAAGGTCTGAATGCCAAATGATGGGAACGTGCCTTTCTAAGTTACTGAGACATTTTCAGTTGTTTCATTCCCTGAGGTATCTGCCACAAACAAGAAGAGCCAAAACTGAAGACAGGATAACTTAGTAAAGAGTACTGAAATACTTCTAATAATATGAGTAAGACCTAAGAAAATATCAGAGCTGCTGTTACGCTAAGCTTTGTAAAGACCATAAAAGAAACAGCCCCTCTACTGAGACGTTTCAAATCTAAGCTCTGCTTTTAAAATAAAATTACTTTGGTACATACAAAACATCAGGCTTTGGGTTGGGGAGAGACACTGTTTTGTTGTTTTATTGGTTTATTTTAAGAACTTGGCATTTGGTAAGATCTAAGTATAAGCATTCAAAAATATATTAAAATTGAAAAAAGGCTTTGTTCATCAGTGCTGGCAAGACTGATTTGTGTCAAGATGAAATGAGACTCCAACATACATAACATTTCAAAATAAATACTAGCACGTAGCATTGCTATGATTTTGCCAGCCATCTGCATGATTCATCCCCATATGATGGCTTAGCCACCTATCTGTTTTTGCCAAGGCATTTGGAATATAGGTTTGCTGATACAAAGCATAATGGTTTTTTTCCTCAGATATTGCTAATTAAGCCTGCCACTGTGATTCAAATCAATACAGTAAGTCTAATTGAATAAGGAACTGGATCTCCACAGAACTGGGCCTCTCTTCCACAGTTCACATAGAAAAGGTGTTTATTCTGCATTAGGAATTGCTTTTTGAAAAAAATAGGAGATAGCCTTCGGTCAAAAAGAAGAGGAGAGGGGGAAATAAAAGGGAAAGCTCTTTGGCTTTCAGAGGGCAAATCTGAATGCAATGCCCAAGAAACTCTAAGGAGTAAGGAATAGTTACCGTATTGGCCAAAAAGCACTGAGACTGGCTGGACAAGCAAGTGGACTGGGGTAAACAACAAGAACTTTCCTCAGGAAGTCCCTGAGTCCACCCCAATAAATTTTAGTCTGGCCAGCAGCAGTCTCTCTGCCAAAGAGGCAGGATGCCCTTGCATTTTCTGTTCCAGTCGGGACAGGGTTTAACCCTAAGCACGTTTTTAAAAAATCATTTGAACTCTAAAATTTATGTAATCACTCATGACTAACTCCTCATTATAACAGAAGTTATAGTATATGCAATGATCTCTTTAGTTTAGGTTTTAAATTAATATGAGTCATTCTCCTTCCATTTCAAACCTCATTTTCCACATGTACAACACTTCCAACCAGCTTTGGAAGTGAAATATCAAAGGGGCTGATTCCCCCCCTGTTTTAATTTAACTGAGGAAAATAGAGTTACATAAAGGACAGATTTGAATCATTATAGTTTGTCTGAGCTCTCACAAGGAAGGCAGAAAGCAATAGCAAATCTACGGGTGCATAAAAAATTCAGTGTCTTTTACTGGGTTTTAATGAGGCATTTTTGCTTTAACTGAGGGAAGGGCAGGGAAAGGGGAACGTATCTCTGCAACTCTGTACTAAACATACCAAGGAACAAGACTTGTCCTCTTCTCTGACTCCTATTGTGTTACTGAAATTGCTCACAAAAGGAAGCATAATTGATGTGATTGTCAAATGTCCTTTCTCTGCTTGGCCATAACAAATTCCTTCACCTAAATACCGCCGGACTTTTGGCAGAGGAGAAGAAAGCTCTCAGCTCCCTCCAAGAAGCAGCAGCTTTCTTGGCACCACCATCCTGTTTCGACAAGTTTATCTAATCTACATGCTAAATTATTCCCACATTTAGAGCTGCGCCACTGCCGTGCTGTCACTCTGGCACTGCCCCAGTAGGGCTGGTTTTTGCTCTGGGACATTTTGCAAGGCACCACGCCGGGATGCGAGGGCTGGCGTGTTCAAGCTTGATCGTGCCTTCCGGGCTTGACCCACCAGGTGTATTTTGCACCGTCCCTTTACTGTGTGGTTTACAGCCTCAGCAGGCTGCTGCTCAGGCTGCACCCAGAGCACTGTGGCGGGCTCCCATCAGCTGCCCAAGCCTCTGATGCTGCCCCAACCTGCACCACAGATATACACCTTGGAACATGGATCAATTAATTTTTCAAATATTTTAATTGATCCTTGCCTGTGGACATCTTGTGCCTATGGACATCTTTATGGTTGCAAGACTGATTTCTCTTTTTCCAAAGTCCAGGCCTGTTTGACCATGCAGAAGACACCAATAGTCAGCAAGTGGTTGCCTTAAAGGTGCCTTATTAGCCCTGATTTTGGCTGGCAAATGATATAGGCAGGTAAATAAACAAAGTTTGTTATGATGAACCTGAGAAAAATAACTCTCTCTCTCCTTTTTATGTCCACTTTATTTATGTATTTTTTTGCCAAATTCGCTACATGTTCGAGACCAGCTTCCGTAGTATGAATTCTGCCGAATAATAAGAAATTTATAACTGCGTGTATTTTGGCCTTCTTTCTGTATTTCTGTTCTCATGTTACACAAACATAAGGATTTATAGTTAGAATATGTGCATGCACAAATATCAAATCTTATTTCTTAGTTTTAACTTTAAAATTCACTTCCCAGACAAAATTTGAATGCTCTTAAATGAGCCAGTAAAATGATCAAAGTGACTTATGAAAAAATATTCGCGAACGTTTGAGGAATTTGACAGCATGGTTTTGCTGTATTGGTTTGGCTCCATCTTTCCGCGGGAATGATCTGAACGCGTTAAGAAGACTATTAAAATGCATCCCTCCTTTGCATGAAAAATAGAAATTCTCTGACAAATTACTTGAAGCGGAACGTATTCAATTCCATCCCAAGAGATAATATTTTGTTTTGAGAAAAGCCAGATGCATAAATGCTTGTGAGCTCTGTGCACACAAGTACTTAGAACTGTGTATAGTGTATAATTCAAAAGGCACGTCCCTAAAATAGACATTGCTGGAAGATGACAATTGAGCAGAGAGCCCAGCACACGCCTGGCCCCTTTCTGGTCCGAAAAGGAAGGGAACGCTTAGCAAACCCATGTCGCAGGAAGGCAGTCGGTTTTGGGGGAATCCAGGAAGGCAGCCTGGCAGCCGGCCAGAGGCCAGCATGGAGGCAGGCGGTTGCTGACAAGAGCAGCAGCAGCCACTGAATACAAACAAACCTGTGCTAAAATAACAGGAGGTAGTAACAGACAGATCCAAACTGGTGGTGCTGCTGCTGTTCCTAAAGCAAGCATTTCTAAATTAAAATATTCCAGGTTTTGGAATAAAAGTTTTCATTTTCAATGTTTTATATTTCAATTCTAGAACCACTTTGGCTTTGACAGAAAGTGAACATACACCAAAAAAAGTTTCATTTCATTAACAAAGCAAATTAATTTTCCGGTAAAAGACAATTCTGACAGAAAAAGTTGAGGCACCCCACCCTGCTTCATGCGTAATGAAAACAGATTTTAAAAATACACCACCAACAAGGTGAGACAAATTTCCCTTTGCCCCATTTATAGCTCATTGTTTGGTACCAGGAATGTGAACACCAGCTCTCTAGAAACTCCACTGGGTTTGGGCAGTGCGATGTACAACACTGCTGTTACATTCGAAAATACAATGATCAGATGAGCACATTGAATGAATGACACTAACACATTACAAAGATGACAGAAGTAAAAATTGCAGGAGAAGCAAACATCTACGAATGCTATATTTAGATCTGGCCATGATTTGGAGTAGCTGTGAAATTATTTCTGTCAGCATTCTTAAAATATTACTGCTAACCTGTAAGAAATATTCCTCATTAATTTTGGCAGGTATATATATTCGAATCTTACCCAGAGATAAGCTATCACTGACTGATGTGTTAAACTTTTCCATGCCAATGTAGTTTGCAGCGGGGGAAGTAAGTTCTCTGCGTAGCTTAAATTTTGCTGTAGCTCAAAAGACTTCATATTGTCAAAGGTTTCTTTCCTAAGAAACATTCACAAATTCAGTATCTAAAAAGGTAGCGAAGTAATCTGTGATTGGCATTTACACACACACCGTCATATGCAACATATTAACTCAGTGTTTATGGCTCTGCATGCAATTAACAGCACTGCAGCTAAGTTCCGGCATACTACATTTCAAAAGGCCAACAAAAGGATGGATATAAAATGAGCCAGCAGAAGCAAGTCCTTTATCATTGCATTTTCCCTTAGGTGGCTGCATCCTTAAAAGACTCACAAGCACGAGGACTACGCTGAGCCTGTGAAATGTTCAGAAATGAGGTCCTTTATCACAATCCCACTAGGGACATTCTGACTCAAACTTCAGTACCTGTTCTGCAAGCAAAAAGTAAGGCATGAGTCACTTACTCTGTTATCAAACAACATACCCAATCTAGATGACAAAAAGATGGTGATTTGTAAAGTGATCAGCTTCTTAATACTGCAGGTTTATTTCTGGTGAAGAATCCAGCTACAAGCACTGTAGTAGTCAGAAACATCTGTAATGAGAAGGCATTCCAAACATCTCAGCAGCGTGGAATTGCCTTCTCTTAGACAGATGCTAGCAGTCAGATCCATCTGGACAGTACTTACACCCCAGTTAGAGGCGTGGCATGTGCTTTTGATGGTGCGTTTCCCCCCAAAGTGCCCATGCAGGGCTAGTGCCCTTGCAGCTCATCCAAACAGGCTAAAGGATTGCTGTTGCAGCTGGTCATAAAGTTTCCAGTAGAACAGCTATCCACAAAAAAATGTCAGTCTGTAGAAATTAATTCTTGACTTGTGACATGTCAGTTTTGATTTACCAGAGGCAATTTTTTGCTTTCCAGTTGTATTTCTGGTGGCACATTTTACTCCAGAGCCCTCATGGGTGAGTGCGCTTATATAACACCCTTCTCCTGGCCCATTTCAGACCCCACGTCTTCTCACATCTCTGGTGCTTTTAAAACACCTACCAGATTGCCTTTGGAGATGAACACAGACTTTATGAGGTCATTTGTCTTTAATGCACTTTCTAAATATTTCAATATGGTATATAGTTTATGACGTTTCCTGATGACTTCAGTGTAGCTAACCAGGGGAAAGGCTGCATGCAGTTTAGATGTCACCACTACAAGGCAACAGTTGAGCAAGGATTTTTCATGGCTTCTGGACTTATACATGCACAGCACACTTTGACCGATATATTTGTTACTACTTTCGAGCTGACCCTAGAAATAGTCCTGATCCTCACTCAGTGTAAACTGCAAAGGCAAGAACCACATTATCAGGCTAAATAATGCTAGCTAGCTTTTTTAATCTTAATTGTACGACATCTTTTCTCAAAATTACTTCATGGATGTAAGACACATAACACAAATACAGAAAAGGCCCCATATGGTTAGTAATCACACTAATCCGCTGTGTAGAACTATTAGAAATGAAAGTAAATATGACTGTACAAAATGCTCTTCACTTCAGAGACACAAAACACATGGAAGCTAATTTGTTTCTGTACTATCACTACCTCTCAAGTTGGCAGTCTTGTAAATTGGGTCCTGTTTTATTCATAAGCATTATACAGCACTTTCAGTAAAGCAGTTGGTAACTACTAGTCATTCTGCTTTTTAAAGCTGAGTAGGCAAATTGTTGTTTTATTAACTAGTACGGGTTTTGTTAGTATCATCTGCAATACAAGTGATTCATTTCATTGCTTACCAGGATGGCCCATGCTGATTAGCTAAATTACACTTCAGAAGAAGATAACTGAATTTTTGAAGTTTTATGAGAGGTAGACTATCTGGCTTATCAAACAAATCGTTCCAGAACAGTGCATATCTGTTTTATTTTATCCTTGCATATTAATCAGAAACCTATTTCTGAAAAACTTCTAAGGAGCCAGGAGTGATTCAGAGTTAAAAGGCCAGGGCGTGTTTTCTGCTTGTGGCAATTTAGCACAGACACTTTAAATGTGTTTTCTGTCCAATTAGTGCTTGTTTCTGTCCTTTGGTACTGCATTAAATCAGGTTAATGGATGAAAATTGCTGATGGTTTAATATCACTTAGGCTATTTTAACACTAAGCAGATTTTTTTAAGCTTTCTGTCATGTTAATTTATTCAAACACAGTTTGTGTTTATACATACTTATACATACACACATAAGGCATAATGATCATAGAATCATCTAGGTTGGAAAAGACCTTTAAGATCATCAAGTCCAACCGTTAACCTAGTACTGCCAAGTCCACCTCTAAACCATGTCCCCAAGTGCCTCATCTACGCGTCTTTTAAATACCTCCAGGGATGGTGACTCCACCACTTCCCTGGGCAGCCTGTTCCAGTGCTTGACAACCCTTTCAGTGAAGAAATTTTTCCTAATATCCAATCTAAACCTTCCCTGGCCTAACTTGAGGATGTTTCCTCTTTCCCATTGCTGATACTTGGAAGAAAAGACCGACACCCATGTCACTACAACCTCCTTTCAGATAGTTGTAGAGAGCAATAAGGTCTCCCCTCAGCCTCCTCTTCTCCAGGCTAAACAACCCCAGTTCCCCCTCCACATAAGACTTGTGCTCCAGACCCTTCACCAGCTTTGTTGCCCTTCTCTGGACACGCTCCAGCACCTCAATGTCTTTCCTGTAGTGAGGGGCCCAAAATTGCCCACAGTATTCGAGGCGCAGCCTCACCAGTGCTGAGTACAGGGGCACGATCACATCCCTGCTCCGGCTGGCCACACTACTTCTGATACAGGCCTGATACAGGCCAGGATGCTGTTGGCCCTCTTGGCCACCTGGGCCATGTTCAGCAGGGTGTTTACCAACACCCTCAGGTCCTTTTCTGCCTGGGAGCTTTCCAGCCACTCCTCCCCAAGCCTGTAGTGTTGAATGGTGTTGTTGTGACTGAAGTGCAGGACCCAGCACTTGGCCCTGTTGAAATTCATACAGTTGGCCTCAGCCCATCAGTCCAGCCTGTCCAGATCCCTCTGCAGAGCCTTCCTACCCTCGAGTATGTCAACACTCCCACCTAACTTGGTGTCATCTGCAAACTTATTGAGAGTGCACTCGATCCCCTCATCCAGATCATTGATAGAGCTGTTAAACAGAACTGGCCTCAGTAGAGCCCTGAGGAACACCACTTGTGACCGGCTGCCAGCTGGACTGAACTCCATTCACCACCACTCTTTGGGCCCAGCCATCCAGCCAGTTTTTTACCCAGTGAAGAGCACAAATATCCAAGCTATGAACAGACAGTTTCTCCAGGAGAATGCTGTGGGAAATGGTGTCAAAGGCTTTACTCAAGTCTAGGTGGGTCACCTTGTCATGGAAGGAGATCAGGTTAGTCAAGCAGGATCTGCCTTTCATAAATTCATGCTGACTGAGCCTGATCACCTGGTTGTCCTGTACATGCCACGTGATGGCACTCAAGATGATCTGTTCAATAACCTTCTCCAGCACTGAGGTCAGGCTGACAGGCCTGTAGTTCTCCAGATCCTCCTTCTGGCCCTTCTTGTAGCTGGTACATCTTCCAGTCAATTGGGACCTCCGTGGTTAGCCAGGATTGCTGGCAAATGATTTAAAGTGGCTTGGTGAGCACTTCCACCAGCTCCCTCAGTACCCTTTAGTGGATCCCACCCTGCCCCTTAGACCTGTGTGTGTGTCTAAGTGGTGTAGCAGGTCACTAATCATTTCCCTTTGGATTATGGGGGCTTCCTTCTTCTCCCTGTCTTGCAGCTCAGGGGGCTGGGTACCTAGAGAACAACTGGTCTTACTACTAAAGACTGAGGCAAAGAAGATGTTACGTACCTCAGCCTTTTCCTCGTCCTTTGTCACTATTTTTCCCCCCACATCCAATAAAGGATGGAGATTCTCCTTAGCCCTACTTTTGTTGCTAATGTATTTATAGAAACATCATTTATTGTCTTTTACAGCAGCAGCCAGATTAGATTCTTGTTGGGCTTTGGCCCTTCTAATTTTTTCCCTATGTAACCTGCATGCCTGCATCAGTGCAGCACACCCTTCACAAAATTTTATCCAAAGATTGCATCTTACCATGTGGTAAGCCTGTGCAAATGGCAGGTCACAGTCTAGTGGTCCAAAAGCCAGTTCCCTTCTCCTTTTCTACTCCTGTGGTAAAATGGTGACAGGGCTCCCTGTTCTTAAACAAGCAGAAAACAGTTTTCTATAAAAAATTTATAAAATAATAAAAAATTAAACCAATGTCCTTTTAAACATAATAAAGCTTGCAGTATTGTCACGGCACATGAATTGTGCTGTGCATAGGTGTGTTGTTCTGCAGCACTTTCCCCAGTCCTAGTCCCAACATGAGAGAGGCAGCACCACAGCACAGCTTAACCCCTGCCTGCAGGAATCTGTGTGCAGAAAGGATTTGCCCAGCTTGCTCAGCACAAACTCATCAAGCCTTGGAGCTTGTGCTCTGGCTAATTATTTCTTTATCATTCATGTAGCCCTGGACCAGGACCCTGGGCCCTCAGCTGTGACTCTGACTCAGTGCTTCTGCAGAGCAGGAGCTCACATGGCACGTCCACATCCTGGTTTCTTGTCACATGCTCAGACAAGGCAACCAAAGGCACTGTTTGAGTTCAAGAGCAGATTCAAACTGCCCAGTGGCTTTGCCAGTGTTGTGCAATGCCTCTGCTCCCCTAATGCAGCAATACTGCTCCTCCTGCTATACTCACAAACTCTTTCAGGATACAGAGGTAATTTGTATTATCTCTGGTTGCACCTGAGAGTATTTCCAAACTGTATTTGTGGCTGTAGCATTATTGCCCTACTCTGCACTGTATTCTAAGGCTTCTTTAATATTATGCTAAGTATCTTTGAAATAAATATTACAGTGTCAGGCAGGAAGGCAAACCAGAGGTTCTGGGCAGAGCCTTTCTCATTTTAACCCTTATCCGACAGTGAACCTAACCCTGCTGGCCATAAATTTGGCCAAAAAGAAAAAGGCATTTGTCTACATTTAGCCTGCACCCAGGGCTAAACTATAACAGTCGCTCTATCACCCAACAACCCCTCACCAGCCAGGGAGAGAAAATGCGAAAAAGGAGAGCAGACCCATGGGTAGAAGGGAAACAGATTTAGCGAAACACCACCAATGCCAACAGAAATACACAGTTCCATTTAGCCAAAGCAATATCCAGTCATCACAATCTGACCAGAGAGCAGTCCTGAGAAAGAATCCCACAAAATCTCCCTCTCCTCATCAAACCTTCCCCCTGTATAATGCCCATGCCATGATGGTACGGGCTACCCCTGTAGCTCACTCAGGTCAGCTGCCCGGGCTGACTCAAAACTGCTAATGGCCTGCCCAGCATGGCTGGGCTGGGATTCTGTCCCAGCCAAACCAGGACAGCCTTCTAAATATTTTTGGCAATGCGTGTTAAGAATACCACATACAGCTGCTCCAGTCACATATCTCAGTCACCCAGAGAGTATAAACACTCTAAAAGAGATACAAAATAGGCTAGCCCATATCCAATGCAAAACCAAAAGCTCTTTTGGAGGCAATAGCTCTAAATTTAAGAAAAATGTTCTTTCTTTTGCTATTTCAGTATTTTAAGTCTAAAAAACAAGACTAAGGGAATGCAACTTAGAAAATCTTTTTGGAGATCAGCATTTGAGAAAGTTTTGGGATTTTCAAAAACCTGACTAATCCCCATGCCACACTTCTACATACTTTTGAGCTTGAGGTTCCAGCAGTGGTGAACTTATTGTGCAGATCACAATCAGAAAAGACTGGTTTGCATGGGCTAAAAAGATAAACTCGGAAGTGAAATCCTCCTTTTCCCCATTTTGTTTGATCCAATCGATATGATAGTGTTTGAATTCTTCCACAAAACATGTGAGCTTAACTTTAACAGAGCTTTTATTGTAGAGAAGCTGACATTGACTGTCATTACTGTTCCTACTGATCTAGATAGTTTCTGATCACATTTGCTTGCAATATCTTTGTAGAGTTACAGGATTTACTTCATTTAGTCATGACACGTAACTTATCACTCTGATAGTTCTCTGAATTCTTCCTGTGTCCATTAAACTCCTAAAACCAAACAAAGCTGTGTTACTTTCTGTGGGTTATAATGATGAAAAAATATATTTTGAACAGCAACTATCAACCTATCATAAACTTCAAAGAAATAGAGAGTTAAAGAAAGTCTTTCACTATCTCCAGTTTTCGCAATATCCGACTTGGACTAAAATATTAAAATGTGAGATCAATTATTGAACCACATTCTTTATTCACTGACATTTTTTGTCAATTAAGCCAAGCTTCCCTTTCTCAGGCTTCCTACAGTATATTTTATTATGGTGATTCTTCTTTTTGCGTTTTTACTTCAAGCTTGCCAATTTTTTTTTAAACTCTTAGATCACAGAGGTAGACTGCTTCATAAGGCTCGGTAACGTAATAACACTGTTTTATAAAAACTCTGAAGGAAGGAGTTCTCTTCATGACCTTCTACTTCAGAGATGTATGGGGTTTTACTCTAACAGACCTTTTTCCCTTTCCCTTCCCAAAACAAGTCCATTCTTGCTTTTTCTCACAGCTAGCCAAGGAAATGGTATTATCTCCATACTCTCACTGCAGGACTCCCTTCCCACAGGTCAGTGCTATTTAGTGCCACGTCCCTCCACACCAGCAGCACAGGCTCAGCAGTCTTCAGGTCACCCCTCAGCATCTGCTGGAGGTGACCAAGGGCATTATAGCTGTATTATTAGTTATATATTATTATCCATAAGGCGTATGGCAGAACTGGAGTTGCTCCTTCGTGGTGGGTAGCAGTGGTGGGGCAGCCTGAGTGGCTGTGAGGACAAGGTGTGATCCTCCCAACTTAGGACCAGGGTGAGCAATTTCCCCTTGCAGCCACATGTAACAAATCTGGGGCTGATGGGTGACGACTGGGCTTATTTTACTGCCCAGTTTCTCCATGCCACCTCCTGGCTCAAACACTAGCTAGTGCCTGGGAGAAGTACCAGTTACAAAGGAAAAAGGATGGATATTCTAATAGTATCAGGTCCTTACAGTGTTATCCTCTCCAAGAAGTCAGAAACATCTTCTTCAGAACTTCTGCTTTCAGGATTATTTTTAAACTGCCGCATTGGCATGATCTTCTTATTAAACTCTCTTTTCAGTACTGACCCAGCATTGCCAGTTCCCCACTCTTGATTTGAGGATGTTTTGCCCATTTAGTGACAGAAAGTTATTGTCTCAAGGCCGCTCCCTGGTTTCATATAGCCACTAACATTTCACCTGCTTACTACACAGCTGCAGCATAACGGAGAGAAATCCAAGCTAAGGTTAAAATCACCTGCCCTGCAAAACAGGGTGTTATATTGTCTTTGAAATTTATAGCCATGCTCCAGTATCCAGCCTAGCCCTTCTGAAGCTGCCTCAGATGCCTTCATGTGACAGTACTGACTGCATCTGCCTTTGAAGAGCTGGCTACACCACTTGCCTGTTTTCAATGAAAACCTTCCTGCAAAATGCCACTGACTCAGCATTGTGTTGGTGCTAGGTAAACTGTGGTGGGTGCTAGCTACCAACTCACTATTAGGGAGGAAAAAGAGAGCAACAAAAGAAGAGGATTAACTTCAGGCTGCCAGGCAAGACGTTTTTCGTGGGCGGGTTTGAGACTGTGTTTATTAATGATGCTGTTCAGGGAAAGGATAACTTTCCCCATCGCACGCAAAATATAAGAAAAAAAAGAACTGGTACATTCTGGTATGTTCCTCCCTTATAAACATTCATTGGGGCTGCTGAGCTTTTCAGTTGAAGCAGTTGCTGACAAAGAACCTACAATCACAAGTAATGAGGAAGCCACACAGGGAGCACAGCACGGCAGCCCTCTCCAAAAGCAAGTCCTCAGAGGGATGTTGCAGCTCCACTCAGGCAAGCTGCCGCCTCCCATTTTCCGCTTGTAGCAAGGCAGAGACCGTTCCAGGATAGAGTGGCTGTCTCCTTCCCGGGCCATTCGTACCAGAGTTAGCCTCCCAAAGCACTTCACTAGGAAGCACAGACTGAAGCCACAGGCAGGCACAAGGCTCTGGAGAATGGGACTCCTCTTTTCCTTTGGGCTGTACGTTAGAAATTACTCCCCTACAATAACAAAAAATTTTGAGCACACTCAAAAATAAGTTGACTGTTAACTCAGAGAGAATTATTAGGATCCTCTTACTATTGTCTATAATTCATTTGTAGCACTTGAAATGCTGAAGAGAGGCTCTTCAGCGTATGATGAAACTGAAGCCAATGTGGCTCTTGATTGTACAACTGCTTATCCAACAAATGCAGAGCAAAAAGTTCAGCAGCCAGTTGCGAGCAGCTTGACTTGTCTGTCTGAACAGCTACTGGTAGCTACTCAGCTCTGTCCCTCATTCACACATAGGAGAATGAAACAGAAAATAGATTATGTGATTTACCCAGAAATCAGGAGTCGTACCGCTGCTACTGGCCCACACACCTGCAATCCCTGAGAACAGAAATACCTAGAACTTTAAGATTTTTTTTCCCCAAACCCAGAAGATTGTTTTAAATTCAAATCTGCTGGAATTCACTGATGCAGAGGGCATTTGGAATAATTCAAGGCATATGAATCTACTGCTGAAAAATTTATAATGAGTTAACAATAATGAAGCCAAAGTACTGCACTGATATACGAATAGTCACTTTATACACATGTAGCATTTCCGTGAAAAAACAAAAGGCGTAAGGACATGTCCATTTGAAGGCAGGTAGGTAACAGCCTTGGAGATGGAGGTAGACGAACCGGGGTGAGAGTAGCAGAGGCAGTGGATGGACGTACACACACATGCATATACATGTACGCAGCCTGAACTATCACTTGAACACTGCTTTCCTAAAACCAATGAGACCAGTGACTACCAGTGACTAGGGACCATGCCATCCAACAAATGCTGGCAGCAAGCAATCTGTACATACAGAGACTATTTCAGCATTTTACAGCCTCAAGAGAACAGCTTCTCGAGTCCATGTCTGCATAAAGACCGCTGTGTTTAACAAGCAGGGTGGACTTGCCTATACTCCTTGAAAATATTTAGTAAAATGTTGGCGTCCTGAGGCAGTAAGTTCCAGAAAGTGATTATGTGCTATCTGGAAAGCAACATCTTCTTCTTGATTAAAATAAGCTATTTGTCAGTGCTATGTGGAGGGGAGGGTGACTCTTGCCCTGACAAGAAACTGCAGTCACCAGCTCAGGTGTGCGAGGGAGCAGTCACCGCTGGAAATCAGGAGAGCAGATGCTGCCGAAAGGAGATAACAAAGAGAATCAGCATCTTCCTCTATACCCGAGGGTAAAGGGGCAGCAGATACATGCAAGCACTGAGAAAAATAATTAACAAATGTAAACTTTCTCATGAGAATTAACACAGACTGCACATATTTAAATACTGGGCTCTGATTGTCACTTGGAAAATGAAAAATAATACAGATTTTTCCTGGATGAAGTTTCTGTCACTTCTCCAGCAACATCCACATGATGAAAATGGCATTTGCCCTTCTGCATAGGGAATCTACAGCAGAAATGTGTTTGTTTTTTGGTCAGTACCAACCCGGCTCACCAAGCCAGAGAATACACAAACAAAACCCACCAGGGCTCGTATCGTCTCGGTTAGCTGAATGCGTGGGCTTGGCTGAAAGGCTGAAGTGGTGGTCCTCAAAGCTATTTAAGTATCTAACTCCCACCTTAATCACAGTTTCTGGCCTGGCTTTAAATAATTGTTAAATGCTTGATAGATCATACGAACAGGTTATCTGTTTGCAGAAACCATTGCAACAATTTCACCTGTTAGAAGCTACAATTTATGGCCTATTCATAATTCCTTGAATATGTTGTTTGTAAGCTGTTCACTGTGATCTTAGAGAGAAACTGCTTCAGGAAATTATTTTTCCATCTTTTCTTTTTTTTCTTTGAGTTGCTTGCTAACATATAATTCAACGAGGAATTGCAAGCTACTAGTCAGGTAATTCAATAAATAAGAGCCAGGTATCTGCCAGGCAGTCTCTGTCTTCCAGGCTGAGTGATCACCCAATACCGAAACACATTTCAGGGGCATATTCATTTACTCTCCTGTACAGGTCCTTTTATCTGTCTTTTCTCTGCAGTGTCTGAACACTTTCCTGTAACGCATTAAGCAATATGAATATTATACATCACCTCTATGGTTCTCTTTCTCATGTTCATGTAGGCAATGTGAGAAATATATTAATGTTAATGATCGCTTTAAACTTCCTTAACACTTACCCTGCTTCCAGCTTTTCAGAGCAGGGACTCTTTCTTACTGGTTAGACCATTTGGGCTTAAAGCTCATTCTGGTTTTAAAATGTATTGCAGTGACAGTCTTCGTATTTTAAGGGAGCAGTAGTAATGGATCTAGTAACCTCTCTAAAGCAGCACAAATTTGGGGTGCCCAGGGTCTGTGAGACACTCATGGGCTTTTCAAGCTGGTGGGCACCCAAAGGATCCTGCAGGGAGGGCCGGCACTGCATGACCACCATGCCACGGGTGCTCTCCAGAGCCCGTCTGTGCCCTTTGGGGCCGTAGCGCTGCCGCCCCATCTGGTGGTGCTCACCGTGCGAGGCTGCCTGTGCCACCAGCGGCCCACCCTGATAGTTTGTTGCTGATGCTAACAGTGCCACAGCAGCATGGGCAATTTGGTGACCATGGGTCTCACCGAGGTTTCAGTGTGTTGTATCCTGGCAGTTCCCCTCTAGCCACTTTCCAGTGCTTCAGAGCAACCAGTTTCTTCTCATCTGATTTCTGAAAGTTACCTCTGATTCCTCCAGTCAGTGCACTGATATTTCATCATCCATTGCAGTTTATATTCAGTGTTACCATACATGGAACAGCCCAATACAAAAGGTGTTATGGACAGATGGTTCAGGCAATTATGGTACATTCCTGTACAACTTGCTCCAAGAGAAAAAGTCTTAGGACAACTTTACCAACCTAGTGACTGAGGAGACATCCCCCTCTTGGTGCAAGAGGTAGCTTGAGTGCCCACAGCCACCCATGGCACCAGTCCCTGGTGCAGGCAGGGATGGGCCAGGGCCAGGGCTTGCCCCACCACCCAGCTGGCGGTCAGGGCCACAGGATGCACACTGAAATGCTCCTGCCCTGAAATCCCAGTGTGTGCGAGCCCGGCCAGCCCATGGGCCCTCCTTTCACAGACATCAGTGGAGCACTCTCCCCATCTGCATTGTCTCTATTCAGCATTTCTCTTCCAGCTGTCCCAGAGCCTGTGGACAGCCACTCTTCTAAACTGCTGTTTCCTCTTTGGAAATAATTTTTGAAAAGCCATATCGTGATGTAAAAAAAACCCCTCTATTAGTACTTATCTTTCCGCTAACATGATTTCCAGTTGTTTGTAGGCTTTGTTTAATATCATCTTTCAATTTAAATGTTATTATTCCAAGATAAGAAAAACAATTCACCAACTTGCATTTCTTTTATCTGTCCTAATTAGTTTTCTAATTAATTCGTAACTCTAAAAGCCTTCATTTATTTCATGTTTCAATTTAACTTCCGAGCTGCCATAATCAGATTAGCAATCAAACCCATTTTGAAAATATTTCTTCTCACAGGAAGCTGGGAAAACTCATACAAAACTGCCTCTGCAAATCTAATAAGCTTACGGTTTCTGCTTTGTTCTCCCCAGTCTGATTTTCAAGTTTGCAGGCATCCCACTCAGTCTGATGTGAACTCACCCATACAAGGATGACTCTTTCCCCCAGCAACAGGTCTGTTATTATTAGTTATTGGTGTAACGGCTCTTGGAAAGGAATCAGAGGTCTAGGGAACCGGGTTAGACCAGCCACACGATGCCTCCTGGGCACAGCTACGCAGGGGGGGCACCCAGACGTCCTGTTTCCCAAGCTCTCCTTGCAATGCCAAACTGTACTGCTCCTCGACAGTGACAAGTGACATTTCACTGATGCATTTGGAAAGCAGTCCACTAAAAAGTACAGACAGCTGCAGGTCAAAAAGGATGTGATCAAGCAGAAGAAGATAACGTGGAGTTATATCCTTCTCCAAAACAGTTTCACCACAGCGCTCTGATTCAGGAAAGTGTCACCCTTTGGAAAAGCACTGAAATGTGTGCTTGTCTTCGAATATATGCTCGGTCTCGCTGAAGTCTCTGAAAGATAAGCATCCTTGAATAAAGACAGACGTAGCATGTGATTACACTCCCTAGCTGATTTGGGATCTGGAAAATGTAACCCAAAAAGTAGCAAGTCGTTGTCACAGCAGATTTACAGAGCATCACAACATCATCTGTGCCTATCACACAGCAACATAAGATTCCTTAGTCAACTAATACTCTCATTCTTGCCAGTTTTGCCCTGGAAATGGAGAAATTATACAACATTTCCTACAGCATCCCTTCTAATCTTTCTCTTACAAAACTTTGAAGGTACTCAGAACTTTCTCCCCCATGGTGATATTTATAAGTTTTCTAGAAAACCTAATAAACACTGTCTAGTTTTTGTGTGCTCTATCTGCCACCACAAAGGACAAATTTAAAACAATCTGAATAAACCAATGGTTCACACTGCATTCACTGTCTCTATACCTTAGAAGACTTTATTTTAAAATGACATAACTTGTTATTTTCTTTCATATGTGTGTGAAGAGATAGGAAAATATTAAGAAATTACATAAATAACAGAACTTTCTCATTTACATAAAAAACACATGGAGAAGCAATTGAGAGAATTACGTTATAATAACTTTAGTACAGGCATTGCACATGCAAATTTTTAAATACTTTTGACACATCAAAACCATAAAGGTGTTAAAATTTAACTAAACATTTTCCACCCTGCCCCGAGAAAGCCCTGTAGTGTCTGGCCAAGGTTAATCATTAAAATATGGACACATATAGAAAGAGGGGAATGATACTTATAATGACATATTCCCCTGTGTTACACTAAGGACAAGTTTAGTTGGATAAAAGCTACTACGTGAGAGTTTTACCAAGGCTCAAAGGTTCATGCATACAGATGAAGAATGCCTTGAAGAAGACAGCTACAAAAAAGAATTTAAAATAAATACAGGTAGTCATGTATTTGTGTAAGACTGAAGTTTCTCTTGCCTTTAAAATCATTCCGAAGAAATCTAAATGGCATGACACGACAATTCGGTTTGAATTAAGTCACCCACATTAATCAATATTCATTTATTCTTATAGCAAGTAATATAACGGTGTTGTCAACATTTCGTCTTTTAAAAAGGAAAAATTATGCAGCACTAAAGGAACCTGATAGTCTATGATTCTATGATCATTATCTGTAAAAGCCAGTTTCTACCTTTCCTCCCTTTCCACCCATGTCCCCCTCAGGACTGCCAGCCCAACAGCAAGAGTAACCCCAGGCAGTGGCACTGCTGGACGCAAGCCGATGCAGCAAAGGCAGAAGAGCAGCAGAGCGTTAGGGGCCCAGCCTGGGCACACGGCTAACGCAGCACCACGCTACCCTGTGTAAAGCCATGCGTTATGTGTCACCCATCGTGGGATGAAGGACGTGACAGTATTGAGGACGAGTCACTTTTTAACACCGTGCCCTCACGTGTGTTATCCTCTCTTACAAAAACACCTTCTGCCTGCAGTGTGGGTGCAGGGGGTGTTAGCAGAGCTGGTGCACTAAGGCGTAGCACTCAGCTGTTTTTAGCAGTGCCTTAATGCTTTCCTAAGCATCTTGCTCGAAGAATTTAATACTTCCCATCATCTCCTTTTGCTACGCATCCTTCTGTCTGACACGTAAATAATGAAAGTGTACTCTTCTTATTTTGGTATCTCATACTGACAATCAGCTGGAGGAAAAACACAGTCAGTCAGTGCTTGACAGGAATGAAGGAGAAAGCAGGCTGAATTTGACCCACACAGTAAGTTTCAAAGGCAATCCCATAAACTCTGCTCGGCAAGGCTGGAGTCTCACAATATCAGCTGTCGGACATGCTCACCCCTTTTCAAATATCCCTAGCTCCAGCAGCAATTCCTGTAGCCCATTAAATCGTATCTTTACCAGAAGAACACAGGAGCGTTTAACAGTGCTGACAAGCACAGGACTCTGTTTTAGGATTACGAGTGAGCCTGAAGTGAAAGACAGAAACTTCTAGACAGAAATAGAAAGCACTGTATAACTGGGTCCCCCCACTGCTCCGACCACAACAATCCCATGCATGGCCACCGCCCTGCCCACAGCCACACAAGCCAAAATACCTGGGTGCCTGGGACCAGAGTGACCTGAGGGGTTGCCTGGGAGCTGGCAAACTCAAATTCATGGGGGAAAGGCTTCAGGTGGTTGGCAGCCTGATCGATGTAGAGTGGAAACGTCCATTTGCCAAATCCACTGAGAGGCAACCAGCATTTCACTGTTTCTATATTTCTGAAGCTCAGACTAATCTGACTCCAAGACTAGACTTTCTGGGCTATGAAGATGGTTTTAGTATTGATCCTTTTTGTATTCTCTTACATCAGATACTACTTGCAACTGGATGGAAATCTTCCAGGAATATTGCAAACGATAAATGATTTGACAAAACCTGAGATATTTTATCCACAGAGATGCTCCTTAGACTGGAGGAAATAAGAACCCTTCACTAAGCACTTGGGAAATTTTCATTATTTATACAACCAAAAACCACTCTCAGGTCTCTGTTTATGTACTTCTCTATCAGAAGCTTTTATATTCTTCTTGTAAGTATCAGAGCCTGCTTTGCAATGCTGAAATTTCACATCCTTACTGAAAATTTAGGCTGCCAATAGCTTGCAGGCCCCCCCCGTACTGGAGTTGATTCACCATTGCTGCATCATTTACCGAGTATTAAACCTATGCTGAGGTCAAAAAGCAGTTGGTCTCACTCTAAAGTATTTAATCCCTTTCCTCAGGTCCCTTGCATATTCATCCACATAACACTAAGGAAGCAAGCCCAGTACTTTATTTTCACACCATGTATTTCTCACAGAATGGTTTTCACTCAGAGAAAATTTTTACCCCAGTGAAAATTGATATTGTGGAGTTCCTGAAAGTGAGTGCTCAGGCACAGGCACCTGATGGCTCAGCTGCTGCAGTCAAGCAGTGCATACACCACTCATAGTCACGTTACCGAGCACCAAGAATTTACCTAGCTCTAGGCACTTAAAGTACTTAGGTAGAAACGTAGTTGCTGATGACCCCGTGTAATCCACGGAAAATGATCATTCCCCCTGGAAGCACCTCTGTGTCTCCACTGACTGTGCAGAGATCCCAGTGCAATTACTTTCCTAACCTGGATGCCTCAGGTGAGGTAAATCCATACCCTTTTAGGACTAAAATGCCCTGAATTGCTACTGTCTTGCCTTCATATCCATCCTCTTCCTTTGTATTGCCACAGATGTGCAGAAGGCACCTGGTCCTTCCCATTCAGTTCTCTAAATACTACAGCCTTCATGGATTTCTACCATATCTGACCTTCCAGGAGCAGAAAGGAGATGAGAGAAACAGAGGTTGCAAAATCACGATGGATGGAATAAGAAGCTGCAAATATTTTTCTGTATATATGAAAAATAATGATGGTAGAGAACACCAAAATAAGTCTTTAAGACACTTCCTAACTGGAGGGAGAAATAAATTAAAACGTGCAATAAAAGTTTTATAGCATTTAGTGATTTCACTTTGGAAAACCTGCGAGGAACAAAGTTAATGGCATAATAAATTCTTTTTTTTTGTGAGAAATGATTATTTGGAGTTTTAAGGTTTGACAATTTCTTGTAAATCTAATCAGCCAGCTAGCAATTAATAACATTAAATTGCTTCATGTCTTTCTGCATGAGCACCATCATGCTGCGTCAAGGCATACACCTTTGAATGCTCAGAGTTCTCTCACAGGCTAGTTGGTAGCAGCTGTGTGCACACAAAAGAAAGCGTTTCTGTGAGCGTTAAATAACTGTTAGCACAAGCTCAGAGGAAGGGATCAGATGACCCAAGATTTCTATCAGTACGGCTGGAAGATCCATCATTTTACTTTAGATTCTCCCTGGCGTAACTTTTGTGTTTCATTTTAACTCTAAGAAAGAAGAGGGTAATTTGAGTCTGACATATAGCTCAAATGAACACTCAAACCCTCTAACTTACTGTGTTTTCATCTTTTATGCCTTTGATCCCCTTTGATGAAGGGACACAAATCTGTTTGAACCAAATTATTTTGCACCAATGTGGATGACACTATGATTTTTAGCCACAGACTAAGTTCAGATGAGGAACGAGGCAGTGCCAAGACATCAAAGCCAGGGAGCTAGAGATGGCTTGAGAACTTGTGTTAATTTGGTTGCAAGACGATATACTGGACCACAGGGCACAAAAAGTTTGTGGTTGAAATAAACATTAAAAAGGTAAGTGGGACAACTGGAGTTCAAACATAAAATTCAAGAGTTCCATCTCCTTTATAATCCCCTGCTTCAGAGTTTCGCTTTAAAGCTGAACTCGCTCAGAGTTTAATGGCAAGAGATGATGTGAAGATGAATCAGTGGTTGGCAGCCTGAAGTGAAAATTCATAGCATCATTGCACAGGAAAGGAGGCAGTGCAGTGCTGAGTGAGACTTAAAATCTATATTTGTCCATTATAATACTTTTTCTGAGTTACTACATATCCCTAAGAAAAATGAATGCGCTACAGTGGTTTTATTTAAACCTCAGTGGAGTTCGAAGTTATGTGGATTTTGTCTTTGCACAATTTTATCTACTGCTCTTCTTGTCTCCCATCAGCAGGCATGTAAGTCAAAATTGTGTTACAAAATCAAGCAGCTTTTCATCTTCAAATGTTAATTATCACAAACTCTATGTGAAGCTGGCAAACATCACTGCCCTCCATTCATCAAATAAGGAGACAGACAGCAGCAAAGCAGCTTTCCTGAAACCACAAAGAAATCATCCCAGAACCCAAAATGTGATTTAACTTCTATGCTTTTATAAACCAAGCAGTGGCAGTGACACTGTCCTCACGATGAGTGTCACTGGGCACTAAGTCAGCAAACTCTTTAAATCACTCTTTTGAAAGTTTGTAGAATTGAACGAACATCCTCATGGCAGAGCCATCCACGGGAACTTGCCCAGTGCAATTCTGTAGATACTTAGCTCAAACAAAATGTTCTTTAGGCCAGCACCCCTACAGGCATATACAGAGCCAATGGATTGATCCAAGGTAGAAACTGTAGGCAAATGTTAGTAATAATATAATGCCAAGAAAGGCAGTACAATTTTTCACCTCTGCACTTGATTTTAACATCATACATGTGAGGGGGCAGGAATCCCTTGCTCCCCAAACCCATCTGGTTTCGGTCCATCTCTCCCAGCTGGAGCAAACCTGTTTTCATCACAGCAGTTCCCTTTAACTCCTGTTTAATATATTTGCTGGGATTCTTATTAAGCCATGGAGAAAAGGCATCAGAATAGCACCTCTTCTTTCACTCCTTTTCAAAAAGTGCCTTGTTTCCCTCCACTTTTCAAGAGCTCTTTGGAAGTGTAGTAACCCTTAACCGCAGCTTGGGTTTTCTTCAGAGCAGAAGATTTATACAATTGGCATAGCCTGGGTGTTCCTCAGGATCCATCTGTCCATGGGAACTTGTGCAACGAGCTCCATATCCTTGGCCAGGGCATTTCACTTCTTACCAGAATATAAATCCTGCTCCAAGCATAAAGTACATCACTTTTATCAAAAGTCTCTCACTTCAAAGGGAAACCACAGTGGAACAGAGCATCAAACACATCCGTGGGGCTCATAAGCATTTATAAACCTCCTAAGAGCAAAACTCTTATGGTTCATCTTCTTAGCTAAAAAAAGACTTGGTTTAAATTTCTTCTTTTCATACTGAAATTCCGTGGTATCTGTGAGCTATCCAAAGCCCACAGTGAAGGTAACTAAAGTATCGGTCACTCCCACACAGAGAGCTCGGCACCCAGGACAACCCAAAGCAGGTCACACACTACACCACCCTATTTCTCTTATGCTGCTTCTCACAGGTATGTAGAAACTATTTGCTCGTGCTCCTGAGCAGGCAGATGGCTTATGCCTGCACAGTTCTGCTGCTGGTGGAAGCAGCCTGTCCTGCTGCAAGGGAGCCTGCAGCAGCCTCCAAAGGAGCAGCAGCCTCCAAAGGAACAGCAGCCCCCGCAGGTGGTGGCTCCCCCCAGCCCTTTGCCCAGCTCAGTGTCCCCTGCGACGGCCCTCCTGCAACCCAAACCTCACCGCTGCCCAACAAGGAGGGCAGTAAGTTACTCAGCCCTTTAGCCTTGAGGCAGCCACATCATGTTCTGCCACCTCCGCGGAGACGCCACTAGGCAGCTCCCTGGGCAGATGACAGGGAGCTGGGAAATTTGGCTGATTGCAGGTTGACCACAAATGCTTATTATTGGATAATTAATCACGAATGCTAATTCTCACTCCACCTCCACTGCGAAATGCAGTGTGACTGTCCCTGTACAGCGATGTTGCACAGACGTGATGCGAAAGGTCAGCTCCTCCGAGCAAAGCCAGGCCACGCAGCAGCGCTGTGTTGGGGCCAAACACACAGCCCGGCACATGGCCTAGGTCCATGGTGCAGCATCATGTACTCCCTTGTCAGCTATTCCCTGGTTTTTGGTCTTTTCTTTTAAAAAAATGGGTTAAATTTGTCTTTTAAAAAATCCTAGTACACGTGAGGAATTTGATAGTGAGGAACGTAGTTGCCTGCAAAACTCAGGGTACCTATTCCTATAAAAATAATGTGTTAAAGCTTCTACTCAATTAGTGCTGCCAGTGCAAATTGTTTTCACTGGTAATGACGTGATAAAATGTTAAACAGCAGGTGGGAGCTCCATTACTAAATGCCCAGGAGGAAACCAGATGAAGGATTTTTTTTGTCTGCTGAGAATTGACCATTATTATAATTGAGTAATCTTTTTTAAAAAGAGGTACTAAGCTTAGTTTTCATGACCTTAATTGCTTCACTTAACTTCACATGTCACATGCTATTGTTGTTCGTATCCTGTCACTTGGTATTCATGACAATCCATAAAGTCCATCATTTGCGATAATTGATGTCATTAATATACATTCTTTGAAGGCCTTTCTGTAATCATTAGCTAACCATATGGGATGTAAAATCAATGATCTGAACTATGTCATTAATGATAAGTTAGGTGTGAATGAGTTTTTTCACAAAATATTAATTCTGCAGGTTTTTTAATTTCTATTATCACTGTAGAGAAACAATAACCTTGACGCAGACAAAAATTTCAATATGACCCAACACAGTTATTTAATGCTAGTTCCTTTCCTTCTTTAGCTAGAAAAGAAAGTTGACATTATTTTCTATACACCATGCAAAGCATTACTCCCAGATGGATTAAAACTTTCCAGTGGAAACACAGCACCAAATCTGCTCTAGTGTCACTACTTAAATAAAGTCTCTGAGTACTGGAAAAAATAATTCCTGTGGTCTGAGAAAGAAGAACAGTAAAATTTTGCCACTAAATTCACAGATAGTGCAGCATTTTCTTTGTTTCCTCCTCCTCTCCATAAAAATCTGGGGGACTTTTTACCTTGTAGGCTGCTCTCTGCAGAAGGCACAAGCATCAAGTCGCAGGCAAAACGATACAAAGGAAATCACACAATCTCCTCTTTTCTACACTGTCTCTTTTATTAACTTTTTTCTCATAAATCAAGTCATGGATAGGCTTTGACTATTGTCCATACAGTCACTTGGCAGGGAGAGAAGAGATCACTGCAGTCACCAGGGTTAACTCCAGCTACTGACAGTGGGAAGAGGACTCATCCTTCCCAGGGAAGTACCTGGGTCTCACAGCAGTGGGGACCCCGCAGATGCTGCCCAAGGCAGGACCAAAAGGCAGCCCAGGACATGTTACCTGCTAAATCCCCCTCATGAACGACCTGACCTCAATTCTGAAGCTTGTTCAGAGCTTGTTGTCTAAACAGTGAGTGGCTTTTACAGCAATTCAAGACAGGAACATCAGCAATTTTTTTCCGGCTGAGAGAATGGATGGAGCCAGAAGACAGAGGTTTCCTGGCTAAATACTGCCCCGAGGCATATAAAGCACCGTAAGTGCTATTTTCTCCTGTGAACTCTGAGCCAAAGCCTATCGAGTCTTCCTGACCTCTGTCACACTGGTATTTTAGATTTAAGCTGACGAGGGCAGTGTATCATCAACGCACCCACAGCAAGCAGCACGCAGCGGGCACTCAAAGGCCGGCACAGCTCCCAGCTCCTTGGGAAACGCGGCAGTGGAGGTATTTGAAGCTTTGCCCTGAGAAGCAGTGAGCCACGGTTATAAGGCATAAGGCTGGGAGAGACTTTCTCCTGAGGACAGACTGGGAGAAGGAGTCCTGTGCAGAAGTGAGACCCCTCTGGATGCCCTCCTCTCCTCCCCCTGCCCACCCAAGGCCGGCCCCATCACCCCAGCCCCAGCGTGGGAGGGAACGGGGCGGGGAAGAAAAGCAGCCCTAAGAAAGCTAAGGGAAACTTGTGACTGTGCCTTATCCTGACAGGAGGTGCTAACATGCCCCAGTCATGGGTGCTGAGCACTCCTGGCTATCGTTATACCCCCATCTGCATATTACATGCAGGTCCCAAACTCTAATTTCTACTGTCTCTTCTCCTTTTGACTGAAAGCTCCCCAAAATGACAGCTTTATAAGAGACATTGCTGAAGACAAGATCTGAATGACATCTTTACAAATGAGGTGCTGTCAGGCAGAATGCATCTTGATTTGTGTATTTGAGAAGCAAACCATTTAAAATGTTTACTCATAAACTCAGCAGCTTTGCTACAAAGAAATTAAACGATATTAAAGCCTAGAAAATTTAATGCCATTTTATGAGAACTACTTTAAAGAATATTACCTCACTACATAAATAATACTTTGCCATTGAAAACTGAATAATCACCAGTGGAAAGCAGCAATGTGGCTGTGTATGCCTGAAAAATCACTGACATTGACACCACAGTTAAAGAGAGTGTATCTATTTGCTTTTGCCTTAGAGGAATATACTAGTAAAGCCCATTTGTTGTTTGGATGTTTCAGAATGCTGACATTTGTCCAGGCAAACTTCTCCTGAGGAAACGTCGTTTCTCAACAGAAAGTTTCCATTTCAAAACTGTTTCCAGTGAAACAAAGGGTTGCTCACGGAAGCCTAGGCTGTCTCTAGCCTCTGCCTTGTGTTTATTAAGTCATCGTGGGCACAGATTTCTCGTTGCAGTTCACTATCCATTAGTGGTGTTACTTCTAAGCAGTTTGCTGTAGAATGAAACAGTTTACTGTGCTAAGTGCCCCCCATAGGAAGGCACCTCGCTACAGCTTCTTGTTTTTACGTTCAAGCCCAGGGCTGGGCACCTGCCAGCTTCAGGTAAGAGAGAGAAGTTGTGGTTGCAACTGGGGTGTTTGAATTTCCCTATTTCATTTCCTTCAGCATGGTGCACAGTTTCTGTCTTCATCGGAGATCAAGACAGCTTTGATCAGTCTGGTTTTATTTTGTACTACATTTTTTCATTGCTGCATGATCCCCTCTTCTTGCCTTGAACTGGACCACGATGAGTTAACTCCCTGTTTTCAATCACCTGTTCTTTGGGGAAAAAGAAAACAAGGCAATCACGCTGCAGGGACAGCAACATCTTTTTTTTTTGGAGATCTTCTGGGTGCTTGTCAGCAGGGCTGGGTTGTTTTCTCATCCTTTAGAACCAGAAGAACATCCTCAAGAGGCTGAACTGGCATTTGGGCACCTGTCAAATTTGGCTTTCACTGAAACTCATTTACTTGCAGTCTCCTTGAATTAATTCTGGTGGCTGACACATGACTGTCCTGGCTCACTAAGAAGTTCATTTCAGATGTCATAAAAAATGTATTCCTGGATCATTCTTGAAAAGATATTTGTTTTCATTCTAAATTTAATTATTTTAATTGCCAGCTGTAAGAATTTGCTTTCATTACACTAACGTAAAGCATTTCCCCTCTCCTGCTAACCAACTCACATGAAAGAAAATACATTAAACCGATTTTATTCCATAGGAAATACATCAAGGAAAGGAAAGGATTGATTTCCCTCCATAGGAAACAAGACTTAAATGTTTTTAAACCAGCTGCTGCATTGAGTTATCATGTACAGTATGAAAAACTGTGCCATAAAAATGAAATTAAATGCATAATAGCACAGACCACTCTTCCCTCATGTTATCTTAAAGTATCCAGTGTTTTGACAGGACACAACACAAACCTTTAAGCATTACCTACATCCATCTATTTTCCAATGGGTTCCTTTAGTTACTTATGTACCTTTCTGGGATGCTCTTTGGAAGGGCCCATGTTTTGTCACCTGTCTCCGATTTCTGTGACCAGACTCTGATTGCAACGGTACTTACTAAATTTGAGTAAGAGTGGCAAATCTCACACTGTGCTATGGCAGACTACACTCTTCCATCATATATCAATCCCGTGAAGATTTATAACTGAGGATGTAATTTATAGCCAGCTTTAAAGATTTTAACTCAGGCCTGCAACATCCTTGACTGCAAATCATCCATGCAGATTTTCATGGGTCAAAGATGTAATTACATCAAATTTTAATAAATTTTTTGACCTGTATAAGGCAGAAAAAAAGCAAAGCCATAAATACCAAAGCCAAGCACTGCAAAGTTCGCAGCTCAACTGCTACATTAAAGCTTGGGTTAATCCTTAGCGAAAATAGATTAGTCACTATGTCCTTCTGAGGTCATTATCGTGGACAAGCTGCCGCTGAACAGAAGGATTTCCCCATATTTTACATTTGAAAAAATAATTCCCAGCTTCTCCTCTTTTTTGTAATGTATGCACAAGGAGAGAACACAGTTTTCTGTTATCTAAATGCCCATAGGACATGCTGAGTGCTACACAGGGGACGTTGTCTGCTGTTCATGAAAAGAGGATCCATGTCCCATCACACCCCCAACTCTGGGCAGGCAGCAGAACCCAGGGAAATGCAGCAGGGATGTCCTGTGCCAGCAGTGCCCCCAGTAAAGAAGGGATATTCACTTGCTGCTGACTGATTCACTTCTGAGTCGTCTACTGTCTTGAACACTACATTTACATTTCTCTTTCTTTTCAAGTCCTTTTCACTGGTTAACAAACACTGTATCGTCTTTGATCAGTATTCAGTAAAAGTCGGGCAGATGCAATCCTTTTGGATGGCATTTTCTATATCTGTAAACAAAATATCAGCAAAAGGTTGAATCTGTTCTGTCTTCCAAATGCAAAGGGACACAGTTATTGATCTGGACGTTGCACTGCCGTTTTATTGAAAGAAAGACTGATTATCTTTATATCTAAACTGGCAGAAGATATCAATAAGAAACTTGCTATACTTAGCACAAATGCAGGCAGCTCCTATTTTAGGGGTAGTATGTTGGCCATTAGCAGAGACATCACTTTTGTCACTGTTCTTTAATGTTCTTTAACATTATCTGCCATTGAAAAAAAAGATGATCAGTTTTAGATCAACACACCTGAAATCAAATACATGGAGTGTCATAACTGAAACTGGAGTTTAAATGCAGCTTCCAGGGTCTTCTTTTTAGTTGTTCAACAAAATAAATGTACACATTAAGGTTAAAAATATTTTTTTAAAAAAAGAGAACAAACAGCATACTTGCTTTAGCTGTACATTTGTCATGTCTAAGTTGTGCAGATGACATGAAGAAAAGGCCCCACAAAGGGCACAAAGCATAGTCTTCCAGCCACTCTGCAAAGGCAACCAGAAATGCTGGTGGTCATTTGCTGTGTACAGGAGATGATTGATCCGTAGCTGGTTTGTGCTCGCTGTGTGAATGTGCTGCTCCCAAAGATGCAGGCACCTGTGTAGGCTCTGCAAAGCTTTTTCTGGCTCTTGTAGCCCCTACACTAGGTTTTCTACCTTGCTCAGAATTTTATTCATCTGCCTTTCTAATATTTTTCTCAAAGGATTTGACCGCCTTTGTATCTTTTACCAAAGCTCAGATAGGTTCCTTGACAGGCTTTAATAATAACTACTCAAGGGATGTGATGTCGAGAGTCTCCTAGAAGAGTACCACACTCATCTGATGTTCATTTATAGACCAAAGAGTAAACAAATCCGCAAAAGGCATTCAGGGATGTGCTGTCAACCATGCTGGTGAAATACCTTAGACTCATCCTGGGAGATTTCAGCACTTAGAGTAGCAAGATCTCACATGAAAGGGAAGAGCTACTTTAAAAATAAGAAAATGCCTTTTGCTTAAGATTTTGCAAGTACTGAAGTCTACAGAGACACACAAGATATAAAGCCATGTCCATGTTCAGTCTCACAACCAGCCACGGTCCCAAACACTTCGCCCTCTTGCTAGTTAATGGTTTAAGCTTCTGCAGGCAGCAAGCCAGACCCACAGCATTTATCAGACCGCAGTGCATTAAGGCTTATCCTTTACCTGTCTGTGCTGCTAGTCAGGCGATGCTGCAGGTCTCCCTGAGCTCAATTTCAAGGGAACAGGCTAATTTCTTTAATTGATTTCTAACCTTAAAGATGCCTTCGTAGGAGCAGTGAAGGGAAACCATGCTTATGCCACACTTGCTTGGTCTATGGAGTCCTATTCGACATCTGTACAGGAAACCAATTTGACAACACCTGAATTCTCCTGCCAATGAAACCTGGATGATACACCCTACAGTCCTGCAGGGAGCCACACAAGATCAATCCACCAGTAAGCATCAAAGAGTTAGAGTTGAATCCACACCAGGAGCAAGTTTCACCACTGGGCAGGAAAAAGAATTGCAAAACGTTTGCAGACATAGCTTGGTCCCTTCTGTGGCTGATGCCCATCATGGTCACCCAGATCAGTACAGACAACAAATGGTCCCCTATTCCTCTCAGACAGCAGCAACAGTGATTAATAGTTTCTATAAACTCCTGTAGACTTGAAAATTTCCGTTTACCAGGGTCTTAGCACCTATCTGCGTGCCTTTGTTAGACATGTTCCTGTCGGTACAACAGTGCGGCAATTTATCTGGACGTAGAGCCATCGATATCCAGGAGGTGAGTACAGGACACAACCACGTAGGTTGTTATGAGCCACCCTGGATGTCCTCTGTTCTCCAGTGGCTTCCCAGAAAGTGTCCCCATCCTAACCCTCAAATTTTCAATGGCTTCATGTATCTCAGAGATTTCCCACAGCTTCAGGATTAAGGCCATGGTCAAAACCTCTTCCACATGTAAGAAGACATCTCTTGTCCCAAGGGCTGCCCAGGCAAGGCGCAGGACTTTCTCGCTGACTTGAGCAAGATATTTCTCTGCATAAAAGCCTCTGTGCCAAATAGAGGCCAAAAATAAGGTTTTGACCATCCTTTTTAGTGCACATAATTCTAAAACAAACGGGGAGACACTTAGGACTTATAGCACAAAACCACATGCAAAACCTAGGAAAACAATGAGCTGTTTAATAGTGAAATGTCACTGCGTATTTGAGAACAATTCACAGTAAAGCCGCCACGAGCTGCTGCCAGCTTATTTCTTTGATTCTATTAAGCTGTTACCGTGGCAAATGTCACCCTTATTTGCTTGTTTTTCACATGTGGCATTTTGTTACAAACTTTGACCAACTTCCAGAAAAACACTTACTATCTCCAGCTATTCATTGTGGCGCGAAGGGTACTGACCTCCAGATGAGGTTCTCCAGCTACTACTCACTTATAAATAAACACAAACTCAAACAACTTAAAGCTATTAAAGAGAAAGACAAAGTTTGCTTATTCTGCCCCAGGTACTTGCACTGCCTGTGTTCATTTCAAGAAATAACATTGCTACTCCACAGTTCAGAAGAGGTTGTAAATTAACCAGCACTGAACTGGATATATTCACAGTTACCATTTGCCATTGCCAACCACCTATAGATTTCCAATAAACAGGTCTCATTCATTGTGAAAATTAGATAATTGAAACTATCTATTTGCTTCAAGGCTGTGGTCTCAGAGGTGACGCTTGTGTGTTGCCATGACAAATAGATGACAGCAGCTGTAATTCACTTCCACGGTACTCTGCCCATTTTGTTTGTCAGTAATGAGAGCATTTTATGAAATACTGGAGATTATCGGTCGGCTTCTGCCCATAGCTCTTCTGCCTGAGGAACACCCCTTTAACCCTATCTCAGCAGAGGTATTTAAAAATAAGAGAAGAGAATGGAATCCTGTCAAAAGCAGCAATCCTAAATCACTCTGTTATCTTTTCCATGCTGCAGATGATCTAACTAGCAATTATTATGCAGGCTCTGAAGCAAACACATCCGAGTAGGAAATGTATAGTAAACATTGCCTAACAAATTTGCATGCAGCCCTTTCCATTGAAGAGCAACATATCTACTGCAGTATTAATTAAATATCTTTGCCTTTCAGATTTAAATCTTAGGGATGAAAATGGATATTTTGTGTTAGATTATGCAGTAAGGTAGACAAGACAGAGAAGGTTCTGGCTAGTCTAAAATGTTTTCATAAAGTACTGTCCTGTGACTTATAAGTGTCTATCTCTGGTTTAAACAGAAAAAAACCTTCAAAATGAGAACCTTCCCACTCAGAAAATCCCTGTTTAAAATTTTCTTGCCATTCTCTTCAGCCAGTGCTACAACGTGTTGTTAGCTGACTCCCATTTCCAGTGGAAGTCCACTTAGGCAGTAATTGTTCAAAACAATTCAAGCACATCATGAGGAAAGGCCTTTCTCTGGGGTGGATCTCTCAATTCATGCTATGCTACTTTTCTTTCAGAACAATCCCAATCATCAGATTACATGCTCCCTAACTGAAAATTACTCAAATATATATAGCAGCAGACAACCAATTGTTCAGTGAGTCGGTGATTGGATGATCCATCACTCGTCTCCCAGACACAGAGCTATTCATGAGCCACTGTGCCTTGTCATCTGACAGGCTACTGCTTGGATCCATGTAAGGCAATTTATAAAATCTTCATTTATAGCTGTTTGTGTGTGAAGTCACTTTTCTATTTCATGAAATTGTGTGGACATATCAGACATTATTTAAACCGCATATCATTAACCTGAAAATTTCTGTTCAAGGTTTAATAAAAAGCTGGTCCATGGAGGGGAGGTCTTGATTCTCATTTGTACAGAACCAGAACATAGCAAAACTGTCTTATTTTGTCTTCTGTCATCATTTTATTATTCTTAGATACAAAAATACATCTGTAGTTTTTCTACAAAAAAAATTTTAATAAATCTAGCCAGGCATTTTTAAAGGAAACTTCGTCTTTGTTTTAATGCATGAATTGCCGGCAGCTGGACTTGTCTTGCACTTGGGAACCAGGAGACAGCAGGAACTGGTTTGTGTTCCTGCACTGCCTGAGTTAGGCTGAAGGAGCTGCTCCCAGGTCTCCTCTGTAACCAGGGTCTTCACTTTTGCACCAGAGCTGATCTCTCCTCTTGGTGAGGAGGACTCTACACACAACCATTCATTTGGACACAGGGAGACCAGCTCGCCTTCAAAAGAGAAACCTTGCCTCAAGTCCTTCCTGGTGAACAACACATCTACGCCAAGTGGAACAGCTATGAGCAAAGGTGTGGGGAGACTCTCAGCACATCCCAGCATCGCAGACTCCCAAGAGCTGTACAAGGGCGAGCTGAAGGCGGTACTCTCACCAGGGAACCGAGGGGATTTGGAGATTTTTCTCACATCCTCAGCAAGCTCCATAACCACACAGATAACAGATATATTGAACTGGATGTTCGTCTGAACCATTTTCCATGTAAAGGAGAGTTTCATGCCCATGTAGAAATGTATCTGAAATTCTCTCAAATTTCTGTCTTAAAAACCAGTTTTCTCTTACTGAGAAAATCAGTTTGAACCCAAACATCTCTCTCTGGCTGTTATTTAGGTAATTGTCTGGTGGGTTTCCAAAGTCACAGCTTTTGCTCAGCTCTTCTGAGATAACCTGACCTTTGCAGGAAGAACATGCCAAAAGCAAAGTAAGAAAGAGGTAGCAGCAAGTGTGGGGCAGAGTCAATTTTGTCTCTTCTCGCGTAGGACTTGCTGCAGAGGCATCCCCAAAAACAGTCCGTTTCCACTGCATTCAGGGATACAGAATTTTGTGTAATCTGTCTTAATAAACATGGCTGCTCCAAAGGGATACTTGACCCATATTATTAATTCTTCTCCCAAAGGATGAGAATAAATGAGAGCAACACTGGCAACTGCCCAGGCTAAAAGGGCAATATCACTCAAGAGATACTACCATCAGCTACAGTGGGAATATTTGGCAGTGAGTAACAGAAGCATCAAGGCCTCTGCCTCTAAAATTACGCTATACTTCATACATAATTTCAAGCCACGTTCTGCGTCATTCATTTCATGATCAAAAATGATATTTTTATTCTTACTAACAATATTTAAACTAAGATGTACCTGCAGGGAAATACATGATTGCTCTGCAAGAGAACACTTCAAATACTGAAACCGGCAAGTCCTTTATCCACAAGCCAAGAGATTCATTGCACTTGTTAAAACTGAAATATGCAATACTGAAAAAGAAGGATATAATTATAATTTATGGAGAGAGTATTCAGTAAACAGTTTGATTCAAGTCGTTTGTATGTGCTGCTTTATATAACCATACTTCTGCATGAAGAACTCTGAGGATTTTTTCATGAAGAACTGGAATTGAAATTGGTGTTTTATTCCATACAACAACCATTCAAATAGAAAAATCCCTACTGATTACATTCATTTATGTGCCTTGGTAAGGATAAGAAACTATTTTAGCTAATTTATGAAGATTAGAATAGTCATGACTTATAGGAAACAATTTATATAAGCAGTACTAAAATATACTTTTAGATCAGGAAAGAGCTAAAATTCTGGCAGTGGCTGCATTAGCGAAGAGAAGACACACAATAGTATTGATTTAAATTTGCATAATATCTGCTTAATTAAAAAAGCAGTGTTATATGTTGCAGCCAATAGATTAATCCACTTTTCAACCACTTTTAAAAGAATAATGTAATTCTGGATCAGAAATATTTTTTCCTCCAAGCAATTTGCCAAATAAGGGGCTAAAATGTAAAATATTTTTTCCATTAGTTTTAGGTAATTGAAATGCAAAGTGCTAAGGGCTTAATCTTTCCAGGCAGGAAAAGCTGCCTGCTGTCAGATTTTATTAAGTCTTTTTGCTGCTCTTTGTATAGTCAATAACAAGTGTCTGAGCCCAGGAAATGATGTAGAGGTAGTGTTCAAAGGTAAGGATATGATAAGGTGGTGTTTGCATTCAGGATAATATGAAAAAGTCCAGCACGTACGCAGGAAGATTTTTCTCCATGTCAACTAATTAGCATGTTTATTGGAAACATTAATTATTCTGACAACCACAGAGATTGTTAAGTGTGTTAACTCCTCACATGCTCCCTTCCTACATGCCTTTCCAGGTAGACTGTTTACATGCCAACTACCACAGGTAGATTTCTGTATCTTAAAAAAGCTAAAAGAAGCAATTGTTTCCGAATCTAGCATGTGTTAGGAAGTAAAAAATAAATTTTACCATGAATAAGTGAGTTTCGAAACAAACTAAAGAGAAATACAGTTTTGATAAAAATTAGAAAACCCTTGACACCTTGATGGAGGTGGCCTTCCATTTGAGAGTATGGTGCTATCTGAACCTCAGAAAGATTGATCAGGCTTAGACCTACAGCTGGAAAACCAAGTAATAGTTCACAAGATCCCAGTATCAAAGTGGCCACCAAAGTTAAGTGCACATCCGTGCCCTAGTTGCTCTTGACAAACAACTGCCATATAAACAATGCAGCTTCCTGGTATGTCCCAAAATGCAGTTCCTGGAAGCCAAAATAGGAACTCTCACTTGCAATCTAATGTGTCTGGTTCCTGTTACCCTCCCACAGAGATGGGCTCCAGCAGCATCTTCTGTGCTTTGGCTCTGGAGCTGGAGCCTGCTTTATGCAAAAGCCTGCTGCCAAAACCCTGCGCTGCCACATAGCGTGGCTGGGACTGCCAAAAGTGCGAGAGGGGGCTTGGGAGCTGATGCCTAACGAAAACTGAATCCTGAATAGATAAATAAAAGCATTGGCAGGTCTGACCGTTCAATTCCGTGTGCAACACTAAATAAGGGTTTGATGTTTCATCTGTTCGTAAATGAAATTAATTTACAGGCAACATGGCTACTTAGAGCAACAACGGCATTACTAGGACCATGCTTTCCCACCAGACTCTTCCACAGTGTCAATCCTGCTCACGCCTAGATTTTTAAGGCCAAATAATCCTTTTCATTGTGCCCAAAATCACTGCTTGGAATAGCGTTTTCCAGCCTCAGCCTCACAAAGCTGTTCCCTGCAGAAGAAAAAAGGGATTTTTTTTTTTAAATCTTTATAGCATGCCAGCGCACAGCTTTTTGGCAGCAACACAAATATGCCCTATTTTCTCCTATCTTTCTTCTTTCCCATTATTTTCTTTCCACTTTCTTTGCAATTTTTCTTTCTTTCATTTCCTCTAGTGTTATTTTCCTTGCCTACCTTCCTTGTACTTTTAGCTTCCTATTCCCAATTCTGTCTCTTTACACACATATATGAGTCCATCTTTCTTTCCTGACTTCTCCTCACTTCCCCTCACTGCTTCTCTCATCTGCAACTTTTCATTTCACTGTCATCTCTGAATTGAGGCCTTTCAGCATACACTTCACACGTTCTTCTTCTGCTACATCCGTGCATAAAAGTATGTTATTGACATGAATGCATATACAATGAAAATTGGGTGTTTATTAATAGCTTGCAGTTGCTGAGCTCTGATTGAGGCTTTTTCACATCCCACTAAATGTTTTTCTAAAGATTTCCTGTTACTCCTGTGTCTGCAGACCAGCAAGATGAGAACCTTTGTCTATACACACTTTGAAAAAACCTCAAATCTAGGGCCTTTTCTTTTGCTCAGGTCAGCTTCTCCTGGTTTCCTCTTCCTCTGAAAAACTAAACAGACACAGATCTAATTATCAGTATCTCAGACCATCATTAGCGAAGTAGACACAGAGTGAATTGAATACCTCTTCAGGGAGATCATTACTTGAACAATCCCACAAAGCTTTTTAATATACCTTTCATTAAAACTGCACCCCCAAGCATTCTGCAAAAATTCAATAATACACTTGTGAGGCTGAATAATTTGGGGTAAGAAGAGAGAATTTAAGAATCTGCATACAAAGTAAAAAAAAAAAAAAAAAAAATCAAGATAAAAGCCAAAGAACAGCGAAGTGGCTGTGGGTGAGTTGATAATGGTGGTGGTGGTTGCATGCAGATCTGAGCTCACCCTGCTGATAGTGACCTGATACAAGAAACATGTCTGTCATGGACACACTGGTCTGTAGAAATGTATATAGAGAGCAAGTCTTGAACACCCAAAGCTTGCTTTACAACTGCATTATTTCAAGAAGCAAATAAAAAGCAATGTTGCTTTTAGTCCTCCAGCAATGTTGCTTTTAGTCCTTCAGTAATGTTGCTTTTAGTCCTCCAGTGGTGAATACATCTGCACTACTGATGGGAAAGGACAAAACAGCGCAAGCAATGGGAGCAAAAGACAGTTTGGGGCACCCCGTACTTGTCTAGAAGAAAGCCCAGCAAGCAGCCAGTCTGCTCCTACCGCTGCTCAGGCTGAGACAGAAAAGTTTCGCTCAAGAAACAAAATCTGAGAGAGCTGTTAACTGACTGCACTCCTCTGCACTTCAGGCAGCTCCTGGCCTGGTGTAACGTGAACAGAACTCCACTGGCTTCAGTCATTTTCTATAAAAAGTTACAACTCAAAGGTCATAATTTTATAGCTATTTAAGGGCGTAGGGATGCAGACAGCTACAGTTCAAAAATCCCCTAGAGACTCATCTGCCTTTTTAGGTGTATCAAAATCTACAACCCTGACATCAAATAAAATAGCATCACATACTAAATACAGTATTAAGTATGACATTGTACGGTTTCCGGACGTCTTCCAATCACATCTCTGTGCAATAGCAAAAACAGTCCAAGATGAAAAAATAACTAAAATAATTGGGAATGAAAAAAAAATAGGAACAAAGATAAAGAAGAAAAAAATGACACTCATGGAATAACAAACTGAGCACTGCTGACAGATTTCTTACTCACCATGATTATTAAGTTAATTTATTCTTAGCACTAAAATACACCTTTTGGATGAGATAACTGAAGTTGGCTACAAAGCAAATTCTTTCCCATGGGAAGGAAAGGGGATCCAAGCCAACAATGATGGCCAGCCAAAATACTATTTCACAAAAGACTAGAAAATTCAGAGGGTAAAATAAATTGCTGAAAAAAATATTGGCTTGATATTTAAAATTGCTGAGCATCTGCAAGTCCCATTTAAGTCACAGAGAGCTGAAGGCATTGATGGCCTTTGTAAATCAGGCTGCATAAGTGGCAGAACAAATAACTAGCCAGGCTCACCAAAGAGATTTCAGAAGTTAATGATGTGAAATTAAGAGTTCTCACTTGAGTTTAGTGGTAAAAAAAAGTAATAAAGTTTAAGAAGAAAGCTCTTGGAATTCATGATGCAAACAATTACCAATCCATTTTTTGTGTTTTCCTTTAAAGATGACTCATTTTCTCTGTCTTGTTTCTGATAAGCAAAACATTTCAGTGAGTACAGGATTATAACCAAACCCGTACTAACAAATCAGTATCCAAGACATAGAAATTTTAGAAAGAATATATATATGTCAAAGCTTGCCTCAGTGATCCTTTACTTTTAGCTGGTCTTTTTTTTCAAGAATATACTGAAAATCAAGAGGGAAAAATCTTCAAAATCCTTTGACACTAACATGCTTAGGCTTACAAAGAATACAGAGAAAGCAGGACACGCTGATCCTTCATTCTCATCTTTCTCAAACCGGAAAACAATATCAAAGAATTTCAGTTTTCTCAGGAATAAAGGACTGGAGGGTATCATCTCATATTTCTTTAAGTTTGGGATGTTTTAGTTGCAGCCTTCATAAAAAGTTCTTAAAACAAGTGATAGTGGCCATATTGACATTTAACAAATACGTACAGATCTTTTAGGGGGCTAAGAGGGAATTTTTTATCATTACATGAGCAATTCTTCCCTTTGGCAGGTAGGAGGGAGGTATTTCTAAGATGAAGTCTTCAGCTGGCAAGAACTCCCTTAGCCTGTGAATGTGCTTATTCTCAGGTATTGTTCTACCTCCAGGATTTTCCATAAGCTGCTCTTCTGAGACCACCAATTTCCTTTCCAGCAAGCCTGTTAATTTTTGAATTAACTTAATTAGATTGTGGTCTCTCCATTTCCTTCAAAAGAACCATAAAGCTTTGTCACACACTTTCTTCGCCTCAGAAAAAAAGCAAATGGATTCACTGGAGTCCAGTCAAAGTCTCCGTTCAGTCAGACCTTAGACCAAAGGAAGGTCCAGAAACCTGAGATGTGTTCAAATCTGCACTGGAAGGGGTTAATCAGCCCACCTGAATATCAGTATTTCCACCAAAAATACTTTGGTTTTGGTCAATGGTACAAGTACTGGCAGTAGCAGGAAAAGACCAGAAGAAATTTATTCATCTGCAGGAAAAATTTGTGTTTCCTCACACAATTAATATTCCCTGCAGCATATCAGCAATGGGCTGGCCAATAGCTGAATAACAATTCCTTCTATTTGCAGGAGCTGAGGTCAACAGGGTGGTAAGGAGGGGAAAGTCAATTTTGGAAAGTCCTTTTAAGTATAATTGTCTGCTTGTGCATGAGTCGGAGAAGGGAGCTGCCCCACGCAGCCCATGGGCAGGGACTGACCCACAGGGATGATGTAGTTTCCCAGAACTCCCTTCTCCCCAGGGCTGCAGGCAAAGAGGGAGGTGAAGGCAGTTTTAGCCTTCCTCCATGCTGTCCTCTTTCATGGGAGATCCATGGCATCCTCACCACACCTTGTGCATGACTCTGTGGGTATCCACTCCATGTTTCAGGCCTCCTGCCTCCTAGTTGTCTGCCTCATTGCTAATCCAGCACAGGCAAGTAGATTCTGCTCGCGCCATCTGAGTGCTCTGCTCCTGTCATGCCCCTGGAGAAATGCCAACATCCCCATGTCCCCTGCCAAGTGCTCTTCCACACAAAGGACAGATTAAATGTGCAGATATCAGCAACTCCAGAAGAGGTTTCCCTTGTCCATCATAATCAGGGGATGAATCAAGTCGGGATGCATCACCTACAAAATCCCATTTCCTCAGGTGCATAATCAAGATCTCCCCAGAAGCAGCTGGAACAGCCATGGCATCTCTCACCATCAGAGGTACCTCCAGTACAAAGATGTTCAGAAGTCTGGAAAAGTCATGGATGCTCTCCTGACACCACACCCAAAGAGCAGCACAAAACTCAATATGATTGCTCGGTGCAGCAGCCACACAGGCTGCTCCCCCAGTGGCCTCTGGGGTATCGATCCATTGAGTTTAGGGTATTTTTCTGCTGAATGGTACCATCCAAAGTGTTTGAACACCTTTTGCACTCAGGCCATAATGTTTTTACTTCTATGGACATCTCTCAGTGAGCACAGGTTTGTGAAGAACACCATAAACTGCTGAAATCTTTGGGCACATTGAAGTAACAGTGAAGAATTTCAGTGTTCTCTGAAATGAAATTCTAGGTAACTGGCTTGAAAATTGTTGCAGTCTCAGGAACAGTGAAAAATTATTTTAGGAGCATTCATCAGGAAGACTAAATATGTTCAATTTCTTTAACGACACAAAGGCCACTGAAAATGGTTGAGTGTTTTGTCATGGAATACACTTTGAAAAGATCTGACTACTAAGATGCCATTAAATTAGAACTACTCCTGCTGAAAAGTGTCTCAAATTGCCCTATTTTTTAGGAAGAAGAAAAAAATGTTTTTGTTCCTTCCTGTAATTTGTCATAGCCACACAAATCTATTACATGGCTTGACACTTTCTTGAAGAGTAATTTCTGAGAGAATTCATAAGAGAAAGATGAATCCACATTTCAAGATACAAAGAGACATCTCAGTGAAATAATGTGCAGATCATCATCAGCACCCACACAACTGAGTGGACGTTTTCCCTCCTTCTATACAATTTGTATCACTTTTGCACTGTTTTCCATTCCCAAAGCCCTCAGAACTCATCAGGGGACAGCAGTATTTGCTGCTACCAGCCACAGATTTTCCAGAAAACTTGTCCTACGCTGCACGAGTCAACCTACTCCACGATACTATGGGAGCCAACCTGGGGAGGAAAAGACAAGGCAGCATCTGGTACAAGATACCATCAGTTTTCAGAAATTACTCTTTAGCTGCAGAAAATCCTGGGAAAATAAAGACTGAATCACCTACTGACAAACAGAATAGAAATCTTCACCCTCAGTGAAATGGTGTGGGACATCCAAGCTGACAATTTCACCCATTTCAGAGGGGAGCAATCCATCTAAGCACCCCATATGCTACTGTTCAGTATTTTTCAACTGGTCAATTAAAAGAGAGATCCAGCAAATAATCATGCCTAGAAACCAGGTACAGCACAACATCAGGAACATGAGTCCCTAAGACTATTTGAAAGTGTTGTATCTCCAGTATACGTCAAACCTGTAGGTTAATAACCCGCAAACTGGGAAAATATGAATTCATCTGGAAACCGATGGCTTTCTGACCCCTTTTGGTATAGATTCACTGTCTGAAAAATATGGGGGAGGGGGAGGAGCAGGGAAAACATTTCATGTACCACAGTGGCTCTCTGCTATTACATTTTCTAAAGCATAAACTTGCGTTTATAAAGCAGGTGTGATCTAAGCCTCACCTATCTTTTTCTCACCACTATCCATGTCTTTAAGGATTGCAAGTGTTCAAAAGAAACTCACCTTGGATATGGTGTTTTTCAAGTCCTGAATGCACTTACTGGTTTACCTCTTTCAAGCTGATTTTGTTGTACCAAATGGAATATGTTGAGCCAGGTTACAATACCTGGTATCACAGTCTCACTCCCTCCTATATCTGTGGTGATGCTGTGCAGTTACACCAGGGTAAGAGAGACCAAAGTCTGACCACTCTGTGTTAGAGTTTACCTTCTCCTCTGCCTTTCAGGTTAGCTAAATACTTGTTTCCAGGCTTCTTAAGAACACTCCAACAAAGGTTAGCACTCTGAAATTCAGTGGAGAGAATGATTCCCAGTGTAATATATGCCTAAAAATATACTTTTTTTTTTTTTTTCCTATGCAGTTCTCCCTTCAGCAGATCCATTGAAAAGCTGTCTTTGGTTTCCTAAGCACAGCTGAAATACACAGAATTCCACTAAGGTCTTACACAGATTAACAGATGTTTTGTGGTGTCATTTTCTTTTGCATAAGGATGTCTCAATCTTAAACAAATGCAATAGGACAATGATGATTTAAAATATGAATGCAGGTGTAACACAGTATTTTTCTAAGATTTCTCCACTAACAATTACTTTAACTGTTTTCCTCCTCCAGGTCATCTTCACCTGGCTTAAGGTAAGGTGGGTACAACACCCAAAGCAGAATTTCACCAAACAGTTCTTGCACCTTGTCTAGAAATCCTGGCTGAGGTAGAAAACATCTTTTAGAGGAAAACGTATACAAGTGGGAGAAGGAAATGCTCCAATTTTGCTCCAATTAAGCTTAGCACAATGGGGCGTCTGATCTCAGATGAAGCCTTGAGTGCTTTGCCATACAAATAACAAATTCATTTTCCTCATGAAGATGTGTCATTTTTTAGGACACTGCACCTTTCTCCAATCATGTGACAATTTCTCTTTCGGATTAAGATACAAACATTTTCATGGATCTATATGCTTGTACAAAAGAATTGCTTTAGTTTAACCATTTCGCCGGTGAAAGTCATAGAAATGATGAAATTTTGCATATATTTGCTGTACTAGTCAGGCATTGTTTACATCCCTGAGAGCACATACCAGGGATAATGAGGAGCGTTCCCTTTTTGATCAATCTATATTCTGTGGTCTGTCTTGTCTGATTTATTCATGTATCAAACACCAGTTACTGCACTATGGAGAGGCTGCTAAGCCCCAGAGAGAGCCTGTAATAAGTTTTTCAAGCACCTGATGTGGAAAAACAGGTTAGTTGTTTATATATTCTGAGAAGTTTTGCAAATATGGATTAAACATGAAGTATCCACAAAATGAGCACTTTTTATTTTACAACACTAGCAGTAACAACAGTGTGAGAATTTTTACTTTATTTTGTATCATAGCAACTAATGAAGCCATTACTTTTTTTCTGAATTCAGCTCACTAATAATTTCAGTGGAAAACTTATTCAAAACACTTCAGCAGAGGCATCCCTAATGTTCTGCCAGTAAATAACACTTTTCATTTATAAACCTGGTTTCTGTCCCACTTGGCTGGCCCTTTAGAAGCCTGTCAATAGACTGGGGAAATCCAATTTTCGAACTCAGCTGAATCTCATTTTCAAAAGTGACTTCAATGCTCAGAACTTGTCTTCAGTTCAGTCAAAGATATGATTGTAATTCAGATAGACATCTCTGTGCTAGATAACTGTGCAAAGTACTGATAGTGATGCTCCTGCCCCAGCACAGGTGCCAGCTGGGAATGCTTGCACTACATCCTGGGTGGGTTTCTGAGCCCTGCCCGGGCGGCCATGGTTATACTGCTGCCAGGCGCTTAACACCGTCTTTGCTCTTGCTAGGCAAGCTGCAGTCTGAGTCTTGCCCTTCACAGACTGGGTGTCCACATGCGTGAATTTACATTGATATGTTTTACCTTACACTTGCAATAGACTAAAAAACAATTACACAGCTAGGATCCCATGGAAAGTCAACAAAACCTGACTTCCAGGCCAGGCCCACTTCAAAAACATTAAATGAAGGTCCTTTACACAATCATGACTTCTAACACATTTTTAAATGTACAATATCAAACTTGAGGGGCTAATAACGGTTCCATTGCGTAAAAGGCAGGAAGAATCCAACTAATTAGTCAAAAAATAATTAAACCAAACACAGTTCCATGGAAGAATTCTCTATGGAGAATTTTTTGCCTTTTAGTAGGAGAGTTTAGCAAAGAGCTGAGTTTGACGCTGATCTGTACATTACCAAATTGCAAGAGCCACCACAATAAAATGTAACCCCTTCACAGCTGGTGGGTTTAGTGCCTCTGGGTAAAGCTTACTCTAGTTCAGTAAGTCCTGAATGTGAGTAGGTGTTAATACTTACAGCAATTTTTAGAATGGAAAAGCACATATATTTATTACAAATCCACTCCTCATTTTGTTCAATAAAACATTTAAGCGTGTGTATAGGCCCCTTGAGGCTGCAGTAGGAGTGCTCCTGTACTGAGAAGTACATTACTGAGTTACAACATCACAGAAAAGTACTAAGCTAAAAAAAAATAGTGATATTTTGCAAGCAATATTTTGGCTCACAGTGAAATCTTAGTGGTCAAAGGCAAACTAGCAAAGTCCAGAGGGCTGGTAAACCTTAATTCATCATGCAGATAAAAATCCTTGGAAGGGATTTTCTCATTTAGGAAACCTAAAACATTATATGAGGAGAAATAATGTCACAAGAAAAAGAAATCTGTAACCAGTTGCGTAATTTTATCTGGAGACACGTGCAGTATGTTAGCAGTTCAGAAGGAGCTCTTTGCAGATACAAGACCACCAGAACAGGTAAACACAATCCCATAGCAGAATTCTGTAAATAAATAGATCTCACAAAACGCTGCCACATGCCATTTTCTGTGCTTGGCAAAGGACTTTCAGCTGATTAAGTGATTGAAACTATTCTGATTTAATTACTTGAATTTCTGATTCGCAGATCATTCACTCTTACGTACAGTAAAACAAACTCATGACGAGCATCAGGACCAGATGATATCAGGTCTGAAAAAAGCTGCCGCACTTTACCTTGCTAGAGACTGCCTACTGAAATGAGAAAATGGTACATTGACTAAATTGTTTGGGGAGTACTCACTGATAACACATATAGTCAGCTTCTTTTCTTTTCCTAAGTTTTAAATGACACTGTCAAGGTGCTATGTATTTCCTCATCTTAAAAAACATCTGCTTTTTCTCCCAGTCTTATTTCTAAAACCCTCTGGAAGTTAGTTGCTTCCCTAGCCTAAAGAAAAACTGATAGTATTTCTTGGATTTTATTATGTGCATGTGAATGATTTATTACTGTAGGATTGCTCTTAAGTGGAGGTTGACACTTAGGATTCTCCCCAAGTATATGAAATAACTTGATTGCAATTCCAGAATTTTCAATATACTGCTGATTTTAAAACTTGTATTTGTGCTTATCTAAATGGTGTTTTAAACACGCAATCATTTCTAGAACCTTGTTTTATAAATATATTCTGTAAAGCAATAAGGAAAGGTCCAACTGGTGTGTACTAAAGCTGCTACTATTATTTTAAGAAATGTCGTGCTGGGAACAAATGAGGTTATTAGATGTTAATCATTGTACAAAACAGGCATCTTTCAGAAAATCTCTTTCTCTCTGATAAAAAAAAAATTGCAATTCCAAAACAAGGAAAGAAAAACCTCCTCATGAGTTTAGTGATTAGAAAAACTCATCCACTTTGATCGTTTCAGGAGGAAGGTGTTACAAGAAAGTACATTCACCTCTATTCTGTTTGACACCCCAAGCTTCAGCAGAAGCTGTTTTATTTTCATTGCAACCGTCTCAAGATGCTGAAAATCTCTCTCTATGGAGAAAACTTCATCACAGTCTCTCAAGAATAAATATGTCGACATGCAGTACCGTGAGAAACTAAAAGGAAACAAGACAAGGCCTTCCACAAAAGCAGCTGAAGGTTTGACAAGTACTTTGTTGATGCTGTTTGTTGTGGTACTGAACCAGGAAAAGCTGGACTTTTCTAATTCTCAGTGTCTTACTCTGTCAAATCTAAATGTCAGCTCTTCACAAAGAATATAAGACCCTACTCAAGACCTTATGGTTTGGCTGAAGACTTTGAACATGAAAAAACTGGCTGATGCACACTGTATATTGAAACTTTGGGGTCACAGTCTGCTGTTAATAAGTGGTGCTTGCTTTGATTTTTATGATCAGAGGGGATACATTCATTTGTACTCTTTTGACTGCCTTAGAAATACCATCAAGAGTGCCAAGAGAATTAGGTCGGACTTCTTTTAGAAAACTCAGTGTCCATTATCAAAATGACAAGAGACAGAATACTCTCCAGTGAACCCTATTTAATGTGAACTGAGAGGAACTGCGTGCTGAAATGATACACAGCCTTGTGCGAACTCTACAGCATCAAACGTATAAAACAAACTTAGCTTCTCTTTGGGCTCACCTTTGATGTGCCTCATTGATGGTGATGGGAGTTTGACACAAAGACAATTTAGATGCCATCCAGAAGAGAGGGATGCAAACGAGCAGCTTTTTCAATTGGCAGTTTTCTACAAAGCCTTGTAAAAGAGTCAGTGTCACCTTCAATAAACATGTTTTAGTGTCAAAAGCATTAAAAGTTTCTCGAGTTTCAGTTGTGAACATGTCCACTTCTCAAGTTCTACCAAACTGACCCATGAAGGCTCTCTACAGATCCTCACAAGCCCTCAAACACCATAGCAGCTTTCATACAGCAAAGTCCTGTGAACAGAGAACTGCTTTGCCTATACAGAGTGATTTTTGTAGTTGCATTGAGTATAGGTAACAAGGTTTTGGCAGCAGGAAGGCTGCAGGGGTAGCCTCTTCTCACAGAGGGGCTCCCTGTGTTGGACATTCTGCATAGCAGTGAGGAGTGAGGAATACGAAGGTCAACGCTTTGAACACCAAGACCAGAGAAGAAGAGGGAGGAGGAGCTCCAGACACTGGAACTGGTATTCCCCTGCAGCCTGTGGAAAGGATGACACTGGAGCACATATCCACACTGCAGCCCGTGGAGAACCCCAGGCCAGAGCTGGTGGGTACTCCCTGAGGCAACTATGGCTGTGGAGAGCCCAGACTGGAGCAGGTGCACCTGACAGGGACTGCAACCCAGCTCCAAACTAAATTCATTTTCCACAAGTCGAGTCTGTTTGCCCAAGTCAGTAACTGGTGAGTGATCCCCCCCATCTTTATCTTAGCCATGACCTTTTTCATCCTGTTTTCTCCCCATAGCCAGCTGAGGAGGAGTAGGAGAGCAGCTGGGTGGGAGTCTGGTATCCAAACAAAGTCAACCCATCACAATGCTACTTCAGGTAACTCAGACATTTGATTTGTAAGGGCACCATGCTCCCCAATATATCAAGAACACCCTGTAGGCATTAGTATTTGCCATTCTTGGATGTTTCCTTTATTAAGGGAGATGAAGAGAAGCCAGAATGTGCCAGGTAGAGTAGCGGGACTGGCTCTTGGAAAGAAATTATTGAAAGATTTGTAACTTTTATGCTCTTGCCCTCTCAGGAGGATAATTATTCTTCTGTTTCATTGAATAGTCAATCTGGTTGTTTTCCCCAATTATTTACGTGTTAATGTTTCAGAATGACGTGAAGAAAATGGGAGTTGAAACCTTGTTTGCTTTTTCTGATAACGAGCAATTTGTTGTAGCTTCTGGAGAGGCTGCAAACATACCATGTGGAGTGAAATACTTTGAATCCGACAGCTACTTCCCAATAATTTCTTTAGTTTGCTTTTAAAAGGTTCAGAAGTCACCTAGCAGTTTTTTTACTGAGCTGACTTGCTCTGAACTTAGAGACCTGAATTACATTAAATAGAGAAAAGCATCTATTTACAAAGTGTGTTTTCACTCATTCAAAGGGGACATGAATCAGAACATTAGTGTCCAATGGGGACCATGAAAAGTTAACATGAAATCTAATGAAATAAGATGGAGGTAAAGAAGGAACAGTTAATTTATGCTTGCAAAGTTTTCTGTATGCAGAAGGAGACAAGAATAATGGCATGGAAAGCCCAAAAGATTACTTAAAATTTATTTTGAAGGTGTATGTGTCTGAGGCAAGAAAGTAAGAGACACTTTCATTGAACTTGTAAGATGCCAAGTCCAACTCTCCTTTGCAACATCATCCAAGAAATCTTGCCCTAGGCACACAAGGACAAAAAAACTTCACAAATTTCTCCTACCCAAAAATTGTAATGTCAGCCTCACATTATGGAAACCACAAGCTGAGAATTGTCATTTATGAAATATGTGTAGACTAGCATAACAAAAGGCTTTGTGTTTCCCTTTAATAGTATGACATGCACTGCCACATGCCTGGTCTTCCATTAAAGTTTAAGTGAGACCAGACGCTTAGATGATTTCAAACCGCATTTCATGAGCCCAGTCCTATCTTCAGTTACCAAAGAGCAAGGCAAAAGTATCAGCAAGGAGGAAGACAAGGAGGGAATGCAAAGCTTGTCCTGGAGCTCTGACAAGCTGCGAAACTCAGGTCCTGGCCAAGGCAAAGATGTTTTGCCAAAAGGACAGTAAAGTCAAAGGTATCACAAGGAGTCAGAGTATTTCTGTCCCAGAGAAAAGGGGAGTTGGAGCTTGGGGGACAGGCAGGCAGCTGGTGTGGGTTGTTTTCTTCTTTATGAACTCTCTTCATTCTGCTCCCCTGTCCTTTCTTCTCATCTGTGGAATTTGGGTAGCCTATTTCACAGTGCTGCTGCTGTGGGTGAAGGTGGAGGCCTGGAAGTGGAACGGTTCAGCTTGCTTCTGCTGGGATATTTATTTTCACAAGATGGTAGTTTAATGGTGGACTGTAAAATACTGATGAGTAAAATTTTGTAGTTGTTAATTACCTATTGTTAGGATGACTGCAGTCTGTTATCCAGACAATTTATATTTTTTTTTAGAAAAATCTAAATGAAAATTCATAGTATTTTATATATTTGCGATACTTACATTAGTACAGAGACATTTTCAGCTTCAAACTGAACATATTTGAAAGATAAAGTGGCCATTTTGACACTTACAAAACAATACAAAAGATTAATCTGAAAAGCCAGAAGCCTATACTTGTAGCAGAACACTGATTTCCTTCAACTCACGGCTAAGACCTCCAATTCTCTTATGATGGTGTAATTGTCATGGAAAATATTTGTGCTGTTTTATTCTACTATATTCCAGCCTGAAATAACTCCAGCTTTTTATTAACTGCAAGACTGAGTCCTATTCATCAGTTAGGCAGGTGTATTGCCTGATAATGCAATAAGCTTTCCTGGATGTATGAGTTGTTTTATTTCTTTTATACCAGTAATCAGTTCCAAGAGTATAATAAAAACAAAAGGTTTATTCCTTTCTTACTGGTAGGCGAGTCGTAAATTATCATCCATCAATAATAACTGTTGCCATTTAATAAAAAAATAAACCTTTCCTTAATCTCACATGGAACATAATAGATAAGAAAAAACAATGATATTAAAGTTGGTGCCAAAATGAAGGATTGCTGCAACTGAGGATTTGCAGTGAAGTTATTTATGTAGATAACAGAGTTTGGCAACAAAACGGAACTAATTCGGTTGTAATAAAATAGATAATCCAAACTTTTCTGAAATATAAAAAGTTATAAATAGTAATAATCCTAACTCCTTCTCCAAGAATTTCAAAGACAAAAAATTGGTCCAAAACATAAACTAAATTTTAAAAAAAACCAACAAAACCAAGGCTGAACGTTCTTAATACTTCACCTGCAAAGTAGCTGTAAGCTGTTCACCCAGGAAACCCCAAGGACCTCCAAAGAAATGTTCCTCTTTCAGTCCTAGCCTGCTTAGCTCAGACCATCAGACTGTTGCTGGAGTTGTTTTTTTCTGGACTTTTTCAATCTGCTGCTGAGCTAAATGTCAACTTTAAACCACAAACATGGAGATTGCTACTTCACAAAGTCTGCAGATCTTGCAATCACAGCCAGGTGTACACCACATTTTTAAAATCACATAGCAGACAAAAAGTTACTGTCTTAAGTAGCTGAAAAAATTCAACAAGAAAAGTCTGAAAAGGCAGGCTTTCAAACACGGTCAGCAAGAACGACTGGATATGAACCTCTCTGCAAGACACAGTTTGTATGTAAATGGAGCGATCAAGGACTTAGAAAAACATGCATGTAGTCTCTAGGAATAGTCAGGACAACCAAAATGAAATGTCTTAACCAAAATCACTGTTTGGCTTCCCTCTCCAGTCAGGTTGCCCCTTTCAGCACTCTGCCCTGCCACAGACCACCCCTGAGTTCCTCCACAACTGAAGGATCTTTGTGGATATTTAACCACTTTCAAACTTTAACATCTCAAAATGACAAGTGCCATATTTCTTTGTAATATATCAGGATTCTGTAAGTATTTTACATTTTCTCATCACATTTGCTTTTTCTGAAACAAGACAAAGTCCACAGTGTGTATAACTGCCCCAAAGCACTTATTATACCAGCAGCAAAAAAGCCCTTTCCCAGCTACTCACCCTGTGCCTTGCACTCAGAGCTGCCTCAGTCCCTGCAGCAGGAAAGGGTGATCAGCAGCTCAATAAACCATCAATATCAACATGTATGAGGAGGAGATCGTGTTCCCAGGAAAACTGATCTGTGGATGAATTGATTGTCTTCCCACCTGTTATCCTGGGAAGGTGATCATTCATCCTCTATCTTTCAGCTAGGTAAAAAATACTCTTTTCCATTTGCACAATGGCCAGCTGGAAACTGGATCGTCCTTTCTGTCCTTCAGGAGAGTGGGGGGAAACTTCTGCACTGCCAGAAGGGCAGAAAGGGAAGCACAAACCCATGGGAAGTTCCCTCAACTTAGGTTGGTAAGGGGATGGAGGAAGCAGAGCGCAGGACCAGATGATACTGAGGAGCAGTTGCTGGATGAATGCTGCCTGCCCCAGGAACCTCATGCAGGCATGCAGCTGCAAGCTGAGGTTAGGGGGACAGTGCCCACAGCTTCCTATAAATCCTGAAATTCAATACTGGCTTCTCTAAATATAGAAATACGTTAAGTACAGGAAAGATGCATTATGACCCAGCAATAAAATTCATAGGGATGCCTTTTTTTTTTTTTTTTTTTTTTTTTGCTTAAGGTATAAAAATGGAAAATATCTTTCCATTATCTCTTTTCTTGATATATAAGCTTTATAAATCACTGGCACTCCATTAGTGTACACTGGGAAACCAATTTATATGGGCAAATAATAATGTGATTTCATTACTTTTTATTTCCTCACAGAGCTGCTGAGCTCGAGGCCAAGGAAGATGCAGATGAGGGGCTCCACAGAGTAGAGGATAAAGACTGGGCCAGAGAGGATGCCAGTGAGGATACATGGGACAGTCAACTGCAGTGTGGAGTGCTTACAGGCTTACAGCAGATTGGTATCCACTCCTTCTCGATCACCAACCAGAATGGACCATTAGAACAAGCCATCCATGAGAAAGGGTTGCATGAAAAAATGTTAATGGAAGAGATAAATCTTTATTTCCTTTCCCTAGTCACTTCATAGGGATTAGGGTTAAATTTTGGGAAGTTACATCTCACTTCACTGCCAAAAGTTCTCTTACACTGACAAAAGTACTCTTACTAACACAGTTGCCTCTTCCAGCCCATTCCATAATAAACTTTTTCTCATTCCTCCCTATTTCCACGTTCTCCTTCCTTACTCCCAGTCTCTGGCAGCCCAGGTAAGCAGGGGCTCTGGCCCTTTGGACTTTAGGGCTCATCCTAAAAGGGAAATCCTGCTGGAGGTTGGTTCCTGAGAATGCATCAAAGCCTGGGGAAAGCCTAGGATCCCATACGAGCACCTCCAAATTCTTTGACGTGAAGGTTCAAAGAAAAAATTGTAGGGAAAAAATAAACCTTACTGCAAACATGTTTTAAGGACCAAGTGTATTATTTGGCCTCTATGAGAGAAAAAGTCTCCAAACTTCTTTCCTAATGGGACTTTACACAAAGAGTATAATGTAGAGAGGTGTCAACTGATACCAAGAGGATAGGAAATTAATTGCAAACATTCGCTGAACAATCAGTTCAGCGAGACACCCAGTGTAACATTATAGGTTTTAGTATTTGGGCATGAGAAGTCATACTTCATGAGCTCACTCACTACATAGCCTAAGAAAACCATGACTTTCTTACTGAAGATGGAGAAGGGAGAGAATTTGTTAAATAGTCTCTGAAAATGATGTTATATGCTTCAAAGATTAGCAACATAAAACTTCTTTCATATTAACTGTAGCAATCCTTCTGAGCTATAATAGCTTAACAAATATACTTAGGATTTTTACAATAAAGAGAAAGTAATAAGGCAATTAGTTACCACCCACAAAAAGCTTTGAAGCTGTTTATTCAACATACCATCAAAATTACACATTAGATTAGCAGGTTGTAAATGATAATCTAGCGTGAGCCTCAAATGATGGTTTTTGCATCCCAGAATGATAACATTATTCCCAGCTAGAAGGGAATAAAAATACAAATTATTTTTTCATTGTGACCGTGAAAACTTTCCAGTTACAATTCACATGCAGTTCAGTATTTTATGCACAAGTGGAGGAAGCAAGTAACATTTAAATGACAGAGTTATCAGTCTTTTTTGTATATTGCAGCTGTTTGCAAAGCCACAGGCCAAAGGCATTTATATATGAGATAAGCTCAGTCTGTGGAACAAATTAATGTTGGATTGTGAATTAAATGGCATGTCTTCGGACAGCTAATTAGCTTTGTGCTGCTCAATTAAGCTTTGAAAGGACATGTTGTGTTTCTTGATGGAAGAGAAAACATTTCCAGGCTGTTTCACATTCTCAGTGCTTTCTGTTTCTTTGACTGAGAAGTCCAAGAAGAAAAAGAAAAATCCAGCAGCCTTACCAAAAGGTATCAAAGTCTAAACTACAAAGTATGCAACAAAGTTATTTTCAATAGTCCCAAAAACCTTTGATTTGATGTCAAATGGCTTAAAAATATAAGCTAGTTTGGGACAGGAAGGAACTATAAATCCATGTCTTCAACGCTTTTTAGACTAGAAAATTAGCAGGACCTCTCCAAGGAGAGAATAGAAAAGCTGTATAATAGCTTTCAATGATTTGTTAATACTGCATCTTTCTTCAGTTAATCCAAAATTTTCCACTTCTTTTCTTCTCAGCGAGTATCCTAAGCATGTGTCAAGTAATAAACACTCTAATGTCATTTGGATTCCTCACTCAACAGTATGAAAGGGACATTAAAGTCTCAAGTTTTGATTGACTAAGAATTATGTTTCTCTTGTTATTCTCCAAATCCTTTGAGACTTAAACAGTAAGTGAAAACCTTCCAAGATCAGGCTTTTTACAAGAACTTCAGTACTTCCATCTTTTTTCTCCGCTGGTAGTAACTAGACAGCTGACTTCTAACATCTTTTTTTCTACTTGCCAACCTTAGAGTAGAAAAGCGTGGTTAAATTGGCATGGAGAGGGGGTAAAACTAAATGAAATTCCTGGAAAGGAGTAATGGTTTTCAAATCTAAAACCGTAGTGATTCGGGCTGCATTTAGCTCTAGAAATGGGATCTCTCTTGTAGGATGAGAGATCAAATTCTCTTTCCTAGTTATATTTTCACTGCTCTGCACATTAATCTACTGTTGAGCAGAGTATTCAATGTAAGCCAATAACCACCAAAAAGGGGAAACCTGTGATCAAATGCTGCCCTTTGGCATCATGGGCTTCATGGACCAGCAGTCTCTTATCATATTTCTGTACTGAGGTATTTTCTTTGTGCTGAATCTTAAAGTTAAGAGCATTTAACAAGTATTGTGGACTGTGAAATAAACAGGTATCAGGCATTTCTGTCACAGATCACTGAAGACCACATTAACAAGTAGGGTATGAAATCTGAGAAAATTCTGAAGCTATGAAATGGTTTTTCATCTTCAGTCACCAGTTTTACGTTGTTGTACTTTTCCAAGCAAATTCTGACTTTGAGCGACTGCACCCTGGAGGCAGATGTGGAAATCCAGCCCAAGAAAGGACTGTTATCTACTAACCTGCAGGTGTGAGTACACACTGCATATATAGCAACACAACTACATACACACATACACATGCATTTGTGTTATACATAGCATTAAAGTGGGCCAGTATAAACCTTGATGCTATTCAGGCACTTCAGAGACATTCCCTTGTCAGAAACAGATAGAATAGCTGCTTATCAAAACTATTTTTCTGTAACTATACTTCTAAAGATTTGTACTTCCAAAGCCCCAATTTAATGTTGTACACCTACAGTGGTATACAAGTATATAAATATATGTATTCTGTGGCGTGTACACTCATCTGTAAGACCACGACAGAGAACCCCTTTTAAATATGTGTAGTTTTTGTACTTTATTTTCTTGCTTGGATCCATTTTGTCTGAAGAAAACACCTAGTGTTCCTGCTGTTACAACTCCTGTTCAGAGAGGAAAGAAAAATTCCTCAGGGTTAAAGTAGGAAAGTCTTTGAAATCAGAGGTTAAATCCACAGGTAGCAATATCAAGAAAGCAGCAGTTTTTATGAGCTCAGGTGAAAACTAGAAGTCATCAGGAAACATTAACACTACCTTAACAACCATTTTCAGAGTGATGTTTGGAATTTGTTGGATGGCTGTTCAATCTGGTACAGATATTCCAGTACAGTCAACTAAAATTTAAGCTATGTGTGCCGTCAAAGTCTTCATTGTGGCTTTCCTCAAATGTTAACATGAATTAGCTCTTGATGCTTCCTTGCTAGCCTTGGAAGAGGAAAATAAAATTGCAGTAGGTGCAGGTGATGCAGGTGACAGGCACAAGTCCCCACGCTGACAGACAAATGCAGTGCCACAAACAGAGCAAAGAAGCCTGTTCTCCACAGAGAGATGAGCCTGAGTGCATTATTGCCTGGCATTGACAGCAGTTCTCCCATAAATATATGAAGATTTCCCCCAAATGGTATTTTCATTAAGAAACCTTAATAGGAGATACTTGTCAGATGTTAGTAGCAAAACCAACCATTTCATTATTTAAGGATCAGAAAGACAGAAAAATGAGCATTTTTAGCCATCTGTCTTCTGTGAGCCACACCTCTGTGACAAGCAAAGGGCTGAGGTTCTCAAAGTCAGACAGACGATTTAGATTTGCAGTCTCAACTACTTGCACAATGGTTAAAATGTTCAAATCACACGAACAGTCTTGAAAATTTTAAGTTATAGCCGCTAAGCAAATATATTCTATTATTTGATTACTCTCCTATTACATCCTCTTTTTTTTCTTTCCTTTTTTTTTTTTTGAAAGGCACCATTAGTTTTATTCCTGCCTGGATTCTCTCTCAACATTCATACCACCACATTTAATTAAGCAAACTCTGAAAACTCCGAACACACTTCAGATATGCCAGGCATCATAAGCCCGTCTATAACACAGAAGTGCTTCATATAGAAAGCTGTCAGAACTGAGAAACAGTATTTGTCTGAGCTGTATTTAGCATTCTCAGAGTGAATCTGACATTGTGTCAAAAGTGAAGAATCAGTGAGAGCCAACCATGAAAGGAAGAGAGCTTGCTTTGTTCTGAGTCCAAGAAAACATTCAGCATCACTACTTCCTAAATTGTATATGAATCCTGCCCCACTTTGTTATTCAAAGCCCTTAATATGATGGGTTTAAAGCAGGAATAATTAAAAATGCAGCAGCAATAGATCTGCAACCATTAAATATTGTGCTATATGACCCCTGCAAATTCTGTAGTGCCAGTTCTCGAACTAACGCTGGGAAGCCAACACAGAGGGGAACAGTAGCTCCTTGAGCACCGATTTCTAAGACTTTGCATAAACTGAGGTCACACGGAAGGAAATCAACATGCACAAAAAGGGAAAGCAGGGGGGAAAATGAAACAGGAAACTCACGGTAACTGAAACCTGACAATATGTTTTGGAAGAAACAAGAAACAAAATTTTTCCTTAATGTAAGATATAATACCTGGTGAAAATGCTTCTTTCACAGGTATTTATCAGCCTCCAAGCACATGGCCCGCACTTTTCGGGCGCCTCTGGGGCAGCAGACACTTTCCTGTGCCTGGTACTGAGCACTGTGGCACAGCCTCAGTGATTCCTTCAATTGTGTCTACACCAGCCCAGGGTGATGAGCAAAAACGCAGCTTTCCTCAGCTGCCTCCCCCATGCTCCTTCCCAGCAAAGCCCCTTTCGAGCTCAGAAACCTCCCTCTGTGGGAAATGAAGGGCTGCGAGTAAGTTGTGATAGACATTTCAACCTTAGTACCCCGTGCGCAAAGATTAATGTCAGCAGAAACCTAGATAAAAGCTTGACTTTGTTGAATGCCAGAACTGTTCCTTATTTCCTCTTTCATTATGAAAAATGATTCTACCTTGACTTTTCAGAAATATAGTGTGATCGCTCTTTCAATTAACTTAGTGTTCTGTTTTCCATTAGTACAGTACAGAATAACTGTAACCCATTGTACTGTCCCAGGGCTTTTTTCAAAGACGCTGATTTACAGCAGAAAAGGGATTTTGTGTTTCTTGCCAGTTATAAAATTGCTAAGGTAAAGCCAGAAAGCAGACATGTTAGCATTCATTTCATCTTCGGCTCCTTGTATTTCCCCAAGAAGGCTGCAGCAAGCAGTTCAACATAAAAGAAAGTTATTAAAAATTCCACATCCTTGAAGCAATCTTCATAAAACTGATAACAAATTCAATTTTCAAGTTGCTTAATACAGCCTTCTCTTGACTAACACAGTTATCCTAACTTAAGGACCTTTTAAACTAATGACCTGGAAGGAATAGGGAATATTTCGTTTGAATCTGTGCAAAATTTGAAGAACTGCTCTGTACTCTGATATTCTGCATCTCTTAGTACCATTAGTAGTCCTTAAGCATCCCTCTGCCATGGAAACTTACAGGAAAGAACAGGGTAATTCATAATGCAACAGAAGTGATTAAGCACATTTGAACTCAGAAATATTAATAAGTTGCTGGTCATATATTTAAAATAAAGTCATGCATAAGTAATGCCTTACAACTCCTGTTCAAATATTACAATAGGTAAAATAGCGAAAGTTTACATAACTAAACCACCTAGGACAAGAACATATAATAAATGAACTTTGGGCTTTGTTTTCAAATTGGAGTTATGATCATTTACATCTTATAGCTCTTTTTCAAATATTACACTTGATTTAATGAAAAAAAAAAAAAAGACTTACAGAAAATAGTGGCGTGAACTTACATCACAAACTAGATTTCCAGATTTGCCCAGCTTAGTGAATATCAGTTCTACCACTGAGAAGACAGTTTCTAAAAAGCTTGCTTCGCTACATAAGAAAACACATGCAACTCAGTCTGCAGTAAGTCTAAAAATCAAATGGAAGCTAAACTTTCATCTTGGTCAGCCCCACTTGAACACAGTGGCCTAGATTTCTAAAAAGCTTTGTGAAAAACAGCCACCCAAGGTACAGAGAGATTGATCGTTCGTAGTCCCAGGTGATGACGGCAGCCTCGCTGCCGCCTGCAGCCCCCTCCCTTTCCAGGCTAACTCACACCCGCAGCAAACAGGGGTTCAAACCAGCATCACGATCAGCTGCCAGCATATTTATACGGTCTTCGCTGGCCCACACTGTCCATAAAAACAATTTGCTCAGACAAGACTTCCCCATAGCAGAGAGCCACAAGCACTGGAGGTGCCGCTCAGGCAAGGGTAAGTGGCAGCCAAAGCTCCCAACCTTAACAGAAAGGCTTCAAATCACCCAGTTTTGCCTAATACTCAGATTCCACTGTACTGCTTGCTGATAGAGTCACAATGCCTGCACCCTGACAGGGGGGTGGCCTGCTTCGTGAAGAAGCATCAGCTCTTTAAAACAAATATGAGAAAAGGTCATGTTTTGCTGCACAGTGTTCCCACAGTCCCCATTAAAGCCTCACAGTCCCCATTGAAGCCTTGGAGCCTTTCACAGGGAGGAACCCTTCTACACACCATGACTATCCCGTTTGAACTTCTGCTGGGGTTTTAGTTCTGATTTGAGAACAAGCTCGTGTATTGATTACTGAGAGAAAGGGGAAAATCCAGCTCTGAAACTGTGCTTTTGAAGATATTCTCTTCCAACTTCACGTAAATATCCAATGAATTTGGGAAATATTTGCTAGATACAATCTTAACACATACAGAAGTTTCTAATCTGATACTACTACGTGTTACAGAGATTTGGATGAGTGAATATCCACTTGGACTCACATGTTATCTCCAAGAGCTACTTTTTTAAGCAAATTAGCAGATCAAAATTACTTTGTATTTAAACAAGTGCAGAAATCAGTTTCTTTCAAGTGCTCACTTTTATAAATTGCAGTTGCAACCTCATTATCTGATTAAGTACAGTGCATGTTGTCAAATTCAGGAAGTGACACATGCACACATTAACTGAGCATTCACTTATGAATAGCTTTCATGACTCCTCAAATGTTAATGTGTGCCGAAGAGACATAGGCTAATATCTGGATAACTTTAGCTCTAGAAATTTCTGAAGATGCTTTGGTTATTTGGGCTTAGGAGCAATGTACATTACAACCAACTGTCCATCACACCTGGGAAAAAAGTTCAAGCAGCTCATATCATAGACATAATAAGACCACTTCAGAGCATGGTCTAAACAGAGACAAACAAATGCGAGAAAAAAGCCTTAGCCCCACTCAATAGAGAATTTAATCTCCAAGCAAGGTCCAGAAGGGAAGTCTCCCCCTGAGCAGGGACCTGAGCCAGCTCCTTCTCAAGCATCCATGGCCTTGATAGTAAAACTGTCCTTACTCAAACTGCCCCTTGGTGTCACACAGAGTGCCACTTTTGAGAAGTGTCACTGTTAACCTCTGCCTGCTCTCTTTAAAGTCAATGGCAAAGCTCCTACTGGCAGCAGTGCGAGCACAGGCAAGCCAATGGGAAGAGGCTTTTGAGATCTTCCCCATAATATGCACAGTGAGGAAGCAATTTTACTTGCACCATTGGTTTGGACAAAGCATTATCATGCTTTGAGCACACCTATTTTCTAGCGAGCTACGGTGGTTGTTAGAGCATAAGCACAATCTGCCATCACATAATAAAGTCAACACATTACAGTTTAATTGGATGGAGTCATTTACACAGTAATAACAAGGATTAAGACGCAGAACACAACAACTCATTTTCTTAAATCTATAACCAGCTGGTTTCACTGCAGGAGTAAAGAGTACATGCCTCACTCACCTCTTATTAGTCTACATGTTTTGCCAGGTAATTTAAGAAATGTTTACCAAAAAATCCACCGTTTTCAGAGACTGAGGCCTTCAGAAATGCAGCTGCTCACAGGGGAGTCAATCTGCAGGAGAGTGCAGGAGAGGGTCCACCAACTTTTAGAAAGCTGCAATATTCCTGGCTATAGAAAGCAATAACCCAAAAGACAAATTAACTCTTTTGCCAGAAGAAAAGCCATTCCCTGACAGCCTTTGCTCTCATGTACAACCCTCAGCTGAATGCTCCTAGAAAACTGTTGGACAATTGCCTTGAGGCATAGGACCACGACTCATGTTTTCTGCAGGATGTGACTTTCAGCCACAGACAAAGATAAATCTGTTTGGAGACTATTTTCCCCACCCTGAGTTTCACTCACCGAGCAATGCCACAGCAGCTGCGCACACACTGATCACACATCACGTTGACATGTCCCACGTGCACACAGGGTTGACACTATTTTATAGTTCACACATTGCACCCAGCCAGCTGAGGGGCATAACCCAAAACACAGAAACAAGGGGTTTCTACAGCTCCTGAAGGCAAAGCTCTGGTCACTGTGGGTTTCTGAAAGTTTCACACGGTCGCATTCCTAAAAGCATCTAATCATAAACTCTTGAGAGGTAGTGAGTGGTTTCTGAATGTGTCCATGCATTTAAAGAGCTTGGACTGAATCCCTCATGTCTGTTTAATTTTTGCTAATCTTCCAGTCTGAGCAGTTTCAAAGGCAAGAGAAGGCAAAACTGAACTTAGCTATTTCTCAGCGCATCTGAGGCTGAGATGTGCTGTGGGGATCAGGCAGGTGACAGCCTCCTCCAGCAGCACTGGTGGATGCTACATGGTTGCCCCTATAGAACTGCCTCCACCTTGTTCTCTGCAGCATGTTAAAATGGGAAAACATGGCAAAATGGATAAGCCAAGAAAAAAACTTGTTGTTGGGCCAAACTGTTATTCACTGAGTGGCTTTTTGTATTGTTTCATATTCTTGTGCTACTGAGCTGACTGGCGTGAGGTGGCATCAGATACGCAGTGTCACCAACACATACAGTGACTAACAGATGACAGCCACGAGCTGGTGAGAGCCAAGCCTCCCACCAGCATGTCTGTGAGCAGCTACCAAGCAGAAAGCAGTAATAACACGGTGCTTTTCCACCAAAATAAAGTTTGACTCAGTAAACTAACAGAGACTGGGATTGCACAATGACGTTTTGAGAGATGCTATTATAGAAAAAGAAAAATAAATGTAACCATAAGAGATGAACTATTTGCTGCAAGCTATTTGCCAGATTAAATCTCAGTATTTCTTTTAATGTATTTGCTGGTTACATTTTATTCTAAATGAAATTTTATAACCTTTTAACCACATCTTTGTAGTTCACCCTTTCTGCCTTCACTAGCACCAATCAGATGGAACATTTGACTTGATAAATACACTAACATTTTCTCTTGAGTTGCAAACATGCATTGTTGGTGCCACTTTGCCGGGGTGAAACACACAACTTTGAAACCTGGAACTGCTTTACATGCCTGTCTTGCCAATAGACTAAATGTTACAGATTATTTTAGAAAATAAATTCATAAGTTATGCAACCATTTACAAACCTGATTCATTGCCAAATCTAATGAATATTTCCATAAGTTCTTTGCCATAATTCATCTGAATGTCATAATCATGTTTCTTACCCTCCCAATGTTTGTGGAAGGGCTTGATTTCCAGCAATAGTAAATACTGTTCCACAGTATAGGCAGTGCAAAACAGATAATCCAATGTGAGAATACCTACATCCAGAGACTGCCTCTCTCATCATCTGCTGTATGGGTCAGGACAAACCAGTTGGACTAATTGCCAAATCTGCTTTCTCCAAGGAGCTCTATATTAGAACTGTCTAGAAAACAAAATTGAGATAAAATCCAAAAAAAATCTGTTCTGTGATATTTTAGCATTTCCAGAAAGAAAATAACATTTATCAAGGTAAGAAAATATCTTTCTAACTACAATACATTCCCAAGAGCTCCCTGTGTAGCCCGGGCCAGCTCTGGGCACTCGCCAGGTCCTGGCTCAGAGCAGCAGCCTGGTGTGTCTGCTAGTGGGACACTGGTTGGGTTTCCAGCAAAGCCTGCACTGCGCTGAAAGATGAATCCATGAAATGTTCCGCTTATAACAAATTGGCACATTCTGACAAAGAAAAGTACCTTCAAAAAATTTCTGAATAGCTTCAGTTGGTGTGATTTTGCTACACAAATAGATCTTGACAGTGTTTATTGCCGTCCACTAGGACTCCATTAGAAGAATGGAAATTCAGCATAAGCTGCTTCTTGTAAAAAGTTGCCATCATTTAAAATTTCATCTTCACACATCATTTCATTTTTTCGCTCCTGTTTCTCTTCAAGATGTATTTTACACATTATTCTATTGTATTATATGTCCCTGAGTAAGCTGTTCAGTCAATTTTGGGGGGTAGCAACTCATTGTATAGACTGAGCTAACTAGAGGCTTTTAGTCTACGTTTAATGCTATTTACTTAGAAACAAATACATTTAAAAGCATTTTTTTTGAGTAAATGTAGTTATAAGCAATACTCAAGGTACCTTATCTATATGGTTTATTTCCATAAACAGATTTGAATAATATTCTCGTACACTAAAACAATTGCTTCTAAATACACGTTACTGTGTAAAATAAAGAGAAGTCTACAAACTGACAGGTCACATCATACTGTTTGGATATCAGGCACATGATTACCCCTCCAAAAATTGCCCTTTAAAAGCCGTGTCAGGTCCCACGGAGTGAAAGTGTTCCTCCCCATGGCACTAGTGTCCCTCAGCATTGCCACCACCCAGCAGCTCCCCCTTCCCAGGGGCACCTACCTCCCTCCTGAGGCTGGCTGCAAGTCTGGCACCCCCGCCCACAGCACCAGGGCAGAGCATCGGCAAGGGCAGGGGGTGTGAGCACTGAAAAAGCCGGGAGGCAGCAGCTCCGCATTGCCAGTTAGGGCCTGCTCCTCCTCTGACTGTTCCTCTGCTGGCACCCTCCTCTCACCCTGTCCGGATTTTAGCCCGTCTTGGAGACGGTTTTCAAATTCAGGGAAAGAATGGCACTGAGATGCTGAGTAGAGATTTTTCTTTTGTTTAGGATTTGGGAACAGCTGTTGCATACACAGCAGGTCAGTATATTAAAACACAATTGACACGTGATAGTGGGTATGCAAACTAGGGGAACTTAGGGCCTGATTTTAAAATTGAGAACAGCTTTCTAATATGTCTAGCACTGATCGCTCCAACAGCAAATTAGGACACTTTAAACTCTTTTTTTCTGCTCTAAGATCTAATACAAGAACTGAAATATGCTTAGTACATTATGAAGCTTCTCTTTCCACTTGTTGCATATGGAAATCAATGCAATAATGCCTTCACAGTGAGAGCAAATATTGCAGTTGGTTTTAAGCTAAAATGCCTCCAGCTAACTCAAAAGATCATTTGGAACAAAAATTAGAATGACCAAGTTGTACATTGTTCATTGTCTTAATTTAAATCCACACGCAAAAATTAATCTCTAGTTCAAAGAAAGAATCTGGAGGTTTGTGAAACCCTTTTCTCTCTAAATTGTTGAAAAAAATCCATCAGTGTTCTGAATTAGCAATTACAATAAACTCATTTATGTTTCCCAGAGGTAGTGGCAAAGCAGTATTGCCTTCCAAACTAACAGAAATAATGCAGATGGCTTTGGTATCAATTACTGTCTTTACAACTCTGCACCTGAGAAGATTGCTTGTCATTGTGGAAGATGCTCATGTAATGTTAGAAAGCCAGTTAAGCCCCCAGTGATGCCAGTGTAGTCACCACAACCTCTCCTTCCTCTGGTCTGCAGTGGGAGAGTCATTGTCCATGGACATTTCAGATTTCCAACATTTACATGCAATGCCTAAAGTCCTGTGGGAAGTATCCAGACCAAAGCACTGCAGCAGCTTTTATTGAATTACAAGGTGCTTCTGTAAAACCCTTCTTGGTCTCTGACAGAGTTTCATGTGCTTGAGTAAAGGTACAGCAAGAAATGGGGGAATGTATTCCTCCAATTTCTCACTTCAAAGAACCTCCTCCATCACCAGAACCACAATGAAATTAGAGTAAAATCTGCTAAAAATGTTCTTTTTAAAAGAAAGCCCATGTGCCAAGGACATGAGTAAGCCCCACATCCAATTTGTGTCTTTAAACACAAATGGGAGTAATGGGGAAGATGATAGTTTGTAATTATGTACAAAATATCTTATCAAAAAACCGTGAGGGAGTATGACCTTGTACAATCTGACAAATCTTGTTCTTCAACATTAGCTTTATGATTTACCAGGGAGAAATCATCTCTGGCAGGAATTATTTAGGACCGTTCATTCACAGTTTTCCGAGGAAGGGAATGTTGTTTTAACTCCCTGTTATGCTTGTTAACAGACCCTTCGTGGGGGTTTACCTGTAATAACTTCACTTACTAAAAGAGGCAGGCTACAAGAGAAGTGATTTTACATCTCTGCTGTTGGGAAAGGGAAGGCCAGGGAGCAGGGACACCAAAACTTCATCTCTACCCCTCCCCATTGCCTTACAAATGGGTAACACAGGAATTTGTACATCCCATGGTGGTTTGCTTCTTGCTGCACATATTGAGAGAGGAGAAATAGTCCAGGCGAACTTGTCTGTCCAGTGTTAACCGCACATCACACCCGCCAAGAGGCTGGGAGTGCACAACAGCCGCCTTGGGCTGAACAGGCACAGCTATGCAGCCTTCTGCAAGCTGCAAATGTGCAAATGCAGCCTCGAGTTTTTCTTTCAGCACTTGCTGAAAATATTTTGGATGCTCAGCAAATTCAGGCTCGAGTATTCAACCCCAGTCAGGCACCAGAAAACCATGTTCCTCTAGAGCATCCACTCAGACAGTATGTCGCTCTTATTCCCTTGCTATTCTCCCATGCTGTCATTGCTGTTATAACGCCAGTCACTGCTCTTTGAAAACTAAACATCTCTTTCATTATTCCTCTAAATGAAAGTGCCAAAGTAAATATGAGTTAAGATTAGGCTGAGTATACTCTAGTTTTGATGAAGAATATTGTAAAGGTTGGAATGAGGGCCATTGTCCATCCTCACCCTTGCTTATCCAGTTAATAGCTTTTCTATGGCACAGACAGGCTGCTAGATGACCTTATCCTGGTAATAACAGAAAATCAGACACTACCTATTTCTAAGGGCCTAATTAAAGCCCTCCTGGGCTTCTGATATGCTCTCTCGGTTGCTTCTGAAAGATCAAGAAGCTGCCAAAGCCCATGCAACCTATTCCCAGCTAAGGTCACCTGAAGGCTTGGCACCTCTTCTCACAAAGGAAGACCAAGTAACAAACATCAGGGCCTTTAGCATCTTAAAAACAGCCTATATTAAATGCTTGAGGAGCGATCCTGAAGAACTTGGTACCCAACATGGTAAGCCATATAAGCCTGCTTCCTGCAGGTTCCCAAATGACTCAAAGATGTTGGTTTTATCAGATAAAGTCCCAAATTACCTCCTATTTTCAAGTAACACAACTGCTGGGGCTGTAGTTGAGTTCATGAGCTGAGCATCGTACAAAAAAAGCCAAACATTCTCCTTTAGACCCCTTGGCCTTTGAAATTCGTATCTACCCAGTCTCCAATGAACCGTAGACCAATAAACCTTCAAGGTGCTCTTGCCAAATGTAGCTTTACACCACTGCTCTAAAACAGACTACAGTGGTGGGAAATTGAATAGCAATTCTGGGAATTATTTTGGTGCATACATTTGTAGTGGGTTGTTTGATTTTGAGTAGGGTTGTGCAAGAATTTATAAAGATCTGCTCTATATTGGATTTCAGAGATTTTTCCAAGACATGTACAGTGTTTGATCTTTAAAATAATAATACAAATAAATTTATAAAATGTTGATCTTGTCTGACAGGGCCAAAATAATGCAGAAGTTAAGATTCTCCACCCTTAATGCATATCAAAATAAGCAAAAAGTAAAGCAAAACACTACAATTAAATGTTTAGGTTTGTGTCTTTCCCACCAGTATCCTTTAGCTCCTGATGTCTGCAAACATTTTTGCCAGCTTCTGCTGCACAGGGATATGTATTATTTATGCACTGTACATGCTTACAAAAGGCAAGACCTTTGCCATGCTCAAGCAGTCTCTGAACAACACATGAAAGTGCTGGGTTGCACAGAGGAGCCCTAACACAAGCCCTGCAGAGGCTTTTCACTGGCCACTCTCTTGCAAACCATAACCCCGGGATGTGCTAGGAATGCAGCTACTGGAAAGGCCACATCGGGACGGAGCAGCTTCACACAGCTCTGCTATCAGCGGGCAGCAATGGCCCAAGTGGAACAGCTCCAAGGCCGTGAATAATCAGAGGGCGGCAGAGCAGTCAAAGCCATTTTAATCCCTTTCTCCCTGGGTTGCACCTTCCATACTTTGCCTCCTACACACCACAAAACCCTACCCATGGCTTGCTAAATACCTGGGAGCAATGCAAGATAAGAAGTGCTGCAGAATGTGGGGTGTTTCCACACATATCTCACACAGAAGAGATATGATCCCTATTAGCGACCCAACGTAGCCAAGGCCGACATGAAAACTCGTTATTTTCATTCACCCTCACAAGCAAAGTGCTGCTCAGACTAACACTCCACAGAGGACCTGTGAACTTTTCAGCAGTGGCTGACTCTGAGTCTCGTCCCCTTGTGCTGGGTGCTGCACAAATACAGAGCCAAACAATCCCAAGCAAGCAGAAAGTGTATGGAAAGACCAGTGCGGATGCAGTAATGCAAATGGACTTACAAACCGCAAGACAATGAGATTAAAGCCTTTAGCAGAAGAACAGGAAGATGCTGGGGAAAAGCCCCACAATCAAGATGTGGTGAGCCTCTCATACCTGACCAAGAGGATTTCATCCAAGGGATGGGATCAACAGAGTTCGGGCATTTGGGGGGTAGCAAGGGCAGTCTGAAACAAGACCTGGCACATCTGGAAACATGGGCAGGATTAGATAGGTTCCCCTTAAGCACAACCGGTTATGGAACCAAAGTGCTACCCGACTGGTTAGATAACAAAGAAAGGGTTCAGCATTGCAACCCTTTTCCCTGACCTCAAACTCCTGTTCAGCTGTAGTGCAATGAATAAAGATTTTCAATGAGGTTGGGTAAGGTTTACCTCTACCAGGCTGGCGAACCGCTAGCATTTCTTCACATTTTAGGTTCCCAGGACAGATACTGCTTGCGATCCTGTTTTTAAGAATGTTACTACACGTTTTTATTACAGTAGTTTTATTTGTTGTATTCCTTAATTAGGATTCTCAAACTTTTTCTAAACTCACTTCTTTTAAACGCCTAGTTTCCTGAGTTGCTTTTGGCCCCTGGTTATTGCTGGAAGACATAACGTTAGCAACTATTATGTGATTTTACGTAAAATTTAATACAATATAAGCTTGAAAAAATAGAAATACCAGTTACACAGCCATAGCTTGTTTCTCCTTAGCCTGCAGCAATTTCACTTAAAGCTTCTGCCATTGAGTTGTCTACTACTTTCCTTTTTAAAAATAAAATACTAACCATCTTTCCAGAGAGGTGATTGGAACAATATATTAAAGATGCAAGTTGTAATGCCTTCAGGATACACTGTTTCTCAAAAGGCCTTTGCTCAATTAATCATACATAAAGAGTTTGGCAGCATCACCATCTCTATGTTGGTGTCAAGGACATCACTCGTGTGTCAGTCCTGTAATCAACTCAATTTGCTAAGCTCCCAAGTTCCTTGCCACAGCCTTTAGATGGAAATAAAACTCACTTGTTAATCGTGACGATAATGGATTTTGTTGTAATTGACAGTGACAGAAGTAAAAACAAATTGCCTTGGGTAAACAATGAATTAGCAAAACCCTCAGCAGCAGCCAGCTACGATCTGTATTTCTGAAATAAAAAAAGCTGCACAAATAATGCTGAAAGGAAGCGCCACTGAGAGAGGTGCACACTTCCTACTATTTCTTGAACCATTGAATTCCAATGGTAATTTTGTCCAGAGCAACAATGACTGAAATATCTCAGAATATAGACAGAATGAGAAACAGAGTAAAGCCATCCAAATCAGCCCAGAGTTGGCCAAAACCCTGCTCCTGGTACCCCACACCCAAGAATTCACCAACTTCAAAACAGAGCTGGGCACAGGGTGACCGCAGCAACCACCCTCCCTGCAGCCATGGCACTGCCAGCTTGTTGTCACAAGGAGCCAGTTAACCCAAAGTTAATCCAAACCACAGAGCGGGGGGCAGCTCCCCTCAGTGCTATGAGGAGGGGAACACAGCTGAAAACCTCGGAGCAGGCGCAGCCTGGATGCAACCGAGGCCAAGCCAGGCTTACCTGCCCGGGGACTGCGCTGCCTCCAGCCCACTGAACTCGAAGCACCACAGCCGTGTTTGTGCGGGTAAGGCCTAAAATATCACATTGCACTCGACCCTGAGCGCCACTGCAGGCCTGCGGTGTGTATCCAAACGTACAGTTCGGGCTGTATCCCACATGGCTAGCCTGGAGAAACCATCCACGACTACTCCTTTAAGAGCTGCCCTCACCTTATAGTCTACTTGTAACATGAGCGGTGAAGAATATTACCTGGAAATCTGTGCACCTGCTTTAAACAAAGTTGCTTTACGATTTGTTTGTATCACAATGGTACTATTAGGCTTCACTCCTGTCCTACAAGTTAAGATCAGGGAAGATCAAGTAGGATCAGGGTGAGAAGCAATTTGTCCAGACACGACTGCCAGAGTACCCTCTCCTCAAAAGTCTATATTTGGAATAATCAGCTACAAAACATGCTACCTTTTTTATTATAACTTAAGGTATAAAACATCTACCTACATGCAAAGGAGAAAAAGTCTTTTCTGTTGAAGATGTATTACTTAAAGCTAAAGCAATTGTTGAAGTATGAAACATCTAGCCCTTACCATGTAACTTGGAAACACACAGTTCAAAAGCAATGAAAGCAAGGATTTACAAGCAAAACTTATCTAGAAAAAAATCTTAATAATGGTCATGTTTATTTGCACCCTGCTGTCACTCCAGTGGGTACAGTCCAACAACAGATGTCCATTTTGACATCAGTCCCTGCTTTAGGATTATTAAAAAACCAACTGATTCATCATATTTCAGAAAAACATATCACTTTCAGAGCTATCAGCTCCCTGGTTGTGGATCAGATTTAACAGGCTAACAGGACAATACGATGGGGAAACTGTTACTTTGGAAAGATCAGACATTCAGACTTAGCAGTGTAATGCAGTAACCAGAGAGCAGGATGCGCTCAGTAACGAGTGTGGATATCTGGCCTTATCGTTGGCCTGGGAGCTGGGGAAAGTGCTTACTGTTTCCAGGCATAACTTTTCCCTTTTTTGACTTGCCATACAGCCTCGTGGCACTGTGAAAACAAGACTGTGTTTACACTGTAGCTATTGGAAGTCTTCACTTAGTTTGTCTTCTCTGGGCACCACAGGAGGCGAAAGATTTCACATTCATTTTACAGAAGAATAAATTGAGTAATAATGAAATCAAGCAACATGCTGAAGGCTGCTTTGAGATAATTTAGCAAGTAAGTGAAATTACAGGACCCCATATGCCGTATTAGAGCTCCTTAGGATAGTGAGGTTACAGTAAACGAAAAACCTTAATACAGGAAAAAAGGCTCAGGACACTGTTCAGTTTTGGCAGCAATTGACATAAAGCTAGACATGACAAATCGCTGGTTCTTTTACCGTATCAGTCTATGTATTTCTGCAAAACAGGTCTAACGTACAAAGTAGTATTAACCCGTTGACAGACATCATTAACACTGGCACTGTACCACTGGTCCATTACCTCTCATATTTCTGAATCTTCCATATTTAAGAGGTTCTCTAACTGTCCTGGTTTGGCTGGGACAGAAGCATAGGCCAGCCATTAGCAATTGCAAGTCAGCCAGGGCAGCTGACCTGAGTTCGCTACAGGTGTAGTCCACATCATAATGTCATGTTCATTATAAAGAGAGGGGGTTTGGTGAGGAGAGAGAGTTCCTGTGAAGTTCTTGCTGGGGTTTCTTCTGCTCCTTCTCCTCTGGCTTCTGCTGAGGACTCCTCTGTGGTACATCCTGACAACAGCATATTCATTTGGTTGAGTATTTTCTCTTTGTACTGATGGTGTTTCCATTAAATCTGTGGCACTTTCACCTATGGATCTGCTCTCCTTTTTCCCCGACTCCCCTCCCTGGTTTATCTGGTGACAGAGCAACTGTTATAGTTTAGCCCTGAGTACAGGCTAAATGTAGACAGTAATAAATACAGGCAGTTTTAGAGCTCTAACCTTTCCTAGGTTTCTATTTTTCCTTTTAACTTTTTCCACCAGAAGCATTGTGGACACCACGTTGGCAGCTCTGACACACTGCAAAGCACTTGTGCTCACCTTACAACACTCGGCACATATCATCGCTGATCCAATGACTCACAAGCTGCTCTTATATATGTTATGTGTGCAATATGAATTCTGAGAACCTGCTGTCAAACAGCATTATAAAAATCCTGTAGAGCCAAGTTCTTTAAACATTTATGGCTAACTGCTATGCGAGTCAAGTGCTCTGTTTATATTACCAAATGTCATATCTAATTCCCTGTTATGAACCCTTGAAATAAAATTATGTGATAATTACACAATCTGTTTGAAACCTGACAAATATATTCCCAGTACAAATGATTTATGAAGATAATGCGTTGCTATAGCATAATGGTACTTCTTAATAGAAGCAGTAAAGCTGTTTCCTATGCTCTGATAACCACAGTGATTTCTTACCCAAGTACTGATTAAGCGATAGATAACGTAGGCATTTTGGAAACTATATACGCCACAGATTTGTTCCAGGCTGTTCAGAAGTTATAGCCTGTCTATCTAACCGGCCTGTTAGCAAGGTATGAGCTTCATTTGGGCTGTTTCACTTGCTCCTACCCAATTTAGTGCCAATGCAATAGATTTATGTTTAGAATAATGCACAGTTTAGTCCCTTTTTGTAAGAACTGCTGTTAATCAGAAAATTAATGTCTTGGCTGGTGTAGTGTGAGACATTAGTAATGCCTACCCTGGTCTCCCTGCAAGGGACTTGGGATTAGTAACTGGGGAGCACGCAACTCCCACGCCTGAGAAAGGCTCTTCGCTGGTGATTAACTTGCTCTGGTGAGCAAGCCCGGCTGCTCGGAGATTGACACTAGTGACAGTAATTGAGGCCCAGGCAGCAAAGTGCAGCACAGTAGCACCTTCTGAGCGCCCTCCCTTTGCTCTTCCACCCTGTGCCTTCCCTCCCACCAAGAGGCAAAAGTGATGCTCAAGAGAGAAAGTGATTCAATAGCTTTTTCCCAGTTTAAGAGAGGCCCTACCAACCACATATTACATTATTTTCCTACCTCCTTTTCCACCACGTGAGAAGAGAAGTCTCTTCTCAATTGTTTTGGCATTGTTATAATTAACATGTATGGGAGATGATAAAATTAATTGTTTCTGGGTTCAAATCCAATACTGGTAAGATGTTAACAATTTAAATGAGACCCTCAATTTTCTACACATTTCTGCAGAGAGTTTAGTAATTGCTTTAGCTTTGTTCATTGTGCCAATCCATGCTTCATAACACTGATTTCATTAATGAGCAGCTAAACATGACTGCCCTGCTGATGACTTGTCCCTGTGCTACCTGTGAAATGTCATTTGAAATGGCCTGAGCTCAGTGAAAGGGCACTGAAAAATTTTAAGTAGCAGCACTTTGTTTTACTCCAAGTTGATACATGTAGAAAAAAAATTGTATCTTATATGACCATATCAGAAAAAACACATCCAGAAATGATTGATGTGTACTGCAAAATCATATCTGGTGTGAAGAAAGACAAAACCTCTCAGTATGACAATTTTCCTGAGGGTGATCTTACACAAATGTATATCCTTCAAGTATGTCAGTGCTAGAATCATAGTCTACTTAAGGAGAGGCTCTAATCTGGTGTGTTATTGCCTTCACTCTCCTATTTCAGCAATGCCAGATCTGTAAAGCATCAACATTTAATATTTCAGAGCCAATGTCAAGCGGACTTTGGGAAAGGGAGCGGTTTAAGAGGAAAAAGAAGCAGTTTGAGATGTAGCCTTCAGCAGCACAAAGGCCATGCTTGCTTAGGAGGGACAGGACAACAGGCATCTGATGTATTCACCTCTGCGGCTGGAACACTTGCTCACAATAGAAAAAAGGAGACTGGCATAGGCAAAAAGGTACTGTGCTGGTCTCAAAATTCAGGCATCCTTTCATATAGGCTAAGTTACAACACTTTTTCCTGTTGGCAACACAACCATTACAGAGATAGAAAGATTTTCAAGTAACAGCTTGGGGTCCCCCAAAAAATACCTTTCCTATAGAAGTGATCATGTCCAATGGGGTTCTCCAGTTACATTAATCTCAATATTCACTTCCTGTACAAAATTCACTGAATTAACACTTGTTAATTGTTCGTTGGCACCTTGTGAAATGCATTAATAAAATTTTTATATTCATAAAATATGTTTGATTAGATGCAGAATTGAGATATTTTAATACATCAAAACATTTAATCTTTGGAAGAAATAGATGGTGGGGGATACACAGGAAAAAACAAAGCCTTACACATTATGGATATGCTTGAGCTGACCTCATGAGAAACAATCATGCAAAGATCAACACCTAGGGATTCCCCACTAAAATGAGGAACAAATTTGTAGAAGATTTTGATACTTGTAGAAGGTTTGTAGACATTTCCTGGGAGGTCTCACTAGCATCTTTGCCCATGTTCTGTTTTCCTCTAGAAAATCTTTTTACATATTGAAGTGTTTAAAGGGTGCAAAACTTGCCTCTTTTTACTGATATATCTTTACTATAATACTTCCCATGGTGGCGCCCCACAGAGCTCCTACCCTTCTCCCTCATCTGAGGGTTCACCCTTGTGGGGGGTGTGTACCTGTGTACTTTTAGCAAGAGGTGATAGCACCACCCTGTTCATTTATGATTTTTGCCAAATTAGACACTTGGATTGATAATTTTTGTGACAAGCATTTATTTTAAACCAGATTTAAGTCTCTGCTAAGTTTGGCTTATTTGAAAGCAAGACTGGAAAACCATATTATTTCTTCCTTAATGGTATTAAGTATTTTTCTGTGCTTAGCTGAGAACTTCTGCTGTCTCCATGCTTTCAGGTGGGCAGAGGAACACTGGTTAAGGGAAGAGAACAGTATTACAGACATGTTTCTTGTTGTTTTAGTGAAAATGTATCCCTATTCATTCAAACCTTCAGGATCTTTTGTTATGTGTGTTTATACATGCTCAGAACTTGACAGATAAATCCTTCAGCTGGGGCAGTAGGAGGGAAGCCGGTTATCCCACATCATCCTTCCTGACAGGTGGGGAGGAGCAATGGCAGGAGCAGAATCGGGAGGAGATCAGTACTGCGGACTGGGACCCTGTCAGCTAGAAACTCTTCCTCAAACAAGGGAACACTTACTTAGCTACACCACACAAATCCATTCAGTGAAACTCTGGGAAGGTTTATGATTGCACTGGGGTTTGCTTCAACATCTCCCCTGCTACTGACTGAGCTTAGAACTCTTCATATAAAACGTTGACTCTTTCAATGTTCTATTGCCTATAGATGATCAAGAAGCCTACTGACACTGCTGAAAATTGTTACAAGAACATTCTTAGCATGAACAAAATAAGATTTTTTTTTCTTTAACTTTGTTCTGATTCAACAATTTCAGTTGAAGCGTTCCTAAGAAAAATGTCTTGTGACACACTAAAGGATTAGTAGTTGGACAAGGTTATAAGCAATTGAAAGGTGAGGAAATGGTGCTAAGGAAAGAAACAAACATACAACCAGGCACTGTTGCCTGTACTACCAAAGGAAGGATTAACCCGAAGAGAAACATCAGCAAAATACTGTCCTCATGAATAATTTTAAGGTGGTTATTTAAATTAGGTACAGCAGGTGTTAGATACTAATCAGTTATGCAAAGTAATTACATTAGTTATACGCAATGTAATTGCAAATGAGTGAACAGGCATTGAAGTAGGGGTGGGAGATAAGAGTAAAAAGGGTAAAAGCCTGCAACTACACAGGTGAACTTCATGCTTTTATTTAGGAGGTAGAAATGGGAACTTTTGTTAGTTCTTACTGGACATGTAACCGTGCCTCGGCTAAGCAGAATTACCAGAGTGCAGCAGAATGGGTGACGTCAACCATACAGCAGTTGTCTGTTCTCCACAACATATAAAAGAGCAGCTTGAAAAATGCAAGATTTTAACTGCTGTGTAATATTCCCAGAAGGGAATAAGTTCACTGATATTTTTGAGACATTCTCAGATATGAGAGGGTAACTGCAAGGAGCCTCAGACAGATTTGATTTAATTGCTGGCTGCCTGTTTTCCTTTCCACCGCCTTTCATGCACACATATGCTGGACATCTTCCCTTTCGACCCATCTTGGCTTGTTGACAGCAAGCCTGGATGTCTCCCAAGAGAGGAGCTGGCTCACCAGCAAGCCACTCTGCAACCTGTCTGCAGGAGGAGGCAGGTCCACCAGCAATCCTCTGCCTGGGCAGGTTTGCCAGCAGTGGGAAGGACCTGAGCAGTGGGACTGGTACCTGAGCTTGTGGGGTCCCTGCCTAGAGTGGGTCGCAGGCAACAAGGAAGGATTTGAAAAGGTGCAAGAATTTCCCTGGGAGAAATTTGTTAGCAGGAGGAAAGGGATTGAATGAGCCAAGAAAAAACTCACAGGAATGCAAAATATTTTTGGGTTGGGGAAACAGGATGAGGTGGCTTGAGGCTGAGAGAGGCCAGAGAGCAGTGAAGGAAGGAGAGGAGGTTTCCAAAAATCCCACCTACTTTGTACAGTATTTATTATACAAATTTAGCAGTATGGATTAAGATCGCATGATCAAAGCCAAACCTACTGGGGAGGATTTCCCAGGTCTACCACACAGAAGAAGCCTAAGAGGTACATTGCTCCTCCAGCTTGCCACGAGCAGAAGAGCTGTGCCCACAATCCCAGCCCTTCACAAGGTTTGCTGCACATATTGAGGAGCTTCTCCACAGCCAGACACTTCTCCTGGCCTTGCTTTCACAGACGTCTCCCAGGCACTTCCCACTCACAGAGTACTTCAGCAACAGTTACAGGTCGAGGAACTGAAACCCAGGTCCTAGGGGTTCCCTGGTGAACCGCTGGTTCAGAGCACAAACCAGCCTTTCTGCTCTGAAATTCTGCATTCATCCAAAACAAGCCACAGCCTTACGTTTGATCTAGCTTCAGCTGGAATTACATAGTTTCTGTGATGCTTGGTTTTTTCCATCTAACTAGAAAAAATATTCTAAAGGTCAGAGTAGGGAGAGCACAGCCTTATTACAAGGAAGCAGTTGGGTTTTTTTCACATAGACAATTAATGTGTAGACAAATATCATAAAATCAGACCTAGGGAAAAGATTTTTCTCCATGTTTTGTAGCTATTGACCTCTGTCAGTGTTCAAAAAGTAAAACATTTGACTCTGAGGGGGTTTCGGCTGCTTTTTTAATTCTCCAGTAAGCCTGGAGTGATGATTAGATCAATTCCTGTCCATTAGAATTTGAAATTAATCTATTTTGCAACTAGTGAGTGCCCTTCTAGTATTTCACTGAGCGTTTTTGATAGATGGATGAATTTAAATAGAACAAAAATGTATCTGATAATGAAGATATTATGCTTGTTCTGATTTAATCAGAATATTTGTACCACATAAGTCCTTTAGAACATTAACAAGAAGGCAAGCCATACCATTCTTTCAAGGAAATAACAAGCATTTTTTAAAATGTTATACTTCCAATGGTGTGACTTGTCCCTCACAAGAATCCGCTTCGCACCAAGCTTTGGTATGTTTGCTGTGCACCTCTGCAGGCACAATCTTATCTCAATGCTTTCTTAACAAATGTGCCATCATTTAGAAGGCACCACATGAAGAACTGCATTTTACCTCCAAAAGGTATTCATAATTCAGATTAATACTTGGAGACAAGCAAGTGTGTAAACACAACATGTAACAAATCTTCTGGGGAAAATCTGCTATCTCTTTCTAAGTCACATGAGGAGAGACAAGAGCAGGCAATGACCAGAAAGATGGCATCATCAGTGCTGCAGGACAGACAAGCCCTCCCACCCACCACCCCCTGGTGATCATTGACAGGCTTTGGGGACAGGCTGTTTATACCCATCTCATCATGGGTTGGAAAGGACCTTAAAGACCATCCAGTTCCAACCCCCTGCCATGGGTAGGGACACCTTCCACCAGACCATGTTGCTCCAAGCCCCATCCAGCCTGGCCTTGAGCACTGCCAGGGAGGGGGCAGCCACAGCTTCTCTGGGCAACCTGTGTCTCACCTCCCTCACAGTGAAGAACTTCCTTGTATTTAGTCTAAGCCTGCCCTCTCCCAGCTTCCAACCGTTACCCCTTGTCCCATCACTACCCTCCCTGATCAAGAGTCCCTCCCCACCTTTCCTGCAGGCCCCCTTTAAGTACTGGACGGCCACTATAAGGTCTCTACCTGATGCAGCACCCCCTGACAGATTAACTGCAGCATCCCCCGTCCCCTCCCCAAATAACTGCCGTTCTCGTTGAGTCACTGGACCTGTTGGGAGAGTTTGTCCACAGCCAGACACAGACCTGCAGACTAGGAAGACACCAGAGCTGGCAGACTGGCCTGCCCACAGCTACTGCTGCCAGCCTGCCCCATTCTGGACATGGTCTACACCATCACTGTGCGCTGTCACAGAGCTCTGCCACACAGACCTGCGCTGACATCATCCAGGTCACTGTGGAACACCTTCACGACCACTAGCTCCCTCAGACACTGGGTACCTCCCTCAGTGGAAGTCCTTTTGCCTCAGTAGTTCACAAGAGCTTCCCTGAGGGGTTACTTTGCCTTCACGTTCAGCAGGAGCCACTTCCAGAGGCTGCAGACTGCTGCCCTCTGCCAATCCTCCAGCCCCTAGTAAGAGATCCTGGATGCTGGGCTTCCCCACCCTATTATTCTTGACTGTGGGCCTCAGCTGAGCAGGTCAATTCATCATCACCTCAAACCGCTTGTACTCCACACCAGGCACCAAAAAGACTGTGAGAAACAGAAGGCCTTGATGCTGTGCAAGCACTGGTCAGCAATAGCTAGAACATTGGTGTGTTACCAACACTCTTTGAGTTATAAATCCAAAGCTCAGCACTATACAGGCTCCTATGAAGAAAATTAACTCCATCCCAGCCAGATCCAGCACAAGCTTTATTACAAATATTTTGTTCTGTGTCTTCACTAGTGGCATTTAGCAGACATTTACAAGTTTATCATCATGTGAAAGATTGTATCAAGGTAAAACACTTCAGCAACTTTGAATTACTCATATAACTTCACTGTAGGCTTTCTGATGACAAAACAGGATTGTACATTTCTTGTTTTATACTCTGATTCCTAAAGGCAGGTCCCCAGTACACACGCCTGCAGTCAGCACACCCTTTTTCGGACAAGCCTTTGTGTACAGTCAGCTGCAAGCATTTCCTTAAGGCTAACCTCACACACACATCGCACAAGGGCTAGAGGAGCAGAAAAGATATCTATATAGACAGAATTTGGTAAGGTGGTTCATTTCTATATTGACTGGTATAAGCTGAGGGCAGCTTGACTGAAAGACATTTCATTGTGCCAATGGCAAAGCAGAAGAGTACAAGGTCAAAGTGAAGTAGCTTTACGGGAAAACGAGGAATTAAGAAAATGCTCGTAACTTACTGCTGTTTGCAAGACAAGTTTTTAAACAAAATTTTAGGTCTGTATATTTCACATCCTTACCCATATACTGAATCGATGATTATAACTGGTCACTGATGTAGCTAAACTTTAGCACATATTTCTATTTAAATCCTAAATATCTCGAATAACAATGCTCTAACTAGTTAAAGAGTTTCTGCTCTACGTGTTAATATTAACGATTAAAGGTACATCTCTTTAGGTAAGACACTTTAGGAAGGAGGACTTAGAAATTTCAGTGCGAACATATCACAAATTTCAACTCAATGCAGGCTGTAAACCATGACAAATCTGAAGGTAATAGTGCAATGAAACTCGCAAATGGTCCTTAACAAAAAAGACGGAAAAACCCTGTGTTTCAGTAGTTTTAAGCTTCACAGACATTTACTTTTAAATTAGAATTTCTTTTTACTTCTTTGTCAAATAAGAGTTTAATTTCCACATGTCTGACTGGAGTTAATAAGGAAACAAGAACATTTTCCTTGCTCCTCCGTGTTACTCAGACCTGTTGAGTCTCACACACCATGTTCTTTGCAAAGTTTTCACAAGCAGTAGAGCTCGTTTAGCTATTTATGACCCCTATACAGCAAAGCAACATTGCTCTCCACCCTCTCTAACCTCCCTCTGCCTCATGAGAGTTGTGCAGATCCCCTCTACTCCCTTTGCCAGCTCCAGAGCTTCACCTTTCCCCAAACTGTTTAATTTAAATGAAGAGACCACTACCCACTTCCCTGGGCTGGTTTTGCCTTTCTACAGAAGGAGGGGAGCAGGTACAAAGCAGGTGAGGAGAGCACACAACCACAAGCCAAACTCCCCCTTCCTGGTGGTGTGGAGTCATTGCACCTCTTGCTCTTGAATCTGTATCCTCAGACTCAGGCAACCGGCCCTCACCCACCCAAGGCACAGCACATTTCAAGTCAGCACTGAGCTAACCTGAGATCCATTCTGCACCTATGAAACCCAAAGCAGTGAAAGATCAGTTTTTCACCCTTTTCCACGTCCCAGAACATAAAAACACTCCTCTGTATTTCGCATCTTTCCCTGCGCATCTGTAGCAGCCTCAGCCTATCTAGAGGTTCTGAGTGCATTCAAAAATAAACATTTTGATGAAAGGCTTATTTGACCTCTGATGGATATTTCCCCTCCAATCATTCCCTTTTTCCAATTGCAATTCAGCTGAGGCTGCATTAGGTCTAAGTTGCTATTTATTGCTCAACAACAACTCACTTGACAACGGGTGAGTTATTGACTATTGACTGACACCAAATGCAGTCTCATCCTCTTCCGTTAGTCATGCAGCCTGCATAAAACATTTTGAGAGTAACACAGAAAGGAGTGCAGAAAGGGTGTTCTTGCGTGGCAGAGGATCTTGACGCTCGTTTACTTCGTGTTTGGAAACGAAACAATGATCAGACCAAGTCTGAATGCATAGCTCCTCATAAGAAACCAGTTCACAGTTAGGAGCATTGGTCTTAGAGGATTGTTTTCTGGAGGCCTGAAAAGTCTGCTCGGTGTTGAGGGATCTTTCAGAAAGAATTCCTGCCCTAATCAGATTAAGATTTAAAATCTGTTTTCAGGAAAAAAAAAAAAAAATTACAAGCAAAGTTTTGTGAAGACAGACATTCTTTTCTGCCATGGATGGATCAACCATAAGTAGAAGCCAAGGTTCTCATAAAGCAATATGCAGTGGAGACATCAAAAAAAGTGGTGTCAGCAGGGTTAAGACGAGTTAAAATTCTCTAGCTGGCTTTTACAAAGCATCAGCTTTCCTTATCTCTAACATACCTGAAAATCACTGAAGAGCACTCACTGCTAGGAAGCTACGTTTCAGGTTTTTAGCTACCCTTTCTATTCACATAGGGCAGGTGATAAGTATCAGTGTTGACTAATTCAAGTGATACAGTCTGCAAGAGCTATCTGTACATGTTGCACTACTCTAAATTCATAAAGACTCTTCCAGAGTAGCACAATAAAGATCTCTGCTCCCAGCACACAGATGGTCAAAAAAAAATCTAGTCAAACAATTAGATGCCTAAAAAATGTGATAGAAAATACTGAAATTAGAATAATGTCCTCAGATCAATATTACTCTTTCAGAATATAAAGACTGAGCAGCCTAGCTGCAAAGAAAGGTGAAGTTTTAAGCTTCAATTTTCACTCAGTCTATACAAAGGAATAGAACTTGCAGAAAAAAGTGCAAATTGATGGTGACCTGATTTTAAAATCACTTGGTCCTCTCATTACAGAAATCAGTGTGAGCGTACGTGAGGAACACAAACCCGAGGCTCTGTCAGCATCTGCAAGCTCTACTCACGCTCTCAATCTTACAGGCAGAATACTTTATGGCTCAAGCTGTCTGAAACAGATACTGTGGCCAGCAGCACAAATGCTGAATTTGTCAAGAGAGCTGGTACTGCGTTCAGCACATCTGTAATTGCAATCTGGCCCCTACCAGAAGTAATTCCAAGCAACCACGCAGGAACAATATTTTTCTCCCCCTCCCTTTCTATTTTTAAGGAAACTCGGAGAAAGTCTCTTCAGATGACTCAGCGCTCCTTGCTGCTGCATCCAGTCAGACTGAGAAGCCCACCCATACGTGCACACGCACTCACACACAACTAGAAAATACAGCACCTGCTGCCCATGTCCCCACGGTATAAGCAGGGTCCTCTCAATCTCTACTGCAGGACTTGGTGAATAATTTCAGGAGGAAAAGTGCTTTGCTGCAGCAATCTTGTAAATTCCTTTTCCCATTGCAATCCTGTTAGTGTCCTGCCTTCTCAGGGCTGCTGCACCACCAGGGAAACACTGCTTCACCAGCCAGAAGGAGCTACAGAGCTTGTCAGAGAGTATAGATACCTAGGCCATCGCTTTCATTAAAATCACAAAATAAAAGCACTTACAGCTACATTTATCAGCAGTCTCTGAAAGCACAAAGAGGAAATGTCAGAAGCTTGTCTCTCCAGAACTGCTTTTGGATGAATATACCATTTTCATTGAAGGCCGAAGAGTCTTACAGGGAAAAGTACTTCTGCTATCGCACCTGGCTAGCACATAATTCACATTTATCTGCTAAGATGCGGTCAAGAGGGAATTTTGGTACGGGTAACTTAATCACCATGTTACTGATAGAAAGGCAATCCCAGGCTGTTAAGGTGCAGAGCAGGTGCCAGAGACCTGCTAGCTATCAGTATGTGCTGAAATCCTGCAGTAGTCAGCGGCAGGTCGAGGTAAGTGTTTGCTGAATTGAGGTCCTCAGTATAATAGCAGTCAAATGGAATCGTAGCAGCCCTTAAACACATCTATTCATTTTAGGACAACATATAAAAATATTCTGATACCTTAAACGTAAAATCTCTGCTTCCCTTCAACCAGTGAAATTGTAATTTATAGCTCGCATATTTAGATTCATGCATTCTGAAACCTGATTTTATTATCAAGCATCTTCACATTGGCTTTTGTTTAAAACTGCTTATTTACAGCCCCACTGCTTCAGATCACAACTGAAGCTAAAGCGAACATTTGATCAAAGCTGAAGTCGTTTTGTAGACAAGAACACTTAGAGAGTTAAAGCATTTAAGAAACAATAAAGTTAACCAATTAAAGAAAACAAAAGGTGTAAGCTAGAAAGCTGTTACCAGTTACAGTCTTTTCTATTTGAATGGCGTCCCGTTTTTTTCAGCTCTATGAAATGAATTGCTGCCCTGGCCTATGCAGAACTGGGATCACGCTGCAGGCACTCAGACCCACAACTTCTTGTACCACAATTGCCACGCTATCATAGAAAAAAAATCTATCATTTTTCAGGTAAATTGTTTTGCCAATGTTTCTATTTTTTAAACAAATACCACAAGTTTTTTAAAGACAGAAATCAATGACTACTATAAAGAGTTCCAGTGTAGCAGCTCCAATGCCAAGAAGTAATTATGGTTTATTAGGTTTGCTGTTTTACTGGAAATGCCCACACTGATGATAAATTGTTACGCTACTCAGTCTGGATGCTAGGCCACATCCAACGTTAGAAGAAATGACGAGTTTAATTAGACAAGCTGTGACAGCATGCCGGCTCCGTGCATTCAACAGTACCATCTTACCCGTGAACAAACACGAAATATCTGAAAGTTTTGATTCCATAGAACTAATGAAATAAATGAAGGTTCAAATATTTCCACAGAGAATTTTTTAACACAAATTTAAAGTTTAAAAGTCTTAATTGATATCTTTCAGCCATATTTACTCCACAGTCATTTTAGCCGTGTATCTTTTGTGATTATGGACAAGCACCTTTGATTCACAAAGACATTCTCTAATCATTTTTGTGGCTGCCTTTTTGGTGGGAATATGGCATTAGCATCAGTGAGAAACACTGCAGCGCACACAAGTTCCAAACAAGTTGAGCAAGCCTGAAGTAGTTGCCTCTTCCACAACTTGCAAGCTCTCTCCCTTTGCTATAACGCAGAGATCCGCTTGAAGGAAGGGGTAGAAATGAAAGGGATCGCTGCTGGCAACTGGGCATGCTGGCCATGCGAGGCCAGCCACCCCCTGTCCCTGCCTGGCACAGCCCCTCGGGTACCCTGCTCTCTCCTGCCCCTGCAGCAGAGGGTGCCGACCTGTGCCCCCGCCTGTGAGGAGGAATTTGGTTGTCCACCACGCGGGTGGCTGCAGACAAATCTCTCTCTCCCAGAACCTTACTGACACCAGGAGACCAGTGACCGCCACCAACAGAAACCTCAGGAGTGTCATGGTTCAACATTTGTTCCGAGGTTTTGAGAGGGAAGAGAGGCACATGCACATACCTTCGTCTCTCCATTCTGACACGGTGCTGCCATTCCAGGCTTGGCTCAGCCCCTGCCGCTGACCTCCCAAGGCCTGACCGCACAAAGCTGCCCAAGAGGGGCTCATAAGCCCCCTGGCCCTCTCCGTGCTCCCCTCACCTGGGCCACCCCGGCAAGTCCCGGTGCTGCTGGAGATGGGCAGGACCCAGCTGGGGTCAGCCCTGTGGGGGCAGCTGTACCCCATCAGATCAGCCCTTTAGGAATAACCAGGGAAGAAAAGCCCTAAGCTAGTCACAAGTGCAGGCACGGCTGCGAAAGACGCACTGCTCTCCTAAACTTAGCGCCTGAAGAAAGGAGATGTCTAAGAATCATCGAAAAATTAGGAAAAAAAAAAAAAAGCAACTCACAGCAGAGGATGGGGAGGTGGTGACCTGCTCCTGGTGACACCGGGGCTGCTGGCTCTTGCGTGTCTCTTTTTACACTTGTGACTAAAAGTTTGGGTGTTTTCAGTCAAGCCTTGCACCGGCTGTGCGTGCCCCGGTGCCGGCTGCGGGCGTCCTCTGTGAGGGGAGGCCGGGGCTGCCCCATGCCGGACACAGCCGGTTCCAGCCGGTTCCAGCCGGCTCCAGCCGGTTGCAGCCAGCTGCGCCATGGTCCCACCACAGGGCACAGCCGAGCCCTCAGCAATGCAGGTGGCCCTTAAGAAAGGGCAAAATGCCACAGAGGGGGTGAAGGGTAAGGAAAAAAAATGTGAGAAACAGCCCAGCCCAGGCCTGGGGAGGGGGAGCGGGAGGGGACGGGTGTTTCCCTGCAGCCCATGAAGGGGCCACGGGGGAGCAGACACCCACCTGCAGCCCACGGAGGGCCCCGCACCGGAGCAGGTGAACATTCCCCGAAGGAGCTATGGCTGTGGAGAGCCCACGCCGGAGCGGGTGAAATGTGTCAGGAGGAAGGAGCAGCGGAGAGGAGCTGTCATGGACTGGCTGCACACACCCCACCCTCCCCCCCCCACGTGTGCAAAGTGCATCTTCAGCTTGCCAAAATGGTGGATTTCTTACTTCAATTCATCGACTGAATTATTTACAGCATGATTTGTTTTGTTCCACCCCCCCTGCTGTTAGAGACACACTGTTCAGGATTATTGGCTCTTCTGTCTTTACGGCGGGCCTTTATTCACTGCGCCGTAGGCTGCAGTTCTGGCACAATCCAAAATGGACAGGAGCCAGCTTAGTGCGTGCTTAGTGCATCCGAGGACATGTGTTGTACTACTTTGGGTGGGTTGCGGGGGGTAGGAGTCTTTCCTCCTGTCAAAAACCCTGGCAGGTTTCTAGGGAATTTGATGCTGTTAAATAATATGTTTCTGAGATCAGAGGGGAGAAAAAATACACGCCATAAACCGGTCATATTTAATCAGCGGCATTTGTGGGAAGATAGCTACGGTCATGGAGGCTGAAATATTTCTTTCTAAACATCTTTAGCTCAGCAGAATTTTGCCGAATCTTCAGCCTGGCTCCCGGAGCAGGGCTGATTTCCAGGCAGACCTTGCCAGGATCCTTACATCTAAGGCAGATCTACTACGAGGCAAATTTTCTCTGAAAAGGGATATTATCTCCAAGTCCTGTCAGCCTTTCCAAGACTTCTTCATTTCTGCCATACACAGGAAAATGGCCTTCCAGCTCCACAAGTTAGAAAGCCTCACTAGTGCTGAACGGAGTTGGGCTCTGACAGCTTACAAATTCTTCCTGCAGAGGTGGGACTGAGGCTGGAAAGGAGCCTCCTTTATTTGGGTGTTTGGGTTTTTTCCTAGATTTTCCGGTTGGTAGGACATTTTGAAAGTTTGCAGGTTTTCTCCACTTGAGATTGAAACTACATATCAAACCCACACAGGCAGAAAAAAGCCTGGCAAATCTCTGCCTAATCTGTCCTTTACACCTCAGCAGTGGAAATCTTACAGCCTTTTTTACAGTTCAAATGAAAGAGACACGGAGAAAGAAGAAAATCCTTGCCCATGACCCGTTCACCAAGGGAGAGTGACAGACTAGCCAGTTACTGGTCAGTTGTTCTGATTTGGGCTACATTTTAGCGCACCGTGGTGTATTTTGAGCATCCTTATAGAATCAGAGTGCTTAGCTAGCCCAGAAGTACAAACGCCTAAGTCCCCCTTGCTGCAATTTAAGTCTAGCACTTCTTCCTTTACCTGTCATATTCCTGGAAGCAGTTTCTTTCTCTTTGCAACATTTTTCTCAGCTATATTTCAGGGCTGAGATCTTCCATCGATCCTCTCTCCTCTACAGGACGCAGATAGAGCACCTCAGTCTTTGCTCATACATCTCACTTTCGGTAGCTCTGAACTCCTTTGGACAGTTCCGCTTCATATTACTAAGGACAGCACTAAGTATACCCGTGAGACCTTCCCAGAGTGCTGCATACACACTACTTCAAACATTTTAAATGCCACACTCCTCCTTAAATATTGCAGTATTTGCTGTTTGGGGACAGGGAAGGAGAGGTGCATGAATACGATGTTCGTGATTTCCCTGGCATAGCGGAACAACTGGAGGATAATTCAGCATGGCTCAAACATCCTTTTTAAAAGCATCATTTGTCACCTGCTTTCCTCTTTCTATAATAATTCCTTTAAAAATTTCAGGTCACTAAAAAGCTCACAGTTTCACATCCTACCCTGTCTTCACAGCAGGATACTTTGCTTTTCAATTCCTCAAGAAACAGTCAAGCCTCCTGAGTACGTTTTCTCTAGAAATTTTTTTCCCATGTAAAAATCTTACCAATTATTGGAGGATACCAAAGTGTGCTATCTTGAACTCACCCTCTTTATTATTTTCACCCCCTTTGCCTCCCCAAGAACACTATCACTATCATTTCATGCTCACAAAAGCGCCTTTCACCATCCAGTTCTAGAAGTCCCCCGTGCTAATCAGTTCAAAGCCAGACAAGTCCTTCTCCCTGCTTTCTCTGATTCTCTGTCTGAAGTTGTCTCCAGCTTACTTCTGGAACCTCAGACTGTGTCCCTGAGCAGTTCCCTCCCATAAAGTGCCTCATCAGTCCCAGTCCTCCCTCCCTTGTTGCTGTTGAGGTCCCATCCACCTGATGTGCTTACCAGTGTTCTACCACTGACACCCTTATTCTTCGTTCCTTTCACATTTAACCACGGACTTTAAGGGGTTTTTATTGCTTACTACTTTCTGGACCTCAAAGTGGTTATACAGCTCCTTTCTTGATTCTTCCTGATTCCTCATGCCCCAGGGTGGAATGCACATACTTAAGGTGCTTGTAAAAATGAACTTCAGCTTTTCTTCTTGTCCTTCCCAATGCTGTACGTTGACTATGCAAATTCACATCACAGCCCCTCTTCCTCTCCTGCCTTTGTCCAAGGATCAGCTTGTCAGTCCCAAATATCATTTACAAAGTAGTAACTCTACAACCAAATATACTCTTTCCAACATTTAGATTTTTGACCTTCTTTTGATTTTCAAATCATCTTTTTTCCATAGGCTGAATCATTCCACACCAGGTATTTGATGTAAGAGGGTAGGTTCTCACAAAAGTGTTGTTTAGCGAGAAGAAAATAAGCACAATGTTTTGGAACCAGAAGAACATACGTTAGTAATTCCTGGGTTTTTAACATTAGTGGAACAAGGAGAGAAAACATCTATCTCTATGTACACAGAGACATGTGTATGTATGTACAGAAAGACATAAACAAAGAGTTATAAATTTATAAACAAAACAATTTGTTCATCATCAGAATCTATTCCCTTTAGTGCATTTTCCTTTGGCTTTATTATAGATGGCCTTTCTTTAGATCAAAGTCTAGCTTCCTGGAAGCACCTTTTCATAATTTATTAGTTTTATAAAAGAGAATCCAAAAATACTGCAAAACTTCACATACATATCACATGACACGCTTTGAATACAAAAGACCAAACGCTGCTGATCTTGCAGCAGGAGAACACCCACCGAATGAAGCTACACTTTTGCTTAAGGAAAAGCTTAGCTTTCAGTCCAGAATTGTGTTTGTTTTGATTTTTAGAGATTTTTTATGGCAGAATTTTACAGTGAAGATGAATTCCACAATGCAAAGCTATGCAAGCATGTTAATCAGCTTATAAGTGGACACATCTCTATCACAGAAATTCTGTTATCCCTTGAAAGTGAATAAGAAAAAAATTAACTAACGCTAAGAAAGGACCATGCAGCCCCAAGAATGCTGAGTGTTTTAAGAAAAATAGGACAGAAAAGATAGAGGAAGATGACCACCAGAAGTTCACTTTTAAGCCTCTGTAACGCCTTCTTCTTCACCAGTTTTTTTATTCATCATTTCAACTACATAGAGAACAGTTTCACAAATATTTTTTTGTAATTGAAGTATTTATGCATATCCCATGGCCCACACAATTCCGTAAATAGAAAAACTCTCCAAATCTCATGGTGCTGTTGAAACCTTACACAATACTGGAGGCTACTTGCATCAAATAACCCACAAGCCAATGTTCAGTGTTGCTAATGGGGCTCTGCATGACTGATACTCTCAAGAAGCCCAGGATCCGCACGGAGCCGCTCCCCAGCTTGGCAGAGCACTCGCACACAGGCTTTCCCAGTCCCTCATCTGAGTCTGCTGCCATGTCTTGTATGGTTCATGGCAAATCAGGTAACAAAACTTTCCTTGAAAGTTTCACAAATTCCCAAGCTCTGGACAGTTTGCAGGACCAGGATGGGCTCTGCAATTGCTGCAGAAGCCAGCCAGATTGAACTGTTGAGACGGACAGCAGCTGAGAATATTAAAGGATTTTTCTCTCATCATTCAGTAGGAAATATCTCTGTGTATCTGCTCGGTAACCGCAGGCACTGCACTGGGGCTTGGCAAACTGTCTGCGTCTTGGCCCAGACCAGAGAACAGAAAGCAAATCCTGGCAAGGACTGCAGGGCAGCATCAGCGCAAGCCACATCCACGGAGTTAATGAACTCAAGGACTGAGGCTCTTAAAGCAATGAATATCCCAAAATTAATGAAATTTTTCATTTCATTAGGAAGTGAATACTCTTTCTTTTTATTCTACATCACTGAAACCATAAAGACGGCCCCTATGGAAAGGGAAGACTCATCTGAAAAACTGATTTCATCTTTATCCATTATCTTTCTAAAAGCAGCATCTTAGTGCCTGTGCTTTGAGTGTTCTCCAGAGAGCCAATGGGATTTCTTAATGGACCCTGTGCTGGGCTGTGGGAGGATGGCTCTGGCATTTATTTCCTTGCATAGCTTCACCTAATGTTATAAATGTAGCACGGCAGCTGAGGAAAGATGGAAGTTGTCAGTTATTGCCTTGCATGTGGGAATCTCTCTTTTTCGATGCATTCGGGTGGGTTTCCTGCCAGAGAGAACTCCAGTCCAAATTTCTGTGTAATATTTAACACATAACTGTGTTCCACAAACCCAGCAAAAAGTGGCAAACGATGCATCAGTGAGGTAAAGCCCAGACTTGTTTCCAAACAAGCCCTGGGCTAGTTGAGCCAGGCAGCTCTGAAGAGCTGTGCCCAAGGACGCGTCCAGCAGGATGGGGTGTCACAGGGAGGCGTGGGGCAACTGTGGGAGCTGAGCAGGGCCCTGGCAGGGCTGGGGACTGCAAGAGGTAAGGTTTAAGGGGAGTTCTGGCAGCCTCTCCACCTGCTTCCAGCACTGTTGGTCCCAGTGCCAGCCCCCATCCCTGGACCCCTCACAGGGACGGGGAGGGCAGCCTGGTCCCGCCATCCCTGGTCAGCAGTGTGGTCTGGCACAGGCGGATTTCAGTGCTGGGATGGAGGGAGGTGAGAGAGGCTTCATATCTGATAACAAAAGTCTGCAGGTCCAGCCTGGCCACTCATGCTGTGAGTAATTAAATACCACTCTGTTACCTATTAAGCCAAATACTTTTTGTTTAACCAAAGATGTCCACTCTGGGCTTAAGACAACTGGTTGCGATTTGAAAGCATTGAGAGACTGTGAATCAGCTGCTTCACTTGGTAATTTGTTCCAATGATTAATCATCCTCCCTGCTAAAAACTGTGCTGGATTTCTCATTTGAATTTATTTGGCTTCAGCTTTCAGCTATTCATTCTTTTTATACCTTTTTTCTGCCTGAGCCACTTAACTCTGTAATAACCATTACTTTTTCCCGGTGGATTTCCACCATAATCAAGTTACCTCTCCCTCTCCTGTTTGATAATCTAACCAATTTAAACTCTAAGGCTGCCACTTTCAGCTTAAACATTTCTGCAGCCCGATACTCTGTATACAGCTTCTTTACCTATATCCCCAATAGCGTTCTTCAACATCCTTTTTAAAATCTCAGTCTCCTTAAAATCAGATTAAAATGCATTTTGCTCAAATAAGCCCTGCCTCCCAAGTGATCTGCATGGCTTCAAGAGATTTCCCGTTCCTCCTGTTAGTTCTCGCTTTGCGCCAGCCACCACTTTACAATCCGTAGTGTTGTATTTACTCCGATGAAGAGCAGTAGTGCTGGGGGGAGTTCCTCTCCATGGACCCCAGAGCCACCTGGGGCAGGTGGCAGCTCTGCATGCCGCGCTGTGGCACTGCGTGCTTCGCAGGATCCCGCGTGACAGCTGCCTTCTCCCCAGCCTCATTCTGCGAAGCCGTGACCTGTCTCTCCCATGGCAGCAAGCTGAGGAAGGGCCTGGGCTTGCACCTGACCCTGCAGCGTGCAGCCGGCTGGGCCAGGCGAGCTGCAGGCCCTGCACCCCTCTGGATCAGCTCCAGCCATCCCTCCTGCCTCACAAGAGCCATTAGGTGTATGTAGTACAACGGTGTTTACATTTATCATCAAGGTATTTTCTATGAAGGCTGCATACTAAACAAAACAAGAAAGACAGACAACACAGGGGTTTTGCTGGTGTGTCTTTGGTGCAGTCGGAGCTCCCGTTGCTGTCTGCTGATACCGCTTCACCCGTGAGATGTGAAATGAGCAATTGTAAATCTGAGAGCAACTTCAGCTGTTGAACATTTTAGGGCTCCTTTTTTAAACCACCATAGGTATCATATTTTTTCATCACACTACTTCTGCAGGTACCTTATCTTTTTTTTCTTTCCAGTAGTGTTGGTGTGTCCAGCTCGTTCAAGATAAAAAGCTCAGAAATAGTTCCTTGATTGATTTTAATAGCCTAGCTAATTTTGCTATTTACAGCACAAGTGTTGAACACCAAGAAAACAAAGTCTGGGGGATGGCAGAGGGGTTGCAGCGGAAGCACTGCTTTCTGTTTCGCCCTCACCACCTCATGCAATCGCACCTGCTGCACCTGGAGCTGCAATTTTTGCAGACCCAGTGATGGCCATAGCTACAACCTGACCTTCTGGACTTCAGCTGTGTAAAAAAAAGAAATGTAGATTCAATACCTTGATGTGTCCAGGGCTGCAGACACAATCCCACTGTGGTTTGTATTTATAATTTGATGGAGTTTTGATTGTCTCTGGGGGAATTAAGGAAAATGGGGTTACAATGAAAGATCTGTTTATGTTTTCAGAATGTGCCTTGTGAAATCCCTCCCAGGATTCACCTTTATGCATTCCTTCAGTCAGGAGTGAGTAATATGATTTAGCTTCTACATTTTATGGGATCTGCAGCTGCAGAATTAGAAACCGAAGCCAAAATAAATAATAACAATAAAACAAGTGCCAGAAAGACACTATTGCCATTCTAAGCAGAAGGCAGCTCCTGTAAATGGGAGTGCCAGGCAGAGCCTGCTGGGCTTCCTTGGGGAAATAACAGGACAGCATCTTTCCATCACTGAAATCATCTGGGAAACAGCCTCTGTAAGAAGTTCTCTACAGCTCCTTGTTTCTTGTGTTGTCTTAAGTTAGGTCGGGCATTAGTCAGGGACCTGCCATAGCTTAAAATTTGACAAATAAAGGATGGTGTGTGCACAGAGCCAAGCAGCTGGCAGAGAAGCAGATACCGGCAAGTGTGAAAATGGGCGGCGGTGGCTGGTTTCTGGCCACGCACACCCTCCTTTGTGGTGCACAGGGGTCAACACTAAGCAAAGCCTGAGTTAATATTTAGGTTTTTATAACAAAAGATAATAGAAGAGCCTCGCCTGGCCTTCTGGGAGGGAGGGAGTTAATACTTTAGGAGGTGGGGTTTTTTTGAGGTGAACTTAATATCAGAGAAACCCTTGCCAAATGCCAAGTTTTCTTCATTGCCTCTTCGCTGGCCGGTGTAATTGCTATGCAGCACAGTGCAGCGGGCACAGGGTCCACCACTCCCACCGTGTGGGGAAAGCGTTGGTACAGCACCCGAGGACGCGCGATACAGCCAGCTCAGCCCTCAGAGCAGCAAGCAATTCCAAAGCAGATGGTCTGAAGTACCGTGCAGTATTAACACGTTTTAACTCTCTTTCCTCCCCTCCCCCTCCAACCACACATCTGTAATAATTTCACTGGTTTATTTGCTAAAGGAGTGAAAGCAACCGAGAGCGGCAGCTTTAATGCTCGATGCAACGCAACCCCCCTGGAGTGCTGAGTGCGTGAAACAGCACGGGGGAGCGCCGAAGGTCAGGTCGGTCTTTCTGTAAAATACCTGTGCCGCAAACCTGACGTCCACGACTAGAAACATGTGGGGTTACAGATAATAGATTTTCCTTCTCCCTATCACTTTGCAATAAAAGACTGAACAGTTTTATTCTTTCAAACACCAATGAAACATATTTTTTTAACAGTTCGGAAACTTCTTCCTGGTTTTATTCTTTTTCCCGGACAAGGACTCGAAGTTCTTCTGTCTGGTACTTACTGGAATTGATTTTTAATTCCAGTTACTCCACCTCTAGGTCATCCTGTCAGCTCAAGAGGTGCAGCCATTACATTTCTGCCTTCTCAAGTTTGGAACATATTTTTCATTTTGCAGCTATAGAAATTAGCTCTTTTTACTGCCAGAAGAGCAGCAGTCACAAAAAATACACAACTTGTGCAGCAGGAAAGCAAAAAATTGGCATTAAGCGAAGCCCTGGAAGAAAGCCTTGAGAGTGCACCAGTGCCCCTCTGCTGTGTTTTGGGGCAGCTTGTTTGTTTGTAGCTAATCAGGCCAAAACTCAGGGAGCTACTGGCATGGGAGGAAGATGGCTGTAGTGAGGTGAAAACAGGTCTGTAAAGCTGCAGCCACAACGCAGAGACCGTGATTTGCTGTGATTTCCCTTGCAATGATCAGATATATACTTTGATGTGTTCAGGCAGGTAGCTCCAATTCATTTTCATTTTTGTTTTTTTTTTTAATCCAGTTCAGTTCAGATTTTCTATGAAAATCTGATATCCACTTGGGATGGAAATTTCCATTTTCCATCAATTCTGCTGAACTGATGAACTTGGAGTTTCTCCCTTTTTTGTTTTTGAACGTGGCCAGAGCATTGCTTCTCCAAACACTGCATGCTTTCTCCTGTCTAGCTCCCGTTTATTCTTCTGCTTCTGTGCATGCTGGTCACCTTTCACATTTTGGAAATTGCTTTAGATGCAAGTAAATCCATTTGTGGCTCCACACTCAGGATTTTAAAAGTTACTAGAAAAGTCAAAGTAACATATGACAGATCTGAGCCTTTGCTGCTGATTCACATAATTGTTTTTAGGGGTTTTGGTTTTCTCATTTTCTTCCTTTATTAACATATGTTCTCTTCCATTTTGAAGGGCCTCAAAATGTTAATTGTTTAAAATACCAAGCCTGCTCATTCTTTATCCTCTCTATGTTTTTCGCCTTTTTCTTTCAGCAAGATCACCAACCAGTACACAGCACATTTAATTCACTCCGTAGATCTCAGTTATAGATTAGTAGAATGATTTCTTTGACGCAGCATGCTGAGATTTAGAGAAATAGAAGTAACCAGAAAACATTGGACATTTAAATAGGGTTTCAGACACAAAAACAAGTTACCCCGGCTTGGGAAGCTTACAAGGGGCAGCTGGGCTGCTGGAACTATCTATGTCCATGCTTTTAGCATGAGTCAAAGAGGAGGATATTGATCCAGCTTTGTCTGCAAGAGGGAAGGATGAGCAAAGTCCAACTATCTGGTATTTCCAGTGGGCTCAGGCTATGCACACAAACCATAGGCACAGCTCAGCTTGGGCATTGCAGCTTCTTCATTTATGGTCCCATTTTGCTGCCCTTGAGCCCCACATTGTCACTGGCTCAGATGGAACATTTTGGATGGGCCATAGGGCCTACTGTCTTCATTGTGTTTTATCATTAAAAACACATTTGTGCTTGAGCTTCCTGTAGGATTCCAGGCAGATGAGCACTTCCAAGCTGAAACCAAATGAGGGGCTCAGAATGATCACCTGGAGGCTCCTGGACCTAAACCATGCCTCCAGCCACAAGCCCCAGAGCCCCAGGACACTCTGCCTAACCACAGGCAGGTAGCTACACTTGAAAAGGGTAAATATCTTCCCCTTCTCTCCTCAGTTACACTTCCCAGACCCATTCACAAGGGCCAGAGCACAGCGAAGGAGAGGGCCCAGGGTGGCAGTAACACAGACATCGGCTTCTTCCTACTTAACGGGTTTTCTCTAAGTATTCAGAAATCACGTAAATAAATGGGTTTGGCCATTGAAAACTGCTGAAGGTGGCCTAGTGAGCAGGCAGCAGCAATGCTGCTTTGCCCCTGTGTTTCCACCCTGCTGCTTTCCCCACTCCTCAGACACGTCTGTCACATAGCGTTGGAAAATGAAGGAGGTTTCCTGAGGGCGTGTTTGTGAGTCTCAAATAAAGGTTTTGCAAGACTTGCATGGAAAGCACTAGAGAAATTCAACATCCTGTCAGTGCTGGGGCACAGACTGACTGAGGAGATGACGCACAGCCCCGGGGCTGCCGCAGGGAAGGGTTTCTTGTGCCCTCGTTCCTGTCTCTATCCGTGTTGCAGCTCCAGCAAAGAGCCCTGGGATAAACACAACTTGGGCCTTTAATAATGCACAGCTTACAGCAAGCAAGACAGCAACCTTGTGTGCCGTTTCCATTTCAAACAGTGCTTCTCTGTTTTCTCCCTCAAGGTGAGGGGCAGAGGCAGGTTTAAAGCTTCCCTGACTGATAGCAGGATGGTTTGGCAATGGGGAGGGGCCAAGCACAAAGACTCAACACCCAGTGCTGGGGACAGCCAGAGCAATGTCTAACAGGGAGTGTCCTGGGAGGGTGGTGCAGAGAGGCTTGGACCTGCTTTCTTCAGTTCTTCCAGTAATTCACCGCTCTCGTTCCGAAGTGAACGGATTTGCTGTACGATGTAGTGGCGTCTTGTCATCTTAGGAGGCTGCTCCGTGCAGCAATGGTGTTACGGGCTCCCTTCAGCTGCCTGAAGGGCTGGTGCCATCCGAGGGGTGATTCCAGGGCGTCTGAGACATCCTCAAGGCAGAAGGGGCACAGGACCTGGGGATAACCACCCAGCTGAAGGTGTAGCAGGGTGCTCCATGGGGCACCTCAAACGGTGCCAGATTCCCCTTGTTGAAGCAGCTGACCTGAGTGGCCGCCTTGAAGATGTCTGTTGCCCCACTGAACTGTACACAGCAGCACAGTTCCCAAAAAAACCACATTTTGTACCTTAACATCATTCAACAGTCATGTTGGGATACAAATTACAGATCCAAGTGGTGACTTTGCCTGTCACTATTCCCAGGCAAGATCTTTCAGCAGGGCCAGTTAAGGCCTGGTCTGGTTACTGCCTGCAAGCCATTTCATTTAGGCTTTCAGCAATGGGCCTGGCTGCCAAGTGACATTTCTGAGCACTTTTTTCTAAGCTGAGACATTCTCTGGTGACCCAAGCCACGCTGTGAAGGTGTGAGGAGTAATGCATTCAGACACAACCTTCTTTTTCTCTGAAATGTCACTGGCAGTTTGTTCGTTTCTGAAGGAAAACAGCAAGAACTACAACATGATATATAGTTTATTGCTATTAATTTTTGGACATATTACTTAAATAGATTCCTGAACATATTCCATCTCTTGAAGTTTTTTTATTAGCTTAGCAAAGCTTAGGAAAATTAGGAATAATTTTCATTATTTAGAAAAATCTGCATGTTGAATTGTGGGAGGGGGGTTCCTAGTTCCAAATGAATTTCACTGTTAACTTCCCTTATATCCATTTGCTCAGTATGAATAAACGGCACAGATGTCCTGTCAGCTGTTCCCCACTGCTATAAAACAGATGCAGCTTCTTTGTGACATGGACCAGCTCACTTCTGCAAGGGTGAGGAGATATCGGTAAGAGGATATGTCTGCATGACTAAAAGCCAAAAGCCTTCACTAGCTGTGTCTAATCGCCAGCACTTCACTTGGTCAGAGCAGAGCTGGGAAAGAGGCAGGTAATAAAAAAAAGGGGGCTTAGGCAAGACACATGATCCCAGTTGAGGCCTTCCCTGAGCAAAGATTTTTCATGCATTGCCTTCCAGGTAGCCTTTTCAAATAAGTGGAAAAGACCAATGAAACTGGAGGCAGAAGAGGAATTATTAAAAATGCCACACCATTGCTTGTACCTGCACCTGAATCAGCCCACGCCATGGGCAGTGGTAACAAATACTACAGTCACTTCTTGGGATTTTCTGGATGTTATTTCAGCTGGCTGCAGAAGGGAGAATTCAGAGACAACTTTTCCAAATTCTGGAGGTGATCAGCTGTGAAGTTTGACTCTGTTTTGTAATTGGGAAAGGGCAGAATAATATACTGCCTTCCATATAATTCTGCATAATATAATTTTTCTATCTCATCCTGTCAGCTACAGCATCTCTCTTTATTATCACTGCAGCCCAAGAAATCCTCCCTTTAAATCTTCCCCCATCACTCTTCTTTATCATGTCTACACCAGCTTACATGTTCCTGTCTCTTTAAGTTTGGTAGGCAGGACTTCATCATGCCTCACACAGTCCTACACATCTCCTCTCATACTATCCTCTCGTTGTACTTCACATCATTCGTTTTGTATTTCCAGGCAGCTGCCATTTCTGTTAGTCCCGTTGTTTTACATTATCCTCCTGACTTGACTATATGATCATCCTACTGATTACATTTCACCTTCTGCTTTCCCCAGTTCTTATGTTTTTCAATGTTTCAATTTATTTTGCTGGCAACGTTTTGGCGTCAAGTCACCAAGTAACCCTTGCTGCCACCATCTGCTTTTAACATGGGTTAGGTGACCACATACATTTGAGAACTTGAGCCCTAGTTTCCCCTGGTTTTAAAGGGAAACGAGCAGCTCAGGGCTGAGCTGCTGGTTTGGAAGCCCTGGTGTCTTCAAAGGGTGCCTGTACTGGACTGGGCAGTAGAAACCTGCAGTATATTGAACAAGGAAAATAATGAGAAGAGCAAGCATATCTTGTTTATTACAACAGCAATGATACCACAGTCAGTATGTGTTGCCTTACTGCAGATTTATAGCTGGGATCTGTGAATGCCCCAGGGCTCAGCATGCAATCCCAAAAACACTTTATTTGCATGTACTCTGCATTCTATAAATAAAAAATGGAAGTGTCAGGGACGCATTTTAAAACACTCTGTTATTAAGCAGTTACAGGCAGATCTTGTGCTTTTTGGTCATTAGTCTTCAACGAGCTCTCTCTATAAGTTGTGACAAGCTGTAGATGTTCTAACTTTGGTGCCAGACTGAAAACCAAAGCAAAAGGAAAAAAAGGAAAGGGAAAAACTTATCTTTAAATCTGTGCATCTTAAGATAAAATCCTGCCTGCAGACAGACCCAGCCTGGCAGAAGGAGCGATGGCCAAGCCCCATTTCCTTCTGTGAAGAGCCACTTCACTGACAACCTTAGACACGCAGCCCTATGCACCAAGGGACACTGATGGTCCATGAAATTTGAGCCTGTATCAATGATACATTTAATTTCCTGTTCTTCACTCCACTTCCAGATAGACATAATTCATAAAGGACAGGTTTTGCAGTTAGCAAACAGAAACAAAGCCAGTGTTAACACAAAATGGCCAATTTTTTACCCATCCGCTCTTTCTCTACAGTGATTCAGGACATGAGGGATGATTAAAGCAACACATTATTACTCAGGCAGAAAACATGAGGTTATTAATTCTCTCTGAGGTGTAAAGCATGCAGAGGAAAGAGTGAGACCTCCAAGTTCTCTGAGCAGAGCTCTCACACCTCTGTCTCCTTTCTGAGCTGTCTGCACCCTCCCCAGCCTGGCTAGCTCTGACCTCTCACCAGGAGACACAGGACTGCCACTCCTGCAGCCTATCTGCTTCCTGAGCCCATGTGAGTGGGCTGACAACCCACTGTCCCTCCCTCTTCCCCAACATCAGCAAGCTTAAAGCTTAACATCCCCTTTCACTCGGGCTGCCAACTCAGAGGAGAAAACCAAGTGGCCCAGAGGGAGGTCCCTGCATCCTCCCTGATGGCCTCCCCATGCTTACCTGCCCCCTGAAGCTGACCACCCTGTCCTCTACTTTGCTGTCCCTTTTTCTGCTCATTTCTCCCTTACCAGGATCTGATTTCACTTCTGGGATATCAAGCAGGTTCATGTCAACTAGATAATCCAGGGATGTGTGATGTATTTAACCACCAGTCAGCTCCCTTACTTTTCACCCTCTAGAACTTAACTTTTATTTTATTGTTTCTTTTCAATAGAAGGCAGAGCATTGCCATGCGATGATCTCTTAGAGATGAGTAAATTTATAGCTTTCCCACCCCTGTAAAGGCAAAAGTAAAAATTTAATTTTCTTTCCTAAAGCAAGACTCTTCCCACCCCATTATGTTAGCACTTACCCGCTGTCAGGGCCACACTGCATGGTGTGAAAGAAAGAAAAGCAATTCCACAGTCACAGGAAATAAAACAATTTGTGCTGTCAGGTACCTTGGGCATTAGGTGATTCATCTGAGTCATTTTTGTCTTTGGACTGGAATGGAAGGATGAGTCCTACCTCAACAAGAGCTGAGTGTTTGTGTACCCCAGATTTGTTGCCCATGCCTGCAGACATTTCACCATTACGGGTCACACCTAGCACCTGCGCAGGTAACCACAAACACAAGCCCATGTCTCTCGCTTCCCCACCAGCTCTGCCAGGTTTGGTGATTCGATTGAGATCTTTGTCTTTACCAAGCGCCTTGAAGCCGAGGACCCCAAAGCTGAGGTGCCGACAGGGAGATGGGCGAACGGAAGGAAACTTGCCCCTGAGCACCCACCAGCAATCCCTCCGCTGCCATGTCCTTTCTCAGAGGGTTTCCATTTCTGCCCCCGAGAAGCCCCCAGGGATGGGGGCTTCGCTGCCAGCTCTGCCCAAGCAGGTGAGGGCACAGGGTCTGCAGCCCCAAGGAAAAGAACTGAGCCTGAAAGCCACGGGCTAGGAAAGTCCACCATGCACACACCTTAGCAAGCTAAGTGCCTTTTTGCTAGCAAGTCTGTGACTGGGTAAACATGACTTGTGAGCCAAAGCCCATCCCTAAACCTGAGCTGAGCTCTGGGCTTCCCAGAGCAGGCAGTCACCAGGTGGGCAAGGCCACAGGGGCAGAGAGCTCTGACTTTCTCCCCCAAAATGGGAAAGCAAGGATTGCTCTTCATTTAAGCAATTTCAGGAGCTGGTTTCCAAGGCAGCCCCACGAGCAATTGCACAGAGAGGACTGCAGGATCGGCAGGCTGCAGCGAGTGGCAGGCGAGAGGGGAGAAGGGAGAGTTTTCAAACTGCCTTTGTGTTTCATACATGTCTTCACGCTCTTTTTTTTCACATGTCAGTAGAGGGTCCTACCACATGTGAAATCACCTGCACCCCCATGATCATTTTCCTGATTTACTGCTGGGTCATCCCAGAAAAAGCACCATCGCAGATGAAGCTGCGAGTTATAAAATCGCTGGCTTGGGCTTTTTGATTATTATTCTGTTTCCTCTGTGAGAGATGAGCTGCACTCCCAGCTCTGCGTTCTTTATTTGCAGGTGATTTTTACTTAACTGCGCTATTGATCCCAAGATGGATAGGGAGCCCAGCAGCTTAAGCCCTGTCCCCGAAGGTGTGAAAGCTTCATTAGATTTATTAAATTCTCCAGGATACACTGAGGCTCTGCAGTCCATCTAGCAAAAAGGCTTTACATTTTACTCACGGTCCCATGATTTGTATTCCTTGTTGAATTATTATTATCATTATTGTTTAGACTCAAGGTTTCTCCTCTAGTTCAACTGCATGTGAAATGCGGTCAATTAATAGATGGAGAGAAGAGCAGTCCACCCCCCATAAGTCTCAGATATCCCATCTCTTAACCTCATCCTAACACTGTAATCTCCCCTTCACGTCCTTTGTCTCCGGCAGGACAGGTTTGGCATTTTCCTCTGAGGAAATTAATGAGGCTTCGGGAGCTCCCATTGTTTTTGCCTGAGATAAACGAAAGCGTCTTTAGAAATGGTCAGAGAAAAGCAAAAAACAATGACCTAGAGGTTAAAGATGCAAATGAAAACTGGCCTTCCCTTCCGGCAGCAATGCTCAGAGGGAGCATCACCCCGCAGTGGGGACAGAGCTGTGAGGCAGCACCCTGCACACCGGGTTTCATGGAGCAATGCTGTATACACATAGTCCAGGGCAGCGGCTCCCCGGCGCCCTGCTCCAGGTCTCTGAGCAGAGTGTGGGTTTTAGACCTCAGTTACCTGTTTAAGAAAAGGAGAAGGACTGGCAGGATGAGATACATCAATATGCTGCCTCCTGTCCCCTGACCCAAAAAGGAGGAGTTGCTGCTCTCATCACATCTCCAGCACCTGCCAAGTTCCCACAGAGGGCAAGGCATCCCCGGGTCATTTCATTGCCTCTTGAAAGAAAAGAGGCCACCTTGTACATAGGAAATACAATCCAAAATGTGGGATTTTTATTCAGAAATAAAGCGAAGCTTGGAAAGCAGTAACACAGAAGTAGTCCAAAAACAAGAATGGACAATAAATAAAGCAAGTGTAAGCAAAAACTGGTAGATGTCACCAAAACGTGACCATGCCTCAAGGCTGTTCCCTGGAATAGCCATGGGCTCTGCTGCCTCCCTAGGAATACAGGCAGGCGGTACCAGCACTAGATGGATACGCTGGCAGGATTGGGGAGGAGGATGGCAAGGACCATTGAGAGCAGCAAGAATGGTCTTAGAGGGGCATGACAGCTAAATGCTTGAAGATTTTGCACAATGGGAGTATCCAAAGAAATGCCAGCAGGTTTCAATATGGCTATGTGTGAGGGAACGTAAAATAGCCAGCTGGAAAAGCAGGAAAACCTCCCTGACAGCCAGATCAATTTGTGAACTCCTGCAGCTTCCAAGAGGCAGGATGGGAGCATCATGCACCCATTTTGGACCAGCGTGAGCCATGTCCCTGCAGATGCTTCAACCCGAGCATGGCCGCAGCCATAGCCCAGCCGCCTCCTCCAGGCTGCTGCAGAGGTAACCTCCCGCCCCAGCAAGGCAATGCTGCTCCGGTAGTTTCCCAATTAAAATGTTCCTGTTAGCTTTGGTGAAGCTTCAGCATGAAAAATCCTTACAAAAATGACATATTTTTAGGGATTGTCTAGGTTTTGTCCACAGCAAAAAAAAACCCATACCTTTCTTCACAAGATAAAGCAGTTGTCCTCTCTGTTAAATGACTGTTTGGATTTTCATTCCATTTCCTACTTGAAAAAAAACATTGGGCATGGGTGTTTTATTTTAAGCTAGCTGTAGCAATGAGAGTAGCAGCAGCAACGAAAACAGAGCTTTAAAAGACCCTTTACAGCTCTTTGATTTTCCTCATTTCTGCCCTTAGAGCATCCAAGTTTTTGCTTGTTTATTTTTTCAAGGCAGTATCTTCCAGGACTACTTCTGGTATATTTTTAAGGAAACATTTCACAAGCTGTATCCCCAGGCCACGGGCAGTATCCATTTTACACAAGCATAGTTTTGGCTGTAGCTGGTGGTACCCCACAGCGGCCTGGGGTCACAGGGATCTCAGCCTGGCCAGAGCAGTCAGATGTGAGATGCAGGATTCATGGGTGCCATGATCAGCCCCCAGCAGGCTGCAGCCAAGGTACCCTCACAAACCAAGCCCCTTGTCCTCCCTTACAGTCGCTTGGCAGGTGCAGTGTAAGACGGCTTCTTTGGGATCAGGCGAGTTGTGCTCCGTTTCTTTCCCTTGGCTGCAAAGGGAGCTGGCACAGGGCACCCCGATGTCCCAGCCCCGCTGCAGACAGTGACATTGGAGCAGACAAATCCACCCCCCGTTGCACCCCCTTCGATGCAACTGTACCCCCCCTCCGCAGCACACGAGGTTACACGAGTCAATCAGTCCCAACGCTGCTTCAGGTAAGCACCGGTAAACAGCGGCAACGCACTGACCCCGAGCAGGCGGTGATCGGGGATGATTCTTAGGCGGAGAGTTCCTCCAGGTCCTCAGACCAAAGGCACTATCAGGTGAGCAAAGTGTTACTGTAATTAAAACCCCTTTGCCAAAAAACAATCGCAATAGGCAGCCCTGTGCTAAACGACTACTTTCAAAGGCAAGCCTCCACACGTAGTTCCAGCTGACCTTTACAGAGCTTTTCTGCTGTGCCGTTAATTTTCACTGCTCCCTTAGGTGGGCACTTAAGAGAGTCTTCACTTGCTTTGTACGCCGCAGTTGCAGGGTTATGGTGTTCCCAGACACCGCAGCCAAAGACCCATGCAGGCTTATTTTCTTCAATGTCTATTTTTATACATCCTTTTAATCAAATATTTAGCTGCTGCAATCATCTTGATTAATGAACGTGAGCTGGACCCCTCCTTGTTCAATGACTGTGTCCTTCTCTTCATTTCACACCCACATCACACCGTTCCCCCTTTAATATAGGGATGGCTGTATATGGCATTTTGTCAGAATCTAATTTATTATTTCTATGAACTGCTAGAATTTATTTCTTCCTCTTGAACTAGTGAATTATTTTCCTATAAGGTAGGCTACCTAAATGATTAAACCTGTGACCATGTTGTTTATTAAATATATTATTTTTAAAAGCTATTGAAAAAGGTCCACAGCTCTTGAAGACCATTTTTCAAGACTCTGCTTTATTTAAAAGCATAGCCCTCAAAAACCTCTGAATGAAAACACTAAACATATTTCAAAGCTGTCCAGGAGTTATTTGGGCTGATTCAACAATGCCCATGCATTACAGCTAATCAACGGGAATACTGCAGGGACAAAGAGAGGCCAGCAGGTTAAGGTCCTGCTTTGGAAAATCGCAGCGCAGGTAGCAGCCGCTGCCCCAGAAGAGCTCACAGTAATTACAGCCCCACAAGAGGCGTAATGGGACATAATCTAGCGCAGTTTATGAAGTTCAAAGTACACCTGTGGTGCATCACGATTCTATAAACAACTGTGGCAAACATCATACAACTTTCCTTTGGGGACCAGTGAAAATTATACACATAGGGACCAGAAATCTATTAAGTTATTCAGCGGGTAATAATTCCTGCCAAATCAGGCAGTTATGTTAGCTGCTTATTAGCTAGATTAGATACCCACAGACAGAAGACATCCGACATTGTTCTGCGGCACAGCATTATCCTTTGATTTGTTTCAGGCCACTTATATTTGTCACCCACCCCTCAGGAAGCCACCACCTGAAACAAGTTAGCTGCAGGCCCCAGCTACATAAATTGATCTTGATGAATTAGGGCAGTAGAAGCTGTGGGCTGAATTACACCCAGCAGGCTACTGGGTTGTTTTAAGAGAAGATTGTGCTTTAAACTCAGGTGAGCCAAGGAAGGGATAAGGAAGTTTTGCTGCTGCAATACATATTGTGTTCTGAAGGCTTTGTGGTCTTCCCCAAAACAGTGCTGCACAGCAAACGCACACAGACAAGCAACCCAAGCTGTATTAGCATTTGTGTCTGACATAAGATTTAGCAGATAAAATAGTCTGTGCTCCTGCAAGATAAGAGTAGAAAGAAGATGCAGCAATAGACATTTTATAGACGTAAGAGGTAAAAAACTAGATTTCTGTAAGTTATGTGGCTCCTTGACCAATTATTGTGTAGTAATCTTGGGGAGCAAGATAATTTAAATTTCTATTTACTCTTACTATTTCATAGCCACTAAGCACAACAGCCAGTTCTCTCCCCTCCTTTTCTCCTGATTGCCCTCACAGTTTTACTGTGGAACTGCTTATCTGAAACTCCATCTCGAATTCAGTGGCCCAGGGGTACCTCGGGCTGTTTTGGTACCTTGGGTGAGTTACTCGTCTGCTTCATGTCTGGAAGCTGCACTTTACCCGCTGGTGGGAGAGCAGAGCAGCAAGCACGGGGGCCCTGGGGGAGCTCTCCTTTATCGCTAGCACATGTCCCTGGCAGTGTTCCCTAGCTTTTTAGTTAAAGGTTTTGTTGAAAATAACGATATGAAAACAGACGAAGTGCTGGTGCCAGCGATGCGTTCTCCTTGGAGAGATCTGCTTTGTGAAAACCTGAAACCTGGTTGCAGTGCAGCACAAGAGAGATTACAGAAATTTCCAGCAGTGCTGCTGGGACATGGGAAAACATGCTGCTATTATTGGAGAAATATTAATTTCTTGGGACCCCTGAAGATATGCAGCGCCACTATCCAACCTCTGCACTGAACTACCAAAAAGTAAAACAAACAAAAAAAAGTCAACCAAAAATCCTGCTGAAAAACCTCAGAAAGAACCAATGACCTGGTTTGAGCATTTCCCAAAATGCTGGCTTTTCTCAGCATTTCCACCCAATAGAGCTCAAGGTGCTGTTTGATACCGGGGCCAGGGCACAGGCCGAAGCAAGGAGCAGGTCTCCGCTGCCCCCCGTGTGGGGTGAAGCTCCTGTCGACCCTCTGGGCGTTTCCACCCACAGGTCCCTGTGCAGAGGCAGCGAAGCAGCAGGTCCCTGGACCCTGCTGGGGCTGCGGGCTGGGCGAGGGGAGGATGGAGGCAAACATCCACCAGCAAGGAAAGCCCCCAGACACACAGGTTGTAACCCCTGGGGCTAAGAGCCATCCCCACTGCTGGGTTAGCATCCCCGCTGTGTGTGAAGAGCTCAGGCGTGTCAGTGCCATAAGTGACACAGCCCTCTATCACATGACTTACTCAAAAACTACACCAGATTTTAATTATAACCTTATTCTATGCAATACCTAAAAAATCATGGTAGAGATGCACCATATAAGTAAACACCATACAAGAAGATTTGCACTTGTCATATAAAGACCTGGCTGTTAAATAGCCTTTTCCATCACATCTTAATTTTTTAATTTAAAATGGCAGGTATAGAGTTATTAGAGTCACTGCTATCTAAAATCGAATATACGTTGTAAGCTTCATGGTGTGTGATCCAGCCATGAATAAGTAAAATGCCTCTCGCTTCAATACCGCCTGTACGCAGTCTTGTTTTCATATCAATACAAAGACAATATTGAAAAGTCAGGTTTGTTTGCTCAGTTAACACACGCATTTTATATGCTCACTTAAGCCAGCACACTATTTCAGAGGCAAGCCAAAGCTGCTATTAAGATGAATACAAGTACCATAGAAAAATTTAATACAGTTTTTATATCTTTGCAGTTGCCTCTAATTTTATACTCTCCTGCTCCTTTTTCATTCCCTGTGTGAAGAGTCACGCACCATTCCTCTGCTGAAATACTGACACTTCCAGTTATATCCTCACTGCAGCAGAAAAGGCAAGAGCCCCCAAAAGATGGCTCTGGATCTCGCTAGCAAAGCGCTGGGTGAGGGGGTGGAAGGTGGTGGAACCACGCGGTGCCACACTAACGTGCCATCCGAAAGCTCAAGGCATGTGGCTTGAAGCAAGGAGTCTCCCAGCCGTGCAGCTCCTGCCTACTGCTTCCTCAGCAGGTATTGATTGTTTCTCAGGTATTGGAAAAGTGCCTTTCTTAGATCTACCGCCCCAGGGGGGCGGGCAGGAGCCCCTGGACTGTTAATACCTTCCTCTTTATGTCTGGGCATTCGGTCCCCCCTGCCTCAGGATGGTCTCTGGGAATTCCCAGTCCTCCTCTTCTCTCCTCCGCTGCTCAAACACACCCAAACCAAAATACCCGATGTTATCCCTGAGCTGAGCAAGGAAACTAAAAAAAAAAAACAACCAGTACTTGATGTGAATCAGGCCTTAAATGCAAAGGGAGACAACCCCGGGAGCTCCCATCCACTCTGCCAAAAGAGAGGGGCTGTCCCTGCCCCGGATCAGGGGGTAAGTCACCTACAGAGTCTCCAGCTCCTGATGTGTGCGGCTGCCCCTCCAACCTAACCCAAGCTGACTGCTCAGCTGGCAACTTGAAAATCCTTTTAAGGGCCCCTCACAGGTTGCACAGCACCATCTTCTGAAAGCTGGGCAGCAGACCTATGCACATGTATAAGCCTTGCTCCCAGAGAAGGAAATTCTCTGATTTCAAACATTATTTGTCCCCTAAAACCAAAAAATACTTCACAATGGAGGAAAATAAATCCTGCATTTTCATCAATTCCTCTGAAGTTTTCCAACTATAGAAACAATAAAATAACATTTCCTTGGGGGAAAGGGAGAAAGCAAAGAAGCAAAGTGACTTTCGTTACTTTCTCGCTTTAGCCACACCTGCAGGTGGGCAGGGGTCATGCTTATGAGGAGGCTCAGGGGACTCAGGGCAGCTGTACAGCCCACGGTCCTGCTGCAGCAGCGGCACTTCCCCTGTCTAGATCAGGGTTGAGTCTGCCGGGGGCTGCCGGCACTGCCCACCAGGGAGAGGAAAATCCTGCATATATAGTCAGACACCTGCAAGTGTTTTCTGCCAACGAAATTTCAGATTTCCAGGATGTTTCGAATGAAACTTTTAACAGCCATTTTCTTTTTCCAGTGAGCATTCCCTCAGTTCTTTATTTAAGCTACTCCCAACTTGCTTAACCGAGTTCCTAACACCAACCTGTCCTAAAGACTAAGAATTGCATGAAAATTCCTAAATTGTTACTTGGCTGTGCATTTAACGAAACTAAATTCCGCTGCTGAGGACCAACAGCCTGCGGTCATAGCAGAAAGTGTGTATTTGGTCACGAAAGCTGGCAGGCGAGATGCTCGGGTGGGCTGAGGAGTAAGCGGGAAAAGCTGCCCCTTCTTCCCGGGTTGGCCCTGGGCACCTGCCTGCATTATCCGTAGGGTTCAGTTCCGTGCAGTCACTCCGTGCAACTTCTTAACTGGGAGCTACTGGGGGCAAATGGATTTCCCATCTAAAAGATAGTTAACCTTTCGGGTGAAAGCCAGGGGTCCAGGCTGCACACAGGGGCTGCGCCTGGGAAAAACGTGGAAACCTCAGCTGCCACGCTGAAATGGGGAGTGCTGGAGCCGTGCAGCTGTGGGGCTGTCGATTCAAATGGACATACCAACCTCTCTGTCCACACAAGCTCTAGGTATATTTTATCTGCCCTTCTAACACACCCATTTACAACGTGTTTAAACTTTCAAGGCGTTGGAAAATACCAGGTCATGGGGTTTCTCTGTCTTTTACAAGCTGGAAAAGCCTCCAGTGCATTTCTCAGTAGGGTTGGACTGGGTCACAGCATGTAGTCTCTGAGAGCCATTATCTAGAGAAAGTATTTAAACAGCCCTGCTCTCCAGCAAGGTTTTCAGGGGTAGGAGGTGGGGAGCAGGCGTGAAGGGGAGCGCTGCATACAGCCAGCGTGCCTGGCTGGTGACCGTGGCCTGGACCTCACTGCAAACGGCACAGAGCCCCCCCAGGTCCTCAGCACCATCTCTGGTTTCTCCACCTGGTGCTCTGCCCTGGTGCCATTGCCACAGCAAACCCACCTCGCTCATTAAGGGCCTGATGGGCACACTGGGAAAAGAAAAAAAAAAAAGAAAAATACAGAGGAAGGCATTTGCGGAGTGCTACAAAATGAGACATCGACCCCACAGGTCGTGGAGCACCGTCGCCTGTCGTCCCTTCGATCATTAAGTTTGACCTATTTAGCTCTGTAGGGCAAAGATGATAAATGAGAAAGGCTTTCCCCAGGCACAGCAGGAGGAGGAGAGGGAGCGAGGGACCTTAGGTATTTGACGGGCAGTATTCGTGCCAGCAGAGAGCTGCTGTTACCTCAGTTTCCCAATGCACAAGCTCAGCTGCTTTTGCCGGTGCAGCACATCTGTGCAGCGAGGAGCTGAATGACCAAGTGACCGAGTCCACCAGAGAAACCCCTGGGGGCACCCAGAACCACCAGCATCACCGGGGGAAATGCAAGGGCTGCACTACAGGCTGCGGCTTTGCCAGTATCACCTCCCCGCAGCTCCTGCTCGCCCAATCCATAACCCACGTTCGGCCCCTCCAGCTCAGCTCCCAAGGCATCAGGCACTGTCTCACCTTAACCTTAGAGACAGGTCCCCGTTTGTCTCACATTGACAGATTTCAGCAAATTCCAGCGGGCTGCAGCGACTGGCTGTGTCCTGCAGGAGGACCTGCAGGGTGCGCAGGGGAAAGGGGAGCAGAAAGACCACCAGTTGGATGGGACGGCCACAGACGGAGCAAAATCACACCTCACCTCAAGGTGCTCCATAGCTGAGAGAAGGTGCGTTTTCCAGTTTCAAACCTTGCTGTCAGCTTGCACAGTTTGGCAAATAAACCACGTTTAGCATTTTGTAAGTCAGATGAGTTAATGGAGGTGAGAGAGGAGCAGAAGGTTGTCAGGTCACAACTCTGATGAAATCAAAGTGCATTAGGCAATAATTAGAGGAGTTCTAAAAATACTCAGAGGTCCATTAAAAGCAAGAGGCACACCCAGCTGCTGCCCTGCCCCAGCCCAGGACCACTTCCAGGAGAGCCCTAACTCCACGCTGGGGGCTGTGCTGGGGATGGATGCTGGCAGGAAATTTGATCCAGCAGCAGAGAAACCTTCCCGATGAAAACATCCTGCTGACGGTAAACTTCTGCATAAACATTCCTCTCTCATAGACCAACTCTCAGGTAAAAGCACGTTTTACTTAGAAACACCTGACGAGCTATTCTGACAACAATGCTGTGACATCTGGCAGTAAGTATCACCACATTAGGGTAATATTATCATTATCTACACTTCATGGATGACAAGTACAACACACTAATGGCACCTAGTTACAACACATCTCTATCAAGCCTCTGATAGAGCAGAGCTGCCTGGCTTTATTTCTGCTTGTGGGTGCATCAGCATCGGCATTGCCCACAGCCTCCCCAGGCTGTCTCCTGTGCGCTCCCTGTCACCAGGTGTAAGGAAAGGTTGAAGTGAATTGCAGTGAGAGTACAACCACCTCCTCATAGCTGTCTCCTGAAGTGGCTTCATGTCCTGCGTGTGACCTCTCCCCAGATGTTGATTCCCTTCCAATGCATCTCTGAAACCCCCTGTACTGAGGGACTCGGTCCAGCTCAGCATCCATCGCACACCACTTCCATTGGCTGGAGCACCTTGCAAGCATCTGAGCACCCACATCTGCAGAGGGACACTGATTTATTTGCTCCAACCAGGAAGACAAGGCTCTAATCTTTCTCACTTTGATGTGACTAGAAGGCATCAGCCTTTCCGTGAAGGTTCCCCATCAGAGGTTTTCAGTTAGATGTTTTTTTCCGGGCAGGTTGTGCCAAAGGGTTTTCCAGGCAGCAGCGATGCAGGATTTCTTGTAGGAAAGTGCCATCCTGTGGCTAAGTGTGAAACCCTGACTGCACCCTTCCTGCGAACCTGCACCAGCCAGAGCCGCCTCAGACTACTGTAGTATAACTCGTAAATACACATTTAAGCGCAGCCATGCTGCAATAAGGCCAGTTGCCCACCTCCCATCCCCACGGCATTTCAGCAGCAAAACTGCATTACGACAGACTCTTGCATCCTCCTTATTTCTGGCTTCCTTACAGTTTTACCAGATGCTTCACATTTGTTATCTGTTCGTTACTATTCTTTGGGGCATAACTTTTGTAATTTTTCACCGTTAACAGTGTCTGGTTAAATCCCAGAGTTTGGAAGTTGGAGAAACAATAAAAACAAAACTAATCAACACCCTGCCAGATGGAGGGTTTCAGGGGTTTTCATCTCAAACCAAATCCTCCGCCGACAGACCCCTTGCTGTGCCATGGGCAGCAGTGCCCAGCTTCGGGGCTCTGCTGCAAGGGAAGGATAGGGAGACTTGGGGTACCCCTGCTTGGATACACAAAGGTGGACACCTGGACATTTTTGCCTCCTCAACTCAAGACAATTTAGAAACGCCTCCTCCCCTGGGCAAAAAGCACAGCTCAGGAAAAACATCTTCAGAAGAGCCAGAGTGTCACTGCCTTGAATCACTAAATTTTAGACATCAGTACATCAAAAATACCTCTCATAAGACATGATACCTCACTGCTGCTGCAGAGTATTAAGCCCACATCTGTGGGATTTCCATCTGAAAGGAGATCCAGAGGACATCTTAATTTAATCTGACCTCCATGTTTATTTAAACTTTGAACTTACCTACACTTAGAACATTTTAACAAGTAAAACGTACTAAACCGCCCCAACAACGAACAGCACAGACACGCTGAGGGCTCAGCAAAGCCTCCATCTGAGGCTGCCAGGACTCGCTAAAACACCAAATTTCCAGCGATGCTTTACAGCAGAGAGCACCTGTACCCAGTGTTGGTGACCAAGAGAGGGTGGAGGTCAGCTGGGAGGGAGGTCAGCAGGAGGAGGCGCAGGGTCCAGCTGTGCAGAGGGGAGGAGGCCTACGCAGGGCTCTGCAGCTCGGGGACAGGAGCTGAGGCCAAAGCGCCAGCAGCAGATACAGGCAGAGCTGCTCCCACCATCCACACATTTCACACCTCGAGAAGCCGTGGCAGCAGTGGAGTGGCTGTGGGATGTTACTGCTCTTGCACTCCTGAGGTTATAGATTCTGCCCTGGGGGGCAATTGGGGTCCCCGAGGACCTGCTGGGGTTCACCCCTCCCTGCTGGCAGAGCCAAGCTGAGGCACCCCTGAAGGCAGCAAGCAGAGCAGGGAGCTGCTCACCCCAGCCAGCCAGGGAAGGGCAGAAGGAACAGCCAGTCTCCCAGTTCAGCGGTGAAAAGGGATTAATCACCCAATTCAAATCCAACGGAGATGCAAACATGGGCTCCAAATCCTGAGGTGTAAACTTTCTCCCAGGATTAGCCACCCGAACAACAGGACTGGGGAGAAAACTTATCCTACAGCTTAGTAGCCAGGGCATTTAGCTGAGAAGGAGAGATGCATTTAAGCCCTGCTCCAGTAATGTTCATTTATAAGTACTGAAACAACTTCAACAAGATGTTAAAAAAAAATTTGTCCTGGATGTCCATGAAGCAGGGTGTCTTCTGGGCTTTGGAGGAGTGAAAATGGCTTCTTCTGTGCTGGCTTGTCTTTCAAATGATACACCTTTCCTGATCTTTCTTTTAATTCACAAAGACAAACAAAACAAAAACCAAACCAAACCCTGATCTTTAATTTTCTCAGCAATATCAGTTGTTATATCAAGCACTACTTCCTCGGTTCCTATAAACTCATTGCTGTTGTATTTTCTGGATATCTCTCCAGCACTAAATGCATTTACACTAAAAACCCTGCAAATTTGGGGAAAAAAACCTGCAGCCACTCTGCACATTATTGTGAAGCAGAGCAGATGAGGTGGCTTTCCAAACGACTGTGGTAAAACAGAAAACACAGGAACCATCTTGAACCTTCATCCAAAACATCATTCACCAGTCCCCATCTTGTCCAGCTTCAGGAAAGATGCAGAAAAGTGTTTGCCAGTTGGAGTAACACCAGTTACGAAATACATCTATAACTAATGCACACTACAATTACCAGCAAATTTATACAATCTATACAATACAGGAAAAAACAGCTGGTGTAGCAAGAGCAAAATTCCAGAAATTGCCATCTATGCGCTGGTACGGGGATTCACAACGGAGCAGTACGCCCAGCCACACAGCTTCTTGCGCGGTGAAGCACACCTACAGCCAGCGCAGCTCCGGCTGTGCCTCCCCTTTGGCAACCCAGTTTTTGATATAGATTTTAAAGAGCTGGAAGAGACAACTGCAGCATCCACACGGGGGCTGGGCAGCTCTGTGCTGTTGAAAACAGGAAACTCAAAGGCTTATACTAGAACAAGGAGGGTGACTGGCACTCTGAGCCAATTACTCCAGCACCTGCTTCTGCAGGGGAAAATAACAAAAAATAAACTAAGTGATGGTAACAACTATCATATGTCTCTTAATTTTACTGCCACGAAAGTTTTGCAAAAAAAAATTCCATCCTACGCAGACAATGGCGTGGTTATCAGGCAGGAAATTTAAGCAGCACTGTCCCCACCAGGGAGCACACACAGCTCAGCGCACCCTGCAGTTGCCTGCAGTCAGCTTTCCAAGTAATAACTGATTTGTCCCAACAATATCTTAATGTTTGGTCACAAATGTTTTCACAAAATGAAGAGACGAGCCTACCCTGACTTGGCAGTGACCTTTGATTTACTCTAAGCAGCTGCATGAAAAGACAAGCTTTTAACCACACAGAACCAATGCAACCTGGAGTCTAGTAGAATAAAATCAAACCCCTGGAGACCAGAAAAGTGAGCCAAGTTTCGGCAGGCCAGTCTGCAACTTTTTAGTGCTCCTTGCAATTTTCTGTGCAGAAACAGCACTGCTCCGGGTCACCTGGCAGCCACCAGGACCATTAAAAGTCTGAGTCTCCTTTATGCTGCTTCGTCACCTCAGTCCCATTAAATCCTCCATTACGCAGTAAGCACAGGGACTTTGTTGGACATTTGATGATTAACAAGAAACACCAACGTAGGTTTTTTGCCACCTCATGTTTCTACACGTGCGCTCTGTACCCTTCCAGCTCAGTCGCCCATCACGTCCCATCACGGCTCTGCCCCGGCTGCACCCAGCTCGGCGCTGGGAGTTGCGCCCATCCCTGGCCAGGTTATCCACTTGCACTTCATCAAGGAAACATGGAGAGATTAGGTAAAAGATTTTGTCTATTCTTGGGACGTTAATTACCAACACAACAGGATTTTGAAACCAAGAGAGGAAAAAAAAAAGCTGACATTGTACATGGGTGCAAAATGTAATTGCCTTCTTTATGTAATCTCCCCAATAACGAGCCTCAGAAGAAAAAATATCATTTAATTCTAAACTTTTTTAAAAAAAAAAACCCACCACCAAAAAACCAACCCACACTTGTCTTTGCAACTACCCTTTCGGATGTTTAAACCCAACCCAGCATAGGCCAACAATGGGAGGTACAAGTTTAAGGAGAGCAGAGGGGTTTTCTGAAATTGCCTTTTATTCACATTGTACGGTGTCTGTTCCACCTGATCCCTGGGATGACCTACCCTCAGGCTGCTCAGCCCCTCCACCTCACACGCAACAGCAGCTCAGACTCAGACCCGGTGTTACAGGTGCACAACACCGACATGAACCACTCCCAAAGAGTTCTTCCCAGTGCACAAGCCTGTAACTGAGTATCGTATCTGGTGTGCTTAAGGACTGATGACTCACCAGTCATTAATGGGAGTCATTAACGGGAGCTGCTCATGGATTTAGCTCCCCAACACACCAGAAATCAGCCATGGCTGTATACCTTCTCCAAAATTATTTCTACAGTAGCAAAAAAAAACAGAAAACACATTGCAAAAACCTCCCACTTCTTTCATTCTGTGAGAAGCTTAACATCATTTTAAATTACAGCTACAAGAAAACTACCGTTGTGTACGCGTGTGGGTACTTTCCTGTATCTCCTACACAAGTGACTAACAGAAGTTTAAAGCAACTTTCTTGGAGCCATGGGAAGATGAACACATATTGGAATAAACAAGCATAACAAAAGACCAAGCTCCTACCTCCCCAATTTTGTAATTAATGTGCAGGTAGCTAAATAAAATTATACATGCCTCACCTGAGCAACTCGGGCAACATACGGGCTGCTCAGCAGCACTTAGGGCACACTTGCCACCTCTTCTGAGAGCTGAGCTCCATCACTGAGATAACATTGAGACAACACAGCTTCTCTTCGGAGCATGAGATTCTTAGTTCTGCACACGTGATCGAGAGTTTGGTGCAGAAGGGGCCTAAAACCACTGTTCTGGGCTGCTTAGCTATTTTCATGCAGTTTTGGCAGCAGAGATCCTTCAACCTAGGAAAAAAAAACCTCCTCATGTTACTCCTGAGCGTACTGAATTCATGATGAAAACCCTGGCAGTACCTGTGTTTCCCCCACTGGAATGCAAAATCCATTTTATTTCACACCTGACAGCAACTCCTGCTCTGACAGATTTCATGCTCCAATGTCGACTCTTCCTCCCATCCAAGAGCTCACACACCAGCTGGCTTGTTCCCTTCACACACCAACTATTTGCTCATCCAGTTGATTGCTCCAGACACACAGCCCAGCTCTAGAGGGCTCCCCACACCAGGCAGTGCCCGTCTCTGCACAACGCCTACCAAACAGAGCTGCCTCAAGCAGCACGTCTGTCACACGCCATCCCCTCCTGGTGCAGCCGGGTTTTTTTTTCCCCTGTTCCCCCTCCCCTCTCCTCCAAGACCCGAGAACTGCCTGTATCTCCTCCTTTCCCACCATACCCCAGAGCAGCCGAATTCTGAGCACTCGGATGCCCCCACTCTCCAATCCAGGCAGCTGTTCGCAGAGCAGATCCACCCAGCACCCACGCCCAGGGCATCTCAACAACTTACAGCCTGTAAAGCATCTGTACGAAACCAGATTGGCTTGAGGAGTCTCCCAGAGCCTCCCCAAACGGTCCGTGACTCACTCAGACCCCGCACCCCAGCTCCCAGCCCTTGGGCTCCCAGTGCAGCACCCGAACGCTGCTGGTGCCTCTTCAGCGGACGCCTCAGCTCCTCTGAGAGGCGGCAGCAGAGGCCTGAACATGACTGCAAAAGGGAAGGGGGGAAAAACACACCCGATCTGGGTTCCACAAGCCAGAGCGGTGATGACAGCGAGGGCCAGCTGCGGCACAACTTCCAGGTATCACCCCCCAGGCCCGTCCTTCAGCTAGGAGGGCTTCTCCACACCGGTACATTCTGGGCAACTTTCCAGATGAACCTTGAGGCCTACACACAGCCGTGTGTGTGACAGGAACCGGCCTTCACTCCCTTTCTTTACATTTCCTCGCTACACTATGTATCGATGTACCAGGATTTTTTTAGTTTTCCAAGCGAATTTTTAAGACTCTACTTTCTAAAGGGGAAAAAAACCCACAGCCTGGCCTTATCTTCAGGCAATGGCAGTGTATCAGGAAATCCAGTCAGTAAAGCATGATACAGTTGCAGAACCAGAGGTCTGTTGGAAAAGCACAGCTTAAATTAACTTCTTTATTTTACACATCTTTGCCTATTGGTCTTTCTTACCACATGAATCAGTCAGCAGTTGACTTGAAAAGTCACTGTTTGAAAAACTCCAAAAAATTGTATCGTTGGTAGGGAGATGTTAATAATACAGTTTTGTAACACAATTATTTAACATTTTCTTGTTTGCACCATGATTCTATTTGATTGCAGCATGGCAAGTTTTATAATGCTTGCTGTGAAAACTTTCCGATATTTACCCTTGGTTTTGGATGCTCATTTATCATGCTTTGAAGCAACTAGAAACTCTGGAACTGAAAAACTTCTCTGAAAAAAATCTGACGCATCTTTGCAACTCAGAAGAAACCAAGAGACCTCCCTCTTGTGGTCTTCTACGTAAACAACCTTAACTACACTTGTGAGGTCCAAAGTGTCTAAAGAAGAGTTTTCTTTCATCAAATATTAACAGAAATTGTAAGTAATTCCATTCAACATATTAAGCGTTCCTCCTAGAAAGAATGAGAAAGAGTTTGTTTTCATTTTATTTTTATCTACATGGTATTTTCTTGCAGAAAACCCACAGAGATTTAAAAAGCAGTGCTGTCTCCTGTATACCACCACTTGAGAGAAAGTGGGGGGAAAAAAGTTACAGAACAAAGTGAATGAACACACCTAACAACGGAGGAGCTGTGGGGTTTACATAGGTAAGTGCTGTCTAGATGAACACACAAACTGCAGTTCTAAAATGCTCACACTTCAGTTTACACAATGCACATAATGACCTCTACCTCACAGACCAACCTCACTCCTCAGAAACCAAGCGGCTATGTAGGAACCCATGCTCACAGCTTCCCACGTAACAAGATTAACAAGTCTGACACAAACATAAAAAGAAATTTTGTGCCTTTATTGGAATGGTGTTAGGCTTTAAATACACCAATTTTGATAACCTGATTATTTGGTTTAATTAGAAATGACACTACAGAACTGCAATACTGGTCCAACAGTCTTGTCTTTACTTTTTTTTTTCTTTAAAGCAAGAGATAGTATGAAAATGCACCAAGTAATCAGAAAGCACTAGCAGGCATCGGTTAATCCAAGATACTAGCTTCTTAGTTCCAAAAGCACTCGCATCGTCTGGAACCCAGGATTTAGACTGGTCATGATTTGCAAGAACTAGTTGCACAAGTCATGACTTTTTTTTGTTTTTAATTTACTTTCAAGTTGGTCACTGGTAATTTTTTTTTCCTCAAATATTACAGTTTCTTTAATTCATATTTTTCCTCAAAGTATAAAAAAGTATGAAATATAAACAAGCTCCTGCACTGCACCCGTGAAAGGGTACAACGGAAGCATTAGAGAGCTGACTATCTACACACCATCAAATCCCATCAAATCTTGGATAATTCATTAATATACAAAATATCAGGGCACAGAAAGAACTAAAATCCACTTTTTCGTTTTGTAACGCACAGGTTCAAATAATCAATCTAAAGAAAAAACGTGATCGTTTTGGCTTTCCACTACATCCGCATGTTGAAACACTTATTAAAATAATCCTGCTTAATTGTGTTTGGTCTTTTCCTTATTGTCAAGTCGTGTTTGTTATCTTAATACCAGCCATCAGACAAACAAGTAATCAGAAAGACTCCTCCTCCTCTTCCCCACCTCCCTATCCCTGACCCCTCCGAGGTCAGCTTTAAGACATGACTCCAAACACAGGGTTGTGACGACAGATGCTAGGACCAATCTCTTCATAATCTTTTTTGGTATGGCATACTTGGTAGAATTCAGGCTGTAAAGGGAAGGAGAAAAACAAATGAGTCCATGGTACCTACACCTTATTTTAACAATATTGACATTTATGCAGAAAATGGAAAAAAAAAAGATTGGAAGTCCTGAAATTAATACTACATCACGCATGGCTAAACACGAAACCTAAAGTGCACTACTTAACAACTCACACAAAGCTCTCATTCAGTTTTCATTTGCTCTTTCAGATCTTTAAAGTCTAACGCAAAAACTTCAAAGGGGGCGGGGAGGGCGTATTTGCTACCTGAGGCCTATCAGAAATCCCCCAACTGCATTTGATGTAAAGTGAAGGAGAGACGAGAACTCTGAGAGCACGGCCAGAATGACCCAAACATGCTCGGCTTTACAGCTGACTTACTGTGGAAGCCAGCATTGATCCTCCAAACCAAACGGCGTATCTTTGCATATGGTGTGTAATGACTTGTACATCAATGGGCTTAGGCTAGAAAAGGAAAAGAAAGAAAAGGGAATACATTAAAGTCACTTTTGCTGGTAAAAATTAGATATTTAAGAGGCGTGTATGTTCCAAGCTTACTTTTCAGAAATTAGTATTTTCTTAAATGCTGGGTATGTAAATTTACAATTATAGCATCAGACTTTCTCTTGTGCAACCCAGACTAAGAAATAGCTCTTGCTTATGAATCGCCAGTTGCCTCCTTTATCAGACATTAAGAGATACTTGCATTCACACTGATTTTCTCCCAGGAGCTCCACTACAGTGCTCCTCTCCAATTATCCATGTTCCACTTTCTGCTCAATTTCTTGAGGGACTGTTTATTTATGCAGTTGTAAGAAACACTTCAGAAAGCCCATTTTTTGAAGTTTCATGTCATTATTTTAACAAAGCATCAGTTGCAGACGGAAAGTTTATCTAGGACCAACACAGTCACAGTCACGGTTTTCAAAACTACACCACTCACTCCAGGCAGATCCTCCCCCTCCACATCCACACAAACCTTCATTCCTTACTTGTGCTTATCAAAAACGGCAGCGTACGAAACAGTTTTGGAAAGAAGTAATTTGTTTGTTCCGGTACAGCCTGCTGAAACCTGAACCATTTGAAACAGTATCTAAAAATTATTTGTAATACATTTGCAAAATTCAAGCCAGTAAGTGCTTGCAATGCCTAGCACTCGGAAGAAGGAAGAATCACATCAGGCTTCCTTGTTCATGTCCTGCTTCCTTACTACTGGTAAAAATCTAGCAAGGAGAACTGAGAATAAGATAACTGTATAGTACTGAATAAAAGATAGTAAGAGAACTGTATAGTACTGAAGTCTCAGTTGTCTACATGGCATATGATGAAGCTATACTGGGGGTTTTAAGGATCATTTGAGTTTATTTAGCTATATTACTACTAAAAAAAAAAAAATGAGGAAAATCACTTCAAATCTTGCTTTCAAAGGAAAAATACAGAATTTTTTTTGCCTCTGCTGCTATCTTTTATGTATGCAGAGTCAACAGAAGAAAATGCAAAAGTTAGATCAGAGGCCAAAAGTGGAAAGAATATAAATTAAGGATCACACAGTTCAGCGAAAATATGAAGTGATTTCATAGGGTCATAGGACAATTTAGGTGGGAAGAGAGCTCAGAGTGTCTCTGTGCCTGGAGCAGGAGGCTGAACTAGTCAGCTATGAGCTCAGAGGAAGTTATTCAGAGTTTCATCCAGCTGAATCTCAAAAACCTCCAAGGAGGGAGACTGCACAGCCTCTCTGGGCAGCCTGTTCCAATGCCCGATTACCCCCACGATGAAAAAGCTTTTCCTTCTGTCCAAGCTGAACCTCTTTTGTTTCAATTTGTATCTGCTGTCTCTCACGCGCCCGCTACTCAGCGCTGTCAAGGGCCTGGCCCCAATTTCTTGATAATCTTCCCACATATACCGAGGGGCTGCTGTGAGGACTCCTAAAGCCTTCTCTTCCCTAAACAAAGAGTTCCCTCAGCCTTTCGGCATAGGTCAAGTGCTCCAGTCCTCCGACTACCCTGGTGGCTCGACCATGAGCTTGCTCCCATCTCATTATCTTTAAGTTCAAAAGGCTGAGGACGATGATTTACAACTAATGAATAAGCACTAAGCACAAAAAGAAGCTGGGGAGTGACCAACTGCTTTTATGTAACAGGCAGAAGTCCCACCCTTTCATCAGGTACCTGAGACTGGTTCAGCTCAATAACAAGGGACAGGCGGCCCAAGCGGGGAACAGTACTGGGGAAACAGTACTGCCGCTTCCTACAGTGAAAGGATTGTGTAAATATTGTCCAATACCAGTCACCATTTCTCTGGAATATACAAATCTCTGAAAAGCTTCTATAGGAACTGAAATGAAAACAAAAACATTTCAACAAAAAAAAAAGAACATCATTGCAGTATGTTATTTCTGCATTTTCCAGGTAACGAGGGAGAGAAAGAGGCTTGTTAAATGCATTAGCTGCAAGAACCAACCTTCAGTCTGCCACCACTAAGTTCTTCACTAAGTTTCAGTCTGGCATCAACAGTCCTTTTCAAGTCTCGCTGTAAACGGCGACCAAAGTCCCTGAACATGGTTGAGCCTCCAGAGAGGACAATATTCTGTTTTGAATAACAAAAATTATTAACTGCTTCTGAAAATACAAGTCTCCAACTTTATCCAGCTCTTAAATTCTAGATATCTAAAAATTGTTTTTAAAACTACAGTTAGCAGGTATGCTTTATGTTAGGTTTTAAATTATCTAACACATAAGCATGACAGAATAGGAATTCACAAAGAGGCTGTCACATTAAAATTGCCTGTGCTTTAAAATCCATTTATATCTTGGTACAGCTCACATCTTTCGCTCAGATTTACATTTCCCTTATTTCTTTTTTCTTTTAAATAAGAGTTTGAGTAATGAAAGATCACATTCTGAAAAAGTCTAAGTGAACAACATAAAGCCTTCTGCGTATTGGACCCATTTCTAGAAAAACAGTTCATTTTGTTGTTGTATGTTGTGTTGGTTTTTTTTTTAAATAAGTGTTTCAAATACCTATTTCAATATAAAGCACAATCCTTCTAAAACAAGTATTTTAAAAAACCTTATAGCTACTGACCTTATACAGAGGACGTCTAACATCAATGGGACAATTCTGAATAACTTCATCTACTACTTCTGAGATGGGTTGCGTAAAGTCAGGATTAGCAAACTACAACCAAGAATAAAATCCAGATGGTTCAACGTGTAGGACCACATTATTGCAAAGGAAAGGGGGTAAAACGAAAAAGGGAAGAGAGAATCATCCTGCTATACTAGAGATGTCATGAAAACTAATAATGGAAATAGTTATATTAGCTATTTTTGCTGCCATTTATAAAAAGTTTGAATGAATAATAAACCTAAATTATCTATTTGCCAGCTATTCTCTTAGATAGTTTTTGTTAACCATAACAGGTCAAAGAATACAGGCCCCTCTCAGATGCTGAGCAGCAGAGCAAACCAGTATAACATGAAAAAAGCTGCAACAGGAGAACATAGAGGGATTCGGGGGGGAGGCTTTATTCCCTCTTAATTTTTCCCAACACTGGAAGAGAGACTGAGTGTACAGAGGTGAGAAGACAGAATATATAGAAACCTGGCTTTTCAGACAGGTAAGAAAATACCATACAATGTGGTGAGATGTGGAAATTCTATTGGAAAATTACCAGAAAAAAATATGGGGTTAATAATTGATTTACTTCAAAAATTTCAAATATAGTGCTCTGTTTAGGTATCAGTCTGAATTTGTATAAAGATTACTAGGAATCAAGAATCAAAACCACCTCGACTTACAACAACAGCTGATATCTATTTACAAATAGGGAGAAATATAAGTCAGGATAATTACTTCTTTACAAGTCTGCAAATATTATTTATATGCTATCGCTGCAGGGGGGCTGGACTAGATGACCTTTGGGGATCCTTTCCAGCCCAATGCATTCTATGATTCTAAAATGCACCCCAAAACAAAAACTGTAGAGAATTCAAATCAACTTACCTCAGGGTGGAAGAAAATCTCTGGCCCCAGGAACCTCTCATAGCCAACATCAATGGTAAATTCTTTCTTTGAGATAGCATTAATTCCAGTATACTGTTTAATCCACTTTGTACCATCTGTGTCATACTTGTTAAATTCTTTTACTAAGTCAGGGCAAACATAACTAAAGCGTTCCTGAAAATTGAATATGTACAGTTAGAAGTATCTTCTCAAGCACAGCAGAGAAGAGGGTACGAACTTTTTAAAAGTGTAGATATTTAAACTTTTAAGAATAAGAGTTTTAAATTGGCAGAATAGGCCTCAAAAACAGCTGAACTGACATTTACTGTATACGGCTCTGCTACTACAAATCATTTCTGTGTGGCACTGAAAGCAGAACATCTTGCTGAGCTAAATTACTTTTCTTCTATTTTTCCTCTAAACTTCTATGATGGTGAGAAATTAGTTCTGAAGTATATTGAAGAATTGGCATAGAAACAAGGTTTAACTGTACTTTAAGCTGAATGTCTTTCAGAATAGCTTTGTTCTACAAAAAAAAAAAAAAAGAACATACCAACATTCAGAAATAACAGAAGAGTAACGACTGCTCTGTACATTACACATTCCACCAAGAACATTTCCTACTAAATATTACAATAACAACAACAACGGAGAAAGGGGAGACAAGTGAAGAGTGAAATTCTTGTCCATATTCCGTATAACCCGACTGTGTACCTTAAGTTCAAGGTATTTCGTGTTAATATATTATTTAGACATTTTCATATGATTTAGAAACAGAGCACCATTACTTGGAAGGACAATGTCTTTAAGAGATTACTGTATTTTTAAAACAGGTATCAAGCTCTGATCTAAAACAACCTTAACGTCTGCAACGTTCACGTTACCTTCACTGCTTTAGCTGTTTCCAAGGATTGTTCAGGAGGAATTCCTACTTCTCGCTCCCTCAGCAACTGCTGAATGAAGTATGTTATATCTCGCCCGGCAATTGGAATGTGTTTGATACAGCTGCCAATCACGTACCCTTCAGCCTGTAAATAAAAATAATTGGGAGGAGGATCCTGAGAAGAGCTCCTTTCAACAAAGCTTAGGAGGGAGAGAGAAAGACGCGGAGTCTAAACTCTTATTCACTACCTGTCACTGTGAGACAGAAGCCCTTCAAGACTGGCTCATTTAATGACCAGAAATCGAATTCTTCAGTAGCCTTATTTTACTCATTAAAGTGTTTTGCTTTGCATTGGTTCATAACTCTTACAAGGTTAGGAGGAACAGAAAGGTCGCTAGTACATAAAGGCAGACAAATAGCTATACTCACTATTCCTTGGCCTTTATTTTCTCTTCAAAATGAGGTTACTCTTACCAAAAAGGTCAAGGAACTTTGTATCGTGAAATATTATTTTAGAATAAATGATGTGGCTCTGCAGTCACAGCCACTGATGTAAGACGTTACAATCCACATGAACCAAAATTAATTTTCTGAAAGCAGGGAGAAAATGCATCATTTCAGCACATTGATTGAGACTGCTTAGAACATCAGACTGGCCCACGCTCATCCATCAGTCTGCCCTTGTAAGTCACACCCGTCCTGGGGGCCAGTGCTGGGGCATTAAAAATACACAGTCTAAACGTAGAAACCAAGTGTTCAAGACCGACCTTCAACCTCACCAGTCCTGCTGCATCCAAACAGATAAATCCAGATGTCACACTAATATTACATGCTTAAGATTTCCTATATACATGTTACATTCCTATAAAAAGTTCTTTCTAACGTAGAAAATAATAAAGTCATTAAAAGTGTACCACTATTGTTAGCTTCATTACAGAGGTAAGTGCTTGTTAATTCCTCTTTATCTATTTTATTATAAGAGTGGTGTACTACTGCTGTCAATTTGTTCAACATGTTTAAAAATTCCAGAAATCAAGCAAATGTAACTCCTCAAACAAGCTTAATGCTTCAAGTGATACAGAATACCTACTCTTATTTCAATTTTAAAAAAACCAAAACCATTCAACTCCTTTAAGCAGCAATTTGAACCGCTAAGTACAATTAAAAAAAAGTTTACCTATAGAAGGTTTGAAACGTCAATTGTTTCCTACGTCTTATCAAAAACATGCCATCTGGGATGAACAGTCTGAACAAAGGTTTAGCCACTATATTCCACAAAGCTTAATAAGAAATTGCTACATTGCAGCATACGTTTGATCACCACCAATGCTACTATTTGGTATAAGAAATCATTTTTTTAAATTGAGGTTACTGTGTGATGATGAAGCTTTGCATAGATTCTAATCTTAAAAATTGCAATCTAACTTCATTTTGAAAAGAAAAATGCATCTGGCGCATAGACATGCATTTAACTTCCCAAAGAAAGATGGGCAGAGACATACTAGCAGCCACTTGAAATAAAGAACACTATTAAACATTCCAATTACAAAATTTCAAATATGTAGCTTTGTAAAAGGAAATACGTACCTACAGCAAAACCAATAATTTCACAGTTAAGAAACTGCAGCTGTAAATGTTAAATCATTTAATAAAACCTTGTATGATCATACTAGTTTTTGCTTTTAGCAACTTGATATATTGGAACAGCTATCCAACATTAACCTTAGGGTTTTGGGGTTTTTTCAGTCAAGTAGGAACTTTTTTCTATTTGCTGGTATCACTGATGCATGATAGCATACTACCAAACATTGGTCAACATATGGAGGAAAATTGTGAACAATACTACATCTGCCCTCAAATATTTTGTAGTGTTTCTATTTTATATATGAATTGACTGAGTTAAACAAAAAGGTTTCCAAACTTTCTGGACTATCGCAAAGAGCATATTCACTCTTGCCAGCAAAACTGGAAATACGATTCAGCAATACAATTTCACTGATCACTTAGCATGGCCTTGGAAAATCACCTTTTAAGGTAAGTCATTGAAAGACAATATGCCCTGACAAATTCAGGGTGTAGAGAAATTATTTGAGAGTTTCTCGCACAAAAACGCACACCCACAACCCTGGAAATTATCTGACATTTTTGAAGATTCTTAGCTGTACTTCAATCTGTGTAGGTGTAACTTCAGAGAAGTTACAGGACAAACTGTTCTCCAGTTAAATTGTTTCTATAGTTTTGATGTATGCTTACCACAGGAATGACATGAGTGACACCATCACCACTGTCTATAACTGTGCCAGTCAGTGTTCGTTCTCCTACTTGTCTTGACGTCCAAGATGCAGCTAAGGCAAGGACAGCCTTGTAAAAGAACACACACAAAACCCAAATCTTAATAAAAGCACTGCCTTGCAGATCCCACCTTCCACCACCCCTCCCAACAACACCCAGTCTGACACCCTCATGGTAATGTACAACATCACACCTGATGCAGTAATATTAGCTATGTGTACACCACAGCTTATGAAAGAGCGGCTTAAATGTAGTTTTTGACTCCTGCCTGATTCTTTTTTAGCCATGTTAAAGCATCTTGTTTGCTACTTCATACCGAGTGGGATTCAATTCCTGGCCCAACACCATTATTAAGATATGGTGTGGGGGTCTTTTTTGTTTTGATTTTATTTATTTATTTATTTATTTATGATGCAACAGATACTATACTTTACTGCTTAGAGGCCTTCTATCCAGGTAACAAAGGAACAATACCTAGCTAACAGACCACAGCATCACTGCACGTCGAACACGCAGCAGTGAAACCACTAATCAGAAGTACATACAAGTATTCCAAATACCACTCACACAGTTTTCATAGTAAAATTAGTTTCAGCTCAAGAAGAAATACTGTAGCTCTAACTTTCAACAGCCCTGCCCTTACCTGAACAGCAATATATAGCCCCGGAACATTGAAAGACTCAAACATGATTTCGGCAGTGTATTCTCTATTTTCTGGAGTATTTAATGGAGGCTCAGTCTGCAAGACAAAAAAATCCAAGTTTAACTTACACTCAAATCAAATGCTTGACTTTAAAAAAAGAAAATCGCCAAATCCTAAGTTTTGAAAGATGACTCATTCAACAACAATAGCATGTAAAAATAGTAATGTGTGAAGAGTGCTTTTAAATGCAAATGGTGCAATTAAGAAAATCTAGAAACTCCTCTGACAACAACAGAATTTATGCAAACTGCATTGCAAAAACATGATGATTTGAGTGAAAACAGAAAAAATGTTACCATAATTACTGTTTAAGAATTTACATTGAAAGCCATATTTGTGGGCTGGTTAGCTCATTACAACTTTTGATTTCACTTGAAAGAATCAAGGACTAAGTATGTCAAAGGATGCAGTTTGCACATTTAAAGAATTACAATTATTTTAAAAATTTCTCAGTGATTCATTAAAGAAAAAAGCTGTTTTCCTTCAGAATGCAATCACTATAAAACAGTTGATATGATCAGCTGTAGAACTGTACTCAACTGAGAGAACTCAGCAGCAACATACAATACACTATGATAGCATGCTATCATTTTCATTAGATTACCAAACGTGCTTAATAGTCTCTCCTCTGAAAGAGGATTTTGGATAGTGCTACAGAATATTTGAGAGAAAAAACCATCCCTCTTCCATTGCATCAACTATGAAATAGGAGGGTAAATAGAGGAGGGGAGGGAGCCAGGCACTTCACAAAGGTGATAGGACACGGGGCCATGGAGACAAACTGCAACAAGGGAAATCCTAAGTATTAGGGCGGAAAAATGTAACATGAGGGTGGTCAAATACTGGAAAAGGGGCCCAGAGTTGTTATGGCACCTTCTTCCTTGGAGATATTCAAAGCTCAGCTGGACACAGCCTTGAGCAACTGGATTTAAATCAGACTTGCTTCAAGAAGACGGTTGCATTAGATGTACTTTAACAAGATCTGGCCAACACCTCTAATTCCAAAGTTGCTTTATAATTGTCACACCAAAACAAATTGCCTATTTCAATAGCCTTAAATAAAATACTAAGGAATTGCAGATGCTTCAGAATAATATTGACCTTCATTCAGATCTAGTCTGCCCAAATATGATAGTTAATCCTTCCGATTTCACAAAATAAAATACAAAGACAAAAATTCACTCTCTAGACACATCACCCAGGTGGTAGCACTGTAAAAACAAAAATGGCAATTATGCAAAGTCAAAACACACAAGTACTTTTTTGCCTCAAAAGATTTAAACTTGATCACTGAATCCAGTGGATAGGTAATAGAAAAAAGTGATTAAGTAGATGTGGTTTGGAGGGAAATGAGAATAGAAAAAAAGACTGCAGTTCAGACATGCTGACATCTTTAGAAAATTAAAGAACCTGGATGGAATAAGCCAGGTCAGGAAAGTTCCAGGTAATTTATACTTACTTTAGTTTTCAAGATAAGCATATTCATATTTAAGAATTATTACATAAATCACCACAAACATTCTTACCAGTCACATGCAATTTTGTAAGTAGGACATAATTTACCTACCAAAAGAAAATAATGATCCTCGGGTTCTGCCCTTAGATACTTAAAGATTACTTGCTCCATAAACCTCTCCATCAAGTCCCAGTCTTCAACTATACCATGGCGGATGGGCCACTGTTGGCAGAAGAATATCAAAATGTAATTGGAAACAAAAGAGAAAAAAAAAAAAAATATCCATGTTTTCAACTGCTGTAAAAGCATGATTTACATATGCAAGAAACCTTGCATTGGGTTTACCCTGTTCCCATCTGACTCCTCCTATTCAGATTCCAACCTTCAGATTCAAAATTCAGATTCCAGCCTTGACTACGTTGCACTTTTCTCAGTTCAACAGACTAGTGGCACTAGGATAAACCAAAGGTTCCCCATAGCCCAGTATCCAGACTCTAACATTGCTGATAGGAGATGCCAAGAACATGAAAGAACACGGTATTTCTGCTTAATCTCTCCCAGCCTCCCTTCACTTCAAAAGAAATATATATTCACGTTTTGCAAATTCTCACAGGCTCCTGAAACTAATACCAAAATTTTCCATTAAAACAGAGTTAATAAGAAAATAAGATTAAAGTTAACCGAAAAGCACTCTTAAGAAGCTGTTTACTATATAGCTAATGTTTTCTAAAGAGTATTGGAAAATTATTTTAAACATTTCTCTTAATACCTTGGTTGCATAAGTTGGTTTTTCTATTGCTTCATCCCCGATAAAGAAGTCTAAATCATCAACACCTTTCAAAACCCTCCTTTGTGCTTGATCGACCACTTTTGCTGATTCTTTGATAGCAATACCTTTAACACAGAAACAAACAGTATTGTAGATCATATATCCTGCACTAAAAAGAAAATCCCAACATTCAAAACAGGAACACACTGTAAACGTATTCATCCTTTGTTTCAGGCATAAGCACAGAAAAGCTAAATAAAACACAGATAATTTGAATTCCAATCACAGGTAAACATAATTAGGATTTATAAAGTAACACAACACAGACCTAAATACAGATGTAATTGTTGATCACTCAACATGCAATCAGGGAGATGAAATACAAAAAGAAACACTAAAATAGGGTATCCCTACAGATCTCGTTTTAGTCAACAAGTGTGCTAATTTTCTGCACACTCCACTAACAATAATTAAAAAAAGAAAAGAACACAGTCGTAGAAGTTGTATAAAGGGCAAGAAAGAAAACGTGTTGCTGTCATATTTATGGAGGTTTTACTTCACTTGCAGCGATTTGATTTCTGGACATATTATGAAAGTGAGATATGGCACACAAAAGGGACTGAATAGCAACTAAATAAGCAAAACACATGTACAGAAGGTGGCAGGAAGGAAGAAGTAGGAGAAAACGTAAGGCATACAGAAAAAGAAAACTGGTCAGAAATAAAAGGAGTATTTTTAAAAGGACAGAAATTTGTATGGCCACATGATGTGCCTTTAGATGCTTTAAAACAGATTTTCACAAAAGCTATGTATAATTTATCCCTTTAAATCCTACTCCTATCTTATCGTTAAGAATAGGATGTAGAATTTCATTTAAGAAAGACTATAAATCTCTCCTTTACTTCAAGGAATAACTGGCAAAAGTTAAGAGCTTGTATCTTGGCAATTTATTCCTTCCAGGATAATTACTCATCATAAATAAAGAAAAAAGTTTTTATCAGAAAAATACTGGCTAAGGCTAAACACAGGATCCTGGAAAGATGGATCAGTGATTAGATATCACAAGAACACAGATGTTCCCTTTCCTCATCTTTTGCATCAGCCCCCTGGCTACCAGGGTTGCAGCACCAGCAATACCTACTGTATTTTTTCCAAGTCTTACTAATTGCCTTTAAACACAATCCTTTACACAAATGAGGAAATTCATATATATAAGAAGCATTAACACCACCCTCAATTATTCAAAGGTCATGATCCAAAAGCTCTTTCAAAGGCATAATTATTTTGCTAATTCTCACCTTCAGTAAGAAGTTCTGTTGGCTCACAAGTAAGATTAAAAAAAGTTACCAGAACAGCTGCTGCAGCCTCAAGCCCACCGGACACAGGGCAGCACAGCGACAGGAGCTGGAAACAACTACCGTGCTAGAGTAAAGCTCTGTTAGTTCATTGATGCTCCCCATCCTTCTCCCTTCTCTCCCCATAAAGAGCAACAAAAGCAGAGCTGTGCAGCCAGACAAAAGTTAAATGTTGTGAAAGATTGAGCAGGACAAAACATAAGACATTCTTTTGAGCTCTTCAGGAAGAAAACGGAATCATTCTGTAACTTCTGTAGCAGTTACAGGACTGCAGAGAGGAAGCAAAAGGCTGGAGGAAGCCGAAGAGCACGGGGCAGGAGGGTACATAGGAAGTAGAAGCTACAATCATGAGGAAGGACATGTCGCAAGGACACTGATTGCTGCAAGCAAAAAGGAGAATCTTGCCAAACATTTTCCAAGTCATCATTACAGAGCTCACACATTTTGGGATTTTTTTCTGTCCAGATACATGTTATCTTCAAGAATTTTTAAGGAAAATACCATCACTTGCCACAGGATTATAGAAACTTTCAAGTCAAATTGGTTTCGCCCTCTTAACAAGCATAAAACAAGATGGTAGCTCTCAATATCTTGCTGACCTTGAGGCTAGCCTGTTCAGTCCTGGTTTTGAAAGTCAGAAACGAGAAGGAAACAACCTGAATCAAGAATCATATCCTGAAAATACAAACAGGAAAATAAATCTTGCTGAAACCAGAGCTAGGCTACCGCAGTATCTGCAGATGGGCAGCACTCCAGCGGTATCTCAGAGCCTTTGCCTTTGGTTTGCTTGGCACAAGAATTAAGAGCTTTTAGAAAAAAAAGAGGACATACTTGCATCAAATCAATTTTCGTGCTTAACCACTACTCAAGCTGGTTTTTTCTTTTAAAGGTGAAGAAAGGGCCATCTAATACGTAAACCATCACAGATAAACTGAAATAGATGAAGAATCAAGAGAACTACTGGGTAATGGAAAGAAGTTGACGCCTGTTTTAACATACAGCAGGAAAAAAGGATTAAGTGAAGAAAAATCAAGCAAAATTAATGATCTGCTGAGCCGTGAACCCAAGTATCTTCAAAAAAATTGGCCCAATACATTCTCATTTACTTCACCTCCAAGCAAGCATTTATCACCTCTACAGAAGCATACTCAGAATTAAATCAAGAACACAACATAAGGAGATAAAAATTTGTTAAGAGCAGAGCGAATAAGATAAGCAGCAAGTGAACAAGGCAGAAGGAATGCTGCTCCAACCTGTTCAGCAGCAAACATTTTTTAGGGAATCAAACTGATAAAATGCAACCACCATTGCTGGAAGTCAAAGGGAAAACCAAACCATTTTTCCACTGGGGATAACATTAAGGAAATTAAAGACACCAAAGTGCTTTGAAAAGATCCACAGTTTTTTGTAACTTTTTACTTTGAAACTCGGTACTGCTATACTCTATTTTCATTTCTCTAATGCAGATTACACCAGCGCTATGTTATTTCATTTGAGGCAGAGGATTAATGCAAACTCGTGCAGTTAGTGTAATTATCTAACTTGGATTACACTACAAATGAGAAAAATGCCTTTTTCATTAAGAGAACTGCAGTCAAGGCCCATTTCAGCTGTAGGAACATCTAGACCACAGTGCCTTTTCCTTTTTTTTCCCTAAATACACCACACTATATCAAAAAGCTGTCAAAAAGTTCTCATTTACCCCCTTTCTCTTCTGCTTTAATAGCATCCTTGTTGTATAAATTTCCCTGCATAATGATCTGACAGGTCACCTCGTTCCCAGAATTTGTTTAAAGTGTCATGAGAGCTCTTCTTTTTTGGAACAAGGAAGTGATTCTAAAATTAAGTAAAGCAAATCTGAAGCTGAGGAAAAAGTATGTAAACTCTATTTATCTGAAGTTAAATAAAATAACCATTTCCCATTTTTTATTTAAAGACTACTATGAAGTTTAAAGACCAGTCTAAGGTTTTTTCCAATGGTACAGTAACCTTTTTAATTTAATGTTAAAACTAATTTTGTGTGAAAAACAATATTGTAAAGTATATTTTACACGCCACAGATAAACCAAATGGAATTAATTTGGAAAACCAAACAGATTAAGAACTGTGTATTAGAAGCCAACACAGGAGAATGCAATAACGAAATTAACCTTAGCTTTCCACAAAAACTGCTTTTGAAGCGTGTTTTCTAGAAAAATTAACATAGAGCCTGAAGTACCAAGTTCTATTTTACAGTGACTATGCTTAAGTATTATTCGTTCTAGCTCCTTTCCTGTTGCATTTACAAGGAAAACTGGGTGTACTAATTATTCCTTTTTACCAGGATGTAATATGTGATTACTTTGGCACAGATGAACAATGACAAAATGCCAAGTGGTGTAGGGGGTCAAAAGGTGAAGCATTTCTAAAGGAAGCTGACCGAGTTCCACTCTCTAGAGTAGAGCTGCATCACTTCGAGTGGGAGAAACAGTTCAGAAGACAGGGAGTGAAAAAATAAGCAATTTTACATGGGGAAAAAAAAAATTAAATGTTTTCTTGTTCCATTTGTGAAACACAGTAAGTTAACACAGCTGTAATACTGAAAAATGGGGCAAGTATAACATTTTAAACCCTAAAGATATTAAACCATCCAATTTTTATTTTTTCTAGTTATAATCAACTAAAGTTTTACTTGACAAGTCACTAAGAGAGGAAGAACCTTTTATAAAGTAAATACAGCCATGCTAATGTATTTTAATATGATTTCAACTTCCAACAAATTTACTTCACTTCAAATATTAGTATACTATTTCAATTAATGTATCTGTCTAAACTGAGCATCCATAGCAAAACACAACAGAGCCACGCTATCATTCTGTGTCATCACTCAGAGGTCCTTTCAAGTTGCTCATTTTTAACTGACTCTTTTTTTTTTTTTTTATTTTTACACAGCATGTTATAGAAACTCTTAGGCATAACTTCACCATTCATACATAAATAACAAGTACTTACATGAAGGAATAATGAACTGGGGTTCAGTATTACCGGCATAGCCGAGCTTCGTATACCTATTGAGGCAAGAAAGGTTACGTTATAATATTTAGTACCACAAATACCAACGATATGTCCTTTTTTTTTTTTTAAATGAACATCCCTCTCTTCCTGTATCAAAAAGACGCACTGACATTCCTTTAAAAAAACTCAAAGACATTCCCATTTTTAAGAGGTAAAATAGTGCTCCCTAGCACAAATCAAGCATCATTGCTAACTTCTACTCTAGTAAAATTTTACTGCAGAAGACAAAGGATGCAATTCAATTTATCAATGCTTAGGAGGGTAATTTAGAGTCAGAGCAGTTCTTCCCTGTTCAGCAGTTAGCATTTCTATAGAAACATTTTCATGCAGTAAGTGTTAGTGATAGAAGTGATTTTGTAACTGCTAACGATAAAGGAAAAAAATCCCCTTGTCCACCGCCTGCCAGCTGGGTGTGCGGCAGGGCTGGCCGTCATTACTTCACAAGTTTTTCACTAAGTGTACTGTCAGAGGTGACAGCTGGTGATGACAGTGGTAGCAAAAGAAATTCCATTTTACAAATGGAAAACACTCTTGAAAATGTGTTTAATAAGACTAAGGAAAGCAAGAGGAAAAGAACTACACATCTTCACCCACCCCATTTCCAGATTGCGCTATGGATATATACATCATTTTCATGGCCATGATGTAAGAAAACTGGAGAAACTACCAATGTATTCATGAAAAATAACCATCCAGCTCCTAGAAACGTTACTACAGAAGTTAACAACAGCATACGCAGATTCTAAAACACACATCAAAACGCATGCTACATTCAAGAGTTACAGCCTACGCACAAGTTTTTCACCAACACAGACATCACAAAGTTCTCCTTTTCTTTACACAGCCAGACAGCTGTACTAACTAAAGCAGCACCATCAGCAAAAGCATGAAACACTGTAGTAGCACCTCTACAACTTACAGCACTCCCATAGAAACCTGGAAGGCCTTAGGCGGTATAAGGCAGTACTAACTTTAATAATCCATAAATTTAAGTCAGTAACACATCAAAACGCCTGGCAACAAATACAGTAAGAGATTGGTTTTTACAGGCCAGAAGAGGAGTGCTGCTGCAGTAGGTTTTGCTGTGACGCCACGGATGCAGCGGTTCACAACGTGCTCACGTGCCCGCTAACGCCTACACAATTTGTGGCTGACATGAATCGTGCACATTAGTGCTGGGCCAAGAGAAACCTATCCTCAAAAGGAAGGTACATTTGTCTCTAAATAACAAAGTGGTTAGCACAGGACCTCATCTAACACCAAAAATGCTTTGCAAGACAAGTTTTTTTTAAAGCTGTAAACCTGATCTTGTCTGTAACACACTGAGTGTAACAGTTGGAAGTAGCCATGCAAAAAAAACCCTAGACTTCACATTCATCAACAGGAACATTTACTGATACGGAAAACTTCACAAGCAACATAAACTTTACAAGAAACAAACATCAGAAAGAAATTCACACCCCATGAAGAGATCAGCATTATGCACTTTACATGCCTGAACTCAGGACATCCAACTCAGATTTTGCAGACTCAAGTTACAAAAGTTTGTTGTTTTTTTTTTTAAATTTTTGCCTTAAATATTTAATTCCTAAAAGAAATATCAAGAATTCCACAGACTGATGCTTCTGTAACATCTCATGTAGAATAAAACTGTTCACTGTATCTATATTGTTTTAAGAGGCTTTTAGTACCACAAGAAAATTACTAAGAAAAGCAGCAAATACTGACTTGCTCCCTCTGCGTTCCGCTACAAATCAGGAACAGTGGCACATAGATTTTAAAGCTAAATCTATCCAAGAACTCTGGAGCCTGAAGGCTCCATAAACCTACAACTAGATCAGAAGTGCCTTAACAAGCAAAAAAGTTAAAACCGACTGATTAAACGCAGTATTTCAAAGAAAACAAAGGCTAAACTGTTGCAGGTAACAGGCTGCTTCACTGCTTGTGGTGTGGGACGCTGCCCAGCGCACACACAGCCAGTAGACTTAAAGAAAAACAGTCAAATGAAAGATGCATTTTACATAAAAAGACTGTATTCAGACATAAAATCAGCATATCTAAAAATACTATGGCCTAGTCAGCAAGAAGTCTCCTGACTCGTGGAAAAAAAAAAAAAAAAGGTCACATTTTTAGGCTTCCAAAAAAGGAAAATGAAAAAAAAAAAAGGGGAAAAAAGACCCACAAGTCTCCAACGTAGTCTCTGGCACAAGGCTTGACATCTCTAGCGTGTCAAGGCTTCCCTGCCACACTCTCCCTTCCGCATCAGGAATGCCATCAGTCAGGGAAGGGACCCGCTGCCACCTCCTGCCACAGACCTGCCCCTCCAGCTCCACGCCCGCAGGTACCCCCAGCCTCTTGCAGTGACCAGTACTACGGGGCTCCCGACAGTAGCTAGGGCTGCCAGGGACTATAGCAAAACACACAATAAACACTAAGCTTTATTTTCCTAACTAAACATATACATAGATACTCAAAATGGAGTTTAAAAATGTTATAGGCAAGACAAAAAAAGTTAAAAAAATGAATGAGTTGATAAAAATAGTCAGTCCTCCAAATGCACAATGTAATAACAGCAGGGGGTTTTAAAAATGAACTTTTGCAAAGATAAAGCTTTATTCAGACTGATCTATTCTACCACTGTCTGTTGAAGTAAATATTTAAAATCACATGAAAAAAATTATACCACGGGCAAGCTAGATTTCACAAGTATACAGTTTCCACAAGCAGTTCATACACACAAAGTGTGTCTGACTAATGTATGATTCACAGGGGAATGAGGCACACCCTGTCTTCTTCAGAGCAGCAACCATTGCCACTACAGAAAAAAATCCTGATATTAAAGATATCATAAGGCAGCACCAATACTGGATCACAGTCTTCCAGTAGATCACAGCTTGTCTTGCTTGCTACACAGCACTGAAGAGTGGCAGGAGGGACTTCCACGGAGGCAGGCAGGCATATGTCATCTAACGAGACATGAACTCAGCTTTCCCACACTGAATTTGGGGCACTCACCAGCAACAGAGCAAGGCACTGCACAGATGAGCATAAAAGTATAAGCAGATTTCTATTAAAATCTGTAACACAGAACTGATTTACAAAATCCCGAAGGTGAAAACCTGAATTCAACCTTGATCATTCAGATGATTTCCTTTACTTCTCCACGTGCAGACACCTGAAGTCTTTCTGTAGGCCTATTACCTCATTTAAGTGGAAAAGGAGAAAAACAAACAAATAAACAAACAAAAAATGGCAAAAAATGTTGTTGGATAATCATGCCCTTCGGATTTACTTTAGAAGATGAGCTACAAAGTATCCAGCAGCAATCCACAAAGTCTCCATACATATCTACGTGTAGGTACATAGAGAACCACATACATATACCCGCCCCATACTATCTGCCAATATACATATATATGGTGCTGATACTCCTCAGTGACTTCCCTGCAAAGTCTTCTCCAAAAGGCAGCGGGGTCTCACACACCATCCTATGCAGGTGCAACGATGTGACGAACAGAACACGATTTTTTGCAGGGGACATTCATACCACAAATGGGTTGGCGGTAGCAACTAACGAAGGTTCCTTTTAAGTTAACTCTACTAATACATATCTCAACTATCAGTGGAAAAATATCTCTAGAGTCACATCTACCTCCAACTCACACCCTGAAATTGCAAAGTAGCTTCATACTGATCTGCCTGAGATATCTCTGGAAGGACAGACAAAAGGCTCTCCACAACGTTCTCAGCTGCACTAATGGGATTTCTTATATGTGCTCTCTCAGCTAGAACAGATGTTTCTGAGGCTATGACATGAAAGCAATGTCACTTGAAGGTTACTTATGTATTAGTCACGCAGACAATTTTAAAGCCAAAAGGAAACAGTACTTAGGGTAAGAACTTCTAATGAGAACATCATTAACAGAACCTCCGTCTGCAAACCACAAACCATGACCATGCGCCTTTGCTCCACTTCTTTCCTGTCCACAACAAATGTCATTCTGTATATATTCTCCCTAGTGACACAACCTAGTTCAAGCACAACTGCAGCCTTCCAGTACTTAAAGGGGGCCTGTAAGAAAGATGGGTGCAATCTTTTTAGCAGGGCCTGTTGCAATAGGACAAGGAGCAATGGTTTTAAACTGAAAGAGGGCAGATTTAGACTGGATATACGGAGGAAATTCTTTATACTGAGAGCAGTGAAACACTAGAAGAGGCTGCCCAGAGAGGTGGTAGAAGCCCCGTCCCTGGAAACATTCACAGTCAGGCTGGACAGGGCTCTGAGCAACCTGATCCAGCTAAAGATGTCCCTGCTCGCTGCAGGGGGGTTGGACAAGATGGCCTTTAAGGGTCCCTTCCAACCCAAACTATTCTATGATCCTATTCTACAATTCTATCAATAGGGGGACGACTGCTTCACGGGCAATGCATTTGTTTAGCCGCTGTGAGGCGTACAACAGAAATGGGGTGGCCCAACATGAGTTGTATCCTTGTCATTTTGCGGACAGCTCCATGCAAGGACACGAGTTAGCCAAGTACACAGAGAGCAGAGCACTAGAGGACAAGTGTCACCTGATCTTAAGCTTCTGTAGAGCAAATTTGGGTTACAGCCTACCCCTCAGCTACTCCTAATGACCTGGACTAAAAGCAATTTCATGTATAGGACACTTTTTTTTTTTTAAAGCATACACAGACAGGAATAAGATGTACTTCCAACACTGGTCCCACTGGAAAGACACAATGCAACTTTAAAAACAAACAAACAAAAAGAACTGCTTTTCTGTGGGGAGGGAGGAGCAATGGGAGTGGGAGTAACAACCTGAAACCCTCTGGAAAGAAAGTCAGGACTAGGCTGAAATCAAAATGGTCTCTTTTGGGTTTTACCTTCAAGGTGCATACAGTTAGAGAAACACATATATATAGAAGGATCTTTTTTCAGAGGGCTTTTTTGTTGGTTTTATTCAAATTGCTGTCTTCTCATGACGATTCTAAGTTACCATCCACCATCTGACCCACAGCAATCCTTCTGTGCAGGCCCTCACTCAGAACACAACACATTCATTGCCCTGTACCTCACCTTGCAGACGCAATGGGCTTCCCAAGTACAGTGACCCACACAGCAAACGTGTTAGCTTGCGTGTGTAAGTCGTAAAACTCTGCTTTGGTGTACACCACAGCCTGTGCACCAAGCCCAGCAAGGTTCCTCTAACCAAACACACTTCTGCAAAGTCTCATGCAGAACCCATCCAAGGGGTCATGCTCCAACTAAGTCCAACATTCAGTGATGGGATTAGGCTTTACACAAAATGAAACTGCATTTATTCTCAAAAGCAAGCTGATAGCGCCTTTTTGCAAGGTGCCACGCTTGCTCAGGCAGCAGATCTGTACTCCATATCCTCTTCCATACAAATGGGTTTAGAGCCAATCTCCATTGCCCATAAAAGCCTCTTACCAATTGCTTACAAACTCTCCTGAGGCAAGAGTGCTTTGCACTTCTTTCCTGAAACCACGTGGAAAAGACTCGAAGAAACAAGGGCCAAAGACAGAAAGCAAGATGATTGCCCAGTAACCAGAACACAGATCTTAGAAGAAGTATGATTAGAGTTTTGATCCTGGCTCCAAAGACAGCTTAATTATTTTATTCCATGACCATACAAGCATGGGTATGCATAACTTAGAGTCATGCTACGTACTGCTTCCTAGAAGAAAGTTTCAGTTTTCCAAGTGATATTGTGCCATTGGGAGTCAAAAATTATCACCACACAGTAACAGCTGCCCAGAACTGCATACTGGCCATTTAAAAGAAACAATAACAGATGAGTGTTTTTAAAGAAGTAATCGCTGCCAACTTCCGAATGCGATACTGACACCAGAGCCCAGGAGTTTCAGGCCTGGGAATCATTATTTGATTAAACCATATTCCTATAGTTTGAAATCAGATGCGCACAACCTGGAAATTTTAAATGCACCCCGGCGTTTCTGTTGTCCTGCTTAGCCAATTCCCACTTCCACACTAGTGTCTCCAAACCCTGTGCTGAGCAGCTGAATGCACCAACCTGGATTTCACTCCACAGCTTTCTGAAGCTCCTTCATGGGTCTAACCCAAAGAATTTAAGTGAGAAAAAGGATGAATGAGGCCATTTCTTTGGATCAACCAAGAGCAAAGAGAAGCTCAGAAGCTGTAGTTATGTAAAACAGGAAACCGAAGAATCTTATGAAGCCTGTTGCCTTTACACATGAATGGCCTTCATTAGCATGGTCTGCAAGTCATCTCGCCATTTCAATCCAATCCAATCTCACTTCTCTCAAGACACCACAGCAGTAAATTCTCCATATATGCTACTTGATGACCAGCAAGGATTGTTGTAATATTTATACATTAATCTGCTTGCTAATCTTACACAGATCTCCTTCATCACAGCTTGATATTTTGCTGCATAACAAATTTTACAGAGAAACAGTTAAAACGATTGCACAATAGAGGACTTTCCCTTACTATTTAAATTTATGACTTTTCAAGCATTAGTTATAACTTTAAGTTACTATTAATAACATTACTATGAATGGCTCAAGATAAAGATACAAAATCAAGAAAGGTAATTTTACAGTTTCACAGCAGGCCCGTTGTGCGAAGGCACACAAGATAGCACAGATGCAACCAAGTTCACTGAAGCACGTAAATTCTTTGTTGCAGGTGTGCATAAAGCAGCAAAACGCATTGCTGGCTAAGTTACCTTAACTCCAGGAAAATTGTAATGAAGTGAGTAGGTTGCAGAAGTCAGTACAAAACAGCTCAGAAAGTGGGGAGACTCTAAGGAAGACACACACACACATCATAATATATTCAAAAGGGCATGAAATAAATCAAATGGCAAAAATCCCAGGTTTTAAAACAGAATGGAAAAGGATTCTGCTCTTCAGTCCCCAGCTCCTTAACAGATGGTCTGTCTATCAAAGATTTCATCAAAAAGGGCTTAATATCCTTTCCTGTTTTAACTGGATAAATTCTACAGGGACAGAATTTATGAGATAGATACAGTGTTTTTACCGTCTGATGTCTTTAAAAAACAAAATTGCTTTAAAAAGAAGTGGAAAACTTCTGAAACATGGATGAGCCCTTAGTCTTCATACATAGAACCTCACGTTACCAAAAAGCCTGAGCAAGCCTTTGGTTTTTATTTGTTGCTTTTCTTCTCTACCAGATGATATTGAAAAGCCTAGACAGTATTTACTTTTGAAATCCCCACAAAGTGAAACAATGAGAAAATAATGATGAAAGAGGAAAGCCACCCTGCCCCTTTAAAAAAGGTCCCAGCTCTAGCATCAAGTGCTAATTGGTTTAGCAGCAGCAGATCAAAAGTCCCTGAAGGAATTGATTCTATCAGGAAAATGGGACTTGTATTAATAAATTAGTTTACTATCTCTTCAAACGTCCTTGATAAAACACAAGATAGCAGAAGACTTTGAAATGAGTCATGCCTTTCATATTTTTGTATCTTTAGCCAACATATATTCCCTCTTACACATCACTAGTTTGCATTTTTAAATAGGAACTGCTTCTGTCAAGTTTTAGAACACTTGTTGATCTAAAATGTTTTAAATAATCAATAGTGAAAGCCAAAGAATTAGCTCTATAAATGGAAAAAGCACACAAGATTAGAAGTGCTCTCAGATGAAAAATCTTGTTAAGCTGTAGACGAGACAGATCCAAGGGGATATTTCAAAGACATATGGGACCCCCAGACACCAGAGATGTTACAAATCTGGCAGTCTGCAACCTTGGCCTTGGAATTAACTGCATTACTGTGCGTCTGAAACTATTTTCTTACAGTATTTCCCACGCAAAGTATCAGTTCACTCGAACAAAAACTTTCACTTTGACAGCAAATACTTCTTCACCACATGCTGTAACTGCCACAGTAAAACAAACCATAAGCAGACTGAAGTGGTGTGCAATTTTAAAAGTGAGCTCAAAAGTAGCTTGAAAGAGAAATGCTTCTAAAAAACATTTATTTCCTAAATAGGAAAAAAAATCATCTCTAAAAAAGGTTAACTTATCTTTAAAAGTATCTATATTTTGTCTAGAGTATTTATCCAGTGCTGCTTTTTATCACTATCTACATCTACAGCTCGAAGTACAGACAAGACTGTAATGCTTGCTAGCAAAATGTAGCTAAAACAGGTAGCAAAAAGCACAAAGTCATGGCCACAAATAGCCAGACCAGAACCCTTCAGGTGGGTGACTAAGAGGAATACAGAGGCAAAAGCAGCCTGTGCTACACAGCATTCCGAATAAAATCACATGCATTGCAATAAGAGTCTCCAGGTGACAGATTTCACATCAGGCTGGAGAACAGAGGCAGCTACCACATTGTACAGCCTCTAATTTTACTAACATTTGGACAGAGTAGAAGACAATCTACTTTCAAATTTGGTCTATTTTTACTTGCATCAAAACTTTTAAATAAACAAACAAACAAACAAACAAACAAACAAACAACAGCACTGATAACTTGACCCTGGGAAAGTTCTCTTCTCCTAAAAGTAAACAGGAAGGTAAGATGCATTAATTACCAAAAGACTCTAGCTTACGATCAAGTCATGAAAAGTGTACTTGAAAACCAGCCCGTATTTAAAGTGTTTAAGACTAACAAAATCCAAGTTCAGGCATTCGGATGATACCACTATCTAAATTTGTAATCCTAGTTGGTTTTATTTATGTTTGTAAAATCCATTTCAAACATTTAATGCTGACATGTGCTTTAACACAGAAAAAATTAGCTTTCCCTTTACTATATTTTCCTCAAAGTAAGAAGAGCAAATAGCTTTGGATATTATCTTTGTATAATGAAAGTAGTTTGTGTTGGCAGAAGGAGAAGGCTCTCTTTTTTACTTACTGCTTCCTTTGAGACTTCTAGACTAATTCATTTTAACAAGTGTCTTAACAGTGCCTCCGAGTTACACCACACCCACACAATACTAACCTATACTGCTATGTTTTTAAATAAATTTGCATTTAATTTTTATGCCAGTTTTCTGAGCGTTTTCCACTGTCTGGCCACTCCAAGTGGTATTTCCAAATAACAAGGAAAGTATGCCCCAAAAATTTAGATCCAGTCTGCATGACTCATCACTTAATAGTATCAATTAGTTATTATACGGGGAGACTAATTTGGCAACTTTCTACATCATTTGCCAAAAATAAGCTGAATATTGCACACACACTTATGAGGAAGACAAAACCCAAAAGAATAGATTAACTATACATACTTTTCAACAAATAAAACAAGGGGAGATCAATTGAATCGACAAATACTGAATTTCCAAATACATAAGCCAACAAAATCTGCACTTAAAAAAATTAAAATAGGTAGAAATTGAAGTCATATGACGCAGAAAGAGCCGTAACTGTTATAAACCTACTTAACTTGGAAATTTTTCCAAACAAATGCAATACAGAGGCTAAACTGTAAAGTTATTCCACATTAATACGGAATAATATGACCTACTCTAGGTGGTCCTGCTCTGGCATGGGGTTTGGACTAGATGATCTTTCGAGGTCCCTTCCAGCCTGTAACATCCTGTGATTCTGTGATTAAAAAGCTGAGCCTTTGTGCTTGATATTTGCACAATTTCAGCACTTGAGAGCTCCAGCTTTGAACCAACAGCTACTGCGCTATCGCCCCAATCACACCAATCTGAGTGGAGGGTAAGATGAAACCAGAGAGAGAGCATGGCCAGGAGAGAAGGAGCACACAAGCACTGCAGGAGACTTGTCTCAGCACACTTCCAATCTGCCCAGTGCACTGGCTACCACTGCAGCATTTCAATAGGTAACCAAATGTTTTCCATCAAGAACAGGCCTGCATTAAAGCACCAGTTTACATATTTATCAAGTTACACCATGCTTCTAATAAAAGACGGCTTCCAATTAGAAACAGTTGTCTTGTAGAAAAAAATGCCCCACTAAGCTGAGGACAAAACCATATCACTGAATTTTGTTTAATATAAAAAGCAGGTCTCATTTAATGAGATCACAGAGATCCTAAAGTCGGACCACAAATATGCAAGCAGTCATATTGTGAAAGCTCTTGCAGATGACAAACAGCATGATAAATCTAAGGCACGTCACGACAAATAAAATGCTAATACCAAAAAAATAGCTAAGAGATACTGCATCAACTAAAGAATTAAAATTTTGATTCATTCATTGATAGCAGGGTACCATCAAAATAAAGTATCAACAGACAGTCTGCATCATGTTCCCTACAGACCGAGCATGCCAAAACACATCCTGTGCACAGCTGCAAACACTTTCAATGACCACAAGAGAATAATAAAGAGAAAAAGGAAACCCGGGGGGGGGGAAATCTAAATTTATCTAGTTTTTCCATGTCTAGTCTTAAAAATGCAAACTCATGATCAGAACAAAAAGAAATAAAATCGAATTACGTTATACCCACCCTACATTAAAGCAGTGGTTGACATGATCAATTTTTCAAGTTTGGATACAATCCTCCTTGATAACTGATTAAAAAAAAAAAAAAAGGCAATATATCAGCACTAGCACCTGGAAAGGACAGATGCTTCATTTTGATAGTTAAAATAATCCTGCTATGGACAATAACAAGTTTGCAATCAAATCGGTATTTTTAAGCATCTACCCAAGGATGATTTTTGTTAGATTGGTACACCTAAATACATTTTAGTTCAGTGACTAAAACAAACCAAAAATTAAAAGTTAAAGCAAAGAGATTGCTTTCCATACACAGAGCATAAAAGAACTTGTGAATTTCATGGGGGACAAACTGAAGTATGCTTTTAGTTACTTTACTTTGAATTTAACGTTTTCTGCTTAAAGTCTTTAAATGAAGAACGTCCAAAATTAAAAGTTTAAAAAAAAACCTTTTATTTGAAATTGTCAAAACTTTCTTGCATTTCTCAAAGAAAGTCTGCAATGATGAAACAAACTAAATGTTGAAACATTATGTTGCAACTTTAAAATTGCACTGAACTAAAAGACTAACTGCAAAGTTTCTTATATGTGCCTATAAAACAATACAGAGGATGGATTACTACTACTCAGGAATTGTACAGTTAAGTTTTGAACTCCCAGAAACTGTATTTTCAACTGATTTAGACAGGCAAACATCCATCAGACTCATGCAATCAACATAATTTCCGGGCAGAACGTTCAAGCCAGGTACTAAACAGCCACCAAGAAACAAGAAGGGAACCTGCCCAGTCCCACCCACCCACTCCCACACCCCCACCCTCCCTCAAACCTTTCCTCACAACCAGGGCTGGACTCCGGTCTGCGTGACTGCACAAGCTTCCCATGCACACACGAGTGGGAGCTCTGCCATACGCAGAAGGTGGCTCAGTTATCAACTTTACAGATTCAGCCCCTGGGTGCAAGTGGGTTTGTCCTCTCCTCCGAAACGCTACCTTCCTGCCTTTTTTAATACATATAGATCTATCAAGTGTAAGTGGGACAGAGGGGGAAGGAAAAGCAGAAAGCAAAAGACTGGCAGGTGCCATGCATCTTGGATGGCTTCTGACACACATATTCCTGTAACAGAATTTACAAAATATATATATGTATGTATGTGTGTGTATAAGAATACATATATTCCTAGCTGAATTCCTGTTATTCCTAATTATGTTGTATGCTCTGTGCATTTACTGTTAAAACATGGACTGTGATGTATTAGAATCATTTAAGAGACACCATAGAGCACCATGGGCCTTCAGAACCTATTTGCAATTATTTAAAAAAAAAAAAAAAAAGTATATTACAGCACAATTCTCAATCTAGCACACCTCCTTTTTCCATGTTAAGGATGAAGCACATCCCCCTCCCTCTCTAACAACTTCAGCTACTGGCAAGTAAAAGACACTCTTAAAATCCTGGAAGAATATTTTTTCCATATTCCCTTAAGGAATTATTTTGTTCATGCTTTCCACACTGAAAAATTACTTCTGGGATGACACAACACAGAGAAAATTCATCCCAAAAGACAACGTTTTGTGAAACTGGAACCCACAAAAGGTCATGACAAGATATTCAGTTGAAATACTAACTGCAAGAACATCACAGTGCTGAAATATTTATACTAAACAGAAGTTAAGGTTTGAAAATTTGTGGAAATAACCCATGTCTGGAATGTTAGGAAAGAACAATCATTTCAAGGTCCAGTATATACTGAAAAGTTGCAGAGCAAACAAAATACAGGCTGTTACTTCCCCTTAACTTGTTTTTGTAGCACTGGATTTCTCATCTCATGTATCTTTGCTGTCCATTGAAGATTATTAGCTTTTCATGGATCTTGTACTCCTTTACACTACCAGGTCAAAACCCAGAAGAGAAACAGAGTAACATAATCCTGTCATAACTTCTCAAATCAGAAGACACTCAACTCGTAAATATTTTGCTCTACTTAAGAGCAGGAAGCTATACAGACGTTGCATGAAGATTAGCTACAGAAGTAGGGTTTGTAGAGAAGTTCCCCAATGCAAAGCTCACTCCCCTGTGCTCACCACCTGAACAACCAGCCAGCTTCAGCTTCCCTGAGGTTACACGCGCCCAAGTTTATCCTTCCTTCATTTACAGCAGAACTGGTTATAGAAACTGAACAGCCAAGAAGCTCTCAGAGATGTATGTGACTCATTCCAAAGAACAGTTTACAACTTCATGTCGAGAACACTTGGAAATCCTGAGCACCCTCAATTTTCCAGGCTCTCAGCTCAGAGGGAACCCAGACTGCCCTGAGGTGCAGAGGGACTCTGCTCCCATCACAAACGGCGAGTCTTTCTCCAGTCAACCCTGAAACCTTTAGTTCTCCCCTAGTATTCAGGAAAGGGGGAGAAAAAAAAAAAAAAACAAACACCCAAACACAACCCATTTTGGTAGCCTGTGTAAGGGAAGTGAAAAAGGAGCCTAGCTTGGCATATGAGAGGAGATGGAAGAAAGCAAGATGCAAGACAACAGATTCTGTTTTCCACATAATTACACAACCAATTTACTCAAGAGAGGGCTAACCAACATACACGACCCTACAGACAAGACTCCCGGGCACATTAAAGAAGCTGGCCACCAGTGACACTTGAGTATTGAATGGATCCACCCGACAGCCACAGAGAAACGGCACACAATCCTACAGAAGCCAGAAAGTTTAGGTATAGAAAATACAAATTATTTTCTTCAAATCACTTTCATTGCTAAAATTAAGTTCTCATTTTGGAACTGCAGTAGGTTACACAGCCACTTCAGCTAGCTGAAGAGCCATTAATTTGAACACTTGCAATTATATGCCATCCCAAATGAGCTAATTCAGTGTTATACAAGTCTATACCAAGGAAAAAAAAAAGGCATTCAACAGAAAGACACAGCTAAAATCTAGTTGTCAACCTAATCAAGCTAAATTCTGAAGTGGCGTAGGAAGAGCTTTTAATCATGACTCGCGGGCCATGCTGTGTTCACTTATAGAACAGGCAGCAAGAACTATTCAAATACCCAAAAGGCACAGACCAAAAGACTGCAGCCTACTGAGATTAAAAAAATGAGTAGGAGACTTTCTTTCTTTGCTGTGTTGTTCATACCCTTTATGGAAATAATTCCGTTGTTGGGTTTTTTTTGTATTTTAATTTTAAAATGCATGCAATCCTTAGATACACCTCAGTCTACAGTAAGTCTCATTCACAGCATACATCATAAGTTAGTGTACATCATAAGTTAGTGAACCCAAAAAAACTCTACCAGCATTTGAAGGATATGAAGAGAACAGCACACAGGTGCTACTTCATAGCTTACTGTTGAGGGGCGTGGTACCCACATTTTGTGGGAAAAAGGGAAAGAAAGGGGTTCACAGCAGCCCAGTGAAATCAAATGCAGTATTAACATGGATGAAGACTTCCTGACAATAAGGTCCACAATGTTGTTTTATAAACTTCCCAACAAAACGACAATATACTTAAAACTAAACCAAACAACGCTATCAGTTATAGAAAGAAATAATCCTGGTTGTTAACAATTCTGTTAAATTAACCGAGCTCTTCAGATTTTTCATTTCCATGCTTGTAACTTCATTGTGAAATTACAAGGACACTGCTTCAGACATGTAGCTTTTTAAAACCACAATTAAGTATTTACCTGCTCTTACTAGGTATCAATTACCTTATTCTCTAGATATCAGGTTTGCTTAAGCAAAGAATGCAAATTTCAAGATAACAAAGCTAACACTGGAAGAATTTTTGCTGCACACATAATCTGATTGCTGTGTCACTGACTTCACCCATTTGCCAGCTCCAGCTGTATGACATGTACTTGGATGATCCCTAAAAAGTTAGACTAACCTGTTAAAACTTCAAATGACAGGGATCACATGATCTCCCCAACCTCTTCTGCGCTTTGGTCTCTTTACGCTTTCAAAGAGGTTCTAAAAATTTGTCTCACATGCACAAGCTGATGCTGAAAAGCACAACTCTGCCACCTTTCTCATCCACCTCCTTCCCCCCTAACCGTAGCTGGTAAACTGAACAGACACACAGAAAACCAAACTGCTCAGATCAACAAACTGGACCTGCGGCTACAGGCACAAGACACTTAGGAAGACACCCTTACTACCTCACCTATGTCTGCCCTTTTGCTGATTAAGGCAAATTCTCTTTGGACTGTAATTTATTTATCATCTCCTCCCTCTAAAAACCCCTACTTACTGGAAAATTTGTGCACTTGTAAAGCCTTGCCTGTTCTAAACAAGGCAGTTCCTTTCAACCTTTCTGCTTTGGTTGTATTTCCAAAATCTCTTTCTTTTCCTGTTTTCAGGGGATGTCTTTTAATTTGTCTGCTTTCTCTCATTTTGGTAGACAAGACAACACCCTAGGTGAGCCCTCAACTGATCTGCACGGAGCACAACGCTGACATAATTTAAGTGTTATGTTCTCACACACGAGAACGAGATGGGCTGCGAGGGCTGAACCAATTAAAACAACCCAACCCTACGAGCATGATTATGCTATCACATCCCACTGCACCACTACCCACCTGTTCCTTATTTATCTCAAGTGCTAGATTTTCCCTTTGTAAATTCACCACTTTATACCTTTGTCTACGGAAATTCCAACAACCCCAACGCTCCGTAATGTTTCCAACGCTAAAAATCTTTGCCCTCTGTTTCCTGAAGCAGAACATCAGGGAAGAACAACCTCTGACTATAAAGTGCACCAGAATGGAAAGGCCTGGAGAGCAGAACAGGTTGGGCTGCACTAAAAAAAAAAAAAAAACCAAACCCAAAACAGGTGCACAATAAAACAGTATCTTAGAGAGATCTTTGGGGGGGGGGGGGGGGGGGGATAAACAAATAAAACAGGAGCAAGACTTGGTTAACATCATGTTCAAGATGATTACAGAGTATGCTCTTGCCCAGGAAGATCTGTTTTAAGACTCAGGCCCCTTGGTATACTTCTCACACTAAAAAGACAAAGCCGTTCCTCACACAGCTATATGCTAGTATGCTGTTCCTGCCTGGCATCACTGAAAGCTCTAAGTCTCTCTACTCTAGTGGTCACCACCTATATTTTGCAATTCTATAAAGACATAATTACTGACTTTAATGAGACTACCTGCAATGCACAAACATGGGGGATGGGAAAAAGCCTCTAGTCCAAGCAGCAGAGCACATTACAGATCTTTTGTTTTGAAAGATAAACAGTGTATATACGTATCATGTCAAACTCACTTCCATTACACTCAGCTACACATTCTCATTCCCGCTGTGCTAACCTTCCTTCATCACACAAAACTCAAGGTTCTAGTTTTTGCTCTAACTACAGGTACAACTTCTTCATACAACTGTGAAACATGCAGACATTATAGACACACATATACCTGCTTTTCTTAAAGACTAATTTATTAATGTCCTACACCAAACATTATTTTGAAGGTAAGATGAGCGTGTGCTTTCAAAAACCATTGCCTGGATTTCAAAAGAACATGCCCTTTCAGACGAGTATTGTAAATATCTGTCCCTATAGCGCAGTCATTGAGAAATTTGATTATTTTTAGCAAGATGGATGAGAAGTGAAACAAAAAGACAAGTTAAAGAATCAGCATGCCATCAGTGGTAGCTAAAGAGGAAGAGCCTTGAAAACATACCACTACTTTCCTTTCCAATGAAAACCTGATGCATAATGCTTAGAATAAAGTATTTCATCTTTAAAATCACACCACAGACAGCAGGTCACACAGAGGTTTTCACTTCCTCAGTGCGCTCCTGCAAGCAGTACCATGTAACCCTTCCAGGTCGGCTTCATACAGACACCTCCAAGAGCTTGCTCCCCAACCCAAAGCCTCAAGGAGCCATGCCACGGTGGGAAAGAGAGTCTGAATCCCGAGGGCCTTCTCCCGAATCAATTTTTACGCTATATATCACTGGCACCGCATGCTCTTCATCATCTGCTAGCTGCTAAATAAAAAGAAGAGTTTCTGCAACGGATTTGGTTCAGGTTTGACACTGAAAACTGCCTTATAAGGTATAAAAGCCCGAAAGCAGGAAGAGGCTTTGACAAAACTAAGGAAGTTCCTCTGCGCTTGCTCGATGGAGGGGGAGGGGTTTTTTTCTTCCACAGAGAGAAGTAACACAGAATAAATGACATTATGCACATACCGAAATAAAGCTACATACATAAAGGCCCCCCAGACAGCGCCCGACAGAGCAGTGACTCCTCTAAGCGAGAGCACTTCGGGAGCTCCCAGGCAGCCCCACACCGCAGCCGCACGATCCTTCTCCCCGCTCGCCACCCCCGGCTCCGGCAGCCGCACAGGGTCCCCGCACCCCTGCGGGCACCGGCCGAGGAGACAGAGGCGGCTGCTCCGCGGGGCCCCGGCCGGCGGCGCGGCCCGAAGGCTCCGCGAAGGGGAGCGGCCGGCACGGCCCCGGTGCGAGCGGGCTGCCGGAGGCGCGGACCGACGGCGGGGGAGCGGGGCCGCGCCGGGACATCCCTCCCCGCCGGGCGACCGCGAGGGGCCCGAGGGGAGCGGAGGGCTGCCGGGTGCTCCCCCCAGCCCGGCCCGGCCCTCCCGCTACCGGCTCGGGCGCGGCTGCCCAGCTCGGCGCCGGCCCCACGGCGGGCAGCGCGACCCCCGCCGCCATCTGCAGCAGCGGAACCCGCCCGGCCCCGCCCCGGGCGGCACCGAGCTGTCAGCGGCCGCCCCGGCCGTCGCTCACCCCGTGCCGCAGTCCACCACACAGGCCGGAAGGCGCCCTGCCATGCTCCTCGGTAGCGGCGGTGCTGGGGATGGCGGGCAGCCCTGGGCGCGCTCCGGCTGGGCTCGGCTCGGCTCGGCTCGGCTCGGCGGCGGGCACTTCCGCAAGGCGGGCGCTCCCTCCCCCGCCCGCTCGCAGGCACGGCCCGGCGAGCCCAAGATGGCTGACCCGCCCCTCCCTGCGCGCGGTGGCGAGGGCGGGCGCGACAACCTCAGCCCTCCGTGACGTCCGATCTCGCGGCCTCGCCCCTGCGAGGCGGCGCGAAGTGGAGCGGTCGGGAGGGTTCGTACCCAACCCCCGCCCCGGCAGCCGCCACCGGCCTCCTCGGGGGCGTCGAGCAAAGGAGGGCGGCTGAAGTGGCGGTGTCGTGGTGAAAACCTGAGAGAAGACGGCGAGAGGGGTTGTGTGGTGCGAGGAGGGTGCTGAAAAGGATGAGGGGACGGCTTCCTGCAGGCCCTGTCGTGCCCGACGCCCTCCCCAGAAAATGTGTCACCAAAGGGCAAATGCAGGAGGCCGCGCTCCTCACGGTGCTTGTTGGTGTTGCCGGACGCTAGCTGGGCTGGCGAATGAAACACCCGCCGGGGAAAGTGCCAAATACCCCGCTGCACCAGCCTCCGTGAAAAACCTGATTCTCCTCCGCTGTACTCAGAGGAAACCCTCAGGCCCCCCTCACCCATGGACCTCCGCAGGAGCACCAAACCCACACCTCACGCTCCCCATCCCTCAAAATCCTGCAGCCCGAGGCGGGATGGTGCGGCACTGCCAGGCCAGCCCAGCAAGCAGCTTTTCCCAGCCGCCCACCAGTCTACCCTGCTGCCCGCCAGTATGCTGATGGTGCCACCGTCTCCATGCCATGCCCCCACGTAACTGGAGCAAACAAGCACAGCCATTCCCCGATCGGCCGTCCCAGCACACCCACTGATGGGGTTGGTGGCGTCCGTCACTTCTTGGGTTTAGCCATAGGCCCCTGTCCTCCTTTTGAAGGATTTTTGGTCCCAAAGGGAGAAGGGCATGCACTGTTGGGGCTCTGGCGTTCAGGTGGACAAAATTAAAAAAAAAACCATTCAAGGCCTTGCTCTTTTGTTTCTCCCTCTCTCCACCTTTCACAGCCCTTCAGGCTTTGAAGGACACACTGCTGTGTCTGCCAGGTCTGGCCTGGTTCTTGCCCCATGGGGTACTGTAGCCACACACCATTTTTTGTTTATTTTCAAAGTATTTTCATGTTTTAAACAGCTCCAGTATTGGGGCTTTCAGGTATTTTCAGTCTGTTACTTGCTGCTACCACCTTGGCAATGTGAGGTTGTGAGCTTCATGGTATAACCCAATGTCTCACTGGGGACAAATTTGGTAGTCCATCCAAAGGAGTAATTGTCAGGGCTCTAATGGGCCTTAATGGCCCTAATCAGCCTCACTTGAGGCCTCCACCCCACAATCCCTGCCCAAGGACACAGGAGACCCATTTAAGTTCAGCCCTGGGCCCTCAGTTACTGTCCGAGTTATGCCGTAGGTGCGTGTTGACCTAGTCTTGCTTTCTGGCTTGATACTAGACTTGCCTTGTCTCTATGGGCCTCCCTGGTTACCATCACTGACCCTAGTCCTGGTCTGCAGATGGACATCCTGGCTTCACCTTGGACCTGTTTCACCACCATGAACTTGTCTGATGATCTAGAATCTTGGTTGAACTTAGCCACTAACTTTGGGTCTGCCCATCTCACCTCAACAATGTGCTGCGGGACATGTCTAGCCCGATGAGTCCCCAGACCTGCTGGCTGTGTTATTGCAGGTGGATCCATGTCCTTTAGGGAGTCCCTGACCATCAAGGTATCCTAACAGTGGTCTTGCTTCCTCCTTCAAGCATTAGTCCTCCCCACTTAGTTTAACCTGTCTCTAATTAATAGGCTCATTCCCTGAGTTCACTGTAGGGTTAGACAAGAGTCAGTGCCAATGCAAAGGGTTAGGTACATGCCCTTCAGGTTGAGATAGGAGGGAGCAAAACCATCCCTTTTTGTAGCAGCAGCTAGACAGTTCAGTTGTGAAGTTCAAGCCACCATCTGGCTTCTGTAGGCTGCCAGATCTTCCTGAACAAGGAAAGGAGATATTGAGAATGTTAACATTTTTATTTTAATGTCAGAGCAAATTACGAGTAGGACATTATGAGGCAGTTTACAGATAATGAAAGCGATTTCTGCAGGATATTGTGCAGCCTGTGAGCTATGCTGTGCTGGAATATGAAAAATGAGTGTCTCTGAAAGCTTTTCAGAAAAAGTGCAAATAGCCCTTTTTAAATGCATGTGCCTGTGTATGTGCATAGGTACGTATTTATCTAAAACAAATACAGTTAGTATATAAAGTAGCATTTGGACTTTTCGCTTTCCTCTTGGTTTTATTACCCAGTATTCAGGTTTATACATGCAGCAGGTTCAACTGCTGCGTGTGACAGATGGAGTCCTGGAACGAGAAAGCAGCTTAGCGCTCCAGCTACAGGAGTTCAAGTAACCCCCCAGAGAAGTGTGAGACAAGGGCCAGAAATACGTGACATGCAGAAAGCGTGGAGCTCAGGTCTCATCCTGGCTATACAGCTCATAGAGCCGGCACAAGGGGGATCAGCACCACCGAGTCAGTATGCCCAGCTGTTGTCCCACAAACGGGGTCCAACACCCACTGTGCAATAAGCCAACCACACACACCAAGCTGAGATATTTATTTATTTCAGTTCTGCGCAGAAAAGGGTGCTAGGTGGAAATTCCACAAAGCTAGCGCACCTCCTTGTTTCACTTTACAGTTTATATAAATTTTTACTTCAGTATACTCCGCCTTTGGCACCTCCCAAGTATTATGTGATTGGTTAGTAACTTACATATGATTACACAACTTAATATTGTGCGTTTTTAGAAGGTAGGGGTCTCTTTTGGGCAAGGGTCTTCTAACCAAGGGGTGTGATTTTTAGTATTATAATGAGGGTAGTTCTTCTAAGGACACTATTATTTTCTGTTATGCTGACTACTCCTAATTGAAGCATAAACAAAATTAATTAGCTCACATATTTTCCAGGATGTCCTTCCTCTGAATGTTTTTCGCTGATTAGATGTCCTTCCTTAAATTACATATGACAGTACAAAGTACAGATAGACCTGACAAACTGACCTGACAAACAAGACTATCTATGTTAGGTATTACATATGGATTTAATCCTTTCAATGTTGCACTCCATTTCCCCACTTTGAGAGTATGTAGAAGGATTTTATTTAATTCTCATCTTTTCTGAGTTTGTTTACCAAGTACGGAACATTTCCAAGAACTCTGAATAATAACATGTAAATATGGAAACACAATTAACATAGTTGATAGAATCATTAACAATTTTTTTTACTCACAAACTCAAATCAGGGAACGAGGAAGTTAACCATTTAATTCTCCTCAAACCCTTGAGAGTTATCACTCTTCTGGATTTCATGTAATATTTTAGCGTGTTTCAAATTTCTTCCAAATCTGTTTAAATTCTTCCTCCTTGATCTACATAAACACAGCAACTTGTATTTATTACAGTACATACCCCTCCCTGAGAGGTCAGTAACATATCCAAAGCCACCCTATTTTGTAAAGTAATTTTAGATAATTCTGATACTTCCTCCCATAATGCTTGAATGGCATCAAATGTCTTATTTCCAATACTTTCTATAGTGGTGGAAATGTTAGCAATAGCCTTTTCTAATCCACTAACTCCTAACCAGAGTATAAATCAATGTGCAAAAGAATGGAATGCTGTTGGTCTTTCAGTTAATGGATTATACGTTTTTTAGCTCTTCAAAAAAGTTCTCAACCATATCTGATCCTTTTTCCCCAGTTTATCTGTAACTGTAATAGTTGGTACCACAGGCTCACAAAGTACAGATTCCTGACCAATTTATCAGCAACCACTTTCAGGCCTTGGCACAAATCCAATACCAGCCTGTTCCACTTGGCACTGGCCAAACAGTATGTTTTTACTCCTATTATTAAGATCCCTACTGGGATTATATAATTGTACATTAAGTATAGTTCCCTACAAAAGTCGTATTTAATAGACAATTTTTTGCTGTCCTTTCGGAGGGCTGCATATTTGTATACAGGTACAATACCTATTTTTAGATGTTGGGATAGTTACATCCCACTCCTGCAATTCTAATGGCTCTTCAGGAAATGTATACCTAGCCATAACTTTCCCCATGATATACTGGAAGGAATAGGTATTGCTATTAAAAGAATCCCTTTGGTCGCATGTTCAGGAAAATGAGTACAAACCAAACAGTCCAATCGATTTGTAACCTTCATAGTCTCTTGAATTAATTCAAATGGAGATTATGACTCCATGGGTTTCCTGGTTCCCTGTGAGACAGGCTGATTGACAAACACCACATACTTAACATTAACATTCCCCGTATTCTGCCCCTCAAGGGAGTTTGTGTATTTATACAATTATCTAAGAAAAGGTATTAAGATTATCAAACTTTAGCTGCAATGCAAATCAAAATAAGATTTTTCAGAGTTCCAGTCACAAGTCATTTGATTCTGCTGTTTCAATTTCAAAGCGTTCATTTCTTCAGAGGTCCATTCCTTTGTTGGTGTTTTCTTCACCTTTGTATAATGAATCCAAGAGTCAATTCCTCTCACCTTCACTGCAGTATAGGTAGTAAGTAACACTAAATAAGGTCCTTTCCACCTTTCCTTCAACAGCTTGTCTTTCAGTTTCATATGTAAACCTCGTCGCCTGGCTGGAATTCATGCACTGGAGTATCCCGAGGTACCAGCGCTCATTCATTCAGGCATCTATGAAGGGAAGGCAAAGTCTGCCCTAAAGATAGTAAGCAGTTAGGTAACATTTCTTTTACGGTTTCATGCATTTGGCTTTCCTTCCTGGTTAATTCATCTACAGGATATGGTTTACCCTATAATATTTCAGATGGACTGACTCCCTCTCATACTTTCAAAGGGATCCTAATCCTTGCTAAAGCTATAGGTAGAACATCTGCCCACTTCATTTGAGTTTCCTGACATAATTTTGATTGTCTGTCTGATTCATTCTCTCAACCTTCCCAGTTGACTGAGGTCTCCAAGGAGTATGTAATTCCCATTTTATCTGTAAAAATTTAGCTACTCCCTGTACTATCTCAGCAGTAAAGTGTGGTCCCTGATTTCAGGATATTCCTTCAGGAACCCCAACCTTGGAATTCTTCCTTTTAGTAATGCTCTAATCACTTCCCTTGACTTGTGGGTACTACATGGGAATGCCTCAGGCCAGCTAGAAAAAGTATCTATTCAGACTAAAAGGTACTTAAAACGGTTACACCACGGTAACTCAGAAAAATCAGTTTGCCCCTATTCTCCTGGAGATGGTCCTCGCTTAACTTCTCTTGAAGGAAGTTTTCTTTGTATTTTTGGATTATTCCTACAACATTGTTGACAGCACCGAACTGTACTATCAGCTGTTTTCTGTAATTTTGAACCTGTGGCATGCCTCTTTGCACTGGCAGCTAAAGCATCGGCTCCCATGTGAGATTCACTGTGAGTTCTCTTTAATATTTCTCTTACCGTTGGAGTAATAATCAATATTTGTTCATCCTTAGTCACTCACCAGCCATCCTTTGACTTAGTACATTCTAGGCACTTAGCAAGTTGGTCCTTTTCCTTAGAGTATTTCGCGGGTGTCCACCGAACATTTCTCAGTGGAAGTAGCGCTCCAGTTAATAACCCTTCCTTTACTGCCCGCTTGGCTGCCTGGTCAGTTTTTCGGTTTCCTGTTACAATTTCGGTTTGACCCCTCTGATGAGCTTTGCAGTGTACAACTGCGACCTCCCTTGGTTCCAAAACAGCTTGCAGTAGTTTTAAAATTTCTTGCCCATATTTAATGGGATTCCCTTGAGAAGACAACAGTCCATGCTCCTTCCAGATGGCTCCACGTGCACGTAGTACTCCAAATGTATATTTAGAGTCTGTATAAATATTTACCTTTTTGTCCTTTGACAATTCCAGCTTTTCACCCTTTTCTGCACTGAACTGAACTAAGTATCTTGTCTGTGTGTGTACGACTGACTTATTACACACTGGGTGTCAGACCCTGTCTGTGGGACAACATGGCTGTAGTGAGTTTTTAACAGTGTAATCGTTAGTGTACCATACCTGACTGTTCTTTATTACCTAATATTTCCGAATAATGCTCCTGATCAGTCTAGCTAAGCTTTAATAGCAAAGTCAAAGGACAGGTAATAGACCTGCTGTGAAAGTATGCTCATGACATTTTGCTAAGAGAAGCATCATTGCACTGTAAAACTTTAAATCATACCCACAAGCACTTCCTGTAATGCCCTCTACAGAAAATATCCCATAGCTGCATTTATTTTTTTCCTCCTTGTGAGTACAAGCATTTTCTGCAAAATGGTGAGAGCCTGAGCAGGAAAAAAAACCTGCAGTTCATATGGAAAGTGAAACAAATCTGTTAAGTAACTCCATCGCGATCCCTTTGCTATCAGTTTGTGTTCTTCCTGAGTCTGCATTAAGAATGACATTGAAAAGGAGCAGTGCTGGTACATTTTGTTTTACTGAATTTCAGTGGAATTTACGTTAGAGGACCAAAAAGCATAAGATTTCTCTGAATATCAAGGTGCCAAGTCAACGACAGTTTTGCAAGGGAAGGAGTTGAAAGACTGAACTCCCTGGCCATGAGATCTCATGTTTCATTTTATTAGTCTTGCCAGATGCAGTTCTTCAGGTGGCTGTGGACCCAGGCGCCAGTCCAATAAAATAAAGGTGCACAATTTCTCTTTAAGCAATATTATCTCATGTTGTTGTACCATAAACACAAGTTTGGCGTATTACTCATCAAAGTTCAAATAGATCAATCTGAATTTCCATACTGCTTCCTCTATAGACCCTTTGTACTTCATGCATTGGCATCTGGATTTTCTTGGTGGGTATTTTTAGTGTAGAAGTCTTGTGCTCAAATTACAAAATTGAGCTTATAAAGCTAAAATTCAGCTAGATCCAGCAGGATTGCAGTGCTGACTGATATATTTCAAAACTTTCTTGCATTGAAATGTTTTCCAACCCTTACTTATTTCTTCAGTACAGGAGCAGCAGGAAAAGCCTACTGCTTGTTTTCATGGTGTAATTTCCTGAATCTTTTCATCCTCATTTGTCCAGAAGTCAGTTCCAAACTTATGCAAAGTTTTTCACTGTTTCAGGGTGTACCAGAAATCAAATTTTTGAAGTGTAGAGGCGATGTCTTGTATGTTCTCAATCTTACCAATTGAATGGGAGTGAATAAAACTGTAAATTGCCTTTTTCTGGTACTGTCCAATACAGCACACATAATCCAGCAATATTATCATTCTATGATGCATCAAAGTCCAGCTTTTATAAGCACAGTTGGGTTTCAGGTAACCTTTTCCTGAATATCCATGATAACAGAAGTAATTACCATTGCAGAGCATCCTCCTTCTGTTGCTGTCTGCCTCCAGGCAGTTTACAATGTAACTACAGAACAAAGAATGCAGGTGAACACACATTGCATGAGGAATGAGAAGATAAAAGTTCATAAGGAAAGTATTTCTATTAGTCAACAAGTAAACACAGGAGCAGTCTAACTGTTTGATTTAGATGGAGGGAATTTGCAGACAATTTCCCACAATTTTTATATAAATAAGTCTTGGGGCTCCAAATTTTTCCATGATGCAGGTATGATTTACTAGGTGCAGCAATACTACATATTAAAATTTCACAAGTCCTTCAGCCTGAAGACGCGCATACCTAGACAAAAGCATTACAAATCGCTTGCTAAGCTATGTGGGAAGCTTTTCAGCATCCTGCTCATTCTGGATCCTTTTCACGCAGTTAATGGCCTGCCCTTGAGCATGCAGAGAGAACAACTCTGTGAATCCATATATAGATCGAGGCCTGGGAAGCAGAGTAAGTGCAAGGTCCAAGAAAAAACTAAAGGAAGTAAAAGTTGCAAGGGTGAAGGGGTTTTGGAAATGCCCAGGAGAGCTGAGAATATAATCTTGCCCGGGTCAGCATGTTGCCATTTAGATTGGTATAAACTGAATTTAAAAGGCAGGTTAATAATCCAGTACATCACACTGAATATCCATTAAGCCCAAGTAAAGCTGACAATTAAATCTAGAGAAACAGCCAAGGAAAACCAGGTCTAGGTTATCCATTAGAGAATATTAACTTTATTGTAATTATTTATTGTAAAGTACATTGCTTAATCATTTATCCATCATGTTCTGAGTATTTTAATACAAATAGGTTTTACCAGTAGTTGGTGGAATACTACAGAGAGTTAAACAAGAAAACATTTTATCTACCCTGATATAAGATGTATGTAGATTTCTTCCAGGAAGGGCCACAAGCAAAATTATAGTGTTATTGGTTGATTTTGGCATAGTTATAACAACAGCCATATGGGAGGCATGTAATTTCATGGAGCTGCACATGGTGAAGTCATGGCAAATTACCAGGATCTCATTTGATGTGGCTACTCTCCAGGAGTTCTGATCAACTAAAACCATTAACATTCAAAATATAATTAGTCAAACCGTATATTTTTTTTTGAAATGACAAATGGAAAAAACCAACTGTGATTCTTTGTACACTGAAACAAGGTATGGAAGGAGAGAGAAAAACTTATAAACTGGGGTTGTTTATATCTTTGGACTGTTGCAATGATAACACCGTTATTGCCCATCATATTTGCTAGGAATAACAGTAAAATGTGTGTCAAAAGATAAACCTAGAAAATATAAAGGAAGAATTTGACTGAAAATGTGATTACTTACACAGGAACTTTGATGTTCTGGGCAGAGGCAAAATCTGCAAAAGTCATGCTGTCCAGAGAAACACTGCATTCCTACTTACAGCTTGCTTTTCCATGCAAAATTGTTTATCTCTGTGCTGTTATTCTGTGCTTTCTCACAACAAAAACGTCTTGTTCATTTATAAAGCTTCTGCAAGGGAATTAGCAGAATGATGGCAGCAGGACTGCTACAACAGCAAAGCAGGGTACAAACCTCTGTGTTTGTGTTGTATCTATACTGCACAGGCTCCACACAGTCACGCCTGGGAGCCAAGAAATAGCAATACATCGCTTGGTCGTGATCAGAAAATCTGTGCTTTCTCATGTAATCGAAACATTTTTATGTGTTCTCAGTTGTACTTATTTACTTTCTTGGCTGTGTATTGCTACCTTTTTCATATGACTTATACACGTCTCACAACTGAGAACCTAAATCAATCACAGCTGTAAGTATCTGACTTGCATTAGCAGTTGTACTTTAGGCATCAACTTTCATATTCACCACATCATGAACCACTAATTTCATTAAAACCCATGATAACTTGCAAACATATATAAACCCACTATTTTTAATTTAGTGATCTCTTATTTTTTATTAAAAGAGGTCATCCACTTTCTAAATCAAATCAGGATATCACTAGTTTGCAGTTTAGCAGCCATTGCAGGTATCTGTAACCAATGAGGTTTCCAGCAGAACACAGAGGCTCACCAGGCTAAAACCAAGCCTTAAAAAAGTGGCAAGTATAAGAGCAGGAAAAGTGCCACATCATCAGTGCTTGGAGGATCAAGATGATCCAAGTGGGTCATTTCACAAAAGTAGTAGCAGGAAGAGTCACAAAGCATACACAAATTTTATTCAAAATAATACAGTTTTAAGCACTCAGGTTTCTTAGAGCCTTGTCATTAAGGTAAAACAGTTAAGAAAACAGCTGTGTAACAGCCCAGCAACGGTCAAAAATAACAAAATGTTTGTAAATACACAAAAGGGGACTGAGAACAAAATGGAAATATTAACTATCACAGTCTAATTATATATAATAATAATATCTGTATATCCACTATGGATTTTTGAGCTATTCAAACATTTGGAACTGCAAGCAATTGAATGTATGACAGGTAAACAAATTAGTTTCTGTTCTGAGATGCTTGTTCAGACTTTAACAGAGGTTTACCAACTTTTGAGAGGGTTTTGCTGCTAATATTTGACCTCCCACTCCAAATGGCTTTTCACAAGAGGATTGTTTAGAAACACTTGTATTATACGTTTTGGGGTTTTTTTCCTTGTTTTGTGACTTTTGAAAAAAAAAATAAATCTCTTTGGTTGATCCAAAACTGTTGACTCCTCAGATTAGCTTTTAGAAGACAATAGATGCTAAAGGCTACTATGTCACAAATGTGGCCGTTGTGCCATGTTACTCTTGTTGTACTTCAAGATAACACAGGGAGGGGAGGAGAGCTAGGAGGAGAATTTGGAACCGGCATAGACAGATGTCCTTCTCTGGATGCAGCAGCGTGCTGCTTGAAAATGGTACCAGCCTTTCCAGTCAGCTGGATACTATAGCATTCACAGTTCCATTGGCAGAAGCATGAATTAGCACTCTGTAATTGCCTCCAGACAAAATGAGACATAACTAAAAATATCCTCTCTGATGGGTTAAATAATGTGGCTGCCTTCTTTCTAGCAGGATAAGGAATGTTCTCTCTAGCAGAATGAGGAATGGCCTCTCCAGCAGCACCGGGGAATAGCAATGAACAGCTTGTGCAGTATCTTTTTCAATTATCACAGCTACCCGGAGCCCAAGTTTCTTGTTAAGATGCATGACTTATTTAGACACAATGAACAATAATAGTCAAATTAGTCAACAGTGGAAACACTTAAAAATACTGTATGCCTTAATAAATCAATCAATCGATCAATCTATTTCTAGTGACAATGCTGTATGCATAAAAAATGGAAACCATTTCAAAGCACTATTTCTGAGTGCTGGGTACCATCACACTAGCCTGGTAATACACAGAGTAAGAAACTGTTAACTCATTTCTGTAAAGTTGGGGTTTCTTGCTTGTCCTGCCGAAAGACTGTAGGAAATTTTCCTGAAATAATACCTTAATGGGTCATCAAAATGCATAAAAGCTGATTTGCAACTCTGCAGTGCTGTGTCAGCCCCTGTAAGGGTTATATGGGTGTCTGTGAAGACCACAGTCAATTTGTAAGAATGTGCTTTTCACATGTCCAGTACCAGAAATATATCAAAACTAACAGAAATATTGTATCCAAACATTTCACTCTACGGCTTTGAAAAGTTACTAAAAGCAAACACTGTGGCAAATGATGCTAATGAATATATAAGTTGGGCAAGATCTTACAGACAAACAGATCACATGAATTATGTTAGGCCTTATTGTAAGAATAGGGGCATTAAAATATCTCTTCGGGGCACTACATGTATTTTGACATTGGTGTGCCATCCTAACAAGTCAACCAACCTGACCTTTAAGGACAGCATATTTTGAAACCTTTCTGTCTGAAAACAATGCAGTGGCAAAGCCCAAAATCAGTAGCTCTGTCAGTGCAATTTCTCATCTGGTAAACTTTAATTTTTGGTGCAGTCTAAGAGCTTCTGCACTGGAAAGACCATAGGTACTTGTTGACATCACAAGATGCAAAACCCAGGAACCTTCCCTCCTGTATTTCCCTGCAGAATAACTTCCAGTTTAATCCATTTGCGTGCTCTATATATAGAATCTATATATCCAGGGTAATTCTCCCATGCTAATACTGTAAGAATCAATATGGGACATTTGTTCCTTTGCTTTAGGCTCTTCTTATGAGAATACCTGACTTATCTGGAATATTATGCATGCCCAGCAAGGGACTCAGTTAACTATTACCATATTGGGCAATACTGCAATTCATTTTGAATAGTACCTCATGCTGCAATGAGCCTCAGTGAATCATTGTGATTATTCATACAGGAATGTGCAAAAGCACAAATATCAAAATCTGTTCTGTGTTCTCCGGAACATACAGGGTCAGATTACATGCGATTCCAACTGTTTAGCCTTGTGCTGGCAAAACTACCTGACTTGACCTTTAGAAAGTTGCTTTTATGGGAACATTTGGTTTAAGTAAAAATCACATTTGACTCTCTGTTAAGGCCTGTTTGGTTGTTTGGATTGCATCTCCACACAGAGCAGGCACTCGTGCTCATACATGCGTTTCTGCTACCTATGGCATTCAAATGACCCTCTACATGTCAACACACGTGAAGGTTACACATGCAGTCTCCTCCTGCGTATTTCTCAATGGCATGGTAACCCTGTAATTCAGAACACTTCTGAAGGTTTACTTTCCATTTACTTTTTGTTTTGCTTGGCTACACTTTCAAATGGTTTTAAAAATTGTCTTTTTTTAATAAATTATGATCACAGTTCATCTACTAAAAATAATTGACTGATAGTGATTTAGTCATTTTCAGTCTGGGAAATCCCATTGCCAATTAAGATTCCTGTTTTCTTTACTGTTATAAATCAGCAAAGTAAAGAGACTGAAATAAGTGATGACAAGTTCCCCAAACAAGTTGTTTTACTGGACTGTAATCTTATTACTGGCTAATATGTTCAAGTACTGTTCAGTAGGAAGCAGAAAAAGCTCTCCATTCTAGTTCATTTTCTACAGCTATTAAAAGTAATGGTTGATAAAAAGCTACATTGCAAAAATATTTGTGGTTTTTAGTTCTAATACATCTGCAGCTTAACATTTTTCCTGTAAGTACTGTTAGTTTTCATAGTAAGCAGCATAAATTTTTTTCAAAATAATACAGTTTTAAGCACTCAGGTTTCTTAGAGCCTTGTCATAAGATAAAACAGTTAAGAAAACAGCTGTGTAACAGCCCAGCAACGGTCAAAAATACAAAATGTTTGTAAATACGCAAAAGGGGACTGAGAACAAAACAGAAATTGTAACTATCACAGTCTAATTCGTAATATACCCAAATTTTGATCTTTTCATGTCAGCATCTCAAGAATTGGATAGGAACAGGGGAAGGCAGTGAAGACAGTTGAGCAACAGAACTGTCCACTCAATCGCAAACGGCTTCATGCAAAGTGGGGTTTAGGAGGCGAGGACACTTCAAGGGCGGTTGAGGACAACTATAAGACACATTAAAACTCAAATGGTGCAAAGAAGGTGAAGTGGAACAACTATTACAAGTTATGTGGCAAGAATATTAACAAGTGGGCTAAACCCAAGCAAAACAAAGCATTTTCTTTTATGGCACAAGACTCTATCTAAATAAAGCCTTAACAGTTAATGTTTTACAGCATAACTGGGTTCATAGAAGGGATTAGACAAGTTCATTGGTCCATCAAGAGCTATTAAATATATTGGCTGAATTACAGACTTCCAGATAAGGATGCTGTAAACCATTTATTTCTAAAAACTGCAAGGAAGTGCCATGGAAAAAACTACTCTGTAAGTAAGTGCCTTGTTTCCAGTACCCTTTTCCCAGGCATCCATTACAAGTCATTGTGGAGACGTGATTCTGAGCTACACGGACATTTGGTCTAATCCAACAGGACAGGGGGAAACACTGCTGTCATGCATCCTATGCCAAGTCTAATCCTGAACACTTAGATTACATCCTTCCCCTAAGGAGGACAGTTTCTTCTGCTGCTTTGTCTTGTTCATCAACTTGAACACCCTGTTCATCAAAGATCTGATCCAAATCCCTCTGAAGGAAGCATTTCTCTAAAATAAGTAGATTCAATTCCTTTGTAGAGACCTATTATGAGACCTACGGAGTATTAAATTTCTTTCTTGGGATCTGATCTATTTAATCTAAATCAGCTATTATGTTCTCATAAGTAGAATATACAAGAGCAGAAACTAAATTCAAATTTTCTTTCTAAGTGCAATTGAGCAGGTCTGTAAAATAAAATTGAGGATGTTTTCTTTTATGAAAATATTAGAGCTGCTGGGAAGTAGATATAATCTTGCTTTGCCTATAAAAGTGCTATTTATGTAACTAAAATATTCACAGCAAGAAAAATAAATATACAGTATGTGTATATTTGCAATATATACACAGTTTTATTACATGTGATTACTGAAACTAATTCCTAAAGAAGGAACAGTAAAAAAAAAAAAAAGAGGGAAAAGATATCATTCTACAACACTTTCTTTCAGAGAAGACATCATGTGAACTTTTACAATAGGAAGCAAATTACTTACTCAAGAGCTAAAAATACAGGAGTCCTATGATATTTCTAAGTGTAAAAAGTACACTGGGCTTCTGACAATCTTGACCCATTTTTCTTCAAATGCCTCAGGAACCACAGCAAAAGTGCCTCATCCTGTGATGAAGAGAAGCAGTTTTCTTTTGTTTGCCTGCCTTGGTCAAAGTGTTTAAAATCAAAGCATTATCGAGTTGGATTTAGCTGTGTGACCACATTGAGATGCAGACTGCATAGCCTCATAAAAAAATAAAGAAAACTCACATGCAAGAGAGAACACATGGAGCTACACTCAGAAAGATGGTTTTAATTCACACTTGGGATTTCATGTGCTTTCCACTGTCAAAGGAGACTGAAGGAAAAAAAGATGGGAATCTGTGCATCTCCTGATATTTTGCCATCCCTAGCACCAGCTGCTGCCCCTCACTGTGGCACAGCACTGGGAAGGGCAGCTAACCGAGTTGAGCTTCATTATGCTGGCTCTCAGGTGAATTCCCCTTTTCCAGAGCTTTGCTAGCACTGCATGATCAGGTAAGATCAAAGAGGCTGAGAATCTGCACCTTCCCTGTTGCCTTATTTATTCCCCATGTTCATAGGAACACATGCAGCTTTTTTTAAAAATATAAAACATTCACCCCATTTTAATATAAATTATGCATATTTTTCAAGATACTTGGTAAAAGCACTAGTAGCTATAAAAAAAGTGTTATGCATAGTTTCTCTGTCAGACTACTGTAAATCGTAACTCTTTGGTTGTCTTCTCAGGTTTAGCTGCTTATTCACTAACTCACCTTAGGTAAGCCACGTGAGTTCACTGAGTCTCACTATAAATACTTAGAGCAAAGATGTGCAAGACCTAAGAAAATTAGATGCTGTGAGACATACACATTTTAGTAACTACATATTATATAATTTTCAGCATCTCCAAATTTGACAGAAAGTACCATTTCAGGAGGACTGATATTTTCCTGCAGTGTTGTCTAAGAAATTAATTTTACCTGAAATCTCTTTCCAAAGTTGTAAAGTCAAAATTTCATATAAAAGCACCACATTGCATAGATTGGCGGTTTTGGCTTCAAGGCAGCCGATAGCGAGGACGGAAGCACACCAAATCAATACAGTATAATTTATAATATATACTCAGAATACATCCAGAAAAGACAGTTGGAACCAAGAGCATAATTCACTGCATTTCCTTGTGTTGTTTAGACTATAAATGCTTCAGGGTAGGGATTGTATCTCGCTACTTGTAACAACCAGTTTTATGAGGCATCAAGCTTGTTGGATGTCTCTTAGTGCCACTGTATGCAAATGACAACACAGGTATATTACGAAATGAGTGCTCACAAAAAACCCAAACCTGTTTCAGACTAGAAGTTCTTGAAAGATTTTTCTTTTCTTCTTAAGAAGTAACTTTTATTTATACACAGGAAATAATTCAAGTCCAACAGTAACATTCACACAGACATATGATGGTAAGACATAACATTTTTATATGAGAGATAATGAATGTCTTCAATCGCTGTGTGAGCCGGCACAGGCAGGGTGCGGGAACAACCACAAAACCACGGTTGAAATGCAAAGAGTAAATTTATTGTCGATACCTCGCGATCCGCAGCACCCAGGTGGAGGCATCTAAGTGGGGACGCAGGCACTGCAGAGCTCGGTCCTTGCTAGAGAGCAAAAAGCTAACAAATCTGCTGCTGCTCGCCTGTTATATCAGGGATTTAGCAGGCGTATTTTTCCACTGTGCTCTGATCTTTCCCGCAGCAGGGCAGGAATCTCAAGAGTGTTCGATAAGGTGCCTCCGAGTCCATGCCAGGCCTATGTTATCTGAATACAGATGTTCTCCTTGTCAAGCACATGGAACTAAACAACACTCAGGGTGATATATGTATTTTTCGACACCCCAGCTGCAAATCACTTGAGTGTGTTTACAATCCTCCTCGCCAATCTTCCATTATTTTCCCGAGCACTAACTTGTAGGATCGGTGAAATATCTTGTTTTATTTCAACAGTTTGTAAGTGGGAATAGCACTTAAATTAATTTCACAGCTATATCATATGTATCACCTCACTGCAGTTAAATATCATTTACCTTTCTGCTCATCTGGATACATTGCTTACTATTATTTCCCAGCAGTTTTTACTCAAAAATTCCCCAAATACGTAATAGTTGAATTTTGCAAGAAGATGCATTTATGTTAGCAAGTAAACACTGAATAATCTGCAACACATTACATACACCAGTGGTTATCTTTAGGTTGGTATTATGAGCTCAATTCTTAAATGCTAATCAGCACTGACTACAAGGAGGTAATGTGGACTACAAAACCAACACGAACAAGACCAGACCCTGATTTTGCAATTTCATCTAGTTTATTTTAATCACTGCTTTTTGGTAGATTTTAAGTTTGCCTGGTATTTCCTTTTACATCTTGGTTAGTCAGTAACTTGTGCATCTCAAAATCAAACTTAAGGTAACTGTGCTTTAACACAGCTCATACGCCTTCACAATTCATCTTTTTCAATGCTATTAAAACTGCGCTGATAGCAAAGCAGACATCTATTTTGAGAATTAATTAGTTCCTACTACTTCAAGGTCCTGTGAGATTTTGTACCGCAGAGTGTAAAGATTATGGTAACTACGAAACAAAGATTCCACCATCTCACTGCATTTTAGGACATTTCTCAAGGGTCTTGCTCACGTCGGTTTTTCTTTCTTCCCTCTTTTTGACAGACCAGTTTCAAGCTCCATCCCACTTCTCCATCTCAAGTTCTTCAGTTCGTGCTCTCTTCCTCTGCCCTCCCTCTTCCTCCACCTTTTGGTCCCCTTCTGTTTTTTGACCTGCTTATTCCCCTGCTTTGAAAAAGACGGTCTAAGTGCTAGGAGGTGGCTCGTCCCCCCTCCTCCCTGAGCTGTTCCACCCGCCCTATCGTGACAGACGGTCGACCCGGAGGGAGCAGCAGCGCTGCTGCTGCGGACCGCCAGCACCGCTCCCCGGGGCCCGGGCGGAGCTCCCCAGCCGCAGGGGGGTCACCCGCGCTCCTGACGGAACGACCAAAACCCCGCGTTACTACGCTTTTGCCCAGCCCGCCGGCGGCTTTTCGCCAGGGCAAGGAGCAGCGGCTCCGCCTTCCCCGTTCTCGCCGGTCAGAGCCCCCGCCGCCCCCAGCCGGCTCTGGGCAGGACCCCACGCCTGCCTGCGCCTGCCTCTGCCGGGCGGGGCCCTCCGCTGCCGCCCCTCCGGAGCGAGCCTGTCACCGGCGCGGCCGGCGGCGGAACGCCGAGCGTCCCCGAGCGAGACACGGAGCACAGCCCCGCTCACGGGCCTGGCTGCTGCCCGGCCCCGGGCACCGCCACCTCGGGCCTTTACGCGCCGAGACGTTCCGGCCCAGCGCGCGAACCCAGCAGGGAGGGCGGGCGGGCGGCCCCGCCAGCCCCGGGGCGCTCCCCGGTGCCGGGCCGCGGGGCGGGAACACCCGCCGAGGGGCGGGGGGCGGCCGGCAGGGGTGGCGAGCGGCTGGCCGAGCGGCTCGATGGGGCCGGCCTGCGGGCGGGGCGGGGCCGGCGCTCGCTCGCGGCCTCGGGGATGGATTCTCGGCGCGCGGCGTAGCCGCCGCCGCTCGCGCACGCCACCATCTTAGAGGGCGGGCGGGAGGGAGGGGAGGGAAGCGAAGCGGGCGGTGCCGCCGCCGGACGGAGCTCCGGGCCCCTTCGCGGCCTCAGGTACCGCCGCCGTCGCGGGGGACGGGGCTGCGGCGAACCCCAGGCGGCTGTGCGCGGCGGGAGGCGGGCCGCGGGTTCCGCGGCTGCTGGCCCCTCAGCCCCGCCGCGCCTGTCAGCCGTCGGCGGGGTTGTCGCGGGCAAGAGGCCTCCCCCGCCCCGTCCCCGGCCCGCAGGGCTGAGGAGGGCGAGACCGGGCCCCGCCTCGCTTCGGGAGGGGAACTTTGCCCCCCTCGCGTCGCGCGTGGGCGGGTGGGCCGCGCCGCGCCGCGCCGGGGAGTGCCAGCGGTGGTGGGAGGCAGCCTGTGTCGCCCCCTCCCCTCCGGCTGGCGGACCTCGGCCCCGTCCCACGCACGTTTGTGTCAGCGGTGTCGGAGAAAGCGCTTTCCTCTGCCCGCCTCAGCCAGCCTAGGGTGCCCGCCCTGCCCGGGGAAGGAGGGGGGGTGTGCTGGAGGGATTCCGCTTTCCGGGTGACGAGCGCTCTGTGCTGTCTCGCCCGAGGTGCGAGGAGGTTCGCGCGTCCCCCTGCTTGGGCTGCGACTGTTTCTCCTCCTGCGGGCTCCAGTGTTTGTTTTACGTGCGAATGCAGGATGGGTACTCATTCTTCCTCCTGTGTGATCCCCAGGGCTGGAGCCGTGTTTCTTTCTCCTCAGGCATCCACTTTTTTTTCTGAATGTGTTAAGGCGATTTACTCATTTCCTTCTTCTCTGTTGGTGCTACTTTTCCCCAACGGTATCTGTAGGCAGGAAGGGAGAAGACCCTATTCGCTCTGAAAGCACGTTTCTGAATGTGGCGATTTTCTGATTTCTAGCATGCCTGGAAGGCTCAGCTTTCACATGCAAGAGTGACGTGTAGTTCTGAAGGCTGCTGTGCTTGTTCTTATCAGGGATCTATGGCTCGCTGTTTATCCTGTGACAAAGCGTGATATGTTTAGATCTTGCACTAGACAAGATTAGATGGGTGGCACATGAGATGAATGTCACTTGTAATTCTTAGCTAATATTAAATGTATAGCTAGCTACTGGTGGCTAAGAGAGTGCTCTGTATATGGCAACACCTAAAGAGGCCTTGGCAATTTGACATGAAGTTTTTTTCTTCTAATGTTAGTGGAAGAGCAGCGTAAGTCAGCTTTCACTCTGCTAACCTGGAACTAGTATGTTGCTGACTCGATGTAGTCATAGATGTTGAAGTCCAACAGGGCTGTAGTCGTTGCTGGGATGCTGTATGAATGAACCTGAGAAGGACGTGGTTAGATACTCTGATAGCTGGTAAAGGCTCTGAAGTATGCAACAGATTAATATTCTGCATTACTATTTCTGTATAAGAAGATTTGTTTTAAACTGTTTCATGAATTTTTAGTAAATGCTGAATAGAAAACTTCAAGTGTTCCTTTTATTCCTTCGGTACCGGGATCCAGCTGTGCCATGATAGTTTGATAATATGACTGTTATATGGTGCACTGCCAGGTTCCTAAAACATCTCTTTATGTTAACCTAAATTCTTTTTGCTTTGTTACTAAAATGACTTTGTTTTCTTTGCAAACTTTGGTCGTGTATAACTTTTTATTTAGCTGGGAACAGTGATCTCCACTTGCAGTACTCAGTACTGGTGTGAAAAACTTGGCTTCAGTTTATTTTTTTTATGTCGTTTACTTCACTATATTCTACAGATTCTACAGGAAAGTTTCCTTAAGTAAAGATTACAGGGCTGTAGTGAATGTATTTGCTTGCCCTTCTATCTCTTCTGAAGATTTTTGCTTTCACTTTCATCCCATGGTCCCCATTGAGTGGAGGTCAGAGTTGTTTTAAATTTACGTTGCTTTAATACGCATTTCCAGATTTAGAAGGTTGGGTATAAAATGTAAGTTTACTTTCAGCTTTTTTTCTTGTTAGAGTCCAAGTAGTGTCTCTGTTTATCTTATCTTGAAAGTAATCAAATACGAAATGAGAATCACCTGATGACAGTACATGCTTGAGGCAGGGGGTTGTACCCCAGAACTTGTATTATTGGAGTAGCCAGTATAACTGGAAAAGCTAAAACCTTTTCTTCTGTGTGCAAACCTTATCTTGGTATGGTGTCTTTCAAAGTGTGTATTAAATAATCTTGAGTAAATACAAGGAAGAATTTCAAGTTGACTTGCTTGCGCCGTGGTTTGTGACTAAGCTGCTATTCTGCGCCTCTTGTTATTCTTGTTGTTATGTACTTTTTTTTGGGGGGGTGTGTGTTTATAGAACAGCTAGAAGCTGTACTCCTGTTTTGCAATGATTTGGTGGTTCTTTTAATTACAATGTTCTCTTCCCTCATTGTCAATACAATAAAAGCTATTTCATATTTTGTGAACTTTGTATGATTTTCTCTTTTAGGGTGGAACTTTTAATATGAAAAAAGTTATAATCTGCACAAAGAAACATTTAATGCTATAGAAATAAGATTGCACATTAAGTATCGATGGCAGAGGTATCCATCGTGTCCTCAGATGTCACCAATTGCATGTTCAGGCCAGTAGAGTTGGACCCGCTATTGAGCCTGTTGGCTTTGGTGTAATCAGCTACATGAACATACATTGTAGACTACATAGTGAGACCATTTTTTATCTCTTTTGTGTATCATAAATTAAAGTGCTGACTCAGCTTAAGTGATCTAGGACACTGTAATGGTTTAAAATCAAAATACAGTGTCATGGCAAGGAAAGTTAAGTATATATTTTTTTGTGGTTTTTTTTTTGCAGAAGATCTTCATGTAACTGGCTGAAAAATGGTTCCGCAAGCTGACAGCACCGATTCTAACTCTGCTAAAATGGTAAAGAAAATAAATAAAACCCCAAAGACTTAAAAAGATCTCCGGGCTATTTGTTGGAAATTATAATAAGAAATGCCTTTTAAATGAATATTCCTACAGATGTCAAATTTCAACTGGTATTTTTAAAGTTACATCATGTGGAAAGCATATTTATTTCCTAATAATGGAAACAAAAGGCAAACATATGCTGATGTATTTGATAGAGTATAATATTGTATTTCCTTTTAAATAATAATTTCTCTTTCAGCCTGTATGTCTTCTGGTGGCTTAAATTTATCATAACTGTGCACTTGATGAATTAAGTATTTCATAAGGGGAAAGCCATGTTTTTAGAGAGAAGCGTCTTGTACAGTTCTCATTTTAGGTGTCGGATGTTATATTAATATATCCTAAACTTTTATCCTTATCCTGAAACGGGTTAGTTATTAGTAATAAGCATTGAACAGGGTTCTGTGTGATTGGCTTCAGTCAGGACTACAGCCCACAGCAGATCTTGCATGCTAATAGCGGGTAAGATGTAGGTCTTGCATAATAACTGAATTAGGCGCAAGTTCTGCGTTCAGTTACTGGAGTATAGCTGATATGGATTAAGTAGGGGCTGAAATTAAGCAGCTGAATAGTATCTTTCTCTTAGTGATATTTGGTTTAGTGTGCATTGAGGGAAGAATTTTTAAGCATCTTTTTCGCTTTCTGTTCATTTTTGTTCCTGTTTTATTCAGTTCTTTTGAGTGCATAAGTCAGGCATGCACGAACTGTTTGAGCTTTGTAAGGATAAAAGTCTTCTAGTTTAAGTTTTGGGTATCTGAGATGCTGATCTTAATCTCTAATTAGGTTGGTAGGGTAAGAAAAATATGACCAGCAGCTACTGTTTGTATGTGAGGGCACTGAACTAAACAGGATCTACAGTGAGCATAGGCTTTGTGGTATAGCAGATGGATAATCACATGCCTGTGTCTTAAATCTACGTGTTTTTTTTTTATTATTTTTTTTTTATTTTTTTTTAGCCAGCTACAGTCATGTGGTAAACTGTGTGGTAACGGGCTTGAACTTGCTGGATGCTAAGCAGCTTGTAAATCTTGATGAGTTCAGTGGGGGCTGAACCATAGGCTTGTGTGGTCCATCTTTATAGTCTACCTCTTAATCTAATTTGCAATATTTGACAAGCGTCAGTTTCACTTTTGCCTCCTATTCACAGTTTATAAACTTTCAGCCATGCTTGACAGGTGATCAAAGGCAAAATTTAGGGTAAGCATTTAGTTTTGCCCTTACTGCTACCTCTGTTCTGCACACTAGTTCATGGCTCACTAGTATGGGGTATTTCTCCTGTTGATTCAGGATATCCCTAAAACAGAGCTTAGCAAGGTTTCACATGAATAAGAAACAAAAATTCCAGCACTTCCAGACAATAAAACTTAGGGCTTTATTATTCTTGGTCGTCAGTTCCAGATCTGTTGTGCCTTCTCTTGGAGTGCCGTGTACTTGCCAACATCTGGATTTGCGAATAGTTGCAGATTAGATGGGTTTACGATTGGTCTATAACATTTTTTCCAAAGTCTTTTATGTATAATGTTTCTTTCTCTGTATAACAACTTTAAAGTGGATTTTGTTGAATGTCTTTATAGGATCTGAGCTTAAAATTAAAAAAAAAAAAGTTTTATGTAAGGTGGGTTGTTTTTTTGATACAGTAATAATACTGTATCAAATTAAGGAAAGATACTGGGCTTCCACTTATTTTTAAGGCCGAAGAGCCTGTATGTTCTTCCACTACCTTCCTAATTCTGTTTAAATTCTTTGTGTAGGAATGCAGGCCTAAGAAATAGGGCCTTTCTCTGAACAGCTTAAAAAATTAGAACTTAAAATCATGAGATTCTTATTTCTCGTGTGAACCTCTTATATTGAGTTAATAAGGAAGGGATCTTGTTCTTTGAAATAGCAAAAATAGTAAATGATCCTGTTTTCTTGCAATTCAGTGCTGTCCTGCTAGCATTTTTGAAGTGCACTGATTCTTAAGGTTCTATATCTGTCTGTCCCTGACATTTAGGACTTGAGCTATGTCAGATACTTGTGGAACTAGAAATTTCAGAATTTGTTTTGCAAAGATAAGTGTGTAGTATACAGACATGCAGTTTTTCAAACTTTGTTTTTTTTTTTGTTTGTTTTAGGAGACTATCTTCACTTGGACATGATGTGTGAAGTTTGTTAGTCAGCGTTTTTTCGTGGTTGGTTTTTTTTTTTTTTTTTACAGTTACTGTGGAAGGTATGTATGAGAAAAGTAAATCCTACTCTTTCTGTGTTCATTTTTACTAGAGCATATTGCTGTCAATGTACAGAGGCCAAATACAAACAGGGAACTCCTTGAGAGAGTCCAGCGCAAGGCCGCAAAGATGATTAAGGGGGTGGAATATCTCCCTTATGATGAAAGGCTGAGGGAGCTGGGTCTCTTTAGCTTGGAGAAGAGGAGACTGAGGGGTGACCTCATCAGTGTTTATAAATACGTAAAGGGTGAGTGTCAGGAGGATGGAGCTGGGCTCTTCTCGGTGATGGCCAATGACAGGATAAGGGACAATGGGTGCAAGCGGGAGCACAGGAGGTTCCACATAAACATAAGGAAAAGCTTTTTCACTATGAGGGTGGTAGAGCACTGGAACGGGCTGCCCAGAGATGTTGTGGAGTCTCCTTCCTTGGAGACTTTCAAAACCCATCTGGACGCGTTCCTGTGTGACCTACTCTAGGTGGTCCTGCTCTGGCAGCGGGGTTGGACTAGGTGATCTTTCGAGGTCCCTTCTGACCCCTAACATTCTGTGATTCTGTGAAATGTGTGGAATTGTATTTAGTTACAAGTTCATGGATAACGGTACTTGTCAATAAGTGGGATAATGTGTCTGTCTAAAACTTCTCAAAATAGCAGTTACTAGCTATCTTTGCATTCTATGTGAAGTTTTAAAGCTTTTAATTCTGTCCTCAAACTTAGTATGTAAGTTTCAATAAGGTTCTATTTTTCTGCTGAACAATATTTTAGTATTACTGCTTTGTAATTTTTTTTTTGTCAACTGCTGGCTTGAATGAAGGCGCATCGTGCTGCATGATGAAGACTTCGTAGTTGCTTTCTTGTTAAGCGTTTTTTCTTGTTGTGGAAGAACCAAGCAAAGGGCTATATTAGGCACCCAGAAATGTTAAACTTTGTAGTCAGATGAGAAAGTAATAGCTGCTATTACTGTAGCATAGAAGAAACTTCAAGATATAAGTATGGTCTCTTTAATTAGAATTTTAAAATCTGCTTGTAGGTAGAAAAGAAATAGTGCAACATGTACTTGTATTCTGAATAACTTTGTATATAACCTCTTACCTAAGAAGTACTAGATACTCTGTCATCCTTTACTTCTTTTGTGCTGAGGGATCTTAAAGCGAGGGATTTGTACAAGCCTAATGTAGACAAGTTGAGTACAGTATTAAGCAGCTACAGAATATGTGGAGTATCTGCGCTATATGCTATATCGTGGTGAGAAGAGAAGAGCTAGGGATGCGAGGATCTGATGTAGGGATGTCAAATTGATCATAAAATCATAGAACCATAGGATGGTTTGGGTTGGAAAGGACCTTAAAGACCATCCAGTTCCCACCCCCCTGCCATGGGCAGGGACACCTTCCACCAGACCAGGTTGCTCCAAGCCCCATCCAGCCTGGCCTTGAGCACTGCCAGGGAGGGGCAGCCACAGCTTCTCTGGGCAACCTGTGCCACTGCCTCACCTCCCTCACAGTAAAGAACTTTTTTCCTAATATCTAATGTAAATCTCCCCTCTTTCAGTTTGAAACCATTACCCCTTGTCCTGTTACTTCACTCCCTGATCAAGAGTCCCTCCCCAGCCTTGTAGGCTCCCCTCAGGTACTGGAAGGCCTCTATAAGGTCTCCCCGGAGCCTTCTCTTCTCCAGGCTGAACAACCCCAACTCTGTCATCCTGTCCTCATAGGAGAGGTGCTTCAGCCCCCTGACCATCTTCTTCAGGCTTCCTTCCTGTCTCTAGCTACCTCTCCCCCTCCTAACCTGCAGCACATAACTGGTGGAAGGCTGGAGTGGTTTCCATTTCTGGTGTACCTCACCACTGTTCTTGTGTCATGCTGTAGCCTGACAAGGAATGAAATTTATTCCCTATAGCTCCTTTGGAACTCTTTTATGGCCAGCTTCCATTTTTGCTGCATGTTACACAAACACATAAGCAATTTGTAGGCTATATATATAAAACTTAATCTAATGGCTTGGAGGCTATTAGTCATAATAAAATGAAGGCAAAGTTCGTAGAGTATAATATGTGGTATATATTAGACCAATTAATAAAAATTAAAAAAACTTTTAAGTTTTCAAGCATGAAAACTTTTCTGTTAGCTTACTCAAGTTTAAGATAATACCCCTATTTATTCTCTCTTCGAGAGCAAATGTTTCTTTTTTATTCCATATCACATAAAAACTGCTCTTCCATGTTGAGTCTTTCATAACTTTGTCCCTCCCTACTTACAGACTTCTGCTTTCTTTTCTCAATCCCACCATTTTATCAGAAAAGCAGAATAATTATCCAGAACCGATGCCCGCACATGGAATATATCAGCATAGATCTGGTGGTGTAATTATACTTCAGGAACTCTGCCTGTTGAGCTTTCTTCGGAAAGAAGCCCTTTGAGAAACGGAGGAAAAAGTCACAAGATTTGAAAACTGCAGAGGCTGTATTGCAAAGGAGAGTCATGAGTCAAAGGCAGGAAACGGTGTAGTGATCTCAAATGCACTTGTGCGTATCTAGGCGTTTAAATCCTTAGTCTCAGGAATAGGCTGGTCTGGAAAAAAGTGTAGCTTCCTCACTGAAGATACTGTGGCACTGTCTCTCTCAGAAATATTTGGTAAATAATGGAAAGGCAGTAAGTGTTTGTATGTTGACATGTGTGGGAAAACCAGTGTAATTTAAATTCACTGAACTGTACTAGCAAAGTAGATCACCTCTACTTACTGGAAGAGTCAGGAGCCACTCCATAAAGGTGAATTAGATTTCTGTTCCTTGAGGAGTTCTCAAAGATAGCGAGTGTTTGAGTTTATGATGATAAATAGCAAAGTATGTTATGTAATCTGTAGCAAATTAACTCTTAATAAATTGGTTCTTAAAATATATATATAAGTAAGTTAATGTTAATCATAGAACTACCATATACATCTCTTACTGAGGTTTATTAGAGAGCGTGTGAACGAGTCTAGTACAAGTAGACCGGTGAATGAGTCATCAGTCTCTGTCACTTGCATTTGAAGCTTTTTAATGATAAAACTGAAGGTTTTCCTAAATTTAAGTCTTTTAATGGGCAGTTGTAAAGCTGTATCACAAATTTGAATCCCCTTCTAATAGCGCTAATAGATAAAACAACACGTGGTTCTGGTGTGCTCATGATTAGCACTTGTTTGGAGTAGGTCCAGTGGACCTTGTAATTTTTTTGAGTTAAAACACAAGCAACAGTTTTAAAAGCTTGTTTCCCTTGCTTTTCTTTTGAAAAGTACTTCGGTGATCTCTTAACGTAACTTTAGTGTTTTTAGTAATGTTAAAACTTAGTTTTAGTGCAAGTTGTGCAAAGTCGCCCTCTAAAGTCCCAATGTACCACTTTTCTGGCCAACTCAAACCATATCAGTTCTGTTCTCTTGTGTTTACTCTGTGCTTCGAATAAAGCAGAAGTACTCTGTCTGCTGAAGGAAAAGGAAAGAAGGTTGGTCATGATCTGTTTACGTGCTGCTGTAGAGCTCATCTCCTGCATAAATGTTGATGTTTTAACTGCAAATAGTCGTCTTCTAATACACATTTTTGCAGCTCAAGCCATATATTCAGAACTCTGTGGAGTGGTATACTCTAACTCTTCCAGTATGTAAAAGCAGTTGGCTGTAAGCATTTAAACCCAGCTGGGCTTTTCTGATACTTCACTAGAACTGCTTAAATTGGCACCTTTCTATTACTACCTTGAACAAAGACTTCTAGGAGCTGTGAGGTGTGTATAGGAAAAAGAAAATTGGTTTGTGTGTGTCAAAATGCGAACTTGTTCATGCTGTAATTTTTAGCAAGCCTGCATGACTTTTGTACTAGATGACAAGCTTAAAGCTATTTTACTGCTGTAGTTTTGATTTCTCAGAATATGAAGTGTTCTTAATTGGTTATTCTGAGGCACAGTCAAAATAATTATCAATGTTTGGGGGGTTTCTAATGGGCAAAGCTTTCTGTTGTATATAGTCTTTGCTTACACTTAGTTTGATAGGTTTTCTCTAGAATTGGTGCACGCCTGTATTTCATAAATTGTCAAATAGATATCTGACTTTTTTGAGTTCAAGTGCATGTGTAATCTAATTTTGTAAGTTTACAATTAAATATTATTTGGATTTTTTTTCCTTGGATCAGTATGCTTTGAGGGATCATAATTTAACCAAATGAGTTGCAATGTCTTTGGAAATGTTTGTTGAATACTTAAGTTTAAACATGTTTCTGACTGCCTTTAGTAGAATTGTATTTGACACAGCACATCAAACTGTTTTCTACTCTGTCAGCTTAGAGTATCTGAATTTACCAAAATGTAGTGGTTTCAAATTTTGCAGCATTTGTAGTATAGAAATTCCAAAAAGGCAATGTATTCTTTACCTACTTTTGCTTACTTCGGTAGTGGAATAGTTGATTAAATTCTTGAAAAGTTGGGATTTACTTTCTAATTGCGCCTAATGTCTCTGAAAATCTCCTGCCAGATCTGTTGAAGATCTGCTTTTTAACAGCATGTGTTTCTTGGCATAGTGGGTTCATTTTATGTATATATGAAACACTTCATAGAATCACAGGATGGTTTGGGGTGGAAGGGACCTTAAAGATCATCTAGTACCAACCCCCCTGCTACGGGCAGGGACACCTTCCACCAGACCAGGTTGCTCCCAGCCCCATCCAGCCTGGCCTTGAACACTGCCAGGGAGGGGCAGCCACAGCTTCTCTGGGCAACCACTTGCCCCCACTGGTGGTTTTTTTTTTTTTGTTTGTTTGTTTGGGTTTTTTTGGTTGCTGTTTTTAATCTTTTGGGTTTTATTCCTTTATCAATCTTGAATAGGTTACAAATGGTGTGGGTTTTTATCATGAATCGAATGAGCTCCCAGAGCAATTCATCCACTCAGCGTAGGCGAATGGCTCTAGGAATTGTCATTCTTCTCCTCGTTGACGTGATATGGGTTGCCTCTTCAGAACTCACTTCTGTAAGTATTGTTCTATGCATCTTAAAAGGCAAATAAAAGCCTATTGAAGAGAATGATGCTGCAGAAACATGGTTGCTCAAACACCAAGGGAGTGTTCTAGTGTAATGTTTCACCACCTTTTCAGTATGGGGAAGACGGTATCCTTTGGATTAGTGAACTAACCTGTATCTGCTAAACGTTACAAGCAAGCTGAACTTGGTGACTGTTGCTTTGAAGACAGAAGGTGTTATTGATGATTTTAAAATTAAACAACATAAGCTCATAACTGTGTACTGTAATTAGGGAGCTCATTTTGTTTATTGCCATATTGATTGAAATAATGCCTATGTGTTTCCCAAGAAGTAGTAAATGAGCTGTAACATAGCAGGCTAGGTGATACAGTAGATTATAGTTCAGAACATCTGGAAGTCTAGGACCAAAGGGCTCGGGCTGTGGAGGTTTAGCCTTGTAATTGCAGACAAGTTTGTCATAGTCTGTCATATATTCACCTTCTTGAAACTGATTGGGTATTTACTTCTTATTAATTTTTAGGACTTAAACCAGAACTTCAGCAGTGGAAACTGCGTTTCTAATAAATTCTTGTCAAATTCAGGTTTCTGAACTGTCATTAACTTATGTTCTATTTCAGTTTTGAAACTAAGCATATAAAAATGTACTTAACATGCTATTATATTAATAAAACATTTTTTTCAGTGAGCTGGTGGAATCATTATTGATGCTGAAATGTTACTTAATCAAAGTAATCTCTAATTTGTGATTACTATGCTATTGCTTGTGAAAGTGGTCTTTCATTTAGAAAATACATATGTAAATGTATTTTCAGTCCTATTTGAGTTCAATGTGTGGCTGGTTAGATACAAGTAATAAGTAGCTTTTCTCCGTTGGCATTGTATCTTACAAAACAGCTCAGTGCCTTCTTGGCATTTAAGATGGCTTGGAAGAGGGTACCCCCAGAATAGGTAGGGCCACTTGTGTCGTTTGGTCACACATGCCAGTGCTCATGACAGTGTAATTTTGGCAATGGGGCTGTTGTGGACTGTGTACTTAAACCTGTTCATTGATTTTTGTGAATTCTCACCTAATTGGTAATTTTGGATACTGCAATTATTTTCTTTCCACAGTATGTTTTTACAAAGTACAACAAACCTTTTTTCAGTACATTTGCAAAAACGTCCATGTTTGTTCTATACCTCTTGGGATTTATTGTTTGGAAACCATGGAGGCAACAGTGTACTCGTGGGTTTCGTGGAAGGCATGCAGCTTTTGTAAGTATTTTAACTCTGTAAATGTTTTTATATTTGTACAGAAAAAACTTAAAATAGGGAATGGAGAAAAGCAAAATTTGCATACTTGTGAAATAGTGCTTTCAGAAAAGCAATTATAAACTGAATCACAGCGCAGGAAGACGTGGCAATAATAATAATAGGCTTGTGGGAGGAAGAAAAGAAAGGAAAAAGCAATATGAAGTGTTTCAGGAATCATAAGAAATGCTCTACTGAGCTAGACCATTGGTCCACCTAGTCTGGTGTTTTATCTGGAACAGTTGCAGAGGATAATTCCTTTTAAGAAGAGCTTAGGAGCCTCACCACTGTTGGCTGTTGATTACATTTTGCTTCCCCAGCATCTGTAACCAATGGAATCAGTATTTGAAGTTTGTAGTTGATTTTTATCACTCTTTTTGTCTCTGGCAGAGCTATGAACTGTTTGCTAAGATGTTTTGAGGTTTTTAAAGTTATGTTTAGGAAAGGTGGTAGAATTCTGTTTTTGTTGTTGTTAATACTGTATTTTTATAGCCTTTATGCACAAGTGACCTTCTGTTGCTCATTCTAGAACTAGGCATAGTTTGTACTGGAGGCTAAAATTATTGTCATGTTACAGAAATACATACTTTTTTCTGAGGAAATTAAGAGATGCTGGAAGGGTGTTTGTTCTGTGCCAGTGTTCCAGAATGCTGAACAGCAGGACTCGGGAAGCAGTAAGGCATTTGGCCTGAGATTAATCTTAAATCAAAATAACAGAAAATGTGATCCAAGAACATGGTGTTAATCAACATGTCTTTATAGGAAATAGCTTGTGTGAAAGGAACTGACTTCAGTTCTTCTGGATATATTAGACTTCACTGATGGTGACAGTTGTAGGCGTAACGTACTTAAATTGAAGTGTTACATGACATTAAGCCAAATTATTTTTATTTTTAAAAACCCCAAAAACTAAGCTTTTTTTTTTTAAATCTTGTGTTAAACACATAGAACATTTAGAGTTGGCTAATATCTTGAAATAATTTTTGCTAGATCAGCCTTTAATACCAAGTGTCTGTGCATTGTATGCCACATGTTAGACTTGATACTGTTCAGGATCTTCATAATTGGGAAATAAAAAGAATTTACAGATTCTTTACTGGCAATAATGACAAATAAGGAAGATGAAGGTGCTAAAGGATGATTAATTGTATGGAGCAATTATACTGACTAAATTTATTGATCTGAGTGGATAAGTAGAATAAGGGGCTATGGCCTAGTGCGAATCGTAGTGGTTATATTGACCAACTGAATCTCGGGCAGTGCTGTGTCAAAGAAAGGAATATTATGAGCTCATATGAACTTGACAGCAACGAGTGCTCAGCCTGTCACATTTTGTGTGTGGCACTCATGGCACCACTGCTGGAATCTAATTTTTTCTTTCTAATCCTATGAAAAGTAATTTTTAAATGATTTGTAGGAAATAGTCATCACTTTTGATGCTAGCATGTATCAAAAGAGCAATGCACAGACGGGACTGTAGTGTGCAGTTAGAAGATTTTTTTATTGTTTGTTTTTTCCCCTGGGGAGTTTAGTTAAATATTCAACTGAATGATTATTACAAGTGCCTTTAAAATGTCTGGTGTCTATTCATCTGGAACAAAAATTACACATTTATAGATTTTTATTTCAATCATTGCTTCGTAAACATACATACCTTACTTTTAAGCCCTCTTCCACATTAGAGGCTTTGTTTAATGGATTTCTTGCCAGCGTGGTAGAACAGCAAGCTGCAGGTCAGGGAACAGGGGTAGTAGTGCTTGTTAAGATGCAGAAAAGAAGAAAAATTATATTTGACCTCATCCTAATTTGTCTTGTTAAAACTAAGGCAGAGTTCCAGGTTTTTATGCAAGAGAACTTTGCCTCAATAAAATGAAGAAACAAGAGGCTTGTTGTTAATACATGCATAATAATTTAGTGAAGCATGTCTTGCTAGGACTGAACTTTACAGCTTTTGGCGTTCTAACAGCCTGATCCTGCGTTGATGCCTGGGTAGTTGAATTCAGTGGTATTCCCCAAGAGGTACAAGGAATTTCTGAAATTGTTTAGTGAACTTATAAGATGTCTTGTTTATCGGGGAGGAGGGCTGGAGGGAGAGAGGATATTGTGATAAAAATATGGGAAAAGGCATTAAAACTTATTCTCAAGAAATTCAGTTATTAATAACTATGTCTTGATAGATTATTACATTTAAGTTTCTGTAATTAGTTTGCAGATGCTGAAGGTTATTTTGCTGCTTGTACAACAGATAACACTGTAAACAGTTCTCTGGTAAGTGCCTTAATTTGTGAAGGTCAATGCATTACAGCAACATGACACCGTTATCCTGACTTGCTGTTTTTAAAATATGGCCATCTTAAATGTAATAGTTTTCAGCAAAGGGGATCTGTAACTTATATGTTACTAGTAAGTGCTGCAAATAATTGCTTATTATGAGAAATAACAGGTTCTCGGCTCAGTAAAACACTTGAATGTTTCTGTTGTAGTTTGTGAAAGGAATATTTATGTCGTGCAAAGTAAACCTTTACGTAGTCAGCTCAGTAGCTGCCAAAGCAAAATGTGGAAAGCTAACGGTAAAGCCACACAGTTTTCGAGACAAAAATCCACAACAGAATTGTTTAGTTAGTTGAGTATCTTGTGTGCTGTGGTCCTGCATTGCATTTTGAAAGAGACCTGGACTGCCTTCTTCCTTCCAGTGGACGGAGTGACTACTGCATCAAATGCCAGGACAATGTTCTGATAAGCTGCACTGTCAGGTGGCATTTTTGTGGTGATTTTCATCATCCATAAATGCTGGTTTGTTATGCCCCTGTTGATCATAGATTGCTGCTTAATCTGCATGCCTAAATCAGGGGCCACATGCAGAAATGTATCCAAAACAGAACTTCTAAGTTTGCACCGTCTCTGTAATAGAGATGGGGGAGGCAGTTACATCCACAAAAATTCTGGTCCTAAACAAGGAGCCTAATGAAAATGCTGGTGCCAGATCTTTTTCATTACTTCACTCTTACAGTTTATTAATTTAATTTTAAACAAGCAGCTTAAAACTTGTCTTGTTCAAAGTATTTTAAGCAATTAAAACTTCTGCTAAGTGTTTTGGAGTTCCTTTCTCAAAGTTTTTTTGACTTTTAGTTCTAGTTCATGAGCTTTTAGGGTCATGGGAGGAAAATGAGTATGTATTCGTTTTTGTATATGTACTCTTATGACTCTAGTTTATCATTTGGACAGAAATTATAGATCTAATGAAATGTCTGTGACTTTGATGAGTTATTTTTTAATTTTAAATCAGTAGGTTTGAATTTTCTGGAGATGAATTCTGTGTTCATGAGGATATACACAAAAGCGCACAGTTATTTTTTTAGTACTGTGTTTTACCAGTATATTTAACATAAAATACAGATTATGTATGAACATTTTTGACAAGCCTATCCATTGTGTGCAAAACCACTTGTTAAACTTGATTCTCTTAATATTCACCAAGCTTTTCTTTATTTAGTTTTCTAATTCTCTAAATTAATTCTACTGCTTATAATTTAAATATCCTGCTTAACTGTATTTTTACTTATACTGATTCATTTCAGAGTGAACCTTTATATGTTCCTGTAAAGTTTCATGATTTGCCAACTGAAAAAAATGGCAGTAATAATAGTGATGCAGAGAAAAGTGAGTAAAGACTTTTGGAATGCTGAAATGCTAGTTCTTTGGTGAAGGAATTACTTTCCTCATTGTGGTATAACTGCTGTCATGTTGCAGGACTTGCTTCTTCCCGCCCGCCTCTTTTTTTTTTTCTTTTTTTTTTTTTCCCCACTTCCTTAAATCTCTTATTGCATGAATTGCAATCTCATATATTTACTTTCAGGTAGAGAAAACATAGGTCTGTTGTTCAGTTTACCTTTCTTGGTCACTACAGATCCAGCCTATGTTTATCTCAAGGGACCAACTGGGTTCAGTACTTGTGATTCTTTCCTTCTGGGCTTGTATGACCAGCAGCAGTGAGTCAGCCTCTGGAAAGACAAGCTATTGTCCTTTTTAGAGCAGGAGCAAAGCAGTCAAAGTAAGAATTTTAACAGTCTATGTGCATTCTGATTTTATTTAAGCCTCACTATCTTGTGATAGTAGCTGAAACAGGCCTAACTGTCCCAGAGAATTAGAGAAAAGTTGGCTGTCAAAGAATCCAGTTATCTGATCCTCAGCAAGAGTCCCTGCTTATAAAAATGAAAGTCTCTTTGTTAATTTCTAGATGACAGATGTTAAGAACCGCTTTGGTAGGCTCTGCTGTCCTGTGATAACATGCATCAATCACTTCAGGGTTGTTTGAGCTGTAGCTTTTCCCTTTACTTTTTTTTTTTTTCTTTTTAGGAAATTAGGTATTGTTTCATATTGACTTAAGCTAATATTTATAATGTAGGGTGTAATGTTTTTATAAATAAAATCTGATCCTGGTTTGCAAGCTTAGTTAGAGGGTGGATTTCAAATAAGCAAGTGACCTTATGATCTCTGCTAAGCTTTGAGGTCTGTTGGACACTCTCATCCTCTGAATGAAACACTGTCCTTTCAGTTAGAGTTGTATGCAGTTTTTGGCTCTTTGACTATTAAACAATTACAGCAGATCTTTTATGTAATATTTATTGATACAGACTAATTCCTACCTAAAAATTTGTTGTTACCTTGTGTGGATTTTTTTGACAGTGAGGAGGGATGGGGCTTTTCAGTGAGGTTTTTGTGGGTGGACAACTGTACTGATTGAAAATGATAATTGTGCTTTTCTTATTAGTGGCCTATCAAATAGCAAAATACTAGTTTAATAAATAAAAATAATGCTGTGCCTTCTATTTGGATAAAACTGTTATTTGTGAAGTATTGTATTCAATGCTGTATTAGAACATCATGGTTTTATTTGCATATTGTTTTGCTTTAAAAGTTTAATGATAATATGCAGCCGCTTTTTTTTTTTTTCCTTTTTTTTCCTCAAGCTCCCAAAAAGCCTCGTGTCAGGTTCAGTAATATTATGGAGATTCGACAGCTCCCGTCGAGCCATGCATTGGAAGCAAAGTTGTCTCGCATGTCGTATCCAACGGTTAAGGAGCAGGAATCAATATTGAAAACTGTGGGAAAACTCACTGCAACTCAAGTAGCAAAAATTAGCTTTTTCTTTTGCTTTGTGGTATGTGCTCCATTCTTTCAGAAAACTTAAATATAGATGCAATTAGAGCTTGTATAATGATAGTGAAGCAGTATTGGGTTGACTTGTATTCTTTGTGCCTCATTTTATAAATATAGTGTAAGAAGTAAAACTTTCCTCATGTGCTGGACATGGAGGTGCAGCTTCTTAAAGGGAGGGTACTAAAACCAGATCCTGGTGTGTAGTTAACTGTCAGGTCAGCTGTAAGGTATGCCATGCTTTTGTGCCCTGATGTCCAGTGGTGGGTGTGTTTGGTACAGCAAAACCTGGGGTGACGTGTGCAGGCTGCTAGAGCTGCAGTGAGACTGTGTGGAATGGGTAGATGTCACTATGACTTCTTTCTGGGCCATCACAGGAGGAATACCATCTTAGGCCTCACTGTGGCATTGTGCCCTCCAGTAGTACAAACAGAAGAGAGTTAATTGTGAAGAGAAGAGAGTTAATTGTCCTTCAGCTCCGTTGAGGGCTGCAAGATGTACTTATGAATGTGTTGGTTGCTGGTGTGCTGGTGTTTCTGCATCATGCCTTAGCTCTAGGGGGAGAGAGAGATAACAGTGGCATGATTTTTGAGAGGCAGTAAAAATGTAGAGAGCAGATCAGTGATAGGTTTCCCAGAAGTATCTTCACTGATACTGCTGAATAGTTTTTATGTAATTTGGACCCACCACAGCTTTTCCTCAGGAAGTAGTGCTCTTGAAACATTTAAAATAATCATAAAAAAATATTAGTACTGTTGATGCATGGACCAGAAAATGGTGATGTTGTCTATGCGTATACATAAAGAACATGCACACAGCAGCAAGAGGATAATAAGCTACTCATTAGTGATTTTGAATGTATGAAATACCTTTTTAAAAAATTATTTAAAATTCTGTGTGTCTGAGTATATTTTTATGTGTATATATATATACGCGTGGATTTTCTAGGGTAGAGTTGTTGTGTTCAAAACAAATCCTGTTTATGGATGCGCTACTGCTGGCATATATACGTATTTCATCTTGGACTGTATAATCATTTCCACCTAAGACTTTAGAGAGTGGTAACGTCCCTGAGGATGTATTGGAGATCTTATTAATGAGATCTGAATCACGAAATGATAAAACATTTGCCATTTATTCCTTTATGGAGGAATTAACAGACATGAATCCTTCCAAAATATTTTTGAGGTACTGAATGTAAGTGATGCTTGTTTTTTAGGGTGGAGATGTGTGCCAGTTTTAAGTACTCTTAAAAAAAAAAAACCTCATTAGGACAACTAATGTCCCATGTATCTCTTGAAATTTCTTTGCAGCCCTTGTGCAGTTGTCATCTCGAAGCTCTTGCAAAACAAGTTAAAAGTACCTTTAGTTTCTATAGATTAGCCATTATAATATCGTTTTAATTCTCTTTAAGTTCTGAATTATGTTATTTAATTTATTAAACACGTAGTTGAATCTGGTTGGTATGGATCAGTTCTGATTTTGCCTCTGGCTTTTGTTGTACCTGCCACTTTAATAGGAGTTAGAAATCTATTTGAGGTAAAAGTCTTGTTCTGGTTTTATTTTTGGATAAATAGTTGGGGTTTTTTTTGCACTGAGAAACTTAAACTCTGTTGTTGCTATCCATATAATTACAAAATTATTTTTCTTTTCCCCTAGTGGTTCTTGGCAAATTTTTCTTATCAAGAAGCTTTGTCAGATACCCAAGTTGCCATAGTTAATATCTTGTCGTCAACCTCTGGTGAGTTTTATTAACGAGGCTAGATGTGCCTTATAAGGCTGTTTATAACATTAAAATCTTTTTGGTTACAATGGACTTGTGTAATGATTTACATGTCGTTTGGGGGGAATAGTAAGGCTCAAAACCTTTGAATATATGCATTTAAAAATGTCATTATATAATTGCAGGGGTTTAGGCTATCTTCATGATTCCCCTGCTTTTTGCTTTTCAGGTTCGTGTTACGTCTGTGTATTAGCGAGACATATTGAGAGTGTAATAGGTTTGAAGGAAAGGTAGTATAACTTTTTATCAGAATAGATACAATTCAGAGTAAAGTCGTCCTGCTAATTATTGAGTTTTTAGGGGGTTTTAGGGGTAAAGAACTTAAACCACCTAATATTGTGCATATCACTTGCTTTACAGGTTTTATGTAAAGCTCTAATATGAGCTTTAAAGTATTTAAATTATGTGACAGTCCATGTTTTGAGGAGTAACTTTTGTTGTTTTATAAAATCAGTTTTAAAAGCACAATAACGTGATTTTTTGCTGACTCTTCAGGCTTATTGCAGTTTACTTTGTCAGTATAGCTGGCTTATCTCAGAGTTGAGCATGTATTTGCTCAGCTGAGGATTCACATCACAAGGTGTTAGTTTCATAATAGTTCTGATTAAAATTAGGGATGCTAAGATCAAGTAGTTGAAACAAGTATGTGAAATGCAAATAATAAAATGTCTGTGCATTTTTCTGAACAAAGTAGTAGCAGAACTTGATTGTGTAAACTCTTCTTAATTTCTCTTGCAGGGCTTTTTACTTTAATCTTAGCTGCAGTCTTTCCCAGTAACAGTGGAGATAGGTTTACCCTGTCCAAATTATTGGCTGTTATTTTAAGGTAAGATAATGGAATGGAACATTTGGTCAAAAACTCCGTGATACAGTGAGAGGACAACCATACCTACTGTACCTATGGTATCTGACAATATATGACATGCTTCACTTTTTTAAAAATCCTTGTTTCACAGGTAAATTGAGCAAGTGAACTAAGTCTTTTTAAATACATCATGAATAATTACCAAATCTCATGCTGTTGTAGGAAATTAGTTTAATAGGTTTCTGTTGGAAATATGTGAACTTATTTTCTTGTTGTTTAATTATGGTTTCTTTACTTTCGTGTAGATGGGAAAAAGGAAGAGGCTTGACATTCAATGTTGTCAGCCTGTTTCATTAAATGCCTGGTGCATTGTTCAGGGAAGTTAAATGTGAGGTTTGTTTGGTTTTAGCTTTGGATCAGCCCTTAGCAATAGAGAACTCCTTTTGGCTTTTCCAAAAGTAGGTTTTGATTAATTAAAAATACCTAAAGATAGAACTGTATTTTTCTCCCCCTTTTTTTCTGTCTCTGTAAAAAAAGTTCTTGGGTTTATGTACCATTTTGCATTTCTTCTCTTTTGCTAGCATTGGTGGTGTGGTACTTGTTAACCTTTCTGGATCTGAGAAATCTTCTGGAAAAGATACGATAGGTATTTACTTTTTTTTTTTTTTTTTTTTTTAATCCTAGAATAAGCAATGATAAGTACCATCTCAGTAGGTCATATAGCCAGCTATGTGTGTAACATTTCACAATCTGGCTTTTTAGTTTAAACTTCTGATGATTTTTTTCCCCTGTGTATATAGCTTAATTGGGAAAGTATTTATATTTTCGAGCTTTCTGCATTATTCCATGCTTTTCATGTAGTAATAAACAAGTTATCTCTGACAGTTTCATTATAAGTATATGTTTAGGAGAGTTGATCCTAATGTGCTTAACGTGTTTGGCGTGTCTTAAGGGAGTGTGTTTTTTCATCTTTACAGGTTCCCTTTGGTCTCTTGTAGGAGCAATGCTGTATGCTGTGTACATAGTGATGATAAAAAGGAAAGTAGATAGAGAAGATAAACTTGACATACCAATGTTCTTTGGTAAGATTGAAAATAACTCTATTCAAAGTTTTAATTCAGTGTATGATTAAATTGTTTGCTTTCAGGCACTGACCTGTATATGAGTGGTAAAGGGAAAAGCCAAGGAAGTAGAGAAAGTCTCTTGTTCCCATGGTTGTGAGTACTTTAGAGGCTGGTTGTGATGGAAAGCAGCTTTGCGGAGAAGGACCTGGGAGTCCTGGTGGACAGCAAGTTCACCATGAGCCAGCAATGTGCCCTGTGGCCAAGAAGGCCAATGGTATCCTCCGTGCATTAAGAAGAGTGTGGCCAGCAGGGCGAGGGAGGTTCTCTGTGGCCCTGGTGAGGCCACATCTGGAGTATGGTGTCCAGTTCTGGGCGCCCCAGTTCAAGAGAGACAGGGAACTACTGGAGAGAGTCCAGCGGAGGGCTACTGATGAGGGGGCTGGAGCATCTCTCCTACGAGGAAAGGCTGAGAGACCTGGGGCATTTTAGCCTGGAGAAGAGGAGACTGAGAGGGGACCTTATTGATGCTTATAAATTTCTAAAGGGTGGGTGTCAAGAGGATGGGGCCAGGCTCTTTTCAGTGGTGCCCAGTGACAGGACAAGGGGCAACGGGCACAAACTGGAGCACTGGAAGTTCTGCCTCAACATGAGGAAAAACTTCTTTACTCTGAGGGTGGCAGAGCACTGGAACAGGCTGCCCAGGGAGGCCGTGGAGTCTCCTTCCCTGGAGATACTCAAAACCCGCCTGGACACGATCCTGTGTGACCTGCTGTAGGTGAACCTGCTTTAGCAGGGGATTGGACCAGATGATCTCCAGAGGTCCCTTCCAACCCCTGCCAGTCTGATTCTATGCAATTGTTTCTTGTTTACAGTCTTAACAATGAAAGATAACAGTACCTGTAGGAATGCAGACAGCCCCTTTGGACTCAGTGCTTCCCCCCCCCCCCCCCCCCCCCCCCCCCCCCATTTCAAACCTGTAAATATTATGTAATTGTTGCTTGTGAGTTTCAGGTAAAATTTCTTGTAATTTCTTGTATTCCTTTCCTTTGAAAGATTTGAAACACTGCTTTGTGGCAGCTTTTATGTATGCATGTTGTCAAAATAGCAGAGTTTAGCTGAGATTTTGGTTATGTTGAAGGATGTTTATGGGGATTTACTTAATAGTGTTTTTATACACAGGTTTTGTAGGGCTGTTTAATCTGTTGCTGCTGTGGCCAGGGTTTTTCCTGCTTCACTATACGGGGTTTGAAGCATTTGAGTTTCCCAACAAACTGATATGGATGTGCATCGTCATTAATGGCCTTATCGGAACAGTTCTGTCGGAGTTCCTCTGGCTGTGGTACGTACTACGTGCTTTGTATGTATTTCACATAAATTGTCCTGCCTGTGTTCTCAAATGTTGATGTGTCAAATTGTCTAGGCAGGTTTTTTTGCCCCCCCCCCCTTTTTTTTTTCTTTGTTTTCTATTTTCTGTCCTTGTATGCAGTTTGAGTTAGAGGATGTTACCCATCGTGTCACAATGTCCTGTTTAAGAGCAACAGGTTTAAAAGCAGATGATGTGATCTTGTAGTATTTGTTAAGATACTGTGTGCTTAGCTCATTCTAGAATTAACATTTTGAGACGAAAAGACTGTGGTATAAAGTTGCAGTAGTAATAGGAGAGCATGAATTTCTGTTGTAACAGTTCTTCAGTTTCCGAGGCCTTGTGCATGTTGGATATGTATGAGTCAAAATCTAGTATTCTATAGTTGACATGTTTGTTTAGATCTTCAAAGACTTAATGAGCTAAATCTCATTAGAATGCACGAACATATGGCAATTCATAAATCAGCTTTTGTTTAATAGTTTAATTATATGATAGTCTGGGCAGGTCAGCAACAGAGGATTGAGCATGAGACTTCTAGATGAGTGCCTAAAAAGTTGTAGCAGCCTTACACCTTTGTATAGGTGTTAGTAGAACAGTGTTGTTAGAGAACTGTTTGGTAAGTCAGGGTTCCCAGCTTGAGAGCATGGAGTTTCTTCTGGGCCAGCATTAGGTTAAAATAGGGTGTAACAGAAAATTCTACAATTTGAAAAGTCCTATTTTATTGTGGAAACATGTAGGAAGAGTTTCTAAAGAGAAGACATGCTTCCAGTGCAATAGGGTTGCTCAGTGAACCGTGTCAGTTGCAGTGCTATGTTTTGGATAGGTGCGGCACTTCGTGAGCTTTTGCCTGAGAACCCTTGGTGTTCAGGCTCTCAACTCTGTGGTGGAGAGACTGGAAAACCTCATGGGATAGCTGCTCTGAAACAGAGATGGCTGTAATCCTAGGATCCTAAGGTCTATGATAATACTACAACAAAAGATTTAAGTAGAGTTCCATGTAAACATTTCTTTGTTTGTTTTCAGGTAAAGTTTAAAGCCGTATAGGAAATTTAATCACGACTTTTTTTTTGTTTATTGGCAAACTGTTACACCAGTCCTGGTTATAAATGCATTGCAGCATATGTTCCTTTGTAATTTAATTTGTTTATTGGTGGAATATTTTTGTGATGTTAATGCCATCTTGTAAGATTAGACTGCAGTTCAGTGTCAGTTGGTAAAAAGGTTAAGTGCCATTTCAACACGGGGAAAACAAAAACCAACAAGCCAAAACAAAAACCAACAAAAACTAAAACCCCAAACTTGTCTCTTGTCCCAATATCAAGTACTAGCATAGGGTTGAGTGTATGGGTGTGCAAAGACTTTTTTTATACACATGCTATTTGTGTAATTACTCAAAATGATATTCCAGCCAATTAAAGAGACGTTTTTATTTCCTGTTCCCTTTTCCTAGAATTTTGGACTAGGACCAATTTCAGGGTTTGTGCTGACATCATCCTTTTGCCTGTCTGGTGTGCCACTAGTGTGGTCCTCTACTCTTTCTTTGGAAATAAATAATATCATTTAACCTACTTGCTTACTCCACGCAGCACCATACTGCCAATAATAATGTAGTGGAAGATGTGACTCTTAATTAATGTTTTTATTTTTAAAAAAAAAATTTTTGACCTGCTGATAAGTCTTCATTGGATTCTGTGTTGTTTATTCATTTGCAGTGTTCTGGTGGACCCGTTGGTTCTAATTCAGAAGTAGTCAGTGCTGAGATACAAAAGTACTCTCTCATGGTATAGAAGGGGAGTAGAATATTGGGGAGGAAGTCTGTAAAAATGCAGAGTGTCTAAAATGCTTTGTTTCCTTTTTGTTCCCTTCTCATCTGTGTACATTTAACTTTATTTTAAAGACACAGAACAATGCAAAGTGATTACAAATACCCAAACTGGTCATTTTTCTTGGCTGAGTGTCAGTTGTATGGGAGGACCTAATGGCTTGGTTTGGGAGTACTCTTCTAGTTTAATTAGAGGAATACGTGCATGAAGTCATATTCTAGAAAATGTTTTCCAAATGTGTGTTCAAATCTTTGTGTTTAAAAGGTGTTAACAAACTTCTGTGAGGTTGATTAAAGTATCATTTTCTTCAGTGAACTGCATTTCGTTAATATTGTTTGTCTTGCTGCATCTATGTAATTTTTACAGTAACCAGAACAAAGATTGAGTAGGTAAAAAACAAATTTGAGAATTCTAACAAAAGTTGCAATTACTGGATTTCCCTTCTTCAAAATGACTTGTGTGCAGAACTGATGGCAGTTCCACGAAAAAGCATAGCAGGTACTGTTTTCAGTACTTGCCAAGGATGAGGGGAATTGCCTTTATCTAAATAAATAAATTCTGGATGCCTTTGAAATAAGAGGCTGACTCAGTAGTTGGGCATTACTAATTTGAGTTGGGTAGAGACCCCTTTGTATTTATTTTCCTTGTATGGTAGACTAGGCTATTTCATAGATGTGTATTTGCTAACAAGCCTCGCTATGCTTGGTAACTTTTGACCTGGTCGATCATAAAATGGGAATTGCAGTTTTTTATATTGGATGTGTCATGGTTTAACCCCAGCCTGCACCTAAGCACCACGCAGCACTTGCTCACTCTTCCTCTGCCCCGGTGGGATGGGGAGGAGAATTGCAACAAAGTGAGACTTGTGGGTTGAGGTTAGAACGGATTAATAGTGGAAATAAAACAAAATAAAATAATAATAATAATAGTAATAATAATAATATAACAACAGTAGTGTAGTGTTAATGAAAAGGAAGATAACAAAAAGAGAAAGAAGTAAAATCCAAGAAAGACAAGTGATGCACAATGCAATTTCTCACCACCCGCTGGCTGATGCCCAGCCAGTTGGTTCCTGAGCAGCAGGTGGCCCCTCCCCTGGTTTATATACTGAGCATGGTGTCCTGTGGCATGGAATAGCCCTTGGCTAGTTGGAGTCACCTGTCCTGGCCGTGCTCCCTCCCAGCTTCTTGTGCACCTCCTCACTGGCAGAGCACGGGGAACTGAAACATGCTGAACTTAAGGTCAGCCCTGCTTAGCAACAACTGAAACGTCGGTGTGTTATCGACGTTATTCTCGCACTAAATCCGAAACACAGCACTGAACCAAGTGCTGGGAACACAATGAACCCTATTCCAGCTGCAGCCAGGACAGGTGTTACCCTCTTCACTTGGTATCAAAATGGCTCAGGCTAGACAAGTTATGCTTATAGAGCCGTAGGTTTATATTGAAATGCCAAAGATCTCAGGAGCTCACGTGTTCTCTTAGGGTTGTCCTACGTGTACTTTGAGGTTCTCCGAGTTGTTTTGTTGTTGGTTTTTCTTTTGTTTGGTTGGTTTTGTTTTAAAATTTCATTCATTAAATCTGTCATTTGCAAGCTAAATAGGACTTGCAAAAGAATTTGGGAAAAAGGGTTAGTTTTCTATGGCTGTTCATGAGTACTACTCTGATATATGCATGTAGTTTTGTTGTTTTGTCACTGAAATTATAATGGCATTTTGTGGTTCAATGATTTAGAAGTCTAATGACTTTGTTCCTGCTTAGGAAATATAGTGAGACCACTTGTAGAATGCAGAGAGGTCTTACTAAGGTTCCGAAGAGCCATTGCAAGGGTGTATTTCAGAGTAGATACAAAAGCAGAGTCTGTTAATTTAAGAATTTGTCTGTTTGTAGGTAATTTTCTCTCTTTGGGTAGGATTTCTAGACATCAGTTACCTTTCTTTTTTCATTAACCTGACTGGGGCAAACCAGATTTAATTGCTATAAGCTGATATTAAACTGTTTCAAAACTGAAACAAAATGCAGATTTTTCTAGGTGAAGTCACTACATGGAAAGTAGTGAATTTTCTGTCATCCTAAAAGGTTTGTATGGGAATTAAACCTCACTCCAGAAGACATCAGTAGTCTAGTTAAGAATTTTATGCAGTTTTGCATCTTTATGATGGAGTGTGGGTATCTCAAATTTTCATTATTAAAACAAACAGTGACTAACAGTTAAGCCTGATCGATTCTCTTCTGCAGTTTGATGTATTATTTTAGTTGTCTTTTAACTTTTAATTAAGACTTCTTTATTCTTATTATTATTGTATTTTTTTTATTATCTTTTAGGGGCTGCTTTCTTACCTCATCACTGATAGGCACACTTGCGCTAAGCCTTACAATACCTCTGTCCATAATAGCTGACATGTGCATGCAAAAGGTAATGTATTACTAGGTTTTGAGCATTATTAACAGAAACTCTTTGAATTAAATGGCACTGTTATTTTTAAACAACATATACAATAAAAGTATTTTACTTCTGGAACTTGTCGATAATTGTTGAACTGCTTCATAATGTCTTGATATTGACAGTTACAGTAATTTTACGCTTGCAAGCACGTGCTTGCACACTTAAATATATTTGATTAAGTTGCAGCTTGTATGAAAAGTACCCAAAGTCATCAGCAATGACTGGTCAAATGCTTTATGTTGAACAGGCACTTTTCAGAATTAAAAAACAACTGCAAGTACTGCACACCTTAAGTTCATACCTTCACAATTATAGGCTTGTTCTAGACTGCCTATCTTGAAAATACTCGGTTAGTGACAAAACCAAAAATCTGCAGTTTTACCGCAAAGGAATGTAGCAGCTACAAGTCTCAGTTGCACATTATTAGATTGATGAGGATGTTAGGCTTCCATTTAACTGTCCTCCTTTAAGTTAGTCCAGTTTCACTGATACTGAGGCAATAGCTGTGGAAAAACCTTGCATGTAAAGAAAGAAAAGAATCTGATCACATGAGTTTAGAATAGAAGCTATATGAAGCTAGTTTGTATTACTCTTCAAGCTGTGCAGATACTTTTCTTTTGATGCTGGTGGGGTAGAATTCTCAGTTTTAAATATTTAATTATGTGTGAACTTCAACTCTATCTTTGAAAATTTTAATTTAATATTTAATCAGTGGCAAGGAATATCAAATTGTTAATTTCATGTGGCTAATGATTGTTTAGCATATAGTGCAAGCATGCAATTATTGTTTGGTTTGGTTGGGGATTTTTTCTTTAAATTGAGGTCACATAACTGTTTCCTGACTTCAGCAGGATCACTTGTTTCTACTCTTCATTTTGAATTTCAATAATCCCTACTGTTAAAATTTTAATTTGAAAGTTAAACCACGTGTTTAACTCTTTGAAATAGCTCCCAGCCTGATTTTATAATGTGTCTGTTGTTAAAGCAAGCTTAATCTTTCTTAGAGTGATAATGCCTGCCTCTTTTTGGCAGAGCATCCCCATGTAGTCCATTATGGCTATGCCTTTTGACACCACTTGAGTGTAGGCACAGGTGTATTTGGCACTTGGCTAAAGTGTAAGCATTTCCTATCACATGCTTGTGTGCATTTTGACCGTTGGTGGTGTAATGACCATTCATTGATGTTAAAGTGCCTGCAGTCATGTGGTATGGAGAGGCTGCAGGAGTTTTTTAGAAAGCAAGGAGTGAAATTATGAGCCAGGTAATGTGTTTTCTGGGCTGCAAATAGTGAATTAGTCAGCATTTGAGCACCATGGCCTAAATACAGTTTGTTGCTGAAATACAAGAAGTTCTTTACTGAGATGACAAATCTCCATGTGAATTAGGAAGCAGTTTAGTCATGTAACAGTTTACCTGAAAATGATATCAATAAAATTGGGCAAAACTGACCAAACTTAGAACTAACTATACAATAGTACTTCTGAAATTTGGAATGGATTGGTGGTCTTGCTCTGCCAGCTGCTGCTGCTTACACTGCTTTGATGTGCTTTTGAGTCTTGCAGCAAATGCAGTTCGTTTGTAAGCTCAGCGCAAATAGAAATGCGAAAGTATCAGAAGAGAAAAAATCTAACTATGCCTGGAACATAGCTTGAGTTGCGCATTCTCTGAGTAGGGGCTTCCCTGAAGCAAGTGGGGTTTGTGCGTTATCTGTGGTGGGTCTATTATGACTTGTTTTCAGTCACTATATTTGAGGTTTTCTTTTGATGTTTGTACTTGTTTGTACAAGAATGACTTCGTCCAAAATATTAGTCAAGTTTTGCACTTAGAATGTTTCCTGCCAAAAAAGAAGGGTTACTGCTCAGTGTGTTCATAAGCAAAGTGTAAATTTGAATGAGAACCTTTTGACTTCTGAAGTTTTCTGGCAGGCGTGTAAAAATGGGGAAACCCACCCATGCTCAACTTGTATTTCACTTTTACTTAATGCTTGTGTGGATTTTGGAAAATAAAGTGGAAGAATAAAAGGATACAAATAAAAAAAGGAAAGTCAAATTGGAGAATAAAAGAAGAGTAAGGCCCTGAATAAATACTTGTGTAATGAACATGGGAGATACAGTATGTTTCATATTAGTGTTAGCTGAATATTTCAACACAGAAATACAGCAAAACCTTGCAGTGGTTCCAAAAATAATAAAGGATTCCTTGGTAAGATAACTGTGTGTGTGTTGCTGTTAAAGTATCTGCAATGTACATTTGGGACATAAATCATTAACAAGAAAGTAAAAACTCATGATAGCTCTTAAGGAAACAAGGGAAACAAATCTGTAGTCTTCTCCCCCAAAAATTCTCTTTAGTGAGGTGGAATTAGGTATATATGTGAGCTAATGCTGGTAGCAAAAAAGAAGAATTTTGTATGTATGTATGCATCTCTACATATTTTGTATGTATATACGTGTGTGTGTGTGTGTGTGCGCAAATAGATTTTGAGATGTGTGTGTATCTATATATGCGTGTGTGTGTATGTATGTATAGTTACATATATCAATATAGGAAAAGCTTGGGTTGTCCTCTGAAGTGATCCATCTAAACATACGCTTCTCTAGTTCCCAGTAAACAGCTTCATCTCTAGGCTATTTAATCTGAATAAACACAGAGTCCAGGTCTTTAAAATTAGTTTATTCTTCATGTACTCCTACAATACCAAGTTTGGGTTTTTTTGTTTTTTTTAATTTTACTATTGAGTAAATGATGTTTGTGTTTTAATTACAGGTGCAGTTTTCCTGGTTATTTTTTGCGGGGGCAGTACCTGTATTTTTTTCCTTTTTCATTGCAACTCTATTATGTCACTATAACAACTGGGATCCAGTGATGGTGGGAATCAGAAGAATTTTTGCCTTTGTTTGTAGAAAACATCGAATTCAGAGGTAGGGCAGTCACAAAGTATAATCCTAGCTCTTCTTTATCTTTTCCAATATCCCATACTCTTTTGTAAGCCACAGTGCTCATGCTGTGATTATTTTCATCTAATTTTATATTCATGGGTATTCAGGGGTACAATTTCTTAATAGTAGTGGTTGCCAATCCATTTAATAACCTGTGTAATGCTCAGAAAATGGGAAGATATGGAGTCTATTTGCCTTTTTTAAAAGTAGTTTCCTAGAGCCTGTTACAGTTTTCTTTTTTTTTTTTCCCCTTAATGCCTCTGTGGTAGTTGCTGTACCCAGAACATACAGTGAAAATCGTGCAAACTTGAGTATACTTTAGAAAGTTAAGGGGTCTTTGTGTGGTTTTAATGCTGCAGTTCCAACAACTAGCATACTTAGTACTTATATTGGCTTCATAACAACCAATTTAATGTTACTGTGTAACTTGAAAGAAATAAATTTGTTTGTTTTAAGAATGCCGGAAGAAAGTGAGCAGTGTGAAAGTCTCATTCCTATGCATAGCGTTTCACAAGATGGAGACGGTTGCTGTTCATAGACATACAAAAGGTATGCTTTAATAAACTTCAGACAATAGAGAGAAAGGTGAGGATTGCTTTTCATGATAACATTTGTGTTATATAAGCACACGTTTTTACAGAGCATACTGTGAATCTTGTTCTTTATTGATGGATAGAGTTTTGAAGGGTATCTTCAAAATTACTCATTACCAAGCATTATTCGCACCCTGCTACAGTTCTTGGGCAATGGTTTTGAAATGTAGTTTTTTACTTAAGAGTGTTACAACATTCTTCAAAAATTGGACATGAATCTATAAACCAGAGGAGGCATACGACTTTCTGGTATGTGTGATATGTGAGGAAGAGATCTGAAGTAATTATTTCGCTCTTTTCAGTGCTGTTGAGGTCTCAGTCTGGGCTGCTGCAGTTCGTGAAAAACATCTACCATTTAAGAAAGTTTAGAGGACGTGACCAGACTTTATCATCAAGGGTCTAGAAAATGGGAAAGAGTCCTTGTGTTTGCGGTTGGCAAGAATTAACTTGTTAAATTGCATTAAATATTAGGGAAAATATTTCTTGTGACAAGGATAGAATAGCTATGGAGGTTGCAAAAAAAGAGGAGGTTATGCAAACCTTTAACAGGATGGTTTGTTGATACTGCCTTGGAGCACAGAGATAGACATAGCCCTGTGCTTCAGGGCTTTAGTTTTCAAATAACGCATGCAGTATTACATGATGAGAAGTATATTTTTATTTTCCAATGTTGCTTAAATCTCATAATGAAATTAAAAATAATCTAACCAAAACAGTACTTGTGATGTCTTCAGCTTAATACGCAGAAGTTATTTTGTTTATTAATAAGATGCAAACATATATATGGCGATTCTTTTTTGTAATCTAACTATGTAGCCCTGATAATTTTTTTTCTTTTGTTTCTTCTTAGTTTAAAAATGGAATAATGCCCAGCGAAGAGACAATCTTCTGGAAAGGTCCCTAAGGAATCATGTTTCAGTGCCTGTTCTGAATTTGTAGTAAAAATAAGAAGTTTCAGTTCTTTTGAAACTAAACTTCCTCTTTCTTGCTTTCATCTGGTTTTATAAATGAACAAATTTACTACATGCCTGTCACCATAGGGAGTCTTAGTCCATCGGAGCAACCAACCTGCCTTATAACAGTGAGCTGGTGAAGTTACTTGACAAAATCAAGAAAACAAATGCTGTTAAGTGATTTCTTTCTTTTTTTAACTCACAATTTTGTTAAATGCTGGACAATATTATTTTTAAAAAACACTTTCAAACAAGTTATGTAAATAAGTTTGCAGGTCATCAAGTCTTACAGGCTTTCAGATGAAAAGCTAAATAGATATGTTACCTGTAATAGGTACAAATTAACTTTTTTATGTTGTATAAACTATTTGCATATTAATAGAAGAAAATAGAAAAATAATTTATTAAGTGCATTCTTGTAATTATTGAGGCAGGATCTTTGTACGGTCCTGGAACACTACGTATATACTGTCTTATACCATTTTGAGAAGCCTTGTAATGGCAATGGGTGCCGATGTTTAAAAATCTTTTGTTACCTAACAATCTGGAATATTTAAAATTTTAGTGAATGGTAAAATATTTCTAATTACAGTACATTTGAGTGTACATTCTCAAAATCAATGCTTCTTTTAAACAGACTGATTCTGTGACCTTTCTTATTCCCAGTTATCTCACGTGGAAAACTAAATTTGAAAGTTTTCACATGTATAGCTGCCAAGTTATGAAAGAGATCAAATTAATTGTGAAAGTTTTCGGTCAATGGGTTGGCACTACAGTAATCTGCTAAACAATCGGAAAGATAAAGGTGTTTGCATTGATATTTTTTTTTCCAGTTGCCTTAATAAATTTATTCTAAAATTAATAATTTTCCTAGTAACCTGTATCTGCCTTCCACTGTAGTGCTTCTGTCCTATGTGATTCCAAAAAGTTACGAATAACTATATTCAGGAATATTTGAAATTAGTCAGTGCCATTTTTCAACTTCTGACCTACAAGACACTTAGAATTAAAGTTAATTTTGGCTCTTGATTGGTTTTATTTTTTTAAAATGAATGTAGGATGGATTTTCAGCCAACAGTATTCTCTTCCATGAACAGGATTAGTAACAATAATAATCCTTCCAGACAAATACAGAAGGATGACATAACACAAATGACTTTTCATGTTTTGACACTCAGTAATGATCCTTCCAAAAGAAATTTTGGTGGTTTGGTGATACAACTACTAGATGAGAGGGAATGTAGGAAAGCAACATGCTTAGGTTCTAGCTGCTGGCTAATCAATCCTTCTGAATGTATACCTAACATAAATGTCTGTAAGTAGAGAAGGGGCAGGGGGGAATTACCCTGGGGGCTGTTCTGGTCAAATATTGCACCTTAATCAAATTTTTCCTTCCAATTTTTAATGTTGGATTTTGAGGCATCTCTTTGAGATAGTTAAGTCCTTCTTTGAACACCTGAAATAGCGATTGGAAAAAAAAAAATCCCCCCAACAAAACCACAAACCCAAAACAAACAAAAAGTTTATTAAATTTATGTAGGCATTTTAAGAAACTTCACATTTCAATTTCCAAACCCTACGAGTAGAGGGGTTGAAAATGCGGTAGGTAGAATGAGTTTTACATTTGACTTTGGTAGAATTTTCAAGAGATTTGGAGGGAAGAGGAATTTTTTTTTTTTTTTTTTTTTTTAATTTTTTTAAGGATTCTTTTTTCCTCTAAGTTATGCCAAATTAGAGAATGCTAGCTTCAACTTTTTTCCAAGAAGTAATGTTAAAGCCTACTGGCAATAAAAAGCCAATGTCTGTTTTCAATTAGTGATTTGTTTCAACGAGAGCATACCAATGTGTAATACCAGGCATTAACTGCAAATTTGAATCTGTTGAGACTTGTGGCACCAGCAAACTAAGGCTGAGGAAACTGAGTATGCTTTCAGATGGCCAATTACAGTATTTTAGCGAAATATTCTAATGCTGTCTTTTGAAATTGGTCATACTGATAGAATTGGAGCTGTAATGTATAATGGGCAATTGCTATTCACGTTTGTCCTTATGTTAATGGCTTAAAGTGACAGATCATCCTAGTCCCCCATGTACTAGGAGAATATTCTTCTGTCTGCCCCCAGGAATACTGAAGAATGTTTTTGTTCAGGAAACTCAAAGTTAGGGCCTTTCCACTGTTTTTGTTCTTAACAAAAATGTGTTAATCTTTTAAAATATTTAAAATATATATAAAAAAAAATCATCTCATGGCATTAGGTAGCTTGAGCAGTCTTTTTGCATTAAATTACAGTTCTTTAAAGAATGAGAAACAAAGCAAGCTGTCCTTCCTGAAAGGATTTTTAAACAGTGGTGCCCCTGTATTTACAAGAAAATTGTTACAGTTTTAATTACAGAAGCTATGATGTAACATTGTTCCTGCATTTAATAGAATGTGATGAGCTTTTTTATTAAATCTTGTGATTTTTAGTACAATAATATTTTATAAATATAATGTCTAATTTGAAATGTAAATTGTGTAGCTCTCTAATGGGTGCTTGGTAAATGCACAAGAGATTTAGCGTTGATTCTCAGGTACCTCTGACGTAACGGAGACATGCTGGGTTTTTCTTCCTCATGACACAACTGGAATGTGAAGGAGCTCTCTCATAAAGGCTTTACCTCTGTGTGCTAGCATAAATTACCATTGCTCTTACTGTTTCAATTTGGAAATGTCTTTATTCTGACTGACTTCTTGTAGGAAGCACATAGACTTAAAAAAAATCATGAATTTTTATCTCGAGCATTTCTTTGAATGTCATTAGATGCTTAAGGAACAGTGATTTCCCATGCCTACAAAATGGAAAATGAATACTACACGTGTTGCTCTGTCAAACAGTTGAACTAATTACTATAATCCTCTGAGACAACCAACGGTTTCTACTGTGTGAGATTCAGGTTTTGGAGCTGTTTGGCTTTTATATATGGAGAAAATGGTGATAATTTGCCAAATGCCACATAGCATGCCTTTGCTTTTAGGGTTTTGGTGAACCTTGCATCGTTTAACGTACTGTGCACTGCACTCCAGAACAAAGGGAAAAAAAGATTTCAGTTTTTCTGGCTACTTTCTGTTAGGTTTCCGTCATGCCGAAAATGTTTTCGTTACGGGGGGCTGCAGTAGATGTAAAACTAATTCAGCAAAGGACCGAAATACGTGTGACATCAGTACTCAACTGTTATGTAGTACGGGGCACACGAATGCCACTGAAGACACGGAGGGCCCGACCTTTCTGTTGCCCAGTTGCACCGCAAAGTTGTTGGTTTTTTGCCTGTGGAAATCTGTGTAAGGCGGTGGGGGCGTAGTATGGGGCTGATTTGGCTTGTCATGGAGTTGGGCTAAAGCGGCCGGCACACTGAAGCTGGGTCGCAGGGAGGCTGAGGCGCCGCCTGGTTTATCGCTCTGTGGTGGTGCAAGTGCTGAAGTGTTTTGCAGAAACACGGTGTTAGGCAGTGGTGTTCGTGGAATGACAAACCGTGGTGCTGCATGTGAGATGTGACCCAGTGTGCTGGTAGACGCATCACATACCTCCTGGTGATGTACCCGCCAAAATTGGAGAGGCTGTAAATTACTCTTCTTGGTGTGCGGCGTTCTAATTGTCGTTCTCTTTCACGATCCCCATTGTGCCAAGGTGTACTGCTGCTCACAACTATGATTGCTTTAAATAAGGTGGTAAAACGCTTTCTTTGTAATTCTTGGTTCCATCTCTGTTTGTGTTGAATGTTACCATTCCTGTTCCCTACTAAAAGATCCTCCTGTTGTAGGAAAATTAAGTTACTGAGTTAAGCTATCAGAGGGGGGAAAACCAGTTAAATTTTAGACATAGGGTGAGTTATGGACACGCTTTCAAATTTCATCTGAAATTTGAGGCAGAGTGTTCGTATGTTTGTACATGAAGAAGTGGCATACTCAAAAATCAAGAAACAGAAACTAATGTTGATATCACAATGTTGAATTATATGGCTAAATCTGGGATGGTACTTTTAATCAGTTTTCTTTATTTGGAGTAAGTTTTGAGTTAGTTACCATTTCTGTTACGACTGTCTTATGTAGTGTCTGTAATTTAATAGTTCGAACTGCAGTAGCCTTTGTGTTGGTTCACAAACAGTTGTTACACGTGATTTTTTTTTTTTTTTTTTTTTCCTATCTAATCCAGGATTGCATTAATGCTGTATTTTGTTTTACATGGTTATTGCAGGGCACGAATTCTCAGGGAGATATGGATGATACCATGCATTGTGAGAGCTGATAACTAATTCCTGCTTTTAAAATGGTTACAAATATCTTCAGGTTTCACTCAAACATTTCACATCACGTAACTTTCGTGTTGAACTTCCTTAGGCTTATTGGGTAAATCACGGTGAGAACCTTAAGAGCATTTAAAGGTGTCAATAAAATACAATCTGCCCAACACTTAGTTACTTTTTGGACAGACATCAATTCCAAACTGATGCTGCAATTTGTGTGTGGTTTTTCTACTTTATTGTACTATGCACCATATGAATTACTCATTGCACTGCTGATTTCGAAGCTGTACTTAAGGCCTGACAGTGACATTAAATTTCAGGGTTAGGCAACGCTATAATAATACATAATCTGGGTCTGGGGTAGAATACCAGTATAAATCTTCTAACATATATACATTCGTTTATATCATTAAATTTTTACAAAGTCTGTTCACTTTGGGGATTTTTGTTTGTTTTTTCCATTACTTTGGCTACACTGGGGTTTGATCCAAAGCCCATGAGCGCCATAGACAGCATTAATAAAGTAAAACTTTATTGAAAAGAAACACCACAGTCAGGTTGACCTTTACGCCTTTGCAGTATTTCTATCTGCAGCATACATTTGGAGTGCTTTGCTTTAGGTCTTCAGTAATATAAATTTGAGGGATTGTAGTGCTGGTAAAAATGATAAACAGACTGCTGTAACTGGTCACAAAAATTATTTCCCTATAGCCAGCGTTCTAAATCCACGATTTAGAGGGCGAATTTGTCTTGCTACATGACTTTACTTTAAAATCAGCAGTATAAGAAATGTTAACCATTTCACTTAGTTGTGTACTTCTAGGAGAATTTTTTGTTGATAGTGAGAACATGTGATTGTAGTCATCATAGCCTTGAGGATCAGCTCCCTCTTGATGGGTTCTGGTTTGACACTTCCATTTATGTTCACTCCGCAAAGAATGCACAGGGCATTTCCTCTCAAGGTACAGCTACAGTAATTGTATTTTGACTGCCCTGGTTCTCTCTATTGTTAGAAAACTAACATAAAGCATAAATCTAACATATAAATGTCTCTGCTTAGTTGTCTGTGTTCTCAGTCTCCTCCAAGGTAAAGTATTGCATCATTACATCTGGTATTAGTAGGTAACCAGACTTTTTCTGGAATGCCTCCATGGTGTGGAACACATCCAGAATTTCATCTAGTTTTCACTTCCTACTTTTTAAAGTAGTAGGATTTTTTTTTTTTTTTTTAGAAAGCAGCTGTTCAGTTCAACAAGTGCAGAGTCCTTCTTTAACTGCATCTCAGTTTACAAAGTTGCATCCAATGTTCTTTTTATTTTTTAATGAACTTTTGACTGTTTTGTCAGGAAAGGTGCACAAATTTTGTATATGTTCCACAGAAGAAATATGACTAGATACTAGAAAGGCCTCACAGATAATTATTCAGGGATATTTCTCTAGTTCTTCATATATCTGAAGTTCCTGAAGTTTTTCCACTTTTTTTTTTTAAAAAACAAAACAAAACAAAACAAACAAAACCATGCACTTTCCAAGCTGAGGGGGATTAGCCATTTAGCATAGAACTGATTTTATCATGTGCAAAGCACTTTGTTTTCGTTAGAAATATCCTTCAATATATTACTGATGTTGGCAGCCCACAAGTCTTTTCTTCCTCGTTTGTGTTTAGGCGATGCTTCTCTTCTACCTAAATCTGACCTTTTGCATGCCAATTAAATTAGTTCCTCTACCAGAATGTGTGATTTCTATAATATTTTCAGAATCTCCTTCTTTTTCTTCTAGCTAGGGGAACAGTGGGGGCTTTCCAGCCAAGCAATCTCCCTTTCCTATTGGAGAAGGAAAAAAAAACACACCACACTTTAAAAAATAGAACCAAAAATCTTAATTGAAAATAAAGAATCTTACTGGGCAGCATACAGGATCAGCTGTAAAATCGCTGGGGTGATTGCTTACATAGCACAATTACATACAGGAAGTGCTTAGGCAATAGTGTATTGGGTTGATCTCTCTGGTTGATCTTGATTTAATCTAGAATGTAGGTATTTTAAATAATCTTTTCATATTGAAGCTGAATGTTTAAATTAAGCCCTGTGATTGTAAAAAAAAAAAAAAAAAAAAAAAAAAAAAAAATCATGGAAAAAAACTTATTTGGAGTGGGAGTGTACAGGCCAAGGAGTTTCTTCTCTGTATTTTGGGGTTTTTAGGGTTTTTTTGTGAAGTGTGAAGAAGTCCCACATACAATCCAGTTACAAGTGAACGCTCTATTAATTGATAATCGTGAGAGGCTGTTTACACAAAGCTATATTGAAAGCTTAGCCAGTTGTTCACGTTAATGTTATCTGAATGGAATTAGAGAAGTAATGAGCATGTGATACAACTTCAGCATGGTTCAGCTGAAGGGGTCCTTGTAATGATTTAAAATTTATTTACATTCTCTTTGGTTATTAGTAAAACAAAATTGTTTATGAAACTTTTAGTTGTTTATACAGACTGATTAGTGAAACTCCTGAAGCGTCTGTCCATTAAAAGATGCACAAAACCAATAGTTCATAGTTTTGGTGGGTCTTTTCGGTGTTACATTTTGTACTGAGTTTCAGTGAATTCTGAAAACATTTTTAAACATTTTTAAAGCAGAAGCTGCTTTAACCGAGGAACTTTCAAGTAAAGAAGACTTTTGTTTGCATGAAGTCTGTACGGTTTGCTGATAATTCAGATGTTCTGAGAGCACAGCTAGTTCCAGGTATATATCCTCTATGGAACATCTTTATGCATAATCTGTTAACCATTTTCCTTGGTGAGACCAGAACCTGAATTGCTGATGCATACTACATTTGCACTTGTGTACCTGATTTCCGAGTGTGTTAAATCTAGATCTATTTTTGATAAAGAAGAAATGTAGCATTTTTATCTAATTTCCGTTCAATGATAAGTGTATTCATGCAGAGAAAAACTTATAATTGTGGCTTGATGCAGTGATTTTAAGCCGAGAAAACAGCAGGATGGCAGTAGTAAATCTGAAACGAAGATGCATGTCTCTTCAGAAACTCTGGCTTCTGGTTTCTTCCTTCCCTCTTTATACCAAATCGGTGTTTCCATTATTCCAGAATTATACAGGTGAAGCAAGGACCAGAACTTCTGCCCTTTGTTTTTTAAAAGTGAACATTGGCTTTTGCCTGGAGTGTCTTTTGTCTTTCCTGTCACTTCATTTTCTGAGGGAGGGTCAGTTAAATGAGAAATATAGAATAAATATTTTTAATTAAAATCAGATTTAAACTATTAATTATTTTGAAATTCTCTATATTAATAGAGATCTAATGAATGGAAATTAAAGGCCTATATTGCAAATATTGAAAAGTGCTTATATATTTTTAACAAAATCAGTATATGTATGAAAATTAAAATGTGTAAAGGTGAAAATTGGAGGATTGTTCTTGTGTTGATAGGTTTATAAACCGAAATTCTTAAGATCCAATACCAAAACCCTGTAAAAGGGCTAATGAAAAGAAAATGTAATGTATTCTGATGAACAGCCTGTGTAATACAATCAATGGATGTGATGTTTTTGTTCTGTATTATATTTATTATATGTAAGTAAACAATAAAGATTATAAATCTTATTTTCTTAACAGGCATTAGTATTTGGTTGGGGTTAGTGCTTAATGTATTTTATACAATCAGTTAAGAAAAAATGAATGGTCACTAGGGGTGGGCTGCCTGGGGAGGATAGCGTGGTGGTAAAAAGGCCTTGAATCGACCCACTTAATTCCCCTCTTCCACCCTTAAAAGCAAGTCTCCGGATGTCGTGTTTTACCTGAAGGTAGCTAGGATGCCAGAAGGTCATAATTTATTCTCAGATTAGTCTGCTAATGTAAGTAGTAAAGTAACAATTTTTAATCCGTTTTCATGGCTGCAGGTGATTTTTACTTGCCAATACACGAATTAGAAAATAAACAAGATGACTGTTTCATCAGCAGGGGGAGCTACTGTAGTGTCCATCTACCTATTGCATTCCTGAACTCAGTATAAAAAATTATGTAAGCAGTAAAAAGACAGTTAACTTCTCTGTTTATCATCCTTGATTCTTGGAGTTAACCAGGACTAGATACTGACCTTCCTTCATGCAGCTGAACTTTCAGCATCTTTAATGATTAAAAAATCTCTTGGGGATGAGAGGTATTTACCTAAAAACTTAATAGAAAAGTTAGAAAAAGTATTTTCCTGCCATAGGCTTTTCTGGGTTTTCTGGATTACCTCCAGCTGCATTCTGTTACTGATATAATCAATGTTGCTGCACAGCTGTAGCAAGAAGCAGATTTTTACACTAAAACAAGGGGATAGTGGCTGTGTGCTGTATCTAAAATACACAATATAATGTCACTGACAATGCAGGTACCAAATAGATGAATCTTGTGTTTTCGACCAGTTTCTTAGAAAAATTATAAGCGTAGGCATAAAGACATCGTGCCCAATATAAGTCACAGTGTGGAGAAGCAAGAGTGTGCATGAAACAAATGGCAATTTAGGTAAGGACTTGGGATGGTGTAATGTGGGGAGGATTCCTGTCTGAGCCATCTTCACCTTCACAAATCCACTGGGAAGAGCCATGGGTTTACCTGCCACTGCGATGTCCTAATGTCTGAAATGAAACCTTTCAATGAGCGAGGGTGATGTAATCAAAACAGTTACTTCATGGAAGCTGCTCTTGCAGTGACTGCACTCTCTTGTGAATGATCCAGGAGCAGGAAGGACTGTTAAAATCGAATAACAGGCCTGTGACTTTTTTATTTATTTTTTTACAGTAGATTAATAAGTTGTGGTAAGAAACTTGCTTAACTGCTTCGGAAAACATTTATACTCTAAAAAGGGTTTATAAAAATCCACTGAAATTGTCACTTGTGCAACAACTCATTCTTGACACCAAAAAGTTGTTTGTGCCCCTTTTTTTGCAATGTGGAAAGATCTTTGCTCTAACTTACTTGGCAAAGAACTTTGAGAGACATTTAACGTAACAAAATTTCTTAGTCAAGGCTGTAGTGCACTTTGGTACCTACTAGTTTGGGTGGGAGTTTTAACTAATTAACATGGAGCTCATCTCATCGTGTTCCCTGACAAGCAGCAGGAATTATGGAACTCGAAGAATTTAAAGCAAGTTGGCTTAAAAAATTTCTATATACTTGCAAAGGCAACTCGGCAATAACTTGCCTGTTCTTTTTTCTAGGGTCCTAACTGATGGCTAGAATCCCAGTCATTGTCTGATCCCTCCATTTTAAGACAGAGATACATAAAATGTGGAATAATTTTCCATTTTTGGCAGGCTCTCTCCTTAAAACATAAACTTAACGTTAAATTTATCACTTTCTTAGGCTGTGTCACTACTTCATGAGTAGTGCTGAGTGGACAACAGGCTGCATAAATGGCCAGGCAAGTGGTCACAAAACCAGATGAGGTCGGCTTTTCAGTGGGGGTTTGGATGAAGGTGTGTGGAGGCCTGTAAGGGATGCTGGGAGCTGACAATGGTTTGCCATCATTCACGACCCCTGAGAGGGGGCGAGGAGCTACTGAGAGAAGTTCTTTTGTGTTTGTTTTTGGGTTGGTTTTTTTGGGGGTGGGGGTGGGGGGTGGGGGGTGTGAGTGGTTGGTTGTTTTGGGAGGGTTTTGTTGGTTTTTTTTCCCCGTTATCCAAAACATGAATCAATGTATTTTTATTCTGTTAGGCTAGTGAGATCTGAACTATTTTCTGTGCTATCTTGACACCTAGTACAATGGGATAAGCTAGTGCAGGCTAGCTAGATTGCCTTCAATCTCTAGGATGTAAATTGTTGACATATTATCTTACTCTACTCTGTATACTCTTCAGTTTTAGGAGACACATTTCATACATGAAACTACCTCTTGCCAGAAGCTCGGTGTTACTTGCTAGAAGGTGAAGTTTAAAGTTTCTGAGAAAGATTATTCAAGCCCTATTTTCAAACTTTTTCTTATTCTATCAATAGTATGTATGTAGGAGACATTCTTGGGTTTTATTTATATCTGCAACCCAAGTGTATCCCATTTATATTGATTTTAAAAAACTTGACAAAGCTTAAGGTTTCCAAAGAAATGATAGTTTATTACCTCAAGGTGAACTCGTCTTCTTTTCTTCATTCCCGCCCCCCCAACACCTACTGCAAGCTTATGTGGAAGAAAAGCCAGTTCTAGTTTGTGAATTTGCAAATTTTCAGGACTTTTTTAAGTACTGTCATGTACTGTGTTACAACTTGCTGTGACATGGAGATGTTCATACCATAAAGATTCCTTAGTTATCTAAATAAGCTCTTCTTTGTGGGAACCTTCCAGGGATGTGTCATTTACTAGGCTTCTTTGATTTAAGTACTAGGACCATGCTGCTAATGATGATGGAAAACTGATGATTACGCTGCAAGTGTGCATTTACACAATGCAGTGGAAGCTTCATAAACATAAAGGATCATTCTGCCTATCTGTAATGATGTTACTATTTAAAAAGAAGCTCATCTGCCAGTAGATCTCTATCTTTTTTTTTTAATCCTGTGGGAAGGTAAAAAAAAAAATTAAAAAATTCAAGTTACAAGCAGTTGTCTTTTGTGGCTGTGGTGGTGTAGGCAAACAGGCAAGCAATGCCCCAAGAGAAGTTTCTGACCATGAGGGGTGTGGTGATGTGAGAGGAATGGGAGATGAGGAATGAAGACTCTTTTTCGCTAATTGAGAGGGTGTCATTAGTTCATAGTATAAATATTTAAAAGTATTATGGAAGTCTATTAGTAATTTAACAAATGTCTTCTGTTAAAAACACATTTTGTCAAAAGTGCTGACACTGACTTCTGCCCCCCCCCCCTTCACCATTAGGTGAGAGCTGATATATCTCCACCTGCCACTCTTCTGCATGTGTCTTTCTCCCCATGATTTGCATATGATCAGCCATCGGTGAGTGGAAATGGGTTGTAGGAAGCTGGTGCTGTTTAATTGAAGTGGCTTATTCTTGTAAGCAAGAAGTGCTTAAAAATGAAGTTGGATTCTTTACTCACGTTGGCCATAGTGAATTTCAAGTGTAGGGAGAAGCTCCTGGCTAATGTGTTCCTAGAATAGGGTAAAAGAGAGTCCCACTGAAGTATTTTTCTCAAGGAAATGGTTATGGACTAAAGCAGTGTCCTTTCTGAGATGCAAAGGGGCAATCAGGACCAGCCTAACCTAGAGAAGAAAAAGAACAAAGTGATGATCTACCAGGAGCTGATGGAGAGCCATGGTAAGGGAATGAACAGCCCTTGGGAAACAGATGCATAATGGATTTTGAGTAAATGAGGTACACCTGAGCTCCTGCAAAATGAGTCAGCCTGAGTTGAAATTATTTCTATCCTTGCCTGTTCCTTTTGTACTTGAGGGTAGGGTAAGAGGTAGAGCTCTTGATAAAGCTTCAAAACAGAACAAATTTGTGAGAATCTCAACTGTTCTGTGAATAGTGGACGAATAAACATCAGTTTGTCATGGATTAAAAGTTTCAGAACACCCAAAAACTTAAATGGTAGAAGGGTTTCATTATTTTAAAAAGCGCTGATTTGCTTTTAGGGGTCTAACTGATACAAAGGTTTGGTGACACATAGAGTCTGTCATGAAATAATACTAACGTAGCAATGGCTCTCTGTTTTAGTTCCTCAAAACACCTAGTTAATGCTTTTAATGATGTGTCTGCTTTCTGGCTCTGGCCTGCCATTATACCTGCCAATCTACCTCCTCCCTTGCAGGTGATTTCTAAAACAGACACATTTATTTCTCCCATTAAAAGTTCTTAATTTTTCCCTTTTTTTTCTCTCACAGGTTTAAAGAAAGACTGTTCAATTCTAAATTGTTTACAAAATTGGCAACAGAGGCATCCTAGCAATATAATGAAGAGGCACAAGTGCAGAGGAGCTGAGAATACTGGCTTGCATATTTCTCCTCACATCCCCGACTGTCCAAATCTGAAGCGTATCTTCAAGAAAGCTCTTAACAAGGCTTCTTGTTTTGCATAACAATAATTCGGAGCTTGCTGTTCTACATTTAGAGAACACTGTAGTTTTTGCTTAATTTTGCTTTCAGTAGAGGATAATATTTTCAAGGTAAAGGTTGCTGTGTGTAAACTTGACACAAACTGGGCTCTAAAGAAACTCTACAGTCTTACGGTCAACTCCATGGCGTTCCTACTGAAGTTGAACTGTACCAAGGACTGTGATGCTTTGAATGTTGAGAGTGAACACAATGCTACCTCTTCCCCTTCCTTACCATTCCTGATTATCCTTGGGAAGGTCACTTCCCCTTTCAGTGGTTTGGGTTTTCCCCTTCCTAAAATTACAGTAGTGATTTTTTTTTTTTTTTTTTTAATGAGGTAAAAACATGATAACAAATTGTTGGCAAGGTTGCTGTGGGGCTTGGGCAGAAAGCTGTAGTTCATACGTCCTTAAGAATACCTCAGTTCTTAGGGAAGTAATAACTACAGCTTTCTGCCCAAGCCCTACAGCTGCATTGCCATCTTTTCTCTCACATTCCCTTAAGTCTCCCTGATTCCTCCTGCCCTGCCTGACCTGTGCTACTTGGGCAGTCAGTACACTTCCCGAAGTCCTTAATCAGTCCTCACTAGAGATGCCAGCACTAATAGATCAGTGCTACTTCCAGTGCTGAGCCAGGACCTTTAATACAGATGCTGCTACAGAGACACCAATGAAGATTAACTACTATTTGTTAGATTGTTAAAGGAAGTCCTTTAGCTGTTTAAAAAGAGAGTAGGGATTGCTCAAACAGCTAAGAGACTTATTTCTTCAATGTAACGAATGTCAGTTTATCTCGATTGCTGCTACTACAGGAGCTGTACCTGTATTAAAGGGAGCAGTGTAGCAGAGCCGCAGTAATGGAGATGCAGAAAAGTTAGAAACAATGGCTGAAGTTCAGAGCGTTTGAGGAACAGGATGACAGAAATGCGAAGTGAAGGCTCTGGAAGTCCTCTCCATCTGCCCATCTCTGATTCTGCCTCTTAAGATAGTTACCAGTAACTCCCAAAGCTGGAAGAGATGGATCAGATTGAGCCCGCGTCCGAAAGCTCCTTCATATGGGACATCTCTGTAGATTAACTTGACTTTGATGAGGTGATTCCTGAAGATACCAGTATGTGGAGAGGACATAGCTTTTACATCAAATTCACATGAACATAGCAGGTCATGTTGCAATGTTTATATGAAGTCAAGGCACTCATTGGTATGCTGAGCAGCAGTCCCCACCAAAGTGCGGTAAAGCAGAGCCTGGACTTCAAGCTCTGGAGTTAGCCAAAGCCGGTGATACCAGTTGGACTGTGTTGAACATGATGCTCTTGATTTTAGGTTTATCTATGTGCAGAGGTATGTCTCGTTCTGGAGAGTCACCTCAGCATCTTCTTCTGCACGGCTCTGCCTTTGTGTTGCAATGTAGGACCTGTAACAGGAGATTTATCCTAGTGTGATTCTTCTAGCTGCTTTCATAGTCAGGAGATAACTCGCAGAGAATGTGACAAAACCAGGCCCCGTCTAGATGCAACATTTTCCATGTTTAATTTTTCTATGAGCTATTCCTTTTTAAAGCAGTGAAATAATTTTTAAGGTCAGTGTCCTCTTAGCCCAGACACACCTTGCAGCATCAAAACAATCAAGGGATGTCTGCATATTTATTTTTCTGTCTTAGAAAAATCTGCATATAGTAAAAAAAATCTTGAAAACATCCTGGTAGCAATAATATTTCATCACTCTCCACCCACAATCTATTGAGACTGAATGTTTGCTTCCCCTGAGCCAGCTCGTTGCCTCTAAACCTATTCATGTGCCTCTCAAAATGCTTTTGCTGCGCTCTGCAAATCACCAAGCTCAGGTTAGGTAGGAGAAATTCCTCCGCTGGTAAATGGACTGATTATAGTGGTACCCTGGTGTGGTTTTTGTCTGTTTTTTAATCATGTGGTAGTACCACAAACCCACTGTGTTTTTCTTCTCCCCATCTTTGTATGCACAAACTTACTCCTCGGAGATAGTCTAGATTCCAAAAGTTGGGAGCCTGAAATGTGTGTCTTTTACTGAAGGGATAATTACTTGTAGTTCTCTGAAGATATATCTCAAAAATTACTTCTCGCCCACGTACTTACCTTCCCACTGAGCTGAGATTTCTCTGCATTTTATGGGCTTTAAAAATAGGGTGTCCCTCCCCCCCCTTCTTAATTTGCTGCTCTATTGGAAGGTTTTTTTACTTTCTTTTGCAGACAAAGCGGACTTTTGGAGAATTCAGGATAGCTGAAACATCTCAGCAGGTGTGGTGTGAAACTCTGCTTGCTGTGAACACTGACTTACAACTTTCAGCTCACAGACATCCCGCTGAGTCTCTGTTCAGGTGAACAAAATCCCACTTCTTCCATGTTACAGGCTGGATCATCAATCGGGACAAAAAGGCACGGCCCCATTTATTAGAATGGAGCTGTGCTAATTTACATTGATTAAAAAAGCCGATTTTAAAGGATAATCTGCAGTTAAGCCTTACAGTGGGTAAGTAACTGTCTCCAAAAGTGGCCGTTATGGTACTTATCTTCTATTAATTTGATTTTTGTAATTTCTTTGTAGATTTTTTTGGTAGCAAATCAAAATTTATATGGCTGGAAGGGGGAGATATACCTGGGGCTCATTGTCGCAGTGAAAGTGAGAGAGCAGGAGGAACAGAGATTTGTCTTTCTCTTTGCTGATTGCGTGAGACAATGTGGATCACATGAATTAATTCTTTAATTTAGTGTGTTTTCTTTGTTGCCCACCCCCAAAAAGGAATAGTTTTAAGTTTTATCCTTCCGTTTCTATTTTAATTACTGCCTCAGTTCTTTACACTGTACTTGGAGTAGTCTTTTAATATTATTTTTTAAAAGTTTGTTTTATGAATTACATTCATAAATAATAAATCAATTCTATCCATAAATTCATTATAATAATTATATTATTGCAAATCATTTAGTAACTGAAGTGCATAGCTTCTTGGTTTTAGTAGTTTTATGGCTACAGGCTTGTTATACATTTTTGTATGAGGCTTAACAAAACATGCCAGAAGAGCAGACGGGCAGACTGCCCTTTACCCTTATTAGTATTGTTTTTCCTGAGGGTCCGGTTCTTACATCACTAGTCTAGATCCTTTTGTAAAGTAAGTAGGTACTTGCTACTATTTTAACTTTTCTGCCTGCGTACGCTGGAATAATTATTTGCTCTTAACTAACGTGCTAGTTTTATTCATGGCTATTGATGATCCCTTACCCGTAGTCTGTTCTTTTACTTAAAATCCAGGGTTGGCAAAATTTCTTTGCCTGCGGTTGCTTGAGAGAAAGGTATACAAGTAATTGAACCCCTTGGCTCTAGCCAATGGCCTGTAAATGTCCATCTTGCTCAAACAGCAGCATAGGGCTTTCCAGGCTAGCAGGCTGGTCTGCTATTCAGAGTCTAGCTTTATTCACTCAGTTCAATTGTCATTTGTCACAAGTGAAAGAAAGGTGGAGACACCTTGTAGTGAAGTATGCTGCAAGAATGAGGAAGCTGATTCACTCCTCAGGTGTTTAGTTACCAACCGGAGATCGTGTTATCAAATATACGCTGTATGAGTTGATTTATCTAAATAGTAATAACGTATTGTGCACAATTATTAAAATATTCAGACAATTATAAGATACATGCAGCAAATCTAGCCTCATAGCTGAGAGAATACCTGGTGTTTGGTGCAGTATTCATCCTTGGCCTTACAAATGTTAAGACCAGTCAGAAAGGGAGAAGATGCATGCATTGCATTAATGGATCATCATACTGCTGTGTGTCATTCAAATTCACTTCAGGAAACAGGTCCAGGTATGTAAGGTGCAATAATGAAGTAATCACATGCATTATTGACTGATTGAAGGGCTTAAATGCATACAATTTGCAATTCTACATGGCATAAGTAAGAAATTAAATAAAAATACTATGACAGAGATAGACCCAAGTGGATATATTTGTATAGGTATTCCATACAGCCCTCACGGTTTCCAGCCTGCAGTTTGCGCTGATGTCATAGAGTTTATCACGAAGTGAGCTCACCCAGGCAGGAGTACTAATAATGTGATGCTCTTGTTTGCCGTTGTGATGCTAGTTAAGTAGTGCCACCACATGTTGTCTTCATCAAGGAACGAGAAGAAAAGCCTCAGCTGTTAGACCTGGTCACCTTGTCTAATCTCTTCAAGCACTTAGTTCAGAGGAATGTTTGCTAAATTTCCATAAATGTATCCGTGTATCTTAGTCCCGTTTTCATATCCTGGATGAATGTTTTATTGTGTTCTTGGAGATGGCAGGCAGCGTGCATGCACCAGCCATCCAGGTATGCCACACGTGGCACTCCAGAATGTTTAGGAGGGAGCACGACCCTAAAGGCTGTTCTTGGTCTCCCAGGTTGAAACAACAGAGGGAGGCAAGTGAGTGAAAAGCTGCCGTTCGTTGCCAGCGACCTGTGTGGATGGAGAGGCTTCTGGCAGGTCACAGCTGCTGGTTCAAGTTCTGCCTAACGAAGGGAACGGATTTTCCCTTCGTTAGGCCAGAGGTGCCTCCCTGCAGCACAAGGCAGGTGTGGTGGGTCGGCCTCGGCCAGGTGCCCACCCAGCTGCTCTCTCGCTCCCCCTTTAGAGAACCGGAGCGCAAAAGAAGAGGAAAAAGCTCATGGATCAAGATAAAGACAGGAAGATCACTTACCAACCACCCTCACAGCCAAAACAGACTCACCTTGGGGACAATTAATTTAATTTATTGCTCAGGCACTGGGAGCGCCTCCTCCCACTCCCCCTCCCCAGGCCTGGGCACTCGCTGGGCGGTTTCTCACACTTTTCCCCTCACTCCTCACCGCCTCTGTGACGTTTCGCCCTCTGTTAAATACATTTTCCCAGCGGTGCTGACGGGCTCAGCTGTGCCCTGCGGCGGGGCTGGCTGGAACCGACTGGAACCGACTGGAACCAGCTGGAACTGGCTGTGTCCGGCGCGGGGCAGCCCTGGCCTCTCCCCACAGAGCAGCCCCGCAGCCAGCGCCCAGGCCCCCACGCCCGCTGCAGCAGGGTTTCTGGGTTGTGGTCTTGAGTCTGGTACGTTTCTGGAGGATTTTGGCCTTGATGGCTGTGGAGAGGGAGACCCGGCATCTGCGCCCTTGTTTCCTGACGCCAGGAGAGTCAGGTGAACTCCAGGGGCTCCTGTCACGGACTCATGTGAGCGGCTGTGGGGGGTTTATGGTGCCGTTTGGAGTTAAGAAGCTGGCTAAGCCATTTAATAGGTGTCTGGCTCTGTTAGCTCATCCTTTCCCCCTGAGGAAACATCTTTCCCTGTGTCTTTCCATAACCTTGTCCTTTGGTGGCCTTGCAGTCACAAGTGCACACCCATGGGTTCTCGAGGACAAAGTGGTTTTGCCTGTTGCCTAAATGACATGAAGAGGTTTTCAAGGACCTGCCAAAACATGGACTTGAAATCATAATCTTATTAACATAAGCTCATATTGGTGCTGTTTCATTTTGATCTACTTACGTGGTCTCTATAGACTTGCTTTAACATTGTCATTGTTTCATCTGGACATTACAGTGTGGCCTATATAAATGCCCACTAAATTTATTTTACCACTGGCTTTAGCAGGCTACCGTCCCACACAGCTGACATGCTGTTCTCATCAACGTGATTGTTTAAATAAGCTCAGAAAAACACTAGAGAAATGACTAGTTTGCTTACTCAGTATGTGTGTGCCTTCACAGACTGGGAGGTGTACTTGTCCCTTATGCCCCGCAGTGCCTTTGCCTTGGCATGGTTTTGTTGCACTGGGAGGTTTGCAGGCATGTGTTTTCTTTGCAAAGTCTGAGAATTCACCCCCAGCACTTATTACTCTGGTGATGGCAGCATGCCTTTGCTTGGCTTGGTCAGCTGTTTGGAGGACAGGAGGTTGCTGGCAGAGTGGAGCTTGGCCCTGTGCTGGAAAGATTTTAAGGCTAGGGCTGAAAGTTGCAGGTAGAGAGATTGCCTCTGTCCCTAAACACCTAAGTCTGAATCTGGGTTCAGTCAATGGCACCTCACTGGGTTAAGCTCCTGAGCAGGGATGTAAGAGGAACAGTGTTCCCTGGATGAGGTACACCCTGTCCACTCCCTCGCTCACAATCCAGCCTGAGGTTCAAAGAGGAGAGGCAAAGGGATGACAGATCTCCTTCCTGCATGTTGCTCCTACTCGTGTTCTCTGGCTGCCTGGGCAGAGCTCAGTGTCCCAGAGCATGCCTTTTTGTAACAGCAAACACTGTATTTTTGTCTGCTGTGTTCTCTGATTTGCAATTTAATGTACAAATGTGTATCGAATTTTAAAATTCAAAACCTCTTTCTCATCCTTTCTTGCAGGACATTGTGTTGTCTTGCAAGCCAGGCCTTTAGGTGACTGAAGGTGGTAACATTTTGTAACTTACGATTGAATAAGTAGTCTCTGAAAGCAAAAGAGACCTAATGGCTCCAGTGGAAGGAGTACATGACCCATGAATCATGATTTTCTGAGGAAAAGACCTTGGCTTCTTTGTCCAAACGCAGCAACTTCTTTCTTTAGTAAAAATTTTTGAAGATACAAAGGGGGGAGCTAAAGGACCTGAAATATAAAGTATTGAATACAAAATAATTTAGCAATAATGTACATCTTTGCATAGCCTTTTTTTACCAAAAAAGAATGTGTCCATCACATACAATAGTCTTTCAGATAGTATTAGCAGTAATATAAACTGCTTTTCTGCATAAAAAAGGAAGTAAATTCAAATGGCCAGAGTTGCTGTTGCTCCAAAAATTATCTTTCTTGAAAACTAAAACACCCAGAACAGAAGAGCAAGATAAAAATTTCTTGTCTAGGGGTAATTCTCACTTGCAGCCACGCAGCTGAAGAATTACAGAGACGGCCCATAGTCTTAGCCACTCTGAGACTGCAAGTTTGCATGAGAGCCAGACTGCTTTAAATTTTTGCCTTTCAAAGCTTCTCTCCTAACCCACAGCTGCCAGAGACACAGGCTTAGCAGCCTAAGCCAGATTCTCATTAGAGAAAAGGGATAACAGTAAGAAGAGTAGTTTACAGAAGGAAAAGGATATACATCAGGGAGAGGACAATATCAGGAATTAAAAATGCATTTACCTGGTGGTATGTGGATGGCTCAAGCCGATTTTCAGATTATTTCATCTTCACTTCTGTGTCTGGTCAAGATTTCTTCAAATATCAGGTCAATGAGAGCTGGATAGTGTCATACTATCTCAGGAGCCCTTGAGGATGACAAGTCAGAAGAAGCAGCAGATTGTTTTGAGTCTATCTTTCTATAGAAGCCTAACAAAAATCTTTCATATCTACCCCAAAGAGACAGGCAAATAACTAACTACCACCACGATTTTTTTTTATTTTTTTTTTCCTTCAAGAATCTATCTTTAATCTTGGCATATCATCTTTGCTCCACTGATTTTCTGGTTCGTTCTCTGTTTACTTTCTACTCATAATCAGAACACAGTTCTTGGTAATATTAGCAATATTTATTTGGATAAATTTAGACCTAATAATCTCTTTGTACTAATAATTTGACAACATTCATCATCATTGGTAACTGACCCTTTATGAGCTTTTATCCATGCAAGAGCAGTGATATTCAGGATTCCTTGAGCCCCAGTTGTGAAAATGTTCAAAGAATGCAATTATAACCTTACTGAAGCCAGTGGGGAAACACCTTCTTCAAAGACAGGGATAAAAGAACACTATTTGGGGAAATCCTGGACATCCATAAATATACGTGCATATATTATGTCTCTTTTTAGACATCACCTTGATATCTAAGATGCTATAGATTAAAAGAGGTCACAATACCTGTTATGATCTCATGGGATTTCTCCCTTTCCAGCTCCCATCACAGTGCCTTTTAGTAAGTTTTGGAATCTGTGTAAATTTCTGACCCTTAGAAGTACTTTTACTTTTAATTTAAGACTTAGAAGTCTTATATTTCTTCCTCTTTGTAATGTGTTCTGTAAAGGAACCATATTCAGCTGGCCTCCGTAGTATCATTACTCCAAGAAAATGTGTGGGCTAAATGAATTGTCAGGCATCAAATAACAAACATAAGCGTGCACTGAAACACTGTAGATTTCATACAAATAAATGACTATGCACTATTCGTTCTTGTACAGTGTGAACACAGTTTTCCTATATTTCTAGGATTTTTTACAAAGCTTCATAATGGTCTTAATTATTCAGTACCTATTATGAGCCTCCAAGAGTGGAACGAGAAGCGCGTTTCCTAGAAATGAAACATAGAAGTGTTCTCTAAGCTATTTTAGTGCTAATTCGTGTTCACTTTTTCAGAGCTTGAGCTTTAAACACCATAACTGTGAAAAGATCAGACCAAATTGAGAAATGTATTTTGGCCATAGAGATGAAATTGTGAATTGGCATTTAATCCTGGAAAGTGATTCTGTAGCAGGTCGTTTTCAGTTTTTCAAGTGGTGTGAGTCAGTGAGCTTTTATGGTAACAAAATTGCACAGTAGGCTTTAATTGTGCATAATTATTGCACTGCATGGTGCAGAGTACTATATTCTAGGCATTCAACTGCATTCTGTTAAATTTTTTTATTAAACTCTGTGAAGAAGTGTACCTGATGGTATTTGATATATGCTTTTTTTAATCTGCTTGTGCTTTTTTGTCTTAGGAAAATGAAAATATAAAGGAATTTATCTTTCTTTTTTTTCCCCCTCAGTTTCCAGATGAATAATTATACTATATGGGCTACCTATGGGCACCTGCTAAAACTAACTGGAGTCTTATTTCTGATTTCGGCTGAAAGAATCTTATGAAAGGTCTTTGGGTTTAGGAGTATAACTTTAAATAATACAGGGTTCAGGGTTTTTTACATTCATCTGTGCATTCTTAAGGCTGAATAATACTTGGTGGACTTTCATCTTGTTACTTCAGTAATCTGTAGCTGTTTTCAATTTGATTATTTCATTTTTTCTTAATATTTTATGTCTGCTGGATCTGACCAGTGCATCCAGCTAGAACACAGCCTGTGATTCAGGATCAGGAAAATTTTATTTCCTCCTCTATAAGTAAGTAAAACACTTTTATCACTGTGGACCTAGTGATTTGTGAAATCCTGTGTACTTTGTATTTTCTCCTGCTAAGCTTTCAAGTTGTCAGTAGTGATCTGATTGTTTCCCATTTTTCACCAGTAATGGAACCCAGGCCAGCACTCTGTTGCTCTCATGAATTCGGTATCACAGGTCTCAGCCATCAAAAAGCCTTTACGATGTATCTGGGATGTGACATTTCTGTGGAAAAACAGCTTTGGGTTTGGGGCTTGGCTTTGTTGGGGGGGACGAGAAAATAGAGTCTAATATTATTATAACTACTCTCCCACAAGATTCTATAGTTGTCTTTCTCTGCCAGGGATGAAAGCACTGTGTAACAAACTAGCTCTGGTAGATCTTTTAGCTATCTGTATTGATGAACTTGTCGTTGTTATAGTGTAGATAACAAACCTTACTGTAGTCCTCTTTCTTGTTAGCATCTTCCAGCATAGCAACTTCTGTAGCTGGCCTCAAAGAACAAACCCCAGGAAGAATGAGTTTTGATTGCACCACTGCAAAGCTTTTGTTGTTCTTCTTTTTTATACAGTAAAAATGAAGTAGCAGGAAGAAGCTTCATTTTTTTTTTTTTAATCATCTATTCTGTATTATTCCAAGACATTCTGAAGAATATTGTTGCAGACGTGGTTAAGCCAGGCAGGGATATTTTCCCCCTTCCAGCCTATTTACCTACACTTATACCTGGTGATCTATATAATTCAAAAGGAACACATGAAAATTTCTGTAATAGCTTTACAGTTCTTCTGTAAGAATGTGTGCATTTGGGAACAATGCGGGATTGTTGTCATCCCACCCTACTCTGAATTGCTGAATTTTACTAGGGAGGTGAGCAGTGTCTCTAGCTTTTATAATTTCTGCTTCACTACTTATATCAATGGGAAGTAACTGTGCAAACACAAAGTCCTGTCTGACGCCTGCCTTCCTACGGTGCTCTCAGCCAAAAGTGCAGAGAGAACAGACACCTCTGTGGGAGGGTGAGGGGTAACTGTTGATAGGAACTGTGAAAGGAAACATTTAAACACATTTGAAGACCCATCTCTTCTTTACAGGCACAAGCTGTTAAGTGGGGTCTGATCCTCAGTTAAATAAGGTCATTCTACAATATGGCAGGTTTAAATGTTTATTTACTTCAAAAGCCATTGCACTTCCAGAGATAATCAAGTCTTTGATGATGTGCCATAGAACCGCATCAACTGTGATGCTTCAGTTTGTTGTTTTGTTTTGTTTTTTAAAAGTGAGGCTGGTTTTGTTTTGTTTTGTTTTTTTTAATTCTTTTTCCTTGCTTAGTTTTTACAGGACAGGAGGAGGAATGAGCAACAAAAAAAAAAGGAAGAAATTCTCACTGATTATCTTATTGCCTTAGAAGACAATTTGGATGTAGTCCCAGATTATACCTCAGCCCCTTTAATGTACATCTGAAATAATATTAATACCAAATCAGACATCTGTGTGCTAGATGTGTTCAGCTGCTTGCGAGCGTGCTGCTGCTGCTGCACCTGCAGAGAACGGCCTGAGCTCCCTCCTGTGCTTAGCAAGGAATGGCATGAGGAGAGAGCAGCCTCCCTGCCTGGGCTCACCACCCAATTCAGAAAGGTCTGTTTGGCATTTCAGTCTTCAATTTTCATCCTGCTTTCTCTAACACTCATAATGTTCTCTAGCTCGTGCCCGGAGTCAGGTTGTGCTTCAGAATTACAAGAGCAATTAAAATAAAAATGTTTTCTCAATGTATTTTTAACTGGACAGATGCCAGCGTAGAGGTCCTGAGGGATTTCTGATGGGAGGTCAGGGCAGTCTTTCCATGCAGGGTTGAAGCCTGAAATGGATAAAATTGCAATGGCCTGGCTGCAGCAGTTACTCAAGCACACTTCTCTAACTGTTCTTAGCCAGTACAGTTAAATTAATTAAACACTTGCAGCCTTTCAAAGAGAGCTGAAGCTTTTTTGCAGCTTAGGTGAAGTTACAGACTGCGGTAGGGTAGTGAAAAGGTTTACCATCTTTATTTATTCATATAAATGTATTTATATTTTTGTATTTTGCTAATACTTCTACCTATAGAGTAGTCCCAGAGTGGAAAGACCCATTTATATTTGACATCTTTTGTGAGATAGCTTCATTTACAATGTAGAAAGAAGACTGATATTCAATAGGTCCCTCCTCTCAGGTTCCTTTTCCAAAGACTTCATTTATAGGTTGCCAGGTAACCAGAAGCCTTTGACTTTTAAATAATACTTCATACAGGTACAAAAAGTGAGGTTTTTCCAGAGCTGAAACGGCAAGAACTATCTGAAATGAACAGCAGTCTTAGCAAATGTCTACGGAGCTGACCACCGATTCGCACACACGCAAACCTGAAAGAAGCAATTTGCTAAACTCTTCAGTGGCTGTATGGATCCAATTTCAAGTACAGACAGTGTGTATTTTCCTAGCTGGTTATTAAATTGAATCTGCATATTCTTACTTAAGGTCATATTGCTATTCAATAGGTAAATCGTATTTTTCATCTCCTCCAGGAAAACCAGGTGTTCTGCTCCCAGTCTGCTTTTGCTTCTCCACGGAGTTGGCTAGGGCTTCTGCAGCATGGAAGAGAGGGATAAAAAGGATAAGGCTAATTAAAATTGTCAGCATTAACATGACCAACCAAATGTCCCTAGAGAACATTGGCAGTTCCTCCTTCCTGCTTCCTCTACCTTCATTTTAGAAGCAGCAGCCCTGTGCTGTGGATTACCCAGATTGACTCATGGAGCTGGAAGAAATGTGGAGTGCCCCAGAAAAAGCTTAGTCACAGGTCTGCTGTTTTGTCAGCCATCTACAAGACTATAGCTCAGCTGCCATTTAGGTAGCTCCCTCGTTCTAAGGATCTAATCCAATGTAAGTCAAAGTTAAACATGTGCTTATTATTGCCCGATGCTCACACTGGCATCAGTGAGAGGATGCAGTTGATTTTAGTTGTAATCATCTCGTGTAACTAAAGCACCCCAGTCCTGACTGTGGGTAGGGGCAGGAGAGGCCAAGCTGGGACTGGAGCCTGGGGAACAGGATCTTTACAGATCTCAAGTGTTGTTGGTGTGGCCGAGGGCAGAATCAGCTTTCACAGCAGTCAAAGAAAGTTGTGACAGCGTGGAGCTGATGCTGTGAGCCTTAACAGCAAGAAGCTTGTGCAATAGGATTACTTGAAGACTCCTTCTGCCCTAGGTAGCTTTGGGCTGAATCTTGCACAAGAACAGCTCTTGGTCTGCGTCTTGCCATGATGAGTCCAAGGGGCAGTTCGCCTGCCTCAGAGTGACTGCCTCTAGTTCTTGCCTCTCCCTGACGTTTGGCAGCAGGACAGGAGCTGTGGTGCAGCCCTGTTGGCAGGGAGCTGCCCCGAGACCGGTATCTTGTGTCATACGGTTCCCTGAGAGTCCCAGTGTGGCAACAAATTTCAGTTCTTACTTGACCAGCTTTGAGTTTAAGCTCTCAATGCAACAACATCTTTCCTTTCCCTTTAAAATCTGGGTTTTGAAAGTTTTATTTTTTCACAGTATTTTTACTGTGGACATCATTGTGAAGTATCTTACTCAAACATTCAAGCCAAATCAATTCTACTTCTAGAGCGTCAACATGGCAGCAGTGTATTAGAACAACTTAATAAAATGTTTATATCAATGTCTAAAGTTCACAGTAATCTGAGAGCGTGCGATGACAGCTGTAGGATAAGTTATACAGCTCAGCACTGAAACATGACCATAGTACAAAGTATATTGTTTGGAAATCTACTGTCAGACATGAAATCCAGCTTTGCAATTTTTTGCTTCAGAATTTACAACTTCTTTATCATAAATGAGAGACGCTTACATGCCATCCTTTGGGCATTCCAGTCCAATCTGAGTACTTCAGGATCAGAACTGGTGCAGAAAACACAGCCTGTGTACCATTAAAAACAGACTTTTCCTAGCAGCATGTTTACGTTAGCTATTTGGATCCGGTAAAACTGATAACACATTTATTATGGTTTTGCTATGTCTGTCCTTCTGATGAAGTGCTCTGAAATTACAGCATGAAGACTGCAGGTTTATTTCAGCAGAACCTAAAAGTCTTAATCCTTTATTGCTACAAAAGCAAAAAAAATGTCCTTATGCAGCCTAGAACAGAACGCAGAATAACTCTTCCACACAGAGTCACTGCAGTTCTTGGGTAATAGGTTACCCATTTGTACCTCAGTATATGTTTATTTATGTATGTCAAAGTAGGAGTAGTTTAGTAACATGAAGTAGAAATTTGATATTCACAGCCTGCATTTCTGTTTGAATTCCTACCAAATCCCAGTAAAACCCCACAGATACACACCTCCCAAAGTACCAAAAAGCCTACATCAAAGCTAGTACATCAGTTTGCTAAAATTGCAAATGGAAGGGATTCGCCTCTTCCAGATACTGGCTTCCTGCTATTAGTTCAGGAATAGTAAGGAGATGTGAGGATCTGTTGAAGACTTATTGCAGCTGATTGCAGTGGTATCCAGTGCTTTGCTACACAGACAAAGAAGAGCTTAGAAATGAAATACAGCCATGTGATGCAATGGAATATTCCAGGCAAATCACAGCCAAATCCTTCAGACCCTGCTGGGGCTGTTTCCAGGTGAAGACAACAAAACTGTAATGATTCAGAACGTAATGATTCAGAAATGTAATGATTCAGAAATGTTCGATGAACTTTCTTGGTTGATACCACAGAATGCTTTTTTTAAATCATGAAATGTGGGGTAAAATAGCTAATGTGATAACATATTTCAAAGGCTTATAGAACTTGACATGGGTAAGAATCTATACTCTTAGCCTTACGTCAGTCCTGGGCAAAATAATGGAAAAGTTAATAAGGGATTTAAATGATAGAGATTCAAAGGACAGAAATATAATAAATGCTAATCAGCACAGTTTTTCTGAAAAATATAGCTTATGCAACAAACCTGATTTTGAATGAGATTATAAATGTGTTGATAATGGTAGTTGTGTAGATTTTGATTATATTTTCCTTATATTCTGATGAAAAATTTTGCACTCTACAGCTTCAGTGAAACATGCATTAAAAATGAGGTAATGGATAGATCTCAAAAATGAGATATCATTGGTGATTATTACAGAACTCTTGAAGTGCTCTAGGGAGGTTGGTTTGGGGAACCTTAAACAAAATGTGGCAGATAGACTGAGCAGCTAGGGCTAATCAAGGGTTGGAGCCAGGCATCCCCCCTGGGAATCAGGAAAACCTGGATGTATTTCGAACAGCATCTGAAACTACTGAACATTTTCATCGATGATCCAGCTGCAAACACATGAATTAAAAGCCTGGGGCAGTGTTGCAGGATGAGGGCAGGGTATCCCAGTTTGCTGTATAGGTTATCGGATAATCTGAGCCCACTCACAAAATACAACCAGTGCAAAAAGACAAGCTATAAAGCACACATCTGCAGAAGAGAGAATTTCCTGGAAAACAGCAGCTTTAAAGATATTTTAAGAGATCAAGTGAAATTCAATGCAACTTGTCAATGTGATCCTGTAGCAGAAAGGGAGGAAGAAGAACAAGCTGAGGAACTGCTGATAGGACTAAGAAGGTATCTCCCAGGTGTACCATCCTGGTGAGACTAAATGCAATAATGATTTTGATGTGAAACCCTGACTTAAAAGGTGTAAAAAACCCTGGATTCCTTGTAGAAAACAAACAAATATGACTAAAGGGCTAGAGGTAGCCCCTTGATGTATGGAAGAAATAATCAGAAAGACCATCCATTGGTGACAATACATAGGTGACTGGAATAGACTATAAGTGCTTTTTAAGGGCTGTTTAACTTAAATTAGAATCACAACAAGAACTAGTGCCTGGTGGCAAAAATCAAACAAGTACGAATGAGAAACTGTACTCGTATTTTTAAGGCACTACAAAATGAAATGTTGGTGCCTTCATCTCTTGAGGTCTTCAGGTTAAGAAGGGTATAGATATTTTAGCCAAACAAGCTACTGTACTCACTGCAGGGGAACTGAGCAATTGTCATGGGATCCAACTAGCCTGTTCATTTCTGATCTTAAATGTAATGAACCCATGAATGAAAAAGCAGAGCTTTCACTGAAGACAGTTAAATTTTGCCTAGAGAAGTAATGCAGTGTAATTCCAGGTTTTTGAAAATTGAACAAAGTTCTTGGTTCTGAATACAAATCCTGCCTTACAGTGTTGCTGTTTGCACACATCACAGAATTCTTGAGCTATTTAATCCTCATTAGTGAAGCATTATTAATCCACAACACTGAAGGACAGGAGGTATAATTTAGAGAAATCCTTATGGGGAGGATCTCATAGGAGATAAAAAGGAATTACAGTGTTTCCATAGACTAGTAACAAAAATAATGGCATTCTAATGGAGTTATTTTTTTAATGTTGCAAATTTAAAATTCTGTGGGAGAGTTTCGGTTTCCTATGGGTGCTGCAGGATTAGGGAGTAATTTTCGTTTTTAACCTGTGTTATATCTAACCTTGGTCTAAGGGATTCCCATCTTTTGTGTTCTGTAAGGCCTTCCAGTACTTTAATGTGTTAAAGAATCACTGAACTATTCAGCTCACTATCTTGGGGTTATTTTTTTTAATACTCACCAGCAGTTTAACCTGCCAAAAACAATTACTAAGCAATTTATAACACAGTAGAGACACAAATGGTCTCAAAAACCTTATGACTAAAAAAGAAGAGCAACATCTTGCTAGAGCTCCCGTATTTGTAGAAATCCGTAATAACTTGTTTCCCAAAAGTTAAAATACTTGAAAATAATTTGGGAGGTTAGAATATTTGGAAATTATCTATCTGAATTTTCATAACCTCTCTACTGAGATAAACATTGCCAGCTTGTGCAATGGCCACCTCTTTGCTGTGGAGCTGGTGCAGCCTTCCTCAGACAGAAGGCCTTGCAAAGACAGTAGTGCCTTCTGCTGTGCGAACTGGTATCAAATGGAGTTGTCACCCTCAGTCAGCTCATGGCCGTATTAGACAGAAGTGATCTTAACAGAAACCTTCAAGTTTGTACTAACTGAGCCAGATCCACCGTGAAAAATAATACAGCATGTCAGTATGGCACTGCAGAGGCAGGGCTTTTTCCCCCCACTTCCTCTCAGCATTTTAAACCAGAGCTGAACCCTCCGTCCACCCCATAACACATGCCAGGAGAAAGAAGGAAGAGCTTTATGGCCACCTGCTCAGGGAGAGAGAGAAATCCCTCTGCACATGGGAGTCGCTTTCTATGTTTCTGGAAGGCATTGTGGAGAGGAGCATTTCTCAGGGACACACACTTCCCTGGGAAGGATGCGCCTCCCCTCAGTTTGAGAAGCCGGATCTGTCATTTCTCACAGCTTAGAAGAAATGCAATGCCTTGGAAACAGCAGTCTCCATGAGCGATGCTGCAATCAAAGTGGAGACGAAACAATGGTGCTTTACGCAGCACAGTCACAGAAAGGGTACAGGCATGATACTATACTCTAAAATGTTTCAGTGTGGGAGGCAAATTTTCTCAGTCAATAACAGCGAAGTGAGCAAATAAAAGAGCTTGTATTTTCACTTAACAAAAGGAAATGGCTGTTTTGACCGCATTTAGTGCTTCCTCAGCTCCTTCTCACTGGATTCAACACATAGTGGTGTTAAAGATATAGAGTACTTACATTTAATACAGACATTTATTTTTGCTGCAGGACTACATAACTTCCAGAGCAGCAGCCCCTACTCCGGGGCTTGACCTCAGTGTTGGTAATATGTGACTGTGCCATTTCAGGACCAAAATAGGAGAGAAACCTCAGAATGTAGGAATCTCTCACTGCAAGTCTGTTGAGCCTGTTCTAAATGGAAGGTAACAGTTATTCTTTGGCACTCACAAAGACTCAAGCCTGTCTCTTGATTTGCTTGCTTCTTATTTCTTTTCATTTACCAAACTATGTGTACATATACCTCACCTAGGAGAGGAGGATGTTCATGAAACCGCACTATTCTACCCACTTCAGGTTTTCTGTGTGAAAAAGTGGTCTTTGGTTCTGTCTCTCTAAGTGGTGTCTTGGGTACAGATCCTCTACCAAGCATTTCTTTTGTAGATGGTTGCTGAAAATTGCAGTGCAGATTCTTGTAAGTCCCACACAGCCTCCAGAGCTGCACTGCAGCCACAGAGTCCCTGAGTCAACCATTCATTTGCGGACTTCTGTGCAAGTCTCATACAGATTTTGCCAATGTGTTTTTAAACTTAACTTACGTGTAGGTAAAACCCAAGGCCAACTTTAGAACTTGCAACTGCCTACTCACAAAATATTTCCTAGGAGACCTTTCTGACTTAGCATCCTTTTAGGATTTTGATTGATGTTTTGCAGTTCCAGGTTTCTTTCTTCCTAAAGTCTTTTCCTCCTGTAGGTAGTACACAAGTCCGAGTTAAAACTTTGGGTTTTTTTACAAATTACAGTTCCTTCTTTCGGGTAGTATCTGGAGATAATAGCTGGAGAGACTATCTTTCCAGGGTAATGTCTCCAGATAACTTCTATTCCTTATCAAATGTTTATTTAGGGGTAAACCAGGCAAAGTCCATCTTGGAAGAATTATTTCCTTTGGCGTAGAGCCAAGTCTATTTATCTATTTGAATGGATGTCCTGTAAAACTAAGGACTCTATAACAGTTTGTAGTGCTAGCTCTCTTCTGCGTGCAATGATTCTTCCTGATAGCTCTTCAGTCAAAAAGAAGTTAAGACTGGAAGCTACAATAACAAAGAAAAGTCACCCAACAGTTGGGCAATCAAAGTAACATTCACAAAACATGTGGGATGTATCAGCTGATATATACACAAAGACTGGATTTGTCTCACTTCCCTTTACATGCTGTCTCTACACTGTAGATATTACAGCTGTTATTTGTGCTAGGAGCCCTTTTTTTGTCAACAGAGGGAAGTAGGTACTCCTGGGGCTGCAGGCATATTTTACACACCTTCTTTAGGATGGCATCAGTCAGGTGTTGGTTCCACTGACGAAGGCCTTCACTGACAGCAGGCCATCCTGGGGTGACAGTGTCAGATGTCAGAGTGGGCCTGGTGGCAGCAGGTTCACACTTACAGCTGTTCAAAGCACGTATTTTCTTAGTAGGAATACTGTGCCGTGGAACAAAGATAGAAGCTATTGTCAAGAGGGGAGGGAATGAGGGGGAGAGAATTAGAGATTCAGAAAGCGAAGAGAAAAAAGCGATAACTAAAATATTTTCACATGAACTTTATATAATTCATGCCTCAAAAATTATATAATAGCAGCTGGTTTGCTCCAGACAAAGGAATTTCTGTATTTTTCCAAAACAGAAGAGCTCTACTTACCTGGTATGGGAAGTCATAACAATTTATTGATCATATATATGTACTAATAGGTAGTCCTGTTTGTACTTTAACAACCACTTGGACAGAATATGGTACCACATAAACACAGGTGAAAACACCAGTGAAAAAACAGTTTGGGATCCCATTTCCTATTTATTTCCATGTTCAGTTTCAAGATTTGGATCTGTAAGACAGAGACCAGCCACTTCCTATGTCAATGTTTAGTAGAAGAATTTCAGAAGTAAAGGAAGTCACACGTACAGAGTAAGCCTAACTGCTTGCCCAAAGCAAATGAGGAACACACACACACACTGTCCAGGGACATCAGAAATAAGCCTTGTAAGCAACACAAACATTAATTCTTAAGTAAAGTGTGTGTTCTAAATTTAGATCAGCTCACTTTCACATTTGTTTGTTTTGTATTTTCTTTCCTTGACTCACATTTACCAATATAGTACTAAATTGCCAAATAGTCCTGTACACTGTTAATATTTGCCTTTGCATTTCAATAACAGCTACAATGCAGTGAAGAAAAACATGAGCCAATACTGAGCTGGTGGGGAAGTGTGCCACTGCCACAGAGTTAATTCCTTGCCCAGTGTAAGTGGAGGGCAGGAGCCACACAGAGGTGCTGCGGACCGGTGGGGAGAAGTTTCACTGTGCCCACAGGGTCCTGAGCCTTGCTGAGCCTTTACTTCTTGTCGCTCCCCAGCCAGGGTTTCCTTCCAGGGCTGCTCCGGATCTCCACGCCATCTCCCCTGTCCACAGGCTGTGATTCAAGGCGCTCCAGGCTTGCTTCCCCAGTTGCCTGCATGGCGATGCTTTCGCTGTGACTGGTGTGCATGGCACTTTGCACCAGATCCAGTGTGCTGCCGCCAGCTGCTGACCTGGAGTGAGCCTGCAGCCTAAATCATTCAAGCACAGATCGGACTCCAAAGCTTTCTTAGATTTCCCTGGTTACTGTGTGCTGGGGTGGAGGAACAGCCCAGCATGCAGGAGCACAGAACACCTGCCCCCAGAAGCCCTGGTGATATGCACCAGCATCAGGACAGCAGGGATGAGAACAACTTGGGTCAGTAACTGGAGTCTGGTGGTTCAGCTGGAGAGTGACTGAAGGTTCAGTGCTTCACAGAGCCTGCGGTGGTGGCATATCCTTGTGCCAAAACTCCTGGAATTCAGCTAGTGTTTTTGCTGAGAACAAGAACTGAAGCCCTGTATTCTGGCCAAATTTCAGCTGACAGATTTTACGTGTTCTACTTAGATACCCAGGTACTCACTCAGAACCCCTATAGCCACAAGTTATTATTTAATGTTAATTGTCCTGCTCTACCCAGAGGTAGCTGTACCATTGCAGCAACAGGTGAAGCACTTTACCTTTTTCTGCAAGCTATTTAAAATGGAATTTGTTGAAGTTTCTGCAAGAGAACGAACTACATAGTGGTAAAATATAAGTTTCTTAAAGTGAGAAGTTGGATATTTTGAGCCTTGGCATCATGTATGTATTGTAAATGAGAAAGAACAGGGTGACAGAAGTGCCCTTGCTGTGGTGACATGCTGCTAGGACTCCGTAGAAGCAGGTCAAGAAGCTGTCATTAGCTTGCTTCAGGCTAAACCCTATCAGCTGAGTTTTGGAGAGAGGCAAAATGATTTTGTGATAGCTCAGCTGGGCACCTGGTGATGAGATGGCAAGCACAAGAAGGAAGCAAGGAGATTTTTTTTTTTTTGCTTCTCCTTGCAATAGTAAAGATTAATATTGCTATAAAGTGATTTTTGAGGAGACCAAGAGCGACCCATCAATATTTTCTACAAAATTCCCAGTTGGTTTGTTAGCAAAAAAAGAGATTGTACTCTGAACTGCAGTGTTTTAGTATACCTGCATGGGACAGCCATATCTGTAGACTGTTGACCTTGCAGATTTGCAAGAAAAATTATGGAGAATTCAGGTTGTGAGAAGATGCATTTTTACAGAAGTTCTTTCTATCTTGTAACTTTAAGCAACTAGCTACATTAAGAGAACGAAATTGGATGTTTTTTCTAGGGCAGTAGCATAACAACATCCAAAAGTATGAAGCTCTGTTAAAAGATGGGTTGGAAAAGTACACTGCATAGAAGGGTTTTACTTGACAGCTTAAAAATATGGCATAAGGAATTAAGTATGCTCTTAAAAAGGAGCTTTGAATTGTATTTTGAAGCCATTAACATCTATTTGAACAAGGCAGTTTAGAAGTTACACAGAGAAAAATAAGATTTGATTCAGTGTGCTGGGGATTGTGCCCCAAGGCTCACAGTGGGGATTTCTTGAACCAGGTGTCGTGCTTTGGTGCCACTGTGCTTCAGACAAAGGAGAGTCTGAATGGGTATTTCAGGAAACACATTCAACATGGCTGATCCACGGTTACTGAGACCTGGGCTTAGCCTACATGTTCATTTTGGTTTTAAGTTACAGCTCCTTTGTCAGGCCTGGGATATAAATAAACTCATTTACTTTGGTGCCTCATTCCCAAAGGATGCAAAAAGGACCATCTCATTTCAAGAGGAGACTTGCTTTACTTGCTTTTCCCAGCCTGTCTAATCAGCTTCTCTCCATTTGAGGCCACAGCTTCTGGCCTTTTTTTGGCCTCCTACCAGCTACTGCAGTGTCAAGGGACAGAGAGAAGTGCATCTCTTTCCTTACTCAAGAGTGGGAAATTAACCCTTTCACTTTCTTGCCAGGCAAAGTGCACTCCCACCTAATCACAGCAATCCATAGACCTTGTGCATTTGGTTTACTTCAGACAACTCTGTAATTGAGTGAAGGCTTTGAAGAGCTTCAATGTCTTTAATTTTACCAAGGTGATCAGAAAGCAGGTGGTGTATTGTTCGACAGTTCCAGGTATGACTAAGTACAATAAATACGTGTTTTGGCGCTGTAAATGTGTTTTAATTATTATGAATCAACATCAGTTAAAAATCACCAGAGCAACTAGCGGAGAGCTGTGGAAGTGCATTTCTTGCTCTGTAGTCTGTAAGCTGCAGGTCACGTCAGGAAGTTAGCTGAAATCCAGCGCATTGGTGAGGAGGCTCAGGTGTTGCACAGACTTTCTGTATCTTGGATAAACCATTTAGTCTCACTGTCCCCAGTTTCTTCTCATGTTGCTTGCCAATTTGTAAAATACACTGGAAGTAGTGAAGTGCTTTGATCTATTTATTTAGACAGAATGATTTGGAGCAGAGATCGCTTTTTACTGTGTATCCTGGAAGCACATTTGAAACCCCCTTCTCTATCCTCTGGATAAACAAACACTCACAATATGATATTCCAACAGGATGGCATTACAGCAGGTAACACTGCACATTGTTAAATAAAAAATGGGCAGCGTTCCATATGTCATCGTTCTAGAGGTAATCTAATTAGGATAGAATTCATCATGGATATGCAGGTTACACAGCACATCCATTGCCCTGATTGCATAACCCAGTCTCTCATGTTGCCAGAAGAAAAGAAGCCAAGCAGTTAACAGCACGGTGGTTGTTAGGCTGCGTTACCCAAACCCAAACTCTTAGGGAAATTAAGAAGAAATAAATTTCACAAATTAATTGTACTTATTTATATTATTGACTATCATCATAATCTTCCGAAGAAGACAAATATAATTCAAGAATAACTCACCAGAAGAGTACAAAGGGATCTTAACAGTAAAGAAGAGGCTTATTAGATTTCAGAAAACAGAAAGAAACCTTAAGTTATCTGAATGCAGTCTTTAATTATCTAACTTTTTAATGAAAAATAATTTTAAAAGCCAACATGAGCTGTCTCATGCAAATTGATTTCTTAAAACGTTTAAAGTCATTTGGACACTTCACTTTTGTCTGTGTTGTTTCTTCCTTTTATTCCCACAGCACTTTCCCCTCTGCCTGTGCAGATCAGAGTAGCTGCCTTCTGCAGAACAGCAATCTCATTTTGTTTACCTTGTGTTTCAAAGAGAATTGAACAAGCCCAGGATTCGCTTTCTCTAAACAAATACTGGCAAGACAAAGGTATCACAGCTATTCTAGGGATAAGACGTTTGTTGAGATGGAGAACGGTAAAGACTGGCAAGAAAAAAAGTCAATGTGTTTTTATCTGAAAAAAAAAGTTAATCCTTTTCACAGCCTCATTTTCTTGGCTTTTGAGATAGCTCTTCTTTTTCATTTAAGTTTTAGAGTTTTTCAGCTAAAGGAAGCAAGAAACCACAGTATTTTCTTTGTTCCTGTCAAGAAGCTTGAACAGTTTGAGAACAGAAACCAGCCAGAGCAGTGTGATTAGCGTAGCCAATTAAGGTGGATTTGCATATTCACAACACAGCTATCAAGAAATAATTCTGCAGAGATAACACGAGTGTGGCAATGCCTGTCTGCCAATCAGAGCACCCTGGCTCCCGTGCTGTATGGTAATAGGGAAATAACCATTGAGTGATTCTGCAGATTTGGTAACCGGAGCCAATCCACGTGCTGGCACTACGCAGCTGGGAAAGAAAGTGCATTTGTAGGGCAGTAGGAATGCGATACCCCTGCACACTGGAAAAGGTTAATCTACAATCCATTTACCCAAAATGCAACAGCATCTCTCAAATGAGTTTGTTCTTCCAAGATTATTTCCAGCTATAACTTGTGCTAACTGCCACTTTCAGGGACCCAACCTCATCAGGAGTTTGGGGGATGTGGCTTTTAATGAAGTGGCAGTTGGCCAAGGACTGAGTGCCTTGCAGCCCCTCCTGCCCTTCAGCTCAGTCAGTCAGTGGTCCATGGGAATGGCGATGTGCTAGATGGCGCCCTACACGAGGTACAGAAGGTGAGCTTTGCACCATGGCCTAAAGGATGGTGACAAAGCTTTGCTTTCTTCTGTCCCAAAAGGCCTTTCACCAGGGTGTTATCCAAGGACGAGGCAAGAAACCAAACAGCCCTTCAGGAAACCTTGTAGACTCTGTTGGATAACAAACCAGGGTGGATAATCACAGCAGCTCTTTTATCTCTGAAAATAAAATATCACCTTATATACTACAGCCACAACAATCTGTGCTCCATCCCAATGTTTCTCTGGCTCCCACCACTTGTCACCTCTTACCCACAACTGCATTGCCACAAGCGTTCAGGTGAGCATGACTGTGGCCAAGCGAGTGGCACGCAGAGCCAGCTGCCACCCTGTGCCCATGTAGTCTTCATTTTCAGGATGCTCTATTTTCTTACCAAGGGGCTGACAAGTGACTGGCTGCAGCGTGCAGTATCTATGAGTACTGATTTTAGAAAAAAAATGTGGTGATCTCTATCCTTAATAGTCATGACTTCTCTGGTGCTGGGGGCTGAACTCATGGTGTGCAGTTGCAACAAACTGAGTCAGGAGGGACTCCCTGGAGTGTTCCGGGTGCAACTACACAGGCCACATTCACTTTCAAACCTGCTAAAGGCAAGGCAACAACACAAAAATTAACTTGTGGTACTCACTGCTACGAGATATTGAGGAAAACTTAACGAAATCCCTAAAATTAGATCATTACACAAATCATAAGTTTATAAACTGTTATCATATCCATCAGGGTAAAGACTACAAGCTCTCAACCTCCAGGCCGCAGAGGCATTCAGCACATTTAGTTGGGGAGAAATGTCTCCCTCCAGGAAGATATTTTTTTTTATAATCGTCCGTGATAGGGATTTTATACCTATCTCTGGAATACTCACTGATGGCTTATCTACACCAGTAACCTATGTTAGATTTTTCTTTTTTTTTAAATGGTCTCAGTCTGTGAGTATCCACAATTGTCTCTTTCCTTCTTATCCCCTTTGTGGCACCAGCTCTTTATTAGAAAGTTAATAAACTTTGTGTATGTTCTAAAGATAATATTGAAAACTGCAAAATTGTGTTCTGCATTTTATAATTGGTGTGGAAAAAAGGGAGAGATCTAATCCTATTGGGCCTTCTCTCTCTTTTGCTCTCTCTCTCCCTTTTCCCTTTTGATGGTAAGCAGCAAATTTTAATTAGCTTCATTTCCACAATTCAGTCATGCATATGTAATCTTTGTTCACACTTTTATAAAGTAAAATTAAGTGAAAGAAATTGGGTAATAATAGAAAGCTTGTCTGAGCAGAACAAATGTGAATTATCAAACATAAGGAAAGATGACGGGGACTACAGGGCTTGAAGTTGTGCAAGGTTTGAGGTGATTTTTTTAAAACAGGAATGCATAAATAATGCATAGAAACAGGTGCTGATTATCCTGTTTTGGGCATCTTTTGTTCATTATATACTTGGGCTGCTGAGGTACAGTGATAACCACTGAATGTGAGGAGACTGCTTAATAACATCTTTCTAATGTTTCTCTTTTATCATGAGCTGAAAGTGTCACATGAGCTTGTCTAGTTAATAAAAATCACTTTGTGAACCCACTGTTCTTAGATTTGGTATTGGTGCAGATCACTGTACTGGGCCTCTCTCTTGATAGTCTCTGCAAAAGCTGTTCTGTCGTTTTGCATTGTAATTTAAAGGTTTCCTAATCCATATACACACTCTCTAATTAAATGTTTCCAGGGGTTACCTTGGGAGCCTTCAGCGCTATGGTTTGAAACTAAAACTAAAGAGTGCATTAAATTCATTCCCCCTGGGGTGAGACACAGGAGGGGGAAGTACATTTTCATCTCCTGCTACTCTGGATTATTTGAAAGCATGAGCATGATCGGGATTACTAACTTCATTATTTTTGTTACCTAATAGAGAAGGTGGGAATTTAAAGGGAGACAATCAATGTGTCTAAATCCAGAGTTCAGCTTATTTATGACTTCTGAGAAGACCCTTTTGAGTCTAAACAGTTATTTTGAGATGCTACCAGTTCATCAGCAGCAACTAAAATCCAGAACCTCCTGTTGATGTAAATCAGTCCGTGGCTGCACAAGCTGTGTAACAAACACTGCTGCGGCAGATGCCAAGGTCTTCACTAAAGGAAATGTATAATGAAGCATATTGGCATTAGCACATATAAAAGCAAAGTCTGAAGCCCAGTTAATGTTAAACACCTCAGCAGATACTTTCTCTTCAGTGCCTGTTCACACATTCAGCCTGACCTCACCAACTTAACAGCTTTAGGAGAAACACCTCTTTTTGTCCCTGAGAAGGAGCTCCTATTACAGGAAGTTGATTTCAGACATCGGTGGTTTGCTTTTTTTTTCCTAAACCTGCTTTGCTGCCAGTGACTAAGGGTAGCAATGATTTAGGTTAATGGTTAACAGAGCAGCTATAATCACACAGAAACTCCGACTTCCTCCTGCTGGGGCCGGGACCAACAGCTGCCTTTGCTTGCAGAGGAAGAGGCAAGCACTGAAAGGAGAGCAGTTCACACCACAAAGGGCTGGAGAACAGCAGCTTCACTCAGTAGAGAAAGAAGGAAAATCCAAAAGGAGCAAGAAGTGTTTGCCGTAAAGATAGGTAAGAGCTGAAACCCTTTCCCGCTTGGCTTATTGACTCAGTGGCTGCTGGTAACGAAACCAGGTGTGGCTGGTTGAAACGTGTTCGTTGTTCCTGACTGCTCTGACCTGTGTGTCTCAGTGAGACCAGCAAAGTGAGGAAGGATCTCTTTGCTGTGAATTTGAATGTCAGAGAGGGCAGGAAGGTTCTTCCTCCCTCCTCCTCCCCCCAGGGGCTGCTCATGGCAGGACAGACATCTCCTTCAGACTGTTCTCATCTTATTGACCACAGCCACGTCCCTGAGTTTGAGGTGTCTCCTTGGATCAAGATCACTTTGGCCTCAGTGTATGTCTGCATCTTCGTTGCGGGCATCTTGGGCAACAGCATCACCATCAAGGCCACCAGGATCCTACAGAAGAAAGGCTACCTGCAGAAGGAGGTCACAGACCACATGGTGAGCCTGGCCTGCTCTGACCTGCTGGTCATCCTGCTGGGCATGCCCATGGAGTTCTTCAGTGCCATCTGGAGCCCCTTTTCCACCCCCAATGGCAATATGGCTTGCAAGCTCTACTACTTCCTCTTCGAAGCCTGCAGTTATGCCACTGTGCTGCATGTCGCCACCCTCAGCTTTGAGAGGTACGTGGCTATCTGCCACCCGTTCAAGTTCAAGACTCTCTCTGGACCCCGAACAGTGAAGATGCTCATTGCCTTTGTCTGGGGGACATCTGTCATAGTGGCTCTGCCCCTGCTCTTTGCCATGGGCACAGAATATCCCCTGGAAACCATTGAGGGCTACCAAGGTACGACTGCCTGTGTCAGGCCTACACCCCGGCACCACCTCCCTGAACTGAAGCACAATACAACCATCTGCACCAGCCTCTCCTCCAAGTGGCCTGTGTTTCAGGCCAGCATCTTCAGCGCCTTTGCTGTGTACATCATAGTGCTGGGGTCTGTCACCTTCATGTGTCGCAGCATGATGAAAACACTGATGATCCACAAGGAAGGAACTGTGGCAGTGAAGGGTGAACTAAGACACCAGGAGCAGTACCTAAGGAAAAGCGAGAGCTCAGAGGGCAAGAGCTCTAGGAGACAGATCATTTTATTCCTGGGTAAGAGCCCTATCCTACTGTGCCTCCCCTCCCCTGCCTGCTTTCCACATGGGAAGGAAACTCAGAAGCCTCCATTTTATCTCACCAAGTTCCCCCAAATGGGGGATGTATGGCTTGAAAGTGGTGCAAAATGAGGGAGAGGGATACTTTTGGTTGCCATGATATATTTTAAGAAACCTGATTTCCCTCCATGTTCTTGACTCATTCTTTTTGTCGTTAGAATAGGTGGGAGGGAAGAAGAAGGAAAAATTAATTTACTGTCTGCTTTATGTTGTTTGACTATTCTGCATGCCTACGTGCAGCAATATGGGTAACAGGGTGTTGCTGCTTGACCTTTAGGGTAGCAATAGGCAACGGTTGCCTGGATATAAAGTAGCTCTACTTGCATGTTTTTCCATTAAACTACAGTATGTGCTTATTTAGTGAAGCTCTTGGTGGGAGGGAAGTCTGTCTTGCAAGATCTGAAGCCTGTTCCACTCTGAAGGCATGTCCCTGTTAATTCAGGGTGCTCCCTGGAGGGTACTTATGTAGCCTCAGCAGTCGTGGCTGTGTTGCATGTGAGCATTAAGAAAGATGGGCTGGAGAGTTGATTGGGTCTTGCAAATTGCTGTTGCCCTCTTTGAATTTTTTTCCTGGTTTTATTTGAAGGCCTATAACCTTGGAATTATGTTTGATTCTGATCTCTCTCGCCACATTTGTCAGACAAAAACTAATCAAGCTGTCATTTCACCAACTTGGAATCTTTCCGGGCTGTGATCCATGTAGTCTCCACATTTGTTGATGCTCTTAGAGGCACCCTTAATCATGCCCTGGCTGCGTTACTGCTGGTTCTTGTTTTGTTGGGTTGCTTAATATGATACTGGGTATAATAAATGAACCACCTAGAGTATGAATGCACAGTAGACCTAGTACTTCTGTGTTGCTTTTTGGTGCGCTGATTGATACTGCGGAGGAGGAATTGAAAGTTGTGGCTCTGTCCACTTCTACAGCTTTAAGTGGATTAGCTTTTTTATGGGCTTTTTTTTTTTTTTTTTTTTTTTTCTTTCCCCTGAGCATTCTCTGCTTCCTCATCTAGTCCTGTTTTTGCTGTGGTCTATGGCTGGGACATGAAACTGCAGGGTAAGAAACCCAGGGTGCACCCAGCTCCTTTTTCTGCTGCACTTCTGTTAGAGTTGAGAACAGGGTGAAAACCTGTCATACAGACAAGGCATATGACTTAAAGGTTTGGTGGAAGGGTGGAGCTGCACATTGTACCAACAGAGAGGCTGACAAAGGCTTCAAACGGGAGATGTGACACTCCAGGCTGCGCAGAGCTCTTCCTCGTGCTCAGAGTGTACATCTAACCAAGAAACCACCTCCTCGCCCAGTGCATCTGTTAGCCTGGGATGAGAGGCCCCGTATCTGGGTGATTAAAAGGGCTCTCGGTATCCTTACTCCACTGAAAGTACTGATTCCTGGCGTAGAGGCTTAGCAGCTAATGCTAAATACAGCACATTGCACAAAGCAGAAAAAAAGATAAGGATCTGCTCTTTAAGTTAAATGCTACTGCAGGATCCTTAAATGTCTGTGGATCTCTCTCCCCTTGTAAGTTGTCGTCCACAGCTACATTAAAGACGAGTCTAAGAGCCAAATCCTGTAGCAAGTTCTAGCTAGGTTGAGAGGTGAAGGTAAGTTGCTGTGGGTTTTTTTCCCCTTCTTGATTATTGTTCTTGCTTGGTGATGGTCTAGCATGGAATAGGGCAGACCTAGTGCTGCTTGCAGAAGCATTAAGAAGCTAAATGAAAGCGATTGGCTTGTCCTTTGTCTTAAGGGAATTTGCCACCAATATCTGACACTTACTCTGTGCTCTCAGCTTTCTGGAGCCAGCAGATACTTCCATGAATTCCCCAAAATTATTTCAGTGACAAGACTCTTAATACAAGTCTTGCTAATTTACTTGGGTTGGGAAATAAATTAATAAACTGACGAGGAAGAAACCACGGTCTGCATCCCTGAGAACAATGCAAAATAATTTAATTTGGAGATTTCATAAGAGTGATGCTTTAGGGCAGTTTTAACCCAGAAGAAATGAACATATAAATTGTTTACAAATCGCTGAATTTAAATATAGTGATTTAGAAGTCCTCTTTGGTTTTCATTTAACAGATGGGTCAAATTAAAACAAATACTTGTGCATTCCCAACATATTTCACTTTTAATGTGAAATGTAAATGACAGTATCTAGCGTGATGTCTTTGAACATCTAACAGCAATAAAAACAATTTAGTATTTTCTTCTAGTTGTTAAAAGTGATAAGTTCTATAAAATGGAGATTAAATTCATAAATCTCCTGGCGATGAGAAAAAGCTAAGTAGAAGAAGACGCAGGAAGGAACTGATGCTTTTTTAGTGTCACATTATTGTGTGGCACTTGAGAAATTCATGAAAATTAATTGTAAATGGTGAAAGTGAAAAACTGCTTGCCATAGGTAATATTGATGCTCACAGGAGAGGCTCCAGATGGGGTGACACCACTTCTGTGATGGAGGAGGAAGGCAACAAGGAGCCAAGTGAGGAGAGCACCACCATGCTTGGTAGGCTGAGCTCACGTGGGGAAGAGCTTTTGTTCAAGGAAGGTGGCTGCGAGGTTCAAATCTTTCAGCTTAAAGCCCAGACTGTCTGGTTGGGGATTTGAAGTCCTTGATGCAGAGATGTCAGTTCCTTCTGTTTCTGGCTACCTTGCTTCACTCATGGTGGAGAGGAGGGACTGGCCCAATGGCTGCAATAACCACTCTGTGCCTGAGGGGGTACTTCCAGGAGCTGTTCAGCTGGCATTTTGGTAGATTTGCCCCAGTGGAGGAATGCAAATTTGTCCTAGTATTTTGGAGAACATATCTTCTGTTTTTATAAAGTAGGCTGTGCAGTGCTATTCCTTCCCACTATTGCTGTTGGCTTCAAGAAAAACATGATAGCACATGTAAGCCTTTGCTTAATGCTCCTGCTCCTGAAATTCGGCATTTTGTGCTTTTGGATAGACTGGGGCATACTTCCTGCAATCTCTGTGTGTGATTTATTTAATCATCTGAGTCATGTTGTAAAACTCCACTGCCTCCAGCGGATCGGCCCATCCATATGAGCAGCGTAGATCAGACTGGTCGACACTGTGTGGGTTACCTATGTTTGTTCTTGTTGAAGCAGCATTGCTCATGTTGGGGCAGCAGATCATTGTTCTAGTGAAGGTCTACATGGGTCTGAGTGTGGCCTGTCACGAATAACAGGGAAAACAGCTGAACTTAATTTTTGAGTGGTTCATAGCAGCATTTGTTAACAAAAGTCTCCACCCCCAGCAGCAGAAATTGGATAGCTGCAGTGCCTATAAAAATACTTGGCTGATGGCACTTCGATGAAAGACAAGCTTTTAACAGTATTTAAAACTTCCTAATGCTCGACCCACTCCAGCAGGGATTGATTCAGTCATTGTGGTTACTCAATCTCATCTTTCTCCTGTGGTTGATAACTCTCTCTGCCATCTCTTTGCCATCACTACTGAACTGCAGCTTTTCTGCTTTTGGACTTTCTGATGTAAAATGAATTTTACCTACATGCCTGGACAGCAAATATCCTACAGCTTCTTTAATGAGCAGGGAAGGGAATTGCTTGTCATAATCCATGGCAGTGTCTCCATCTGAGAAAGGCTGGTTGTCAGGCTTTTTTTTTTAATTTTTCTTTGGTCTAACGCTTGAGAATGTCAAATACACCGAGCGTCAGCCTGAAGACAGTAGCAGTGGTGGTTTCATGTGATGTGGTATGGTACAGGTAACTTCAGGTCTGGTTTGCTTTGTAGAACAATAGCAGCTAGAGGCTTTACTGAGACTCTGGTAAGTAAGTGCTGTAGAAGGAAAGAGATTCCCTGTCTTTAAATCCAAAATGGGCGAAAGGGAAGGGCTGGAAAAGCTAAGCAGAAAGAGGTCAGTGACCTGACCAAGGCCACAAGGGCTATGGAGAGTCACAAATGCATCTTGTGAATCTTATGCTAGTGCCTTATCTGCTGGGCTGCCTTGTTTCTCTCCTGCCACTTTTTTGGTGGCAACTGTTAAAACAAATGCCAGGCTATTCTATAACAATACCAATGCCACTGTAAGCACCATGAACACAGCTGTATCTAGCCATAAGCTAAAGCTAGATAAAACTTTGAGTCAGAAATTAAAAAGACCTCTTAGAACTTAAGATGGAGCACCATTTTTTTTCCCCATGTACTAGTGCTGGCAGATTAATGTTTTGCTCAGAAAAAAGGTATTGTGTGTAGAAATAGCCTTTCCAAAGATCACTAAGGAAATGTATTTCATAAGGCACTTGGCAAATGGGTTTTCAGGAGGCAGATTATTTCAAGTAGTGAAAAATAAGTGGTTGTCATCTAGAGATGACTCAGGCACAGTATAACTTGACAATGGTAGGACTCCTGTTACAGGAAAATTAGATGCTTCTTCATAGGCTGGAAATTGGATGGGGTTTTTTCCTACTGAAAAAGGTAAAGCTTAGAGATAGAACAAAACCTGAAAGAATAACCTAATTGATTAGATACCAGAACACAGCTCAAGCCCATGTTCCTTAAACTCAGCTTCATTGACTCCTCTTGGTTCATTTCTTTAATCGTTCCACTCAGCTGCCTTTCTTCAGAGACTTTGTTGGAGAGGTGCCTGAAGATAAATACATTGAGGGTGGATATGATTTTCATCTCTGTGTTTTATGTGGTGTCTCTATCCATATATTTCCCTGAGCAGGGCTTCGAATTACATACGACAAGTAGGAGACTGAATGCACTGAAATGGGTAGCAGGGGCTGAGAAGGAAACATGAAACACTTAGACCAACAGACCAGGGTCTGGACATTCAGCTGAATGGGACACCCGCCCTCTGTCACTAGTAAGATTTTTCTCTTGATTTCTGGAAAAGAGATAAAAGCAAAGGATTGACCTACCGGTATTCAGTAAAATTTGCTTTCCTCTTCTCTGCAAAAGTATTAACCTGGTGTCAACGGCAAAACCGATCAATGCTACTGAATGCTGGTAGCACAGAAGTGAAGCTCAGCTATTCAACAGATGACAATGGAAAGGCTGCATTCAGGGATCATGGCTTCCTGGGGCAATTGTGTATAAATAACCTCCTCTGAAGAGGTGTGGGACTTCTGTTGGTTTTAAAAAAAATACATAGACACGGTAAAATAGACTCAAGGCAAACTTCCAAAATCCAGATATCTGTATGTTCAGTTTTCCCACACTGTAATTTAAAAATGAACATAAGCAGAAACCAGCATAATTTTCCTCCCTATTGTAAAGAAGGCAATTTATCTACTCCCGCTTTTAACTGGACTCCTGTAATAGAAGGTTGTGCTTTTGGCTTAAGTAGACAGTCTTCCTTTCCTCCAACGCCAAGGGATGGCAAAATGGTACAGAGAGAAAAAGAATGGAAGAATAGGGACTAATTGAGGCCAGCACCCCCAGGGTATTTAAGACTTTTGTAGTTTTAATGGAAAAATCAATGTGTGATTACACTTTGCATCAGAGTACTTAAAAATTGCTTCAACATTAAAAGTCTGCAGCTTTAAAAACAACATAACCCTGCAAATACTGTAGTCAGAGAATCAAATTCACCACTAGCGTACTCCACATGATTCTCCACGTGATGTCCTGCCAGATATGGTGGACATGTGACTACTGTCTTTGCTTCTGTGCATGAGAAGCTCATGAGAGCTTTACTAGTGCTTAGTGAAAACTGCGGCCGTGCTTCTGTCTTTCACCCGATGCCTACAAGGAAACTGGTTTTTCACCTGGTCTGATAGTGAGCTGTAGGTGTTGGCGCACTGCTTCAGCCTAGCTCATCCTGTGGCACCCACAGCACAAGCATCTTTCCGCTTTATACAACGCCATCTGTGCTGTCCAGAGACTAAGTGGACAGCTGAGATGTCTTAAGTACTTCTGCCCTGTACTCGCCTCTGCCCAAAGTCTTTAAGACCCATTAAAGACTGTTACCAGTGTGGGCCTTAAACTTGGTATTACTAATATCTGTCTCTCTTTCTTACAAGCTGCAGATAATAAACTTATTTGCCATCGGTTCTTCTGGTACCCCTAGGTACATGCTAAGAGAAGGAAGGAGGGAAGTGCAGGCAACATCCCTTGCTGTGGCAGCATGAGCCAAGGAACAGGCAGGGAGCTGCTGCCTTTAGGGAGCTGAGGTCTGCCTGTGTCATCTCAGCTTCTGAAAAACATGCTCTGTATCGTGGTAAACCCACCCTAGGACACCTTTTCTTACAAATAGAAGCCTTGGAAGCCATCGCTTTCTTCAAAGAGTGCATAAGTAAGCAGGAGGATTTACTTCCGTCGAAGTGGAGAAATACAGATGTTGCTCCAGGCATGAAATGAATTCTTGGAGATAGCCCTCACATAGAGAACATCAGCCCCACATTAAGTAATCCTGTCCCATCAATTTTGGTCTACTGCCCTCATTATTTGGTTAAAAGACTATTGTCTTAAGCATTAATTTTCAAATTTCTCTCTGTTTTCTTGCTATCATCTCTTCTGAGCCAGACACCATCTCAAATGTAGATTGCTCTTGCAACTGCAGTTTCAGTAGATAGGACTCATTTGTGGCAAGTTCACAGATGATTTATTGAAGTCTTCACCTGTGAAAACTAAATGCATTATTTATTCCTCTATTGTTTCGTATTCCAATTATACCACATTTCACAAAATTAAATCTTTTGTTTTCCTTGGTGATGTTAAGACCATTATCTTTAAACAATGATTGCTACCCTGCGAATTTTAATGGAAGAGAGCTTTAATATCTGAGCATTTATTAGTAATGTGAAGCTTTCATTTTTATCCTACATAACTTCTTGCTTTCCTAAAGGCAAAATTTGTGTTAGAAACTGAGAACCAACCAACTGCCAACAAACAGGTTAAAGATTTTTTTCTTCCATTTCATTGTTGTGAGTTCCTAAACCTACAATTTGACTGGATAGGTAGTCAGTTGAAAAACGAGTAAGAAGGAATTTTAAAATTATGTTTTCTGCTGAAGATAAACAGTTCAGTTTTCAACTTGCATTTGGCACAATGTGCTGTAGCAATTTTTTAGCCTTTTTTGAGGGTATCATAAGCATGTTTATGCTGCTAGATGCCTGCACTATACTTACGTGAGAAATCAGTTATCTTTCTAATCTCCATTGTAGATGCATGAGTAATATCAAGGACAAAATATTATGGATTAAATGAGTCTGCCAAGAACCTCTTAATTGTATAAATAGTGACTTAGAAGGAAAGGCGAAACTGAGAAAGAGGTCTGGTATTGTTATGAGCTACCTTTTCCTTGTTTCCCCTTAAGCTGTTTTTAGGCCTCTGGTTGTTGCGTTTAATTCTCTCTTAAGAGCACTTGCTATATTTGTTCTTATGACTTTTTAAAAGAATGTATTTAGGTTGAAAGTGCAGCTTACGGGGTTAGAGTTGGGGATCTTTCTGACAGCAAGTGTATGCTTGTTATGGAAACATGCAGAGAGAGTTCTGGGACCACTCAAAAAGCCCCTGACATCCACCCGCAAACAGGTGCACGTATGTAATAATTACCAGGAAACGGAACTTCACTCATGAATATAAATAAACCCAGACACAGAGGTGCATTAGAGAAGATAACATTGCTTAGCTATCCATCCTTATCCTCATTCAGTGCAAATGGCTTTCTTTTTTCATGTTTTATTAGGCAGCATCTGCACACATATTCAAGAAGCTGTTCAGCTCCAATCTCTAGCTGAACCCTGCAAAAGAGCTCAGATACAGCCCCTTTCAGAGGGTAGTCAAAATACTTTTTCCCTGTTCATATAGCATTTCTGCAAATCCACCTTGCTTTGCTGCTCCATATAATATTGCCAGCTTGTTTTTTGTGAATGTAATGGTTGTCTTACACAGCTAAAAGAGGGGCTGCCTTGCACTCAGTCTTTTGTTTTAGTGGTATATCTAGTGTGGTGCTGCTGAAGTTGATTTAGATTTGAAGAAACATTAGAAGACTGTCCTGATTGCTCCTTCCTAGAAAAATCCCTGGAGTTCAGTATATATGTACCCCTTCTATTAAACTGCAATAACTACAATTATTCTAGCACTTTTTCCATAAAGCGCAAAATTTAAATTGTTGAACTTATTGTCGTGGAGGACAAATGTAAAAGTGGGCTCCAAAAGAGATTAAATGTAACCTTGAAGGATAGTGCTGCCAAGAACAAGATATAATCTCCACTTTAGAAAGTCCTGATATTGCTGAATGCCAAAAACTCAGTGTGAATAGTACGGGAAAATCCCTCTATGCTTGTTCCTTCTCCTGCAGATGTCTATGTGGGATCGTCACAGAGAAATGAAGGGGCAGATGGATCCTAGGCCTGTCCCAGTATGTCTGCTCTTAATCTGAAACTCTCTGTATATGCCAAAATAGGCAAGTAATCAGAGTCTGCCTTCAGCCAGGTACAGGACCATGAGCTTTTTAAGATGATAGAACAAAATTTTGATTGGACAAGAAAAAATTGTTTCAAATACTTTCCTCAAATTTTGTTTGTTTTGTTTTGTTTTGTTTTTTTTCCACACCCCTCTGCCCCACCAAACACAAACTTTTCAGGAAAAAAATGTTTTCATTACTGAGTGTATTTTTTATCTGTGTGTGTGTGTGTGCGCGCGCGCGCCAAAATGTGTCTCATTTGATAGCTCCAGTATTTGTTGATTTTTTTTTTTTTTAATTCATGCATCTCACATTCTGTCTCTCCAATAAAGAGAACTTTTGAGGTCTCTGATTTTGAAAATAAAACTGAACTTAAATTTGTCCCTTAAAGGCATTAAGAATGAAGGTCCTCACCAACTGAGTCTCTTAGTAATGCTTAAGGATATCTATAAAAGAGACGTTCTTGAAATGCTATGACTGAGCCAACAAGCAGAATTAAACTTTCAAGGTAACTAAAGACTGCAGTACCTCAGCAATAAGGTACACAGAGATTCAAACAGTCTTTATTGTGGACACGACTTTAACATGTCACGTTTTTAACCACTAGATAAGAACTAACATGCTATGGCAAAGGACAAACAGAAGTCAAAAGCAAGCATGCTAGTGAAGTTTGCCTTTGCCCTTCAGACAATGAAATTGCTAAAAGCCTTCTGACTTTCTGTCACAAGCTTATTCAACAGATCTTTCTGATCGGTTGCAAGAAGTGCAGGTCTAAAATGGATGGAAACGGTTGTATCACAGGTGTTCAAAAGATGGTATTTAAGTGATCTTTTTGTCTTGAAAGCCAAAATACCTAAATTCTAGCGGTCGTAATGATGACATCAACTCCTGCCAAAATGTGTAAAAGCATCTATGGTATTTGCAGATGTACACATACCTTTGAAAATCTTGGACAATGATTCTAGGGGGGTAACTCAGCTACTGAAGTATAATGGGTTAAAATACATATTTTTTTAAACTTGAACTTTTGAAAAAATGCAATTTCTAACTGCTCATGCTAAGGCTGGAAAAAAGGGCTACTAAGATGACTGGAGGATCGGGAAACGAACCTTTAACAGAAGCTAAAACGAGGTTGTATTGTTTAATGTAGCAAATGAAGAATATGGCTGGCTTTGGGTTGTCTGTAAGTATATTGGGGCAGTGAGTACGAAGGAAAGAGGAAGGCCTGGTTTGTACCCATGTTTGAAATACCTTGCAAAACTAATTGAGTAACAGCCATATGCAGAGTGACTCCAGGTACAACCAGTCTGATCTCATTGTGCAATGTGTTCGGCTTAGCAGTCCTGCCGCCCATCTTCAGAAACTGCCCAGGGAGCCCAGCCTGTTTAAGCTAGGCCGTATGTCAAGGAGTTTGCAATTGCCTTTGTTCCAGTTGTAGGGCCAAGGACTTACCCTCCAGCACGCACAAATCTTCCTCTTCAGCTTAGAGACTTGAGTCTGCAAGTTGTAGTACCCTTGATTATCAACTCTGAATTTACAGAGCTTTAAATCCATGCTGAGTATGGATTCGCTGGTTTGGTCTATAAAAACAAAAAACAGCAACAGAAAAGCAAAATGAGAGTTCTTCTGAAACTGCAATCTGCTGGGTTGGTGGGTATCAAGGACCTTCACCCCTCAGTTGGAGCAGTATCTGAGCAAAGCCAGAGCAGATCGGATCTCTTTGAGCCTGTGGAGGTTTGTCAGTGTATATCTCTTCTCTCTCAGTGCTTCCCTTGTGCCCTTTCTTAAAAGATTTTCCCCACCTAGTATACTTGGAGGCAGCCTTGGGAGTTCATTGTTAATGCCTGGAGACTGCAACTTTCCATTGTCTTGATTCTCTTCCCTTTTCCTGTTTCTGCTCATATACACATCCACTGAATTCTGAAAAGCTTTTTGATAGCGACTTGAGATTCATATGTTCCCTTTCTATTTGTCTTCTGGTCCCAGCCAACATTTTAATGCATTCTTTTCTATTATAAAGAGCATATTGACAATTTAGGAAACATTGTCCTCCAGCGCAAATGCTCTCATACTACAAAATATTGCCGTGTTCTCTGCATTGATCTAAATGATGGCATTGGCACAAGAACTAATAGGTCTATAGGGGCCATGAATGAGCACAGACAGAAGTGAGAAAATTTCTAATGATGAGAAGGACATGTTCAGGGACAGCCTTCCAAGTGGAGATCTGGACAAAACTAGTTTCTGGGGTAGCGAATGTGATCACTTCTGCAAGTCCATGATGTGGTTGCCTGTGCTTGGAGTGGAGGTGTGTCTCTGGTCATAAAGCCCAGGCCTCCACTGGGTTGCAGGGAAAAGGTTATGTTTACTGCTCCTTAGTCTGGCACTGTGTGACTCCGTATCCTCCTTTGGGAGGGTGCTGAACTTGCAAAGAAGGTCCAGTAAGCTTATGCAAGCTGAACGTTTTCTTGGCAAATACCTGTTGCCAAAAGGAGACTTTCAGAAAGCTGGTGGGGGACCACACAGCTTTGTGCACACATGGGTCCCTGCCTGTAAGGTAAGGATCCATTTCCCGCGTGTTTTGGTCTCTGAATCAAGGATTCAGGTATCACCTGTGCTGCTGCTCCTCTTGCTGCCACAGATCCACTCTGCTAGCCTGCCTTGAGACCCTCCTTCACAACCTAGTAGCCGTCAGCCTCCCTGTGCCCGATGACTAGTGTTCAAAAGCCTGCCTCTGAGTCCCTATCTCCAAGAGCGAATTGCTTTCACCTTATCAAATGGAGGTGAAATTTAAAATGACTTAATGTTTATTTGCTGACAGGCAGGAATGTCCTCTAAATTGAATGTCACAGCTCAAACACAATGCTGTAGGACCAAATCATAACCTCTTGTTGGCCTTCAATGTTTGTGTGTTAAGTTTGGGGAGTAGGGATATTATTTTGGCCTCCTTGGATGTATGGATAGCATTCTCATTTTGAAGTTTTATACAATGAAGTTATATTTGATATTTGCATAATTCAAATAGATGAAATCCTCAAACAGGCACAGAAGACTTGATTTCATTAACTTGGGATGCAGCCATTCCCATCTCTCATGCAAATGGCAAATACCTTTCCTGTAAGTATACTTTAAAGATTCATTTCTTTCTCTAATCAAGTGGTGAAATCCTACCCACGGGAACAAGAATTGATTTCTTTTTCCCTTCAGACTGAACAGCATAGACCTTATTTGGGTTAACGTCTGTCATGAAATGCAAGGTTAACCCTTCTGTGTGCTGCGAATCAGCTAAATGTGTTCCTGTTTGCTTCTCCAACACACTGAAAATGTACGCCGTGTAGTCATCCTGCAAATGTAGCCGTCAGCTCAGGGAAGCTCTGCCTGTTGTCAACAAGGATCTATTTCCACTAAAACCCTGACCTTGAAAGCTTGTTTTTAAATTTCCTCCTGGGCCTTGAACACTGTCATTGATTACGGTTGTTTTGGTTTTAGTCTTTAACAATCAAGGTAAAGAATTGCTCCCAATTTTGTTAAGATGTCAGGAGGAAGGCAGCTTCCCCACCCCACATGGACAGTGTCAAGGACACAGGGACAATGGGCTTTCACAAGCCTTCCGTGAAGCACTGACGTTTCTGGTTGGAAATGGAGACTGGACAGAAATGCTCCTCTCTCGGAGCTGGCACCTGTGCCTTGATCTCTATGGGGCACCTCCTGGGGGATGAGAGCTCCCCTGCATTAATGCAATGTAATAGACACCAGTGGAGAATTAAAGGTACTTGATGTTGGTCCAAGTAGGGATAGTCCCTCACACTATGTAGTCTGAGCCCATGGCTCGGAGTCCTGTCCGTAGCAGTGCTTAGGTGAATCTCCTCCTCTCCTTACTACTGAATTGTCGGCACATCTTTTATGCTATTTTCTGGTTCACCTGTTTGGTAATAAAGCTCTGCATTTTTGTTTTCTGTCTTTCAGATATATCACTTTTCACTTCAATTGTCTTATACTAGTTGAAACCGATAACCTGAACCCTTGGCCACTGTGCTTCTCTGAAACATTTCCCAGTGCTTTCATCGAAAGCAGGATGCTCTGCTACATTCTGATGAAGAGCTGCTTTAAAAACAAAACAAAACAAAGGGAGGGGGGAAATGTATTTTTCTTGGTAATTGGGGGTACTTAGTTTCCTGGTTCTCTTTGTCTTAGAACACGAAGTATTCATTGGGGGGGGGATGTTTCTCTGTGCTGAATGTGAATTTATGGCATACTCTCTTGCCTCTCCTGCCCACTAGCCTCCCCTGTAGAAGAATGCAGTAGGAGGTCAGCTGCACTGAACAGCATAAGAAAAGCCAGGTTTTCTTCTTGTATTAAAGGAAGTTTTTACTCTGTCATTGGCACTAATTACTAAACCCTCCCTTAAGTGTACATGCATTGTGGTATTTGACCTCTCAAATTCTTGGCGTGGGGATGCACACTAGGGTAGCAAGCACTGAGCTTGCTCTGCTGTTTCAGTTCCTACATCAGATGTCATCTGCCTTTCATGAAGGAGTTTAAAAGTTCAGCACTGTGATTCCTCAGAACTTTTGATCAGTTTGGCTTTACTCCTCCATTTAGTTAAAGTTTGCACTGCCTCTCCAAACTTCTGGGTTGCCTGCACTGCTGGGGCATGCCTGATATCAGCTGATACCTGATATCAGCTCAAAGGACAGAGATACTCTGTCTCTGCATTTCTGGGGGCTCACGTGACATTAAAAAATGTGGCTTTTTCACACCATGGAATGCTGGAACAGTCTGTGTCTATATACACACACACATATATATATATACACACATACATATATAGGAGTATTGACTAATTAGGAGTAGCCATTCTCGCCAAACCATTTGTCGTATCTCAAGGCATGTTCATCATGTTGAGCAGGTTCCTCATACTTTGGAGTTACAGCAACCCAGAGCCTTCTTGGTTGGCAACATTTTGCATTTTAAAAGAAAAGCAGTCAAAAATAATAGGGCCTGAAGCAATTGCTTCCTCTTTGTGTATCTGGAACTTTTGGAGGTTTCATTTCAGTATTGGGGTGGTCTTTTGGTTTGGTAGTTTGTTCGTTTTAGTCTTTAGGCAGGCTCAGCTCAGGAGGCCCCAGCTCCCATCCTGAGCAGCCACATTTTGGAAAAAGCCTTATTCAGCAAAAGCCCAAAGAGCCTAGAGAGTGAGGCAAATGCCATGCTTGTCAGGGTGCACTGGGGATCAATGCACTGAATTCAGTAGGAGCTAGAAGCATTTCAGACTTTTGGTGACAAAAATCTTGTTGACTGAACTCTACTTTCAAGTCATTTCAGGTCAGGAATAATTGCCGTCTTTACATCACCGTTTTCAAATTCTTTATCCCTTGAAGCAACACTGAGAAAGTCAGTGTCTCTAAGGTTCAAATCTTCTTTATTTAATTTTCCTACTATTTTAATATGTCGATGGTTCTGATCATTTTTGCTGAATATGGTTTTGAGGATAAAATTCTGAGGCATGAAACAATCCGTTTAAAGTGAAACATCATGCTTTTGATCCAAGGACTGATGTTCTATAGGAGGAATAGAAACAAGAATCTCATGATAACCCCTCTGCTTTCCTAAAATAGAAAACCTGCCTAGTTAATGAATATAAATGAATGTACATTCACTTCCTTTTTTTTGAGGTTACTAAAGCTGATTAACATTAGGTACCACAATTTATTTAAAGCAGTTCAGTAATTATTCTGCTTCCTATCCCATGAACATGCAACTTATTTATTACTGAGGGTTTGTTTTTTTTTTTAAAGTGTACCCTTGAAATCACATTGGGGACATATCTCTGTCATCATCAGAGTTTTGAAATAAGTATTTTACAATAAGTAATTCTGGTGTACAAGCAAAGAAGAAAAAATGGGCAATAGTATAGAAATTCAATAAACTGTGATGCATCGTCTTACAGGAAAGGACCTGAAATCCTTAGAAGCGAAATAATGTATCGACAATTTGGGGTTACACAAGTAGAATTCAATATTCAGCATAATTAAATTAGAATTGATAGATTCAGCCAAACAAAACAGTTTTTCATATCACATTTAAAACAGGTCAAGCTACTTTGCTTTATTGTGACACTGGGTGGATCAAGGTGATTTGGCTGGGAGTTATTTTCCAGCAGATCATCATAAAGTGACTTGTATGTGTTGGCCTTTCCTGTTATGTTAGTCTAATGAGAATTTATTCTCTGCTTGCTAGTAAAGGCTGCTATAGCTTCTGCTGCATTGTTAGTTATGCCAGGCAGGTTAAGTTACTCTATCTAGGTCCACCTTTGCTAAAATTGTGTCTTCCCTTCTCTCCAACCATCCATCCTCAGGACTGAGAAAGACAGACAGGGGCGTGAGCAGATACTGGCTGCAGTCGCAGGAGGCCAGGAGCTGTGCAATTGTGGAGATATTGCAGGCTTGTTCCTTAGCGTCCCTTTTGTTAACCTCAATAAGCTGACTGTCAAACAGAAATCCCTTTAACGTCGTTAAAAGTTGCTCTCTAAGCTCGCATAGTTGAAGATACTAGCAGAGCCTTCTTTGGGCTGGGAGCACTTTTAATTCCTCATGCTTGGTAGTCATCTGTAAAGGCCTGTAAAATTGTGCATGAAGGAAAAGAAGAAACACTGAGATTCTTAAACACAATATTATTATTTTAAATGTAGTAACACCATTTTATATTAGCTATCACTTCAGTATGAAAGTTCTGTTTCAGAATTAATGACTAAATCATAGGCATCTCTAGCCAAAATAAATGAAACTGTTGACGTGAGCACCGTAACAGAGCAGAGTTTCAGTATTAGGTCTGCCTTCCCACAGAAACACACGCATAGCTCTCACTAGCATTTGCAAGTTCTGTGTATGTACCCGTAGAGGAAAATACACCACTTAAAAGCTGGGGGAGAATCTGCTCTGGAATTTTCCCCACCAAAGTACTTGAACCTCATCTAAGGAGGATTAGGGACAGAAAAAATTTCTGCAGCTGGTGAACTTTATGGCAAAGTTGCATTTCATCCTCAGACCAGTTGTAAAAAGACAAGTACATTCTGCAGATGTGCAGGCAATTCATGAATAAAATGTAATTCTGCAAGCAACCTATTGTGGCTGTAGTAACAAGTTAATACAATTCAAAGCAGCTGTATGCTGCTTATTTAGAATCACCAACTTCTGAAAACATTGATATCCTATGGTAGCCTATGCTGACTTAGCAGAAGAAGTTCTGATTTAGACAAATGTAGGCACTTCAGTGACGTATCTTGTAATTTATCTATTACATGGGAGTATTTTGGAGCCCAGTCTGAGACCAGGGGCCCAGTGTATATGCACCGTACAGACAAGAAGAATGAATCTCTATGTCAAAGTGTTCATAATCCACATAGAACCACAAAGAATGGTAAAAAGCAAATTCAATTTATACAGTTGATCTTCTCTAGCTTTTATTAACACAGCTGTTGCATATTAAGTGTATGTATTAAATATTTTGAAACTAGATAAGAAATGTTTATTTACTGAAGAAAAGTGGCTCAGCTACTTCTGAGAACTGCAGGCTACGTGACAACAGTGTAGCATGGTTTGGGTAATTCAGTTTTGCATACGCTGAAAATGCACGTGCAAGAATCTTCATTGTAAAAACAATTATTTTTCTTTGAAGAGTTCATCATTACCAGGAGCTCCAACATCTGTTACATTTTTTAAGATACTCATCATGGGTTAGTAAATGAAAATGAACTGCAGTCAGCTGTCGAGGAGAGATGGATTTAAGTAGCAAGAAGTGCTGCTAGTAGACTTTCATTGTCAGCCACCTCTGATGCTGGTGTTGGAAGATGAAGAGGATTATTTGCACCAGCTTGTAGCTGCTCGGAGGAAAAATAACTTCTGTGTATTTGCAGATTAGGCTAGACATAGGCTTTGCTTCTCTGAAGAAAACTCCTTAGTATAACTTGCATTGAGGCTCTGAAACGCAGCCTGTTTGTATTTCTCCCCTGGCAGTGTTAGAAAACCTCATCTCTGCCTGATCTGCATTTGAACAGTCTTCATTTTTATCTTTTAGATAAGGGGCTTCTCTGCTTTAAACACTTCCTCTCTTTCTCTCTCATTTGAGCATGGAGATGTTGGGAGGTTTTGGGTTTTTTTTCCATCTTGAGCCTGTGCAATAGTCCAGCTATTTGATTTACAGTGTGTCTGGTTTGTCATTGATGGGCAGTCATATTTCCAAATGGACTGACTACAGCTCTCCTGGGTGAGTCTGTTTTCTCTGATTGTGTCTTTGAGTAACACAGGGACTGCCTGTAGGCTTGTTTGTTCATAGCCCTGCACATTCAGATGCATTGGTGCATTAAATGTTTGTGCTTTATGCATTTTGGGATGGCAGGTTTCCCGTGACACGTAGGGTGTAGCCTTATAATTTCTAATATGCAGTTTCGTGTGCAAAAGAATTATATGGAGTGTAGAAAAATTAAGAGAGCAATGAAACTGTACTGTTTAATTCAGGCACACATCACTTCACAGGAATAGCCATTTGTGTGAGTGATGTGGGTGTCACTTTAATTCTTGCTGCACAACCAGATATTTTGGACTTTTTAAAAGACTAGCATCTGATGGTAATAGTGCAGGTTTTCTGAGCCCGTGATACTAAGATGTGAAGAAACGGAGCTGAAACCTCTCCTTCCTTTCCTCCTCTTCTACATCTCCCACCAATATGCCAATTCTAGGTCAATCAGCAATGAACGAACATGTGGGATCTCTAAAGGGGATAAATGCGTACATTTTACTACTGGCACTTGATTTGAGACAAAACGTGAGTAATTAACCAGTTTTTGGAGACTGATCTTCCTTTTTGCCCTACCTGCAATCCCTTTCTCCTCAGCTGGCTGAACAGCAGTCTGTGAGAATGTACCTTCAGATAACACAAGAAATTGCTTTGAAGCCTTCTCTCTCAGTATCTTCCCTGCTTTTCATTTGGTAGTTTATATGTGGAAAATACGATTATATAGACTGTGATCTGACAGAGGGTGTCTTTCCCTTGAATGCCTGTAAGACCAAAAGTGATCGCAAAGTGGAAACCACTTTATGCTTCAAAGACAACTTCCTCTTTGTAGCTTATAAAATCCTATAAGCCAGGAATGTCTCATATTCATAAAATCTATGACTCCCTCTTACATCCTAGCCATAACAGTTCAGTTCTGGGCTCCCTAGTTCAAGAGGGAAAGGGAACTACTGGAGAGAGTCCAGCAGAGGGCTATGAAGATGATGACAGGGCTGGAGCATCTCTCCTACAAGGAAAGGCTGAGAGACCTGGGGTTCTTTAGCGTGGAGAAGAGAAGGCTGAGAGGGGACCTTATCAACACTTACAAATATCTAAAGGGCAGGTGTCAAGAGGACGGGGCCAGGCTCTTCTCAGTGGAGCCCAGTGACAGAACAAGGGGCAACGGGCACAAACTGGAGCACTGGAAGTTCCACCTGAACATGAGGAAAACCTTCTTTACCCTGAGGGTGACAGAGCACTGGAACAGGCTGCCCAGGGAGGCTGTGGAGTCTCCTTCCCTGGAGAGATTCAAAACCAACCTGGGTGCAGTCCTGTGTGATCTGCTGTAGGTGAACCTGCTTTAGCAGGGGGTTGGACTAGATGATCATCTCCAGAGGTCCCTTCCAACCCCTGCCAGTCTGTGAGTCTGTGATTCCTCAAGCGAGCAGGACAGTTGCCTGAAAACAAATACCAAATCTGTTGACCAGAGGTGTATGCGTAGTCTGAGTGAAGATGAGCTAACACTGTCTGCTCTTTTGTTTTGGAGCCTGGCCTAAGAACAGTTTTTAATTCTCTGATTGGAGAAAGAGGTGGCAGCTTCGTAACACCGTATTACTTGTTAACTGTTACAGATGACGATAATCTGAAACACAGGAACTATTAATAACAGAAAGCACTGGACAGAAGATTTTCTATATGGGAAATTGCCCATCCACAGCATACTGAAGATTTTATTCCTTTCATAAGTCAAGATTCTGACTTCAGCTAAAGCTTTTACAACTTCAAATTTTTATCCTACTGTCCAGCTGCCTCTTTGTTTCTTTTGGGGAACAAGTTAAGACTTTTTAAAACACCTTTTCCACACCCCAGCACCATCCACCAAAGTGTATGCATGTACTTTGCTTAATCTGGCCAGGGCTATTTATGATTTAACCTGCTTTCAATTAGGGTTCTAAACCAGAAACAAGTTTTACCCCTTCACAATTATGGAGCAAACAGCAATTTTCTTAGTGCTCAGTAGTAGCAAACTCTCTCCCTCAGTCTCCCCTTTTCCACTGAAACAAAAGTAAATAGGATTTAACTACATTCCCCCAGGCCCTACCTTAAGTTTTTCTGTCTCAATGACACCATCACTGTGATTTTATTTAACAAGTTTAATTCTTTTCACTTTTTGAAATAAACATGTTTAGTAGCAATAACTTTGCTAAATTTGTAACCCTTACACACAGGGACTGTGCCCTCAGGTCCTCTGTGGTTTTGCTATAGAAAGCTTGGACAAGAACTTCAGATGGTGCAGCTGAAAGAAGAATAACCTTCCCAGTATCTTTTTCTTCGCTTTTAAAAAGCAGCAGAAATTATTTCAATGACACATAAAAAGATATGTTTTGCAGAATAGCTGGAAAGAGGGTTTCCCTCCATTTGTATTCATGACAGCTTCTACATATCCAACTATCAAAACCTATTATGAAGAGCTGTATTGTAGTGTAGATAGATTGTTATGCTTGTCATAATACAGATCTATAAGTAAATTTGTCAATGATACATTCACTGTCATATTGCCATATTTCATATAGAAAATATTCTTAATGATCACTACCAAGTTAAATATCTTTACTGTGTAAGTCTGAGTTTATTTCATTGCTCGGTTTTAAGAAGAATGTTTCAAATTATCAAGTTTTTTTCAGTTTGGAGCAAATTTAGTAATACAACATTTAAACCAAAAGTAATTTACTGGGCTAGCTACTTCCTACGTCCTGTTTTAATGAGGTATGCACGGTCCAACAAGCTTCTTTCTATGACTTCCAGTGCTAGATTTTTCCTTCTTCCCATTTATACATGGCTTGTCCAGCACATGCTAGCAGCTTATTCTGGAATTAATTTTGACAGGTTGATGAAAAATCAACCCTCCTTGATTCCCGCTTTGAAGCTAGGGGTTTTTGAGCTCTAGGGCTGTCTTTAAAATCTAAAAAAGAAAAATCCTCTGTGAGGAAAAATCTTCCAATGAAAGGAGTAACTTCCTCCCTTTCTTCAATGTTTTAGTTCTCATCCTGTCCCCCCTCCCATGTTTCTCCTGTTACTAGCTGAAATGGGGCTGAGGGTGGTGTGACCATGCAGTTATAGGGAGGGTGCGTGAGGGAAAGGAATGGGAGGGGGAAGGGGGGGAAAAAAGTTTACCCATTTGTTTCAGAACTGAAGCTCAGGAGTATGTCCTTATCAAACTGCAGATGTTTAGAACAACAAGGTTTTGTTTAATTTTTTTTTTTCCTCGCGGAGATTAAAATAGAAGTTCTGGGTCTCTTTAGCTCAGCACTTTGGAATATGAAGCCCCTGATACATCAAGAAGATAAAGTCAAAAGGCATAACTGTGATGGTTTGATCTGACCTGCAGAATCAACAGTTGAGGTGTCCCCTTGTTCCTCCCACCCCATAAATAGCAAACCCATCTGAGGCACGGGAAAAGGAAGAACTGAGGGCACAGCCTGGTTTTGGGGCTCTCCAGGTTGTATCACATCCGTGGTGACACCTCCTAATGCCCACTAATACACACTAATGTCACTTCTCACATGCACAAGCCCAGAAGCATACACCTGCTGCTGTACCAGAAATTACTGCTGTTATCCTTGAGCTCTGACTAATTTCCTTTCCAAATATAAAAATGACATCAACCATTGATTGAAAGACAAACTAGGTGATGCCAAGAGGAAAAAGAAATCTGAGTTAAAAGATGGACCCCCCCTGCCAGGAAAAGTCTGGGAGAGTGCTGGGAGCACTGGGAGTGCCCCCTCACAGGTGCCCTGGGGAGGTGAGAGTGTCCAACCGCATAAGGAAAACTCAGTACGCACGAATGGGACAGCGAAGCCAGTCCATTACTGCATGCTGACTTGTCCCAAGGGTGGTTGGGGAACCACCCAAAAGCGCGCCTGTGCGAGATGTGAGACAAAGGACAACTGCTGCTTCCCTCACATGGTGCCTTCCCAGAGTCAGGAGCTGAACAGCGTGACCTTCCTCTGCAGTGATTTGCATGGCCTGGTTTTCAAAGCAACACGTATTTGTCTGCTTGAAACCAAAGCTTATGTATGGGCACTGCACGTTGCACGTACAAACAGCCAGTGAGGTACCTATACAATGTGGTTTGGCAGTATTGAATTGGATCTGCCCACCACTATAAGCCTGCTGCTTGTGAGATTTCTGTTAGATCTCTGCATCTGTTTCTGGGTTCATTCGCCTCTCCCAATCACTCCTTGTCTTTGCAGGCTCCATCGTAACTTCTGGTTTGGGTTGTGAGCATATGCAAAAATCTGCAAATTAGATAATTTCTGAGACATAATGCATAGTTTTCCTGCTGAAGGACTTGCACTCTGAAGGAAAAGGTATAAATCTAGTTGAAGAGCCTTTCTGACTCCATTTTACTGGGATTCTTATGCATTTCTCCTCCCAAATTGCCCTGCAGGTTAAACTACTACTCCATATTCTCTGTCGTTCAGCCCCAAGTACAGTACATACTATGGCAACAGCGTTCAAGAGGAACTCAAATTAGGTCTGTGTCTATGAGGGAGACAAAATAAAAAGAGCAAACTAGTTTAATTACTCCCCATTCAGATGTAATTCAGTTGCATTGCACTAAGAAAAATAAATGCTGCTGGGATGTTATGAGACAATTAGTAAGATAATGGAAAATAGTTAATACCCCTCATGTCTGTGAAAAAATCCTCTCCCCTCTGCTTCAGAGTAGTCTTGAAAGGGTTTTCTGAATTGTATTTCCCAGCAAGAATATCTTTTCCCTTTGGAAATATAACAAAATCCTGTCACAGTCCAAATTGGTTTACAGTTTGGAAATCATACAGTTCAAAGAAATCACCTTGCTCCTGAGCCAGCCGCAGGGCACAGATCCAGGCGCTGTGAGAATACTCCTCCTTTGGGAACGAGGAGTGACGGGTACACTTTCCCACCCAGCAGTTTTGATTGCCCTGTGTTTCCTAGCAGGCACATCTAAATGCATCCTTGGGTCTTTCACAGTAGCCGTTTGAAACGTTTCAAGAATATCTCAGGCACTCAAAAATGTGTCACAAGTATTGTCCTTTATTATGTTCAAAATGGAGTACTTTGTCCTCTTCCACTGTGACAGCAAAGTCAGAACAGCAAATTTGCCAATGACTTTTTAGCTTATCTTTCTAGCACCCATCAGCCATAAATGCACTTGCCCCTCGGCTATGGGGTCTGAGACGCAGGCTCTGATCTCAGCTCCGCTGTGGTCCTGCTGAGTGACCTTGTTCAAGCTGTACACTCTCCCTGTGCCCAGATACTTCTGCACCGTAGGGATAATGATTTCTGACTCCTTTGTAAGCACGTTATATTTGCTACAGTAGAGTCAAATCATCCTGGCTTTTGACACTGCATGAATTACCAGCTACCAGCACCTGTGGGCACAGCACGGTGAGCTTGAGCACGTGTGGGCATTAACTCAGATTTCCAAAACTTCTCTTGTTTTGAAGTTCTTCCCTTGGGGTAAGGAGTTTGGGGTTTTTTTTTCTGTGTATTAGTCTCTCAGTTGTGCAACTCCCATTAAAAGTCAACCTCCCTGTGCAACTTGATAAAAAAAAAAAATCCTGTTTAATGTGAGATTAGTTTAGGCTTTTGTACTTGGTTTCCTTGGGACTCTAATGGCAGTCTGAAACAGAAAATCACCCCTGAGAACATCTAGCACTTAGGGTTTCACATAAATGTAATCCAATTACCCCAGTCTAGGCCATGCAGAACTATTTGGTCTGAGGTATACATCAATCTAGGAGAAGTACAATATACTGAACTGAAAAGAAGGCAGATTGGACATATTTCTTAATAGCATAACACAATGCAATTGCCAAAGGAAAGGCATATGCTTCTGTCCTGCAGTATGCAGTGCCTGAACTGAGTAATTTGGGGGGGAGAGGGAGTGAAGTCCTTGCGCGAAGGGATTTTAGAGGTATCTTCCCTGGAGGCCAGTTTTGTAAAGGCGTACCATCTGGTGCATTCAAAATGCAAAAAGATTTGTTCTTCAGAAGTCTGAGCCAGGGATATAAGTCCATCCCTGCCAGGGATGGCTTAGCAGTATCCAGAGAGAAGGATGAGTTTTATCACAAACAGTGAAATTCTCCTTTTCCTCCGCCCTTAACCTCTAATTCAAACATCAAATAGACTGATCTTACTGTAGCTGCTGGTTTCTGTAATGAAAGTTTCTGATGTCCTTGCTTACTGTCAACTGAGCAATGAACTGTTTCATTACTACTTCTGCTTTGCTTCCAGGCATCTTCATTTTACACAGAGGTCAGAAAGGGGTTAAATACAAATGCTGACATTATCCCAAGCAAAGCCTGTACTGGGACTCAAACTGCTCCTCCCTTGCATGCCTTCAGCAGCAGTCAGACCACTACTGTGGCGCAGAAGCTTATGGCTGCTCCCAGTATCAGCCTCGATATTGGCACCTCTCAGGCCCGAGCTGTAATGATTGAGTCTCTTTGCAGAATGAAGCATGTTTTGCCCTCTGCCTTGCAGGGTAGATTTCAAATTGCCTTTTAGAGGAACAGTTGAACTTTTAGCTTGCCTTGGAGACACCTCTGGCTTTGGTGATGGAAGCTCTCCGTGCATCACTGTCACAACTGAAGCTCTCTGCGGAGGCTGAAGGCCTGCAGGAGGCAGCCGCTGGCTCGTGCTTTCTCCAAGCACAAGCTATTCAGGGCTTACAGTGGGCTTAATGTGGATGGGCTCAGGCTGTTCACAAACTGAGCAACAGAATATGCTGTCTCAGTAGAAGTTCAGATTTTACAACAAAACATGGTGTAACCACTGAGTAAGAAGACATTATTGCATCGTGCCTCAGTGCTGAAGAATGTGATCATAGCCCCATGGCTCCTGGCACAGCTCATGGCTGTGGGGTGAGTCTCCCCCCTGGAAGCTGGGTCTGAGAGCCATGACACAGGAATCTTAAAATACTGAGAAATTATGCTAATCTGTAGCTATTAGTGCTATGCATATCTGCACCGGCACAAAAGCAGCAAGACAAATGTTGCAGGCTGCACCTGCTTTAGGTCAGCAGAGCAGAACGCTCCTGTGGCTCCCCAGGGCTCAGGTATGCTGCATGCGCAGTCACGAGGTCCCCATGGACTAATCTCCCGTAGCTGGTGTCCTGGCAGCCCTGCTCTTCGCTGTTGATGTCCACAGAGCTTCAAACTTGCCTTTATTTTGTGAACTTGAATGTCTCTTTAACATGCAGCAAATCGATGTCCTAGTGAGATCTGAGTGCTGTCGAACCTCTTTCGGATGCGGCTTTTTGGTCTAATCAGATATAAAAGAAAAGCTAACCTTAATCAATTACTGCATTTAAAAACATATCTCACACTGGCTTTTCCCAAACATGGAAAAAAAATCCTGTCTGCCAAGTAGAAGCCTGTACAACCTCATCTTCTACAGGTACTTTTGCAAGTGAGAAACTCATAGAAAATAACTTCTGGTCTAGTGCTTTTAATTTCTTCTGCTCTTCCTCCAGATTTGCAGATAGAATTTCCTGTGTCTTTGAAGCTTGATAGCTTTAATCTCATTCCAGACTTCCTTCAATTTGAGCACTTAATGTGTAATACCATGGACCTCAGAAGGCAGCAGTAACTCACTGAAAAGGTATTGGGCATCTTCCTGACGCCCTGTAACTAATGGAGGCTTCAGCCTTGAGGAAGCAAGCTGGGTCCTAGTGGTGATGCTTTGCTTTGTGTTCCCTTTATTTGTTCCTTATTGAGCTCTGAAATCCATTTGCTGCAATATTACTGAGTTCTAACAACTCCCACATGAAGCCTGGGTTTTGTCACTAATTTTGTGATGTCTGCTTGGTTAAGCGCTTACCTGGGTGTAACTACACCTTTTAACACTGGGCACAATTTCTGCCCTGCCCATCTCATTCCTGTCAATTGAAGAAGAGGCAGCTCAAGAGCAAAATCTGTTTTATTGTTATGATAACGTATGTGATCAGGCAAATTAATGTAAGATAAAAGTGTTATGGAGAAGCAGTGACAACAGAGCCCTTGCATTGTCCTTTATGTGGCCATGGTAGGGCTGGCTATTATGAACAAATAAAATTATTTAAACTGGGGCTTTTCCCTGGTAAGTCTTCCTTTCCTACATTCTCTGTCTGTCCTTTCTCTTGTTTGGAGTATCTTTGTGGACTTGACAGAGCTTAAGAGCCGAGGAAAGCTTATTGGAATGGAACTTGTATGGTAGGGTTAAACAATGCTTTTTGTTTTCCCCATATATATGTTCCCCTTCACACCTACCTCAACTGATAGAGCGCCGCGTCAGTGAGGCCAGAGGACCATAGTCACTATCAGACTTGGGAGAATGTATCAAAGCCCTCTGAAAACCTATTAAAGGTCAAGTTAGAAGCAGTGCTATTCTTCACCTGCCTATTTCTTTTAAGTTCTTTTCTAACCATCCGTGTTGTAAATATCTCTGACCCAGAAGAGTGTTTCAGGTGGAAGCCAGAGCAAAACAAAAAAAAATATGGCTTAATTTAAAAGTCTTCCTGTGAAAAAAATGTGTTGACCATTACAGCAAAATGCCAAAGCATCATTAAGTGCTGTAAATATCCTATTAATAAAACATGGTTATTTAGAGTGGTTAGCCCTAATTTGCCATGCTGTGCGAAGAATGTGTGATTTAAAACTTTTCCCCCCTCCCATCTTGAGTAAGGAGGACCTTGCAGATTAATGGTGAGACGGTGAAGAGGAGAATGGGTGAGAGAGGCTGTTGCTAGAATAAATTACCCTGTACTTCCCACTTTAAAAGTCAGTACTGCTGCTCTTCACCTTCCTTTTGTGGCACCCTTTCCTCCTTAGCACTAAGAAACCCTCCAGAGGCTCATTGAGGGCTCAGCCAGAAGGGTAAGCTGCTTTTTGCTCTTTATGTGCCCGGGCTCCTTTTGCGCGATACGGGACCTTGAGTCATTTCAGCTGTGAGGGTCAATTTTCCCTTCTCTCTCTGGCGGTGTAACACTTCTAGAAGTCACGGAACTGTTGTTGGCAATGAGCAGGAAAGGCGTATGATGTTGATGTGAGTAAATGCCAAGGCTGTAATGATACAGCTTTCCTTCTGTCTCTTTCCTCCCTGGAAATGCTCGAGACAGGCAGGACATTTCAAGTTTTTGTAATTGAAGGCATTAAGGTTTTACTCGGCTCTGCTTAAATTGGTGGTCTCAAGCATATAGTCCACTGCAATTATATATTGCTCCATGCTTGATTTTATGGTTCTGCTCACATAAACTTCTGCTGGAGCTTTTTCAGGCATAAGTAAATCTGAAATGTACAGATCATTAGAGGAAGTATTGAACCATTTACTTGTAGAATAGACATAGATTAACTGGGGATGGATCAGTGCGCTTTTATCACATAGCGTCAATAGTAAGACAAAATGTCTTTGGGATAAAAAAAAAAAAATTGTTTGCAGTTACAAGGAGATGAGGGACAGCTTGAGAGAGCATGGTGTGAGATACATGGCAGCCTGCATCCTCTAAATGGAAGTAAATATTTGCAAGCAGACTTCAGTCCTAGTTTAAGTGAAATTTCAGAAGTGAAAAAAAAAACACTGAGGGGGCTACACAAGGAAAAGAGACTGGCACTGAGCTGCACTTTCTCCTCTTACCTGCCCAGGTTCTGGTAACTTGCTCTCTGTCACAAAGTCTCTGCACTCCAGCATGGCACGGGAAGGGAGTTGCTCTCCCCTCCTTCCTCCATGCTGCAATGGCAGCACGGATCGATTCAGAGGGAGAGTCCTATGGCCCGTGTTTATTGAGCGGGTCAGACTAGGAGATTATAGCGGTTCATTCTGCCTTTCTAATCTAATAACCTGCTTTTATCCAGTTACCCTCCGGACTTTAATTTGAGCTACTATTCGATCGGAGCACAAACAAATGATAGAAACTCTCAATGACAGCATGCCAGAGGAAATGCTACAAAAACAGAATTAATTGAAAATATATATTCCAAGAGTGAGATATGGACCCTTTTTCTAATAGAGTTAGACTTGGATATTATTACTGAAATACTGGCAAATTCACACATCAATGTAAATCGTCTTGCTGCATCTGTCAACAGGCACCTAAAGCAGTAATAAAGGCAGAATAGCTCCTCATAAATATCCAATATCCTAATTATCAGAGCTTGACTTAACCAATGGCAGGGTAATAAAAAATGAGATTTTTTTGATCTTTTGCCATGAAAAATGCATACTTTATTCTTTGAAGACTGACTGCAGTGTCACAACTTTTGTGGCAAATAGAGCATGAAGCATATTGTCAAAAATATGGTTAGGGAATAAGAAGCCACTAAATATTTTATCTTCCTGGCAATGTACTAGGAGAAAAGTATAAACCTTAAATCTATCAGGTTCCTCCTCCCACCTCCCAAACTGTTTTAATAATATAGAAATTCAAGTTCCTGAGAGAAAAGCAACACATCCATTTTCCAGTGTGCTTTGATATAGTGAGTATCATGAATTATGTAGTGTTTGCATTGGGGTTTAAAATGTCATCAGTGTATATCTCTAAGAATTGTTTAGCAGTCGCACATTATGAGTGGCCATTTTTTTCCTTTTTACTGATCAATCAAGATGTGCTGGTTGGATGTAAAACTCTTCTGACTGGGTGTCCCAGGGGTGGCGGGAGGTGGGGAGCCAGGAGGGACCCCAGGGAGAGACAGGCGGTCACATCTGCTGTCAGAAAGTGTCATCCCTCCTGGCAGGGTGAGGCCTCTGCACGCTGTCCTTCTCACACAGCCACTGCCAGCTGCTTTGTCACTGAATTTCCTTTCTGAAAACCTGGCAGGACGTCCTGCCTGCCTGGCTGTGGCAGAGCCAGCGCTGGCCCAGTGGGACGGATGCCCCAGCTCCGCAGCACGCTGGCCTGCGGGTCAGGCAACCCTGTAGCATGACATTGGCTTGTGATGCTCCTCCTGGGTTTTTCGCATGGTGCTTGCTTGTGCCCCGAGTTGAATTTCAGCCATGAAATTACCTCCATGGCAAGGAACAAGCCATGTTCTTCTCTGTAACTTGCATCTCTCAAAGAACAAGAGTAGCTAAATTAGCCTTCCCCCTTCCCTATGACTCTGTTATGGAAATCAAAGCCCTACAGTGTATTACTCCTGTTGGCTTTGTGGCGTGGGACAAGACTTTACTCTTCAGAGACCCTGTCTTTGATGGGCAGCATGTCCTTTGACTTCGCATGGGCAAGGAGATGATCTGCTCTGCCTCATTCCCCATTAGTAACTCTGTCTTACCTTGTGCTGACATTTGATTTTGTCATGAATGGCTATTTGTCTCCAGGTGCTGTTAGGGAGAGGGTAGGAACCATGACACTGGTGGAAGCAGTAGTCCCCTGGATGTCTGCTCAAAGATCCCTCCAGCAAAACAGCTAGATAAATAGTTACACTTTGAAGGGAGATGGATGGAGAGGCTCCAGGAGCAACAAGGTCCATCCCATTTTTTCCCTTCTGTAGCCATTGCTGTGGTTGGGAACACATGACTTGCTCAGTGAATTGGTGAAAATCAGTACTAAAGCCATGAAAACTATGCACCTGGATATATGCCGTAGTTCACATTTTAATTCATTAAAACAAATTTACACCTTTTTATAGTGTAATCAGGACATAGTACCTATGTGGCAAGGATACATAGGGCCCTTGACTGACTGCTGACATTCACCCAAGCCTTGTGAAAGCGTCTGGGTTATAAAATAGTTTTCTGCTGTTTGTTACTATGTAAAGGGAAAAGGGCACATATGTGCGGAGTCGGGTAATGTGAGGCTCTGGTTTCACAGCTAAAAACCTCAGCTTTCTGCTCTCCAAGAGACTGAGTTTTCTGTTATAACAGTGATGTGGGGACAAATGATTTCAGGGTGAGAAGTCAAGTCCTGCTTTGTAAGTGGGAATCTCTAGACTTAAATGTTGCCTTTTCTCTCCTCGGTTTCCTTCAAAGAGCCAAATGGAGGTTTCCCAGACTTGCCCCACATGTGGCTGCGGTCACAGCCTGTATCAGCATGATAGGGAAGAGAGCTGGCCTTCCTCCTGAGGAGGACGTGTAGGGCTCACATCTCCCTCACAGTCTCAGTGAAAACCCTGGTGTTTGCTCAAAGTGTCAAAATCTCATGCATCAAATTATTTCTTAAGGAGACCTGGAAACAGGAATACATTATATACAGATCTTATTGGTGAACTCTGCTCTTCTGGTGTAGGAATTTGTACGCTTTGTACGATGGTGCTGGCATAAAAGTATTGCATTCACTACACTCTACATGGTCTGAAATAAAAGGACTTCAAGCATATAGTAATGTTTTGACAACAGTGCTTTTTGGGAGTCTTTCTAACAGGGACTGTTGCTGTTTTGATGACAAAAGCTTACAGACAAATGTGCATAAAGCAGAGGAGTCCAATTTTTCACAACCTGGGGAAAAAAAGCTCCTTTTTGCAACACATCACTCATGCTCCAAGTGCATTCACCTCTCTATTTTAAAGTACGAGAATGCGTAACAGCCAGGACAGCGCTGAGAGTACATCCTTTAGAAAGGATAGTCTATCATCTTGTCTCCAGCTTTATACTCCCTGTTGAACAAATCTGCCAACATGACACTGGATACTGATGAGCAATTTGTATGGTTATAAAAATATTGGCAGAACTCCATTGTTTTGCTATTTAATTCTTAATTTACATTTTTAATGTGCTGTGTCCTCATTCATTTTGCAGGTTTTACTCTTCTGTGTACATCTATAATAGAATGAGTTTTTTTCTAAAAAATAATTATGAATACTAAAGAGCTGTTACAGTTACATTGTGTTTGAATTAAGCACTGTGCCTGTCTTAAGATATGCTTCCTTAGGAAGAGAGTACATTTGCAAGGGACAGACGAAAATAAAGTAAGTATGCAGTATAGAATAGGTGTACTTTTACATGTTCTGCCTGAGCTACAGCTTGTCTTCCAGTCATCAGACTAGCAAAAAAATTTAATAAATGATGGGGACTGGAGACCCAACCTCTGAATAGCCTGTTTCAATGTACTTATTAGTCCTCCCTCCCTCCTCCTCAACCCCCAGTTTTTGATGTGAAGGGATGACATGTTTTTTTGCCAACCCAGGGAAATAAGGGCTTAGCAACAGTACCTTCACTCTCTGTATCCAAGCTGTGTTTTTAAATTGCTGCGTCCAATAAAACTTTTTTACTGGATGTGTACATTTAGCCTGTATCCAGGGCTAAACACTAACAGTTGCTCTCACCCAACAACCCCTCACCAGTCAGGAAGGGGAATTGGGAAAAGGAGAGGAGGCCTGTGGGTTGAAGTGAAAACAGATTTAATGAAACAGCACTAAGACCAACAAAGGTAGACAGAGTTATACCCAGCCAAATGAACACACAGCAGTCACAATCAACAGGAGAGCAGTCCTCAGGGGCAGGGAGAAGCCAGAGAAGGAACAGGAGGAACCCCACAGAAAATCTCTTCCTCAGCAAACCTTCCCCCTTTATAATGTCCATGCCATGATGGTACGGGCTACCCCTGTAGCTCACTCAGGTCAGCTGCCCTGGCTGACTCAAACTGCTAACGGCCTGCCCAGCATGGCTGGGCTGGGATTCTGTCCCAGCCAGACCAGGATGCTGGAATATGATTTGCACTAGAACTAAACTGCTGGTAATTAGTTTGGTTTTCACCTCCAGAACAGCTTGCCCACAGAAAGCAGCCTAATATGAGTAGGGGTTTGGGCTGTATTCACGCAACACTTGAGCTGTTGGGGGAGGCAGAGAAATACCATGTCTACTGGCTGAAGCGGGCTGAGCAGTAGGAGCAAGCTGCAGCCACCCGGGTCCTGCTGTGTCCTGCCTGCCCTGCATGGGGAGCCGGGAGCGAGCAGCCCTGCTGCGGGCTTGCCGCAGCCACGAGCTGCAATGGGTACAATCTCCTGCGTGGAAAAAAGAGAGGCATAGGCTGCCACAGAGAGAACTGTCTGTGAGCATTTTATTCCATTAAACATATCATCATTCCCAGTAATAAATGACTTACGGAATAGCAATACAGTGAAAACATTGACAGTAGGTTTAAAGTGTAGTTTAAGGACTCTGAACCCAGAGAAATAACAGCAAACAACTTCACGTGGCACAGGCTTATAAACTTGCTGTGAAACACTAGAGTAAAACACAGGAGAGAAAATGGATGTGCTCCTGAGAGCAGTGTACACGCACAACACCTCAGTGCTCCCATACCAGTGCTGTGATTACTGCGTCCTGCAAATGCACTGGGGAAGACTTCTTATTTACAATGCTTTGCTCCAGCAGAGAGCTTTAAAGTTGCCATGAAATCTGGCAACTTGAGGGCCCCTTTCATTAGTCCATGCTTTCCCCCAGCGGGGACCATGTGTGTGCTCGTGCTGAGAGCGGGCAGCAGCCCATAGGGGTGCAGCAGCAGTGATTTTGTGCTGTGTAATCACAGAGGGACTTGCAGGAAGACTTGGAGCAATTCACTGAGAGTACGAATTAGATTGCAAACAAGTTTTTACATAGGCATGCAGACCCATGCATTTTTATGAGGGCTCATTAAGTCGTGGTTGAGATAAATGGGCTATGGGGAATGGGAACCAAGTTGTTCAATGGAAGAAATAGGATATTGATTTGATTTGGGGCATATAATGAACAGTGTTGAACCAACCAACTCCTCTTTGGGAGGTGCTCCTGGGAGAGCTTTCTTGAAGCATAAAGCATGGATTTTGTAAAGGGAACCTCGAAAATACAGAAATACTTTTAGTGAGGCTGCTCACTATGCTGCTGAGGAGCTGGAGACCCACCAAGCACAGGCAGAGGAAGGGGAGAGGCGGATCATTAGGAGAGAAGCCCACAGCCCTGCAGTCTGGCTCAGCTCTCACTGAGTCCCAAGGTTACCTCTTCATATCTATCCCTCTCCTCCCTTCAAAATCTCTGTGTGCAGATCACAGAGTCTATGGGCCAGTGAGAGGGGTGGGAGCTGGGAGCAGAAGCCCTCCCTGGCGCGGGGGGAACAGAGGTGAACCGGCCATGGGGTGGGTGTTACTCACCTATACCCCAGTGGGAGAAGGATGATACAAAGGGGTGCTTTGGGGCAGGGTCGAACAGGGACACCGGTGCCCAACCAGACCCCAGGGCTTTTGTTCCTGTTGCTGTCAAAGTGCAACTCCCAGGGCACACTGAGCACTTGCAAGTACTGGAGACAGAAATGCTCAATGAAGCTTGAAGACCTTGGGAAATAAGAGAAATCTGATCGACCCAGTCCCCTTGTTCAGCACTTACACTGCAAAGTTAGATTAAGCCTTGCAGTGTAGGAGAGACACACAGATGCGTGCTTAAAATGAAATAAAGGCATTCAGGAGAGCTCTATTGTGAACATCGTGACTAATTTGTGCAGTCAACAAAGCACACCTGCACCCTGTACATTAACGCATCTCTCACCGAGCTTTCAAGGCAGAGAAATGTCTGCAGAAACTTGTTTGACCCCTGGCTTATTCTGTATTTGACTGTAATATTTTATGGTCAGGAAAATCTGTGGTGAGCCAGTGTACTCTGAGGGCTTGTTTCATGAGCCTTTTTCTCAAACATGCTGAACTTCGGAAGAAAGTGTTATTGTGTTGTCTGGGGGCATTTTGACGCTAAATGCTGTGTATGAGAGAATTGTAAAGCAAAGCTCTTGGTCAGTTGCTTGTTCTGAACAAATATTAAAAGCTGAAGTATGATTTAGGAGCCCAGGCAACTGGTTTCTTTTACTGAAAGATATTGATGCTGGGTGTTTGCAAACTGGAGTAATGCTTGCTCTTGCAAGTAATCCCGCTGGCTGCTAAGTAGGAAGCTCTTTGTGGAGCACTAAACATTTTCTAGGATGAGGAGCTTACCAAGCAGCTCTTTGAAATAAGCCCGCTGTCTTTAGATCTGTCACTAAGACACCCGCACTGTTTTTAAACTGATGTGTTTACCTAAGAGACACGTAAAAAAATCAATTAATCTACTTGGTTTTGAACCTGTAAGACTCTGTGCATTCTGCACGAATTTGCGTGGATCACTGAGGTGTGATGCATGTCTTGCACCCTAAATGCTGATTGTATGGATTTATATTCTTAATTGTTTAATGCTTTATTTTCTTTTACAATGAGTAGTCCCAAGACTGCTAAAAGTAAATGGGGTGTGTGTGTGGTGGGTTATTTGGACTTCTCTTCAATCTACCAGCCTTTCGAAGGCATTGGTGGGCAAAGAATTGGGGCGTCCTCTAACCCACAAGTAAGAGGAGTTTGCCATCTTGGTGGCACTTTACGTTTTTGTTCTACACGAGATGTTTGTGAAAAGAAAACCGTGATCCAAGAGAATTACACAAGCCCCGATGTCAGTCTGTTCTCTCCTAAGTGATTTGATACAGTCTTCTTCAGAAACACTACCAGATTGTTCGGGAAGCGTCTCTTGCAATGGCTTTCCTCTCACAAGCCGTGCAAGAGCACGCAGCCGTGCGAGCGAGGCGCTGGCGAAGTCCTCTCCGCCGACCTGCTGCTTCAGAGCATCCCCAGGACTAGGAGGGGGGGCGTCTCGCCGCGTCCCCCCCCCCCCCCCCCCCCTTCTTCCCTGCCACGAGAGTTTCTAAAACGCGGGCGAGGTAAGAAAGCAGAGCAAGCCCAGCCCCTGCCCAGCCCGCCGCCTCCGCTCCGCCGGCGAGGCCCCGGGAAGGCCGCCGCGCCCTGCGGCCGCCCGGCGCCGCTCCCCGCCCGGGGGGGGGGGGGGGGGGGACGGGGCTGCGCGCCCCGGCGGCGCTCGGAGGCGGCGGCGCTCGGCGGGGCTCGGTGCTCACCCAGCGGGCGGCTGGAAGGCGTGCGGGGCGGGAGGGGGCCGCAGGGGGAAGGGTTTGTACCTGCTGCTTGTGCCTTCTTCAAGGAAACGCATCGGAAGTGCCCCCCTCGGCTGCCTGCGCCAGCGCTGCTGAGGTGCCTCGGAGCTGCATAGGCTGTCATGAACGGTTACTGCAGGGAGTCTGCCGAGCGGTTTAGTTTTAATTCAAAAGGTGTCTTTAATCTTCCTGTTGCTTTATGTAAGTTGTAAATTACACAACTCTGCAGAAAATTACATGTAAAGTAGGATTATGATTCTAATTTTTGTTACGAAGCTGGCTCTGCACGGTAAAAGCTGATTCTCACAATCACTTAATTTTTCATTTACTCTGCGATTTGCACGTCACGTATTAAATTCCTTAAAATCTGGGTGGATTGTTGTAATTTGGATATTCCAAATTTATTTATAAGCAAACTAGCCAAACAGACGCTGTAGGCATACGACCGTAATAGTTGGGGCTGACACGTACATGGGGCAGCCCCAGTGTGCCAGAGGCTGTCCTGTGCATGCAGCTGCGGTGGGCGGCCAGGCGCTGGGTGCTACAGCCAGACCGCAGCAAGTGGCATCTTCTCAGCATCCACTGCCCAGCCCTTGGGGAGCCAGGATGGGCTTCAGGGACGGTTAGAAGGCAGATCCTGAAGCAGCACATCAGACTTCTATGGGAAAGGCTGTACTGGGAGTGAAGAGGGCACAGCAACAGAGGGAGCATCTCAAGAACTGGAAGTTGGCTGTAAGGACTGCTGGTGGTGGCAGTGTTGGGATAGGGCAGTGTCTTGATAATGTGAGTTCTTACTGGGTTTTGTATTCTCTGCATCCTCAGCGTTTACTGCTTTGGGGTTTGCAGTGGCTCTGACAGGGAGGGTGCAGTGGGTGACCTGAGGGGCAGAGGGCTTTCCTGAGAGGTGAACTTGAGGTGGGAGTGGGAACAGAGCATCAAAGGGAGTGGAAGGAAAATTAAAAATCCTGACAGGACTCTCTCTCTGCCCATGATGCTCCAGATCCCTGCTGGCAGTGGCGGGTGGTTTGGATAGCACAGATGCTGCACTGGTCAGTAGACACTGCGCTCTGGGAAGTTTAGCTTCTCCCTGCTGTTGCTTTCCAGCCAGTGTTGGAGTTATGGCACTAGTTGGATCTTTGCTTTAAAATGAGAGTGAAAAACCTGCATCCAGGTACTATGCAGTGCCGTCCGATTGCCAGCTTTGTGGGACTGCAAACTGGGTGCCATGGTGCTGCAAGGAAAGCAGAAGTGGAAAGGGGAAGGCAGAAGGGCTCAGCGAGGACAAAGGGATAACCCCTGGCAGCACAGTGGAGGGTGAGGGATGCCCCTCCTTGTGGGATGCCCTGGGTGAGACTCGGTGAGTGTCCACACGCTGCGCCCACAGCTGCCTGCAGCACTGCCCTGTACCCAGGCTGGGCGCCTGGTACACGATCCCCATCATTTCTCCCTTGCACATCATGTTTTCCCCCTACTTCTTTCTGTTCCCTGTCCTATATTGTAACACCCTCTCCCATGCTCTGAGACTTAGAGCTCCTGCCTCTGAAAAGCACAGAACAGAAGATCAGGTTTAGGTGATGGAGGAAGTGTAGCTGCAAGTCGTGAGCAATGGTGAAGTCCTTGTCAGTCTCTGAGTCAGAGGGTCCCAATCAGCACCTGCAAAATCTACCGGAGACCATCCCTGTGGTGGGAATGGATGAGGCTGGATCTGCCTTAGGTAGTAATGTGAAGATCTTCAATGACTTTCTGAGATTTTAATCTTAAAATAAAATAATATGAAGTAGTGCGTATTTCACTGCTAATGTTGAATGCACCTTGTTTCCTGATTGTTAGGGATTTCTTTTTTTTTTTTCCCCCTCCATAGGTTGAAGTGTTTGTATTTAGCCTTTCCCCTCCTTCCTTCCCCTCTTTCTCTCTCTAATTTAAGCAAAATTGGTTCAGCTGGTTTTGATTTATGCAAGCATGGGGAAAATATGTTTTTCCCATATCTTCAGAATAAAATATGTGCACACTCGTAAGTCTAAGCTGGCTGGAACTAGTGATGTCAAATTAGCTTGTTTATAGCTCTCATTTGGGAGTTCCAAGTTTTGGAGAAAATTGGTTCCATGTTTTTAAGTTCTGAATGCACTGGAAGCCAACGTTTTCATGTACTCGCATTAGGTGGGGTTTGTTTGGTTTTTTTTTCTCCTTCCCTAATGCTTTTAACCTGAATCAGCTTTGAGCATTTAAGGATGCATTGCTAGGAGACTCTTACATTCTGTTCAAGCTGTCTTGCTAAAGCACTTTGGTCACACATGGGTGCAGAAAGCAGCACACTTTCCTTCCTTCTAAATAAACATATATGAGAACCAAAATGCAGTGGGGAGTCTTGAATAATGCAAGCCTAGTGTTCCTAATGCAATGTTAACCATGGGAAATACTTGGTTTTCAGAACGATTGGATTTGTTTCAAAGGCCTCTACCACAACGTTTATGGCAGCTGCTGAATGATACGCTCTGTAGCACACGGTATCTAACAGGTGTACAGTAATCTATAAGTGCTTTCAAGGCACTGATGCGCACCACCCTGTTGTGCCTGCACGCTCTTGGGGGAGCTCCGTGGATACCAGCCTCGTACCTCTCTCTGGCGTTGGATTTGTCTCTGCAGTCCCAGCCGTGGCCTCAGCAGCCCAGCCAGAGGTCAGACCCCGCTGCTTACTCTGCTTCAAGACAGGCTCACTGTTAGTACAGATCCTGCTTTAGACAATATTGGCTGATGTTAACTCTGGGAATAGAGTGCTAAGAGCCAAGGGCTAAAAATAACAAGCAAATTAACCTAACCATAAAGTCCTTACCCAGCCTTTTAGCAGTTCCTGGCCTACTTGCTTAGAAAGAGCTTTGCTGGGTGAAGACCCAGCTTCCTCCCGTGGCCATGCTGCCAGTGTTCCAATGCTGCTGCCCGCTCCCAGCCAGCACTGCCTCTTTCCAGCCAGGGTGCTTGGGCTTCAGGACCACAGCCTTTTGAATGTTAGCATTTCCTTATTTTTGTCTGCACATATTATTTTTTCCTCTGTTTAAGCTGATCCCTGTCTACCTTCAAGCGCAAGCAGGTGGTAGTACAAAATTTAACAGAGACCCCAGTTTGCACAAAATAATTCACACCTCGGAGCTGTTTTCACTGGAGAGGAGGAAAGAAAGGGAGTTGGAAGTTTGTTCTCTTCCTCACCTCACTACTGTTCTCCAGCCATTGAGTGGAGCTCCTGATGCCTCCACATCCCTCCCCACAGTCACCCAGGGGAGATGAGGACAGTGGGGAGGATCACTGCTGGCACAGGCAAGGAAATGTCAGGCACCTGGTGAAAACCACTGTAAAAGCAAAGACAAGTCCCAGGAAGGATGGGGTTCAAGATTTGAGGGGCACAGAGGGCATGCAGTGGATGCTGGGCAGCACAGCATGTCCTTGTCCATGCACACTTCATCACCTGCTTCCAAGCCCTGGGGAAACACCTTTATGCCGCAGCATTTAATGCAGTTGGCTGCATTTGCGTGTCTGGGAAAGTGATCCAGTTTTGTGCTGCATTAATACACCGCACCTCTAATGTAAAATCTGAGTTAAACTGTCGCTTGGAAAGACAGTTTGTTAAGTCCTGGCGAAAATGTTTGACTTTTATACATACCAGTGGTTATTGGTAGCTCTTCAGCATAACCCACTTCTGTGCAAATGTATCCAAAATCCCTCTGTATCATCGTTAACATTTGTCATTGTTAATGAAATTACTTACTTAATCATCTTAACCTTGATGCTACCCTGGATAAAAGACCTATGATATATCTGTAAAGGAATAACTACACATTTGTTACAGTTGATAAGATAGCACTAATTTATTTTAGTCTGATTTATGATTAGTATTGCACAGCATGAAGCACTCTGTGCTGCTCTGTACATCACTTAGGGTCCATAGGGCAAATAATTGCTGTACTCGCCATCCCAGAAGCTGTGTGTGTGGCACTGTGTGCAGCGGCGTGATTTTAGTTTCCAAAAAATATGGGTGTGTTTGAGCAATAAAAAGGCAGCTACGTTTGCATCAACAGGGGTTTGCGTTATTGCCCCTGCGGTATGTGTGTGCACAACACCTGCCGTGGGTATTGGCGTGCTCCCGCCGTGGGGAGACGCTGAGCCGAGATCGATCTGAGGGGGTGTGCAGCAGGGTGAGAGAAGAGACCAAGGGGCTTCGGGAGTGCCAGGTGTCAACTCCATCGGAGCGACAGAAAAGGCTTAATCGGGATTTTACACATTCTTTTAAGGGAAGTCACCTCCAACATCTTTCCCCTTTGGCCAACAGAATGACTGTTCAGGGCCCAGATTTCCCCAATAAAGATGCCCAGGTTTAAAAGCTGCCTTTATAATTGTGCTGGGCAGTCTGACAGTGAAACAAGATGCGCTGTATTGTTTTTGGTTCTTAATTTTAATTTAAGATGACTTTTTCAACCATGCCTTAATCACGTAGTGCATCTCCAATCTACAGAGAGGACTGGATCATTAGGATAATTAGAAGCCATTAAGAGTATAGGATAATATCACTATAAAGCTGCACAGATGTTCTGTATTCTTCAGGTCTCTGTCAAAGGAGGAAATTTAACATATGTCAAGTCCTATCGGTGATGTCTACTTTATTCCTGTAGCATATAGGAAGCTTGGAGGGATTCATCATGCTAGACTCGGAATATTTTTCCCTTCCTTGTTTTCTAGTAAAAAAAAGTGTTTTCTTCTTAAAATCGGTAAAGATACTCTTCTCTCACTCCATTACCCTCCAATACCCCAGTATCTGGACTCAGAGGTATAAAAGCGGGAGCTCTTGCCAGTTCTTATTTCTCTCTGAATTCCAACTTGCCTTTTTGTCTCTTGCATTTATTCAGCCTGTGATCATGAATTCTGCATTACATGAACCTGTCTAACGTGTCATATTTTACTCTAGTAGATGGGAAGGTTGGCTCTGTGTAACTGTTCCCATCTGTGATGGCTGTTTCACTGGGACTGGACCTTGTACAGCCACATGTCCAGGCTGGGACAACTGTCCCCACAATATGGTCACCCTTTGAATGAGACTTGCACCTGGGTGACCCCTGATACTTCTGTGGATAAATCTAGGTCTTGGTGATTTTATATACCAATTTCAATGAAATTTTTTATTGGTAATTTTGTAGAAGCATGGTTGCTTTGTTATGTCACAGTACATAATTTTAGACTGCACTGTTTAGATTTTGCCTCCCTCTCTCAAATGTATATTTTGAGGTGGTTGTCATTTTAGATAGCATTTCTGAAATAGATTTCCAGATGATTTGAATGAATACCAAAAGGAATTTTAAGTTTCAATGTTAGATTTGGTTCATATCTTTCACTCACTCACTCTTGCTTGAAAGATGCTTTCAAAATGCAGAGCTCTGGTCCTATATCTGAATGATTGGCACAAAGATTTAATAATCTCTTTTGTCTTTATGGCAGTTCCATTTGTAGAAATTTAAGCATCAGTCTCCAGTGAGCCTGAGTCAAAAACTTTATTTAATATGAGCCAGCTAAATATAATTTCCCATTTCTTTGATCTCCCCTGTTTTAATTTGCTTCTTATCAGGTACCTGTAGGGCTAATAGATACAGTTGATGGTTCGCCGCTTATGGAAAGATCTTGTTTAAGCTGCATGGATTATTGTTGGTGAGATATTGCGGTATTCTGCTTATTACAGATGTGGTAGTGTAAGCTAGAGATGTTGTTGCTAACAAACACCCTGGAGCTGTTGTGAGGACGGGTTTTGCTTCTGAATCTCCTTCCAGAAACTTCAGTAAAATAAAGGGAAGGGATTTGATGAACAACATCTGAAGTAAGCGCCTGTTGGTTAACACCAGGGTTCCTACCTCAGTCACCTTAATGTGGCCATGGATGGATGCTGAGTAACTGGAGGCATGCCAAGCTGTCCCGATGATTAGGAAGATGTGGGCACAAGCACAACATTTGCCTTTGCCCAGCAGCAGCAGCAGTTGGGTTTGTGGGGTCAGGATCAGACCTCTCAGGCTCCCTCACCCTCTGCCTGGCCCAAGGTGTTGGGGTGCCACTCCGCGGTGCAGACTGATGCCCCCAGTATTACGCTCTGGGGATATTCATGGTACATAGTCTTAGCTGGGAAGTTGCAGAGAGAGCACCCCTTCTTGAATAGTGTTGAATTTGGGTGTAAGCAAGGCAAGGATGAAAGAAATGCGAAGAACTGAGTGTGGCCATGGGATATCCCAGCTGCCTGCATTCACCTGCGTGTCTCCTCAGCCAGGGCCACCTTTTGCAAGCAAACTGTGTCCTGAAATGCCTTTCGTGGAGGCAGCTGGAGAAGAGAGGAACATCTAAGCCCCTGATTTTTCTTTTGCTGCAGCACTTGTTACTCAGAGCAGCAAGAGGCAAATAGTGCTTCAAAATCTCTGGAGGAAAGCATTTCGGGTACAAGTGTGAAGTGCAGGAAGGACGAGCCAGTCTCGATTGATGTTTTGTGCTATTGCCTGTGCCCACTGGAGGTTGAACCTGCTGTTTGCATTTCCCTTTGTCTGAAGATGAGTGTTGAGAGTTGGTGAGGGTAGCTCAGTCCCTCTGTCCTCCTCACCTGTGGATACCACCTGAGCTTCTATTTGTAGAAGAAAAAAGCAGCCAGTCTTTCATGTTGTGGATTTTGGGGCTTCTGTTCAGTAGTCTGATAAGGACCTTGGTGCTTGTGAAGTAGAGATCAGGTGTGCGCATGCATGCACAAGTACATTATACTAATTAGAGGCAATTTAAAAACCAAACTCTTCTGCACTATTTAAAACACAATAAACAGCTTTTCTCCCTAAGTGTTAATCATCTCCTGCTGTTCAGTCTCTGAAGCTAAAACCCTCTACTCACTTCAAAACACTCTCTCAGTAACCAAGTGTGACATCGCAAAAAAGATTTTGAGGACTTCAGTCTGGGAAAAAGCAGATGTGTTTAGGAGAATAAAATCACCGAGTTTCTTTGGAACTACAAAGAAACTCCAGGCAAGAGAAGGAGAAGAAATGAAAAAAGCCCTAGTCAGCGTAAGAGGCTCTAAAATTAGGTTTCTCAAGCCTCCCATGGAAGATGGCGCAGGCGCCATGTGGGTGCCTGCGCGCCCAGGAGGAGCGCAGCAGAGGAGGGAGAGGAGGCGTTGGTCTGTGTGTGCGTTCAGGATCCCCGGCCACGTGCCACGTGTGCTTGGGGAAGGACTCGAGGAGAGGGTGGCTGTTGCTTTTCCTCAAAAAGTCCCAACATGAGAGCCGGCACATCATGCTCTAGGTCGATTACGTGAAAGCTGTACGCTCCAACACGTTTCATCACTGGGAGGCAATGAATTCTCTGCCGTACAGTTGCACGTACCCCGCAGAGAGTCACGCAGCTGGGGGTGTGGGGTACTGCCAGTGGCCTTGCACCTACTGTGGGGTGAGGCTTGCAGGTGAGCTCCTGCCAGGCAGAGGGAGCCTGGCCCTCCCAGCCTGGCGCTGTTGCCTCCTGCTTTCTCAGCCACTCTGAAGATCAGATCTTGCCACACCATCACCACTGAGAGATGGATTGTGTTATTAAGCCGAACCTAGAAATAAAGAAAGGGTTGAGAAATTGCTGCGATCGCTGACCCATGCATTTATTATAATTGAGTCCATTAGCCTTAATTTTATAATTTCTAAATTAACTTTGCACATTTACAAATGGCCTTAATTGCTTCATGGAGGGAGTTAGGCTTTAACAAGCTAAATGCATAAAAACTGTATCAGTTACATCAGTATCAGTGGGTTCATTTGTAATATAATGCTGCCAATTTAGATCAGGCAAATTGTTTAGAAAATGCATTGTTGAAACATCAACTTTAAGCCATTCTAGCTAGCAAGAAGAAAACCCCAAACCTCAAATGGATGTTTCTACGTGCAGGTTCCTTCCTATGCTGAAGCCTTTGTGTATGTTAAGCACCTATTTTAACCATGTTTTAGTTCTTACAGAAGGTGTTAATGTGCAAACATTGAAACTGAAATTACCTCGCTTGACTAACAGTAGCCTCTCTATATCGAAGTCCTCATCCAGAATTTGGGGTCATTCGCTGGAATTTTTATGCCAATCTGTGAAGAAGGTTCAATTTTTATATTATAATCTTCAATGTGGCTTTGTTTTGGACCTGCTGGAAGGACATTCCAGTTTCCAGTCCCACAGCCTGATGAGGAAAGGACATCTAGACAGGAACTTTTTAATCTACAGATGCGTATTAGAGGTTTTGGAAACCATGTTCTTAGGGGACAGTGCTGGAGAGTAACCAAATCCCTAATCTTTATTTATTTGTAGCAAATCTAGTGAACAGAAGAAGGTTCCTCCAGTCCATTAAGAGATGTGAAATGACAAGTGGTTTCAGAGGGCTTATGGGCTTTCCTAGTGGAGATAACTACAAGAAAGTAGATGATAAAAAAATCAGTTGCCTTTCAACTTGTGTTGGGTTTTTTTTTTGAATTCACATAAATGCAAAAAACCTCCATGCCTCTTAAAAACCTTGATTTCCTTTTGAGTATCATGCTGAGACTTGAATTCAGTCCAACTGGCACATCACCCCAAACGGCTGTTGCTGATCTTCATCTCCTGACATGAATCTTTTCAGATTGTTTTGCTCATTATTGAGAAATGCCAAACGCTTGATGTTGAAATGCCTTTGTTGTCAATGACTGCAAGGTGAATAATGTTTTCCCTGAAACTTTGGTGTTTGGTCTTCTTCACAGGTAGCATTTCCTGAAGGCTCTGTGAAAGTGTAACCAACCTGGGAGGATTGGCTACTATGGCCGCAAAATTGCTGCTGTACTAAACTTCTTAGAGCAAGATGTTAAGACTGAAATTTTACTTTTGAATACTTTTATTCAAAGTAAGAAGGGATATGAATTAGAAGTTGTAGTTCTGTCATCTTTATCTAGAGGAAGTAAATTGGGGGGAGTAGAAAAACAAGGATTGGAAAGTAATTATTCAAAAGAAGAGAGAATTTTATGTATTTGGGGTTATTAATATGCAGCAGTGGCATCTGTGCTTGAGAAGAAAGTGAACATAGACTTCAGCAGACAGCTCTGGTACAATGTGTGATGTTATACTATGTTTGACTGTCAGTAGTACACCGTGACTGACATCAAATTGAGACAGGGAAGACCAATTTACACATGTTTTCATTTGAAGATGGCAAATGTTTTTTTGCAGATGTGGATGCTTTGATTGAAGCTTAGAAACCGAAGACTCTTAATAAAGTAGGCAGTGACAAGAGGTATAGCTAGATTAAATACTTTTTTCCCTTCCGTCTTCCATTTCAAAATATCAGTGCTTTTCTTCTCTTCTGCACTAGGATGAGCTGCCTCCACCTTTCCTCCCCTTACTCCCTCAAAAGAAAACCTTCTCTACCAGTAACTTCACAGTAGGGGTGTTGTTGAAGGTAACCAGCAGAGCCATGGCTGTGACCTAGTCTGAACTTCTAGATTATTGGATATTTTGAGGTTGAGTCTCTGTGGCTACATCAGAAATTTCCCCTGTGACTGGACAATCTTTTCCAGGGGAAAGTTTTGTCTAAAACTATACATATATTTCTATAAAAGCTTAGGTTTAATACATATTTTTTCCAAGGTCAGGAGTGAAGAAAACAAACCCCAAATAAAGAATCCTCTGGAGTTCTGGTCCCAGTGGGACCTAGGTTATTTTCAGAAAATATGGACCTGTTTAACGCGATTTTTATTATTATACTTTAAACAACTTATTTTGTTGCTTACTGAGTTGGTTATGAATCTGAAATACCTCTGAGAAAAGGGGAAAAAAAACCCCAAACAACCTCAAAGAACCAGTGTATGGGAAACAGATAATTCAAATGGTGGTGATTTTAAAGACTTCACCCCTGAATTGTAGCATTTGGGTGCAGGTGAGCTCTGTGCCCTTCACATTTATGGTGCTGAATTACTAATAACAGGAGTCAGAGAGGGAGCTGAGGAAGTCTTTATAGAAGTAGCTCACTCTGGTGTCACTGTACCAATTTCTACTGTCTAGTCTTTCACCTCCTCGGCCTCCACTAGATGCTACGGTCCTCTGAAACGCAGAATAGCAAATATTTCCCAGCTTGCAAGGATGTATCCCAAACCCATTAAATCTTTCAGCTCAATTCTTTCTTTGGAGTGCCTGGTCTGGAGGTTATAGCATTATATTTTCTAAGGCCACTGAAGGCCTCTTCAGTTACAAGTACTGGAAGGAGTCTAAGAGAGTGTTTAAACTGTGCGTGAACCTTTTGTCTTGATCACTGTCTGACTTCATTTTACTTGAGATTTCCTTTCTTTTTGTTAAAGAGTGCAATGTTAAAGGCTGCAAATATTAAAAGTTTAGGGAATAGGGAAAGTGACAGGATGCAAAGGGTCTTGTTGAGGATCTGTAAAATCCAGAAAGGCAGTTTCTTAATTTTTTTTTTTTTTTTTACTCAGAGGTAAATGAGCAATAAGAAATAAATTGGATGGACTTCTTGAAATTTTATCATATTCCTCCATTGAGTAAAAAGCATGTGCAGAGTTACAGGAATTTAGTCTCTCCAAACAAGACCTATGAAGAGCTGTCATGTGAAGATGGTGTAGAAATAGAATACAGGTGGTTGTCATGACCCAACTGAAAACAACCTTTTTGATTTGCAAGAGGTTGCAGTACAGATGATAATGTTCAGATTGGAGGCTTTAATGGGATGATTTGTACTGCATCCTTTGATGTTTGATAACAATCAACATCCTTTTATGTTTAATAATATAGAAATAGCAGCCACAAGCAGTGATTGAATCCTGGTGAGGCCTGAGGCATAGGGCTAAGCCCATCCTCCTCTATCCCTGCAGCTGCCCTCCCCTACTGAATCTCATCTGCCTGATGCCTGCTTCATGCAGAGCCGTGTTTTCTCGGTAGAGCCCATAGGTGTGCAGGCTTGGTCTCCCATGGCAATGATGTGAGCTCAAAACCCCACAATTAAATGAAGGAATTTTGTACCCCAGCCGGTTCTAGAACCACAGCGCTACCATGTGGAGAAGAAATGGCTTTCTCTTTGGTGAGGATTGGAAAAAGCTGGCACTATATTTTGTGAGGGACTGGAGGTGAGGTGCTTTCAGGAATTCACCTCTTGAATTTTTGGGGATTTTGGGGGAAAGAAGAAGCCCCTTCCTGGATCCCCAAGGGACTGAGTCCATGGATATGACCCCAGTTCATTTCAGACTGGAGAGTCAAGGTAACCCCACAGTGCCCCGTGTGCTCCCATGCCCGTGACATCCCACAGTGGCCCACCGTGTTGGGGTTGGGCACCTGAGCTTGGAGGGGCTTTACAGCTCCTGTGTGACACCGGCATCGAGTGTTCAAGGTTTGAGAGGACTTCATAACTTTGATCTATCCTAGGTCTTTTCAGGTAAGAGCCTGCCAACCATAATCTTTGATTTAAAAATTTGGATTTAAATAGAGCACTTGGTTCTCATACTGAGAAAATAGAGGGGTCCACGACAAATAAGTCTGCTGTAAGCTCATGACTTGTAGAGGGCAGAGCTGTGGATGAGCTACCTGCAGCTACAGGGGTTTCCTTCAGGCTTCTTAGCAATGAGGCAAATGTGATCCAAGATGCGTGTTGCTGAGACGTTGGGGAAATGGATGCTTTTTGTGGCAGTGGCGTTTCCTCTGGAATAGGGTGAAGCCTTTGGGGGCATTCAAGAAAGGGACTCTAATGGAAATGATGTCAGGATGAACACAGGGATGGTGCAGTTTGGTTGCACGAAGGTATCAGAATAGCATCCTTATTTATCTCAACGTAATGAAAGTAGAGAGGGGATGTGAATTGCTGTCTATAAATACATCGGAGAAGTAAACACCAGGGAGAGAAAGGAGCTAGTTCAGCTAGAGGACAGTGCTGGCACAAGAACAAATTGGTAATAAACTGGCCATGAATAAATTTCAGATGGAAATTAGAAGCAGCTTTTTAATCAGTAAAAAGGTGAGGTTCTGGAAAAGCCTTTCACTGGGATTTTGGGGGCAAAAACCTAACTAGTTTGCAGATGGATCTTAATCAGTTTATTAAAGGGATTGCATGATGTTGTTGTCTCCAATATCAAGGGACTGGGCTCCTTGACCTATACATCCCTTTAGTGCTATGTTCCTACATATTATATTTAGTAATTCTCTCTGAATTGCCAAAGTGCACTGAGGACAGAGAAATGCTGTATTCTTCTGATGTAATGTTATTTTTCAAAAAGCCTATCAAACTGTAAATGCACAAGGATAAGGATAGTGCCGGGCACCTTTTTATTTAACCTACTTTAAAATGAAACCTGGGGACTAAATGGCTTTAGTCACTCAGAGGACATTGGCCATATCTCTCCCCACTCCATAACTAATTTCATTTCTGAAACTTGTGCTTCCAAAAAATATTGGCTGCTTAGAATTGGAAGTGTTAGAGGATGTATAATATTCAAGGTTACTGTATGATTAAGGACAGCAAGCTGCCATCACATACACTAGGTGTTAGCACAGCCTTGTCCACAAAAAGACCAGAAACTAATCATTACTGCTTGCTACTTCCCGTAGTGGTGGACACTTCAAGCAATAGAGAAAGCAATTTCTTACTTAGAAATTGTTTTACCCTTTTTCCTTTGAACACCTAGAACCATCAGCCACAGGTCCCTCCCTTCTGATTGATTGATTGACAGTTGCAATGGAAAAAGCAGCTGCCTGCTAAAAAAAGCCCAAAGCCCTCTCTCTAGTTTTTCACTTGGGAATGTGAGTTTTAAAATGAATCCTGTGAGACTAATTGAATGTGATTGGCACCTGCCACCGGTACAGTGAGGAGAGGAAGGACCTCCATTCCTGTCTGGGAGAAAACCGACACCTTGCAAAAAGCTATTCTTTTTCCTTCATTCATCATCTCTCACAACAGCAGCTAAATAACAGAAAACAAATTCTAGATTCTGAGTCCGCTTTTTGAAATGCTAAAAAGCCAATCAACAGCCTAGTTCTTCCTAGGCTAAGAGGTCTCAGAAATTAAGTCAAACTATGATGAATGTACCATAATGCTGAAATTCCAGCAATGATTACTGTGTAAACATTATAAACAACTAGTCTGAGGGAATAATTTGTTTTGCATTGAACAGAGCGCTCTAGTTGTGACTGTCAGCAGAATCTAATACTGGTCCCAAAACTCATTTTTATTTTAAAAAAGGTGTAATAAGCAGATCAAAGAATGTGAGAGAAGAAAGAAATCTAAGTAGAACCGCATATAAGCTCAGAAAAATCCTCTGCATGAAGCGTATGCAATCATAAAATGCAATTTGTTTATGTAGTTTTCAAAAGACTTTGTGCATCTTATTGACTGTTGTATGTAACAAAACTTTTTGGATTTGAGCACTAAATTCTGCTTTGCACCCCGATGCGGCGGGAAGTACGGTGTGGCACAGAGCTGCTCGTGTTGGCCAGTGTGAAAGTCGAGGGCCTCATTCATGTAAGTAGGATCAACTTTGTGTCCCCAGCCAATAATTGCTTCAAATTTTGATGGAGCTCTGATACATCCCATTTGTGACATGTCTGTCAATGTCCTCTGCAGCACATACAGTGCAACTGCTCTGCACATGCGGAAAGGTTGCTGGTTTGGGGCTGTATCTGCAGTAGGCGCTTGCTTAGATCGCTATGAATTAGTTCAATTACTAGGAAGAAAACGGTAATCTACTGTCAGAGTGTATTGAATCGGTAGGTCTCCTGCCATGACTAGATATTAGCTCCAGATTTCCGTATGTTCTAGTCCCTTTAACCAAGTTATTATTTATTGATGTTGGAGTCTGTTTTTCTTTAGCCAAGGGGGAAGTGTTAGAAGGGAAAACCCCAATTAAATGGTGTTTTGCAGGACTTGACATTTGGAATGCTTTTCCATCTCATGCTCTTATTCTCTGAACTGGATGGCCAACTTCTTCAAATTTAGTTTGTTGAGCACGACATGCAAATAAGGAATAAAATACTTTTTTTAATTTAATCTCAATTTTTCCAGGGGAAGAAAGGAAATATAGCCCAATGCATGCTTACTACTCAAATTGGAAAGTCTCAAACTCAAATCTCTCAAACCTTAAACATATTTTAATGTTTCATTACCTACTAGACCAAATTAATGCATTTTGAACATTTCTCTTTGGTGATGATGGTAACACTCTTGGGTTCTTTCGTATCTACTCTGTGCCTTTTGCAGACTGACCATGCAGCAACAGTAAACTAAACCTGTGTAAGAGCCCAGCTGAGGGATTTTGACACAAGAAGTTATTTCCAAAAAACCATGATGTTGGTCTAATCTACCATGGAGCAATCTCCTGCTGCAATGGATTTGCTCTGTCACCTGGCAGAGGCTTGTTAGGAAGAGGGACTGAGTGGGTTTCAAAGCATTGATTTGAGGATGCTATGGGAGAGGTGCTGCTGCAGGAGGGGATGGAGAGAGAGTACCGCAAGGACCACAGCTCCCACCACGTGAGCTGCTCTGCCCCACACCTGTAAATTCCCTTGTCAGGAGTTCATCCTGATAAATCGTGAATTAATGGTTGAGGCTTTATTGGGCTTTTGATTTTCAGAGTGAGAAGGAGCAGAGAGGAGCTGAGATTTCACTTGGGCACAGGCCCCTGGAAATGAATGCTTGAGGATGGTCAGCAAATGCCGTGAAGCTCACTGTCCTTGGGGGGCACTGTCCTCTGGGTTGCCATTACTTTAGTTAAACCCCCTTCCTTGAAGTATATTTATTCTTTTTTGTTTCAATGGTAAAGAGTGGCAGTATTACAAACATGCAGCACTGTATCTCATAGCAGCCCTGGCCGTGTAACCAGGTGCCATGTTGTAGGTACAACAATGAATTTTAAAAAGGAGTGTAAGCAACTGAATACTGCAGAAATTTGTATAGGGTTTTGAAAGGTTTCTGAAATAAGCTGAGTTCAGTTTTGCAAATGTTCCCAGTGTGAGGAGATGCCTGGGACAGAGCACAAATTGCTAATTAAAACCAAGAAGAGTATAAGAAAGCCTGATGCTGTGGGCAGAAGATCTGTGGACACCAGTGTCTCATTTGCTTGTGAGGAGTCAATGTTGAGTAGGAGCAGGCTGCAAACTATGTCTCAGCTTGGCGTCCCTTCTCTTATTTGGTGTAAGGGAGAAGCAGGAGGGACGGGGGTAAGACGTTCATTTCAGCAGCCTGGGCAAAAGGTCTGTTGAGAACTTTGAATGGATGCAAGCAAAGCAGAGCAACATTTGCTAAGGCTGGAGAAGAAATAAGCACATTATATGCTGTATACTGGAAGCTCAGGTCAGTCCCAGGCATTCAGTGGGGATGAAGCCCAGGTTGGCCAGCCCCACTGGAGGCAGGACAGGAGGCTGAGCTGCAGGCCAGGGAGATGGGCAATGAGGCGCCATCGTCTGGAAAAGGAAAAGATGGAAAAGAGGTGGTGGTGAGAGGGAGACTTCAGTTCTTGCTCTAGCCAAACTGCTCACAAACTGACAGCTGGACGTCCAGGGCCATGTCAAGGAGACAGGCTGAGCCTCTCGCTGGGACGCCTTGACAGGTCTGTAATGGAGAGGCAGATCTGAGTTGTCAGCATGGAAATGGCAGATGAATTTGTGCTGGCAGCAGAAGGGGAACCCAGCACCAATCTGTGTGATCCTACAGGAAGGAGAGTGAGAAATTAACTGTTCAGGTGATTAAATGAAGCAGGAAAAAAGATCAAAGAGGCTATGCTACTTGGGAGTGTGGAGTATTTTCCATTTAGCAAAACTCTGTAAGATTGAAAATAATAATTTTGTATTTTGAAAGGGTTTTTTTTTGGTAAATGTATGTTCCAGATAACCAACAGCCTCACACTTGCTAGAAGGACACAGCATCCTAAAGGAGTGTCTTTACCTGAAAATCCACCTGTGACCAAAGATCTCTTTCCCATCATCAGCAAAACCAATATGGCACAGCTAGAAGGGTTGTGGGCAAAACTTCAAAACAGAACTGCAGAACAAATGTTTGCAACACGCTGATTTCTTGGGACCAGCTGTGATGATCATTTATCTTCAGCTCACTCATGCAAAGGTGCCTGCAGCAAGCTTGGTGGTCTGTTTATGCCCTTGCAATAATGGAGATTTTCTTTTTGTGTAGTGGGAGCTAGAAAAGTGGAGAAGAGAAAAATAGTGTGGTCGGTAAAACACCCAGCCATTGCTCTACTGCGAGTACGGTAGTCAAACATCAAAGCCTACGGATGTATTAACAGGGAGGCAAAGATCAAGGAGCACTGGCAGAGCAAATAGCATGGTGGCAGCTGTACGCAAGCAGGCAGGCTGCTCCTCTCCAAGCTGTAATGTAAAACTGAGAGAAGTGCCCCTGAATTGATGGGAGGTGTATTTGTCACCGTTCAGTAGCGTGACGTGGCTTTTAGCAGCGGCATGTTGTGCTTGCAGCTCTTCAAAATCCCATGCCTTGTCTTGCCTCGGGTTAGCTCTCTCCATGCCTGTGCCCCCAGGTCCCTGTTAACGTTTGGCAAGTGGAATGGTGGCCAGGAGCTGGTGTGTGCTGAGCTTCTGCATACCCCAGCTGGGTGCTAAACCCTGTGCTCGACTTCCACAGTGGCTGTCAGACTTGTACACTGTAGAGATGCACAGTGAACCAATACATGCAATAAGGAGAGGGAGTGCTCCAGTGCCTGTGCAAGGCCCTGCCAGCACACCAAAATTCCCCGATAACGGGGCAAACGGGTGGCCAGACACCCCAGGCTGAGCAGAGCTGTGGGCAGGACTCCTTGCTGAGCTGTAGCTTCCTCATGCTGGGGGGGAAATTTGCCTCATGTACATCTTCTTGTACTGCTTTGCTTTGGATTTTTTTTAGACTTTTTGAGTAATCTGTGATAGCTGTGTATTATTAAAGCCAATTAATGCAGAGGGCTTGCTGGCGAGAAGGCAGCATGGTGCTTTTCTTTGGAAGATGCATGAGTCTGATGGTAGCCTTGGTGAGTTCACTAGCCATGGCTAGTGGGAGAAAATGTGGTGGCAGTGATGTAGTAAGGGATTAAATGGGTGCTGCTGCCTCCTTCTTTTTTTGGCACTAAGAGCTTCCTTTTGGCTTCAATATCTTGGTGTGCAACAAACCACAGAGACCAAGAGCAGCCAAAGACTGCAAGCGAGTCATAGCTCAAATCCTATGACTTTGCGAGCACCATTATATTTTCAAAGCTATTTCTTAGAAGAAGGAATTCACAGCAACCCAGATGTTTGCATGCAAATCAGTCTGTCAGAGGAAATCAAAAGGAAGTAGAAGACTTGTTTAGCATTTTCCCCTCTGACCCTATTCTTCTGTCCTGGCATGATCGCTTGGAAAGGCTGCAGAGTGCTTAGGTCACCCTTGCCACAAAACTCAGCATGGTTGTCAGATAATCTAACAGAAGTGCAGCAAAAAATGTTGCCAAACTACCTTGTGATCATTTGGTTTACTGGGGAGGGAGCAGAGAAAATCCTGTGAAAAGCAGTCACTTCAGCAGTGGCAAGAACTGTGTGTGCAGAAAAGGGACAAAACTGTCATTATTAACCTAATGGTTGCATTGCTGGAAGATTGCAGGGGTTTTTTTCTAAAGCAATGCCAGCTGATGGTTTTATTTACAGTATCTTTTTTTTTTTATATACCTCTTGTTATGTTCTCTTTTATAAAGACGTATATGAAACTCCTAGCGGCATTAGCTCAGGGACTGTCTTTTTATATTTCCCATATGCAGCTACAGACTGCCATGGAAACAATTCCTGGTCCAATTGGAAGACCTTATTTTTTTAAAAATAACTTTCTCCTGGGTCCTCGGTTATGTTTATTTTTAAATATTTTGATGTGTGGGAGAAATTTTTATAAAAAGTAGCAGCAATTGACTTATGGAATGTAGTTTTAATTAAATTGGAAAAATTATCTGCTGCAGTACTAACAAACTGTTATTAAAGTAATAAGAGTGAAAGAAATAGTTTATTGAGGACAAAATAGAGGAAAGCGCGAGCAGAAAAGTTAGCTAATGAAAGGCAAGTAAGGCTTTGGCAGCCCTCTACAGGGCAGAGTGGGGCTGGCAAAAGTCCAGCTGGAATATGTTTCCTAATTAACTTTAATTCTCTGCTTTTAAATGCAGACTGGATTGCAATATTGTCATTTCTCTGTCATGTGGGTTTCTCTTGCTGAATTCTTCTCCTGAGCAGGAGTTTTACACTGAATGGTGAGCGAGTAAATAAATAAATAAAATCAATTGCCATAAACCATTTCAGTTTTCAAGACTACAGGATATGCTTTTAATGCCCCTCTCAGAGCTCGGCGTTCAACTGCGGGAACTTCATTAACACGCTCATTAGTGCTATCTGATTCACTGCTGCAGCCTCTCACTGGGAGCTGCGAGCAGCAGCTGGGAGAGCGGATCAGCTTGAGCTAATGCATATGTTAATAACACTAATGTTGTAGCATTTGGTATTGCTGAAAGAGAGAGACAGTAAAATATCTGCTCTGTCTCCTGCTACACTTAAAAAGAAAAAAAGACCAATGCAACATAAAATAAAGCTATCTGCTAGGAATGTTTATAGTCAGTGTTTATAGATTACTGCAGTATGTTGGAGAATCAAACACTACAATGCACACATGAAGACCCATTCAATGAATTATTCAGGAAGATCTATGGTAAAGTGCTCCACTGACAAGGAAAGCAAACTAATGTTCAGCAAGTTGAACTAAATCTGCCACCTCTGACCTGCCAGCCTTGCACCGTCAATAGACCTCCACTAGCCTAAACTCAGTGTTCCATTTGCTCTCTGCACGTTGCTGGTGGTGGCACGAAGGAGGTGCAGCTGCACCTGGGGGTTGCACTGGAGGTCCTGCGAGGAGACAGACAGATTAGCAACTTCTCCATGGCCAGTGGGGAAATGAGCCAGGTTGCTCTGCTCCAAAACAAACCCGCATGGCTCCATATTTGCACATTTGAAAAGTATTTGATCTAGCCCTGTGCGTTTGCCGAGCTGAATGAAATGACCAAAGTAGGCAGAAAAAGAAACCTTTCATTTTTCCTCCAACATTGTAGGCCTCCCAGATTTGTGGGTGTGTGTTGGCCTGTTTGAGAGCAGTTTGCTGTGGATTTCAGTGTTTCCATCATTAAAGGTGAAATTGGCATCTAAGGTGATGGGGTTGTTTTATTTACACCTGCTAGGCTTCTTCACTTGTGTCCTTTTCCTGTGGCCTTAGGAGGTCAACAAGTGGGTGACCGATGTCTGGTGTCAGGAGAGTTTCTCTGCCCCTGTTTCCCATTCACTGAAATCATGTCAATGTTGCATTAGCAAATTGTGCCTTTGGACAGCGTGGGAAGCTCTCTTGACAGTAAATGGTTACGAAGGGGACAGGATTAACTGTGATGAATAGTTTAAAAAATGGGGTTGACTTCTTAATAAAAAGATCTTGCACATGCTGCCTTATAAATGTAACTTAATTCTGGTGTGAAAGGTGGTCTCAGTGCTTCTGGACCCTCACCAGCACTGAGATACTGTGTAATGTGCACCTCTCAACTCATAAATAAGTGAAACATTCATTTTGCATGAACTGCTTAAAGCTAAAATAGGTTTTCAGCCCTCTTCACCTGATTGCAGTATTGCCAGCTGGTTCCTCTTATTCACATGGGATAAATCTTCACTTCTGGCCTTCAGTGTATGCTTGAACTTGTGGATTTGTCATGCTATTTACTGTGGATTTGTTTTCTTGCACGTAGTCTCCGTTAAATACTGATACATTTTCAATTATTTTTTTAATCTGATAAAGCTTTCAGCTAATTTTATTTGAGCTAATAAGCAATTCACCCTTCCAAACTGTGTTTTCAGATCTTTTATCTGGAATCCCAGTCTCCATTGCAAACGCTGCTTTCTGCTCACCCGCCGAGGCTTTGCGCGCCGAGATGATATACAGCACACTTGAGTGACTCCGTGATTGTAGACTTGAAAAGTATTTGGTCCAGCACTGGGCTTTTTTTTTTTTCCTCTCCATATCTTTACATTCCACATTTGAATGTATCATAGTACTGTATTGATATTACAGTGATACTGCCTTTGTACCCACAAAGTCTTTTATTGCTGTAAACGAAAGATGCCCTTCAATTGTGGTGTGGTGACAAAATCTGAGACTCTCTGTAGAGCTGCAGTACAGAGTATCTGGAGTGAGAGGGATGTGGAAAGCCTCATCTCCTTCCTTCAAATAAATCCATGCCTGGCCTGAGCATCATTTTGGTTATAACCTGTCAGGAGAAGGCTTAGCCAGCGGCAACTCTGACTGAGTCAACAGCCAATTCCTCAGTGACCTGCATATGCTTTTATTGGTACATTGAATGAGCTGTGTTTGATGAAAATTCCTATTTACTTTATAAAGTAAAGTGCTCTGATCTTCCTCATCAGTCTTACATGGACAACTTGCCTTGTGCCATAACTGCAAGCCTGCTTTGTGTGCTGCACGGGTGGGATCTCTCTCTTACACACAGTTGATATTCTTTCCTGTGCTCCGTGACTACCAAGTTAAAATAAGAGCCAAGTCCCCCCACTCTGCCCCTGGAGGAGTGAGAATATTTACACAAAGGTGTGTATTGTGTGTGCTGACCTTTGCTGTGGAGAGGACCTGTACGGGAGGTGAGGGTTGCAAAGCTGGGCGCAGCCGCTCCCGTCCGTCAGAAAGTCACTGCAGCGGCTGCTGCGAGCCACGCGTCCGAGCCGCCGAGCTGGGGTTGGTTCTCTGGTGTTTAATTATGCCCCATCCTACACATATAGCACTGCTATTAAAGCCAGCATGACTGTGGCATGTTATGCATTACCTACTGTTTCTGACACGTATGGAGACCTTGAATACAAAGTGCCATCACGGAGCCAATTTTTGCTGTTGAATCAAATCCCTTAGAAACTACTTTCTAATGGAAATGATAATGAAACTTTAATTATAACTGTGCTACTTGGTTCCCTGAGCGTACACATCCCATTAGATGGTTTCTGCTAAGATAGTGACATCTTTCAAGCTCATTTCCAAGCATATATAAAAAAAAAAAAAAAGAGGATGATATTTTACCTGTGACGTTACAACTGTTGGTATTTTTTCTGGGTTCATCAAAATCTCATTAGCATTAATCAGAGATGTGACCAGAGGATAATATAGTTCCTTGGGTTATAGACTAAACAGAAATATTTGCATGAGCCAGAAACATACTTTTAGATGAAGTTTTAGATTTTAATTTTTAAAGAAATTTTCTGTACAGCAGAAGACCTTGTACAGCTAGTTGTCTGGGCAGTGTGCAATACAGGGTTTTATTCAGGTGATTAAGCATATTGTTCCCATATGACTAGTAAAGGGAAAAGATGGTGCAGTCTTTCCTTTCCTCACTTGTATCTGTATCATCATCCTAGGCAATAATTTTGCAAAAGGGGATATTTAACTTATTTTTAACTTATTTTTTTAAATGAGCTATTCCATTAGCTTCAGTTGCAGTATCTGTGGGTAGGATTAGCCATTATTGCAATTCAGAAATGTGCAGCTGGAACTAGACTATGTTGACCTGTTTATTAATGAGATTATTTGTAGAGTAGCTACAAACCCCCAGATCTTTTCTGCATGAGAAACACCAGGCAGTTTAATGGTTTGTGGATTAAATGCAGATTGCCATGTGTCTCTGTTAAGAAGTAATCCAGGATTATTCCAGGTGTCGGAGTGTGGTCCTTCCTGGCGTGAATGGCTGGTGCTCGGCTGGCGTATCCCCTTGTGCCGCCCTCTCCGTGGTGGCTTGGCATATTGAAAGGTTGTGTGCATGCAGGCAAGAGCTGGCAGAGACATAAACAGGGCTTGAAGGGGATTCATCTCTTCAGCCTCAGCGCTTTGGGGTGTAACCGACTCATGTAACATCACCAGCAATGAGAAGCAGCTTTTAGACAGGCGCCTCTGCCCACTGGTGCTGGGATGCAAACAGGCAGGTTAGCCCAAGGCACTGCCTGCTCTCAAGTGTTGCGTGACTCAGTTTGTCTGTCCAGGGTGGTGGATGATGGAGTCCAGGTTTTAGAACCCAAGTCTTTGTCCTTTTCTATGTGAACTTGAAAAAGAAGAAAAAGAGGGGAAAAAAAGGTGGTGCAATCTTTCTGATGCTGCTGGTTAACGGGAGAGGCCTTTGCAGCATTACAACACTGGAAAGTTAGGGGAGATTTTTCACTGTTGATTTTTGAAAAAGGGAAGAAGAAAAAAGTCAGCCATTGTAGTGCAGGAAAGTGTAAGAAAGGCCAATGTTCTTAGTTTAAAATAGCCCCAGAAAGCAATTACCTTTCTTGTGGGAAATGCAGGATTCCTGGGTACTTCTTAAGCCTGTCCTGCAGGTACAAATGTGCCTTTTAAAGTTTAACCTGCTCTGTGTATCCTGCTGGGAACTCTGTTTTCTCTCTTTGGCTTTGTTGCTCTGACTCCAGCTTGTCTGTGTGAGCAATGCCAGATTGCAGTAAAGTTGACATTACAACTTGGAATAAAGCCTTCTTCCCTCTGCGATGCAAGGGGCTTGCTTTTTAGAGATAAGGTTAGCACCTTCAACTGCAGCAGTACCCTCGAGTTAATGATTATCATATCCCAAACGCAGAACTGGGGGAATGAGGATGGTGCTGGTAAAGGGAAAGATACTGGAGGGGTGCGCTGCCTTTGACATGACAGCATATATCAGATGTGAGCTGAGGGCCTGATCTATTGTTTAGTGTCTACAGTAACCTCAATGTTACTTTGAGTGCTTTCCCTCTGCTTTCATTTCAGCTTTTATTCCAGCTATTAATTTACATAAAATGCTGGGATTAGGAGAAGCAAGGGAAGATAATTCAGGACAAGGTAGATGCAGTGTTTCCAGGTGTGTATTACCTTTTCTGTGTATACCAAATCCAGCCAGTGAACAGTCCAATCTTTCTGTGTTTGAAAAAAAAAGAAAAGAAGAAAAAGAGAAAGAAAAAAACTTGTGTATGCTGCTCAGGAGAATATTTTAACATCTGGAATAACCAGCCTGTGTAGGTCTGGCTCATCATCTTCCTAACGGGCATTTTCCTTAATGAGCTAATAGGTTGCAATACAAAGTGGCTGTATGAAATTGGTATAGCAGGTGGCTGCACAGTGGCTGCACGAACATCATGGCTCTAACTGCTTAAATCACCTCACTTCACAGTAGTGCATCTTCTCGCAGTCCCAGAGCCCCTGGTCTACTCCCTGTCTGTCGTGTGTGTCCCCCCCCAGCTCTGTGAGGGCTTCTGTCCGCTGAAGAGTGCGTGGGGCAGCACTTTGGCCTCACTCCTCACTGCCCCGGGCCTAGAAACAGGCAGCTGTCTCTCCTCAATGCCTCTCATTTGCACAAGCAAGATACAAGTCTATGCACTGCCCTTTTAGACAGAAAAAAATAAATCTCTGGACCTGGCAGCCCGTGCACAGTGGATTTCATGTCTGCACCATCTCAGGACTATGGGGTTTTGTCATCTCCATTGTTCCTCTGTGCACAGGGAGATCCACGTGCAAGGACCAGGAGTTCAGGGGGAAGGGTGCAGGAAAAGGTGGGGAGGTGCAAAGCACGTCAGGTTCTTTCTTGCATTGCTTGTGCAGATCCAAAGCGGGAGAGGAATGATGTCTAAATGATACCGGGTGGGTCCGGTAGGGAGAGACACAAAATCCGAGTGGGGATCAGAATGGAAGAGGTGCAAATTCCCCCTGCCTGCATGCAGCATGTGCCCAGCATGGTGTGCACCCAGGGCAGCGTGCACCCCACACAGTGTGCCTGCTGTGCCAGGTGGGGAAGGCGGAGAAGCAGGAGCACTTCCAGGAGAATCGGTGACCAACAGTGAGCTGCCAGGGCCCTTGATCCTCCCCTGCCATGTGTCAAGGGGACAGCCCTTTGCCCATGGAGCGGTGGTGCGTTGCAGTGGGATGTCCCCGTGCAATGCAGTGCTTGGTACGGAGCCTGTCCTGTGCTCTGCCGCTGCAGAGACTTTCCTCTGGGAACAGAGACTGATCCTGAATGGCAATGCTTTGTTATTTTATGTACATTGGAGGATTTATCATTTAATAATTTTGTCCTTAACATGGTACTGTTCATCCCTACTTCATGATCTCCTGATTTCAAATGAACATGCCCTGCGGAGCGCCAATTTGCATAGAATTCCTTACAAATCTGGGGGGAAGTGCTCTTTGTGTCTGCAGTTTGACTTTCTACTTCAAACATAAATCTGTACAATTCCAGTAAAAAAATAGTACTATGACACATGAATTTTGTTTTAAATTAAACTCTAAGACTTAAGCTTTAGAATTGAGTCAGGCCAAGATCTTTGAGGGCTCAGTAGCTGATGTTATGAGCCTAAATCCACGTGTATGGATTTACCCCCCCGAACTTCCCCCCATGCCCTTTCCTGCCCCACATGTAGGCACCAGCAGCTGAAAAGCCTCAGCACCAGCAGCCCCCTCCTCTCCTCGTCAGGGAACGACCTGGAATACGGAAAATCTCTGCAAAACAAACTGCACATTTTATTATACAGCCTGTAAATGGCAATTCAGAAAACAAAGTGAAGGCCAGCTTCTTTTCTGGCTCCCTAAAGCTATTGTGATGAGAGAAATACTTTGTCTTACCAAAATATCTAATCTTATCTACAGTGTCCCTGTTTTTAATTGCTGTGATTGCATGGGAATAAGGGAGAAAAATACTGACCTGTAGGTTAGGGAGGGATCGGGGCAAACCCACGGAGCTTCCTGGGGAGGATCTACAGAGGCTGCAGGAGATGAATTCAGAAGTACTGTGAAAGTGAAACCTGATGAACTAGAAGGACAACAAGATTATTACAATGCAGGCAGGACCAAGATTTTGAATTAAAAGAAAATGTGTATTGGTGCACAAGCAGATACAAATGACCAAAGCCTCTTCATTTGAGGGCTTGCAGAGGAATATTTTTCTAAGGTATGCTTTTATAAGCCTTAAACAGTTTTTGGCACTTGTGATAATCGCAAGGTCCAAAAAACCAAAGGTAGAAAATTGCCTTTTTCTGGGAAAGAGCACTGTTAATATTGAAATCATTAAAGCAGCCAAACTGTGTGAAGGGCATCTTTATTCCCCTTTGGCACATCATGACTACACTTCGATCAATGCAAGCTACGTCTCCACAGTTTTCTTTGTCTAAACCAGCTTTGATCAACTCAATTGCACAAATTTCTTCAGGCTGTCTCTGTAGTAAAGATGTGTGTGCTAGGCTGGTCGCCGGTGACCTGTCCTTATCCATATGACCCTTATGATGAAGAAATAAGATTTAGAAATGAGATTTTTAGATTAAGAAATAACATTTAGATCTCAGTGGATTCGGCAAAAGGACATGATTGTGAATTGCTACCTGTCACTGGAGCCACCGGGATTTCTTACAGCCAGCGGCACGGGGGACCCTCTCCTTCCCGTGGCCACTGGCAAAATGTGGAAACTTCATCCCTTTTCAAGAGGAGAGCCATAAACGAGAGATGAGTGGTTAAATGGAAATGTCTCCTGCAGTCATGGGCTGAGCAGGCTGGGTCCAGCCAGGTTTGGCAGCCTGGGGCAGGAGGGGAGGTTTCAGGGGCTGCTGGTTTGGCGGGAGCAGCGGGTCCCTGTGGCACCAGGAAAGGGAGAGGTGGGGTCTGTAATGGTGGGGAGAAGAGGAGGATTCGACAGGCAGAAAAAACCACCTGCTTTTAAGGGGTGGATAGAGGGGAGGTTCAGTTGATAAAAGCTGTTGTTTCTAATCTCCTGCTTGAACTGGTGACTCTTCGTTTCTCTCCTTCACTGCTCTCCCCAGCAGGAGCAGGGTGCCTTGTGGCTGGGCAGCCGAGCCTTTCGCTCTCACCTGCCCCAGGCATTGCAGAGAAGAAGTGGGGAAGGACACGGGAGATGTACAAAACTCTGGCATGCATGGAGAGTAAATCAGGGTGTTAAACAAAACCTCTGCTCTCAGCTGGCTAATGTTTCAAAGGAAAACATTTCAAACACTGAGAGAGACTGTGCAGTTAGCCAGTGATGCAATTACATGGCTGTAAGCTGTAGAAACTCTTTCAATGTGGCACATATTAAACCTTTCAGAGGTAGTGCTTTGATTTTTAATTTTACGCTGTTGGCAGGCAATCAGGGTCTTTAATAGTATGGGGGCCAGAGGGAAAATGTTTCAAAACAGCAAGGATCTTATCATAGTGTGCAATTAATGAATAATTATTAAAAACCAGAAATAGCTGGAAGAGCAGGCAAGAGCTGGCAATGCAATTCTCTGGTTTCAGGCCTATAATGAAATCTCAAGAGAGGGAAGTGTGATATGCAGCTTTGTGCAATTAAAGCTGGGATTTCTTCCCCCTAGTTGAAAGATCAGTGATCTTGAAAAAATATACCTGTCATTTGGTTTTATTTTCAAGTAATTTAATTGTTGTAGTAAAGCATTTAACATCTAACAAGCATGGAGACATTCCTCTGTAAATTATGGAATTTGGGGGTTGTTTTTTTTAAACAGTAAGATTTTGATTTTAGGGGGGGTTATGATGTTTGAAAAGAAGTCTGTCATCACAGTCCGCATGTGTTAACCATGGGAAAGGGCTGCAATATTGCTTTCCCATTGCGCTGGCTGGTAATTTGGTCCATGAAGACATCAGAGCTGAGAAGGATAGGCTTCATGTGGACATCCAGGTTTGTTCAATGCTCTGCCACAGGATAGTGCTTTCTTTGTGATGTTGGGGAAATTTCTTAACTCCTGTAGTGTCTTCCTATTTCCGATTATGTATTAAAAAAAAGAGCAAGAAACTATACCCGTTGCATTCTTTCACGCAGGTCTCTGCTGTTTACCTGGGCATTTACTCATTTCAACTATTTTCCTGTGTTCAGGTAGGAATTACCTTTCTGCCTTGGGTCTATATCATACCCGGTACAGTACAGCTGTGATCTCCCTGGAATAAAGCAGCTCGTTGCCCTTGGTGCCACTGCTAGGGAGTCCTAATTGTACATGTTTGGATGTGAGACACTTATTCACTTGGTGACAGGTACAGTCCCCAGCCTGGTGCAATGCCCTGGTCCGGACAACTCAAACTGTATGTGAATTAGGAGGCAAGAACCAGTGTCTTAAAGGGCCTTGGAGCTCCACCAAGCCCGAGAGTGCTGACACGTGTTGTGCTTAGCTTCAGCATGACGTAAGAGCCGCTTAAACCAAAAACCTAGCTTATGGCCTAGCCAAAATAACAAGAAATGTTAAACTCCTCCACCAAGGAGGCCTTTGGAAGGAGTAACCATGACCTTCAGATTCAAGGATTTACGTTGTCTTTTTTTCTGACGTGCAGCTATGGCTGTGTGTTATCACTGGTCTTGTTTTTCTAATCAAAAGTGAACTTACGGTTTGCATTTTCAATTGAAGAGAGTGGGACTTTCCTGCTTGGAAGTGGGAACAACTGTTTTGCTTTTAAATCTGCATAAAAAATCTAATAGTTAAAGGTACAGCGCTCATGCTTTGTCACTGAAATCCATTAGTCTGTGGCACAGTGAGAGTAGCTCTGACATGCAGGCTTGAAGATGCATTTGCTTGAGCAGCCTGTTCTTTTGAGTACTGAACCACATTTGCTCATTGCTCTTTCATTATATATGAACTAAACAGAAAAAAGTTATTTACAATTATCAGGCATTTCTACATGCAATATTAAGAGAGGTTTTCCATTACCTTTGAGATAGAACAGCTTAAATTGTGTGTGTGTGTGTGTGTGTGTTTCTTGGCTGCTAGTGTCATGTGTTCATGTCCTTGGTGTTAATCCTGTCGTATTGGCACACTGCAAGATGTTGCACTCTTCTGTACCGGTACGTGTGCTCTAGTGCATGACTGGTATTGACAAAAACAAACTGTGAACTACTTAGATCTGCACCGAATGGGGAAAAAACTCTCTTGGTTCCTTGGAAGGCTTTCTGGCTTGAGCACACTTTTGCATATTTATTTAGACACTTTGATTGCCACAGAGCGTGGCAGCTCTAAAGAACTTCTCGAGCTAGAAAGTGCTTCTTGAAACAATTAGATTTCCCAGACACATTACACTGGAAACCAATGGCACACTGTCAGGGAGAATGCCAAATCGTCTGGTGGGGGCAAGCAAAACCCAGATTGGATCAGCATAAACGGGCTGTGATGTTTTCTTGAAACTGTTTCTAGGAGACAGAAGTCAGTCTTCACCACGGCGCCTGATTTCTTTGTGCCGGTGTTTTGTTTTCTGGCCTCGGGGTTTTTTTCTGTTTTTCTTTTCTCCCAACTCCAATGCCCCCACTTTGCTCCAGGGCATCGGTAGTACAGCATAAATGTTTGCTGGCTTGTGAGAGAGGGTCCCCAGACCCCTGTCCTGGCTGGCGTACAGGAACTTCCCAAAGAGATGTGGGAGCGGGGAGCCTCACTGAGCTTTGCCAGCCAGTGGTGCAGGGAAGCTGCTCCTCTGAATGGACAACTGCAGACATTAGAAAACAGACCTTTTTTTGGCAGAGATTTTGCTGTCCCTGACCCTGTTCCCAGGCAGGGCAGGTGGGTACAGCAGCGTTGCAGCCAGTGTTGTGTGTCCATGAGTGCTGTGGTGCCAAACAGGAGACGGGCGTGCTCTTCTCTGCAGATCACGCTGGTTTTGGGGATGGTGCCCAGTGTTTGGCTGCTGCTTTGGCCCAGCAGCCTGTCATCCTGGGGCAGTGCTTTGAGCCTTGCTTCCAAAAGTTCTCACCAGGCTGTGATAGTGGAGGACATCATCCTTCTCCGTGGATTTGTCAGGTCTGAGATGTACCTGTGGCTCTTGGGCTCGCAGGAAATTTTCTTTACTGCAAGACGTGCTTAGTGCTCATGAAAAGCAAGTTGCTAATGTTCATTTATTCCTGAAACACCTTCTGAAGGCAGGAGCTTTTTTCTTTCTTCTCCCTTAAAAACATGGAGGCAGAGTGTGCACCAATGGAATTTGTTACGGTTATAACTGGCTTCAGCTCCTGTCATTAATTGATAATCTTGCCGGATCTGCTGTAATGCAGTGCCAGCTCAGCAAACTCCAAGGAACTCTTGGGTAAAGTACTCTCCATTTTGAGACCATCGTCGGCAGCTTATCACTTGATTTATCTCCTATTTCCAGGTGTGGAACTAAAAGTAAACTGTCATTGTAAATCACTAATTCAAGCAGAGTGAGAGAACAGCGCACAGTGTGCATATTTCAATACCACTTAATTAGAAAGAAAAAAATCCCTTGTTCCATACAAATGTACAATACAAATCCTTTCTCTTAATGCTTCAGATGGGTAAAATGTCCTTTTGAGTCCCACGTGTCTAATGCTGCTGCTCATCTTGTTACAACAGATTTTTAATTTTGCCCTTGGGACCAGATCGGGAAGTAGCTTTCTTTAAAGCCCAACCCAGTATGTGTCTCAATCTGGGAAGGAGTCCCTGCCTGCTGCTGGCACATACACCAGCACTGACACCTCTCAACCCACCCTCGAGCCTGCTGACCTTACTTATTTATTTATTTTTTTTTAATTAAAAAAGCCTTTTGTGCTTGTTAATTGTGTAACTGCCATTTTGTGTCCTAGTAGTCCTAGATGAGGTTGAGCTATGTGTCTTCCCTAAAGGTGTTCTCATCTGACTCTTGCTCAAAATCAGCTTCCAACTGCAAATTGTGCTTTTGCATGACTAGATCTTCTTCTCTACCAGCCCCTTATTTCCTTGAAGCCACCTCCATGGAAAACAGAATCATTTACTGGATCAGTGGGAATAACATTTTCTTGTGGCACGCTGCTTCAGAAAAATAAGTGATTCTTGATACGATCACTGCCTTCAACCCTCCTCTCTTACCGTCTCCCTCTTCCCTTCTTCCATTACCCTTTACGCTCCTGCTGCGCTGCTGGATGACTGCACCTCCAGCATTTGCATCTTGTCCCTCCCTCTGCTTTTCGTCTCGGCAGTATAAATTGCTCCAGCAACCTCATAATTTTGATCTGCAATCATTTTGCTCCACTAGCTTATGGCAGTGCACAAACCAAGCACTCGCTTTGTTTTTAGACCAGGCTGGCTGCTGGTCTACGGATCTCCGAGTAAGTTTGGAGCTGAGAGGTTTGTGAGGTGCTGGGTGCACCAAAATGTGGATTAAAAATTAAAGCTGGAAGAGAGAACATCCCTTTTAAGAAAAAATCCAACGTTTAAACTCCTGTTTTTTTTTTCTTTCAGCACTTGCCTGTTGCTGTTTAAACATAAACACATCAGCCCACTATCCCATTATAAAATGAAATACCCTGCTTTAGAAAAATGGGCAAACAAACAATAACACCATCTTTTGATTTATTGGTGTGGTGGTTTTTTTCCGAAGGCTTTTCTATTGTGGCTAAAAACATTGCATTGTACATAAGATTTTCTTGTTCAGATCAATTTGCTAAATTTTCATTTAGTTTCAAAGTGATTCATTTTGTTGAGGCTTCATTTTGTTCAGACTAGCAACTCAAGAGGTTTCCTGTAGCTTAGAGAGATTGCTTTTGAATTGGTACATTATTCAGTCATGAATTGTTTCTTTAGTATGTGAGCAACTGAGTGGGGTTTTTATTACAAATATGAGTTCGAGTGCGGAACAACTACTATTTTGGCCAAATAAAGAATGCAAAAATTAAGCACAGGTCTTCATAGTATGTTATGACACTTTTCTATCTGTGTGCATTGGGTTTTGGTTTTTTTTGAGTACTTAGCAAAAACCTCCTGTAGGGCTTGGTAAGATGATTGACTGCACACAGTATTTAAAAAATAATACTGTATATTGTAGAAATACGGCTACACTAGTAAGAACTGAAACCATTTTCCTATTGTCAGAAGATACAAGTGAGTAAATTTTGGTCTTTGTGATCAGCTACTAATTAAATAGGTCTTCAACTGCTTTCAGCATCTGATCCTATTGCAATGTTCCGAGTGAGTGTAACAGGATTTCTGCAATCACTGAGGTAATAAGGTGGCATAGCGTAGCAGAGCAAGTGCAATCCCAGTGTTATGCACTAGCCTTTTAAAATACCTTTTCCCCCCGTGTTGTTTCTTGTTGTTTACCAGTGCACATGATTGCTTTTACCTACCTTGAATTAGTTTCCACCTCTGCAGGATTTTTTTGTCCAATAAAGATAACTTGGGTAAATGGAAAGCAGTAGGAAAGAAATGTCTGGTTTTTGAAGATGCTATCTCTGGATTTAGGGGGATTCTGTAGGCGGAAGATTCTTGTAGCAAATCAGGTGACATTATTTGCTTAGTGTGTGGCAGCAAATTAGAGGACCTTGCATGTTCAGCTGCCTTAGTAAAGAGATCGAGGATCCCATCAGTGCCCCAAAGCAGATCTCCTGCTGCGTTTTTGCTGTAATAGGCTATGTTGGTGCAGCCACCAAAAATCGTTTTCCCTGACTTTAGAGGTGGGAGGCAGGGTTTGTAAGGGCAGCCTGTTGCCCACAGCACAGCTGGCCAGGGTTCGCTGTAGCACCAAGTCTAGGCCCTTGGCTCTCTGACTTCAAGGAGGTATCTGACATCTTAGGAGAGAACTGCTTGTCTTGCTACATGACTTACTGGTTAAAGAAGTTAATTGCCACATGAGAAGATGATTTAGACTTTTTGTTTTAATCTCTTAATCTTGAATATTTTAAGAATTAGTTATATTAGCTCTTGGGAGTTAAGAGTTTCATTGTTAGTAGGTGAAAACCTTACAAAGCTCAAGAAGGTGGTATCTAAAAAATCTCTCTTCCCAAGATGCCTTAGTCAGTATGTCTGAGTACAAAAACTTATTTCAAAGTAAGAGGCCATTCTGGAAAGAGGGTGAGAAATGAAAGTCTAGTGGATATAGCTATGTTAATGGGGGCAGAGCAGCTACTTAATTACGTAGCAATGTCAAAAGCAATAGGATTATCTATTTCTGTCATGGTACGGGTCAGACTGAAGACCAGCAGTTGAACTTAAGGTGCTATATAAATGCATAGGAAAGTTCCCAAATGCTCATAATTGCCCTCTCAGTTGCTGTGAATAACGATATTTAGTGATCTTCTTTCTCTCTTTCATAGTCACATATTTATTAAATGTGAAAGGGTTATTGTAAAAGTCTTTTCTTCATCACTGTGGTGCTCTGTGCCCAAAGTTGGAGCCAGCTGCATGAGGCTGGAACAAGAAATGTGTTTTGTAGTTTACAGTAGGGTAGATTTAGTCCTTGCTAAAATCCCCTGCATCTGCACTGTGCTCCAGGAAACACTGTATTTACCACCAGATTCCAGATTTTTACGAAAAAAAAAAAAAAAAGGCATAATTGAATCAAATGCACTGCCACATCGTGATTCCTCTTCTTTGTTTATAGGGTTTCCTCTAAAAAACACTGTCTTGTTCCTGTGTTTCCTGGGAGAGAGGGAGAGAGCAAGCTGTCGGGTAGTTGGAGCTCTGGCTTAATTAGTTTTCTCAGGTCTGCAGTAATATCTTACAGTTCTTAGTGTTTCTTGGAAAGGTGCTACAAAAGATAGAGCGAGCTGCATGCGCCAATTCCAGCTGGAATACTCCAGTTAGCTGTGGATTCACCTCAAGGAAATAAAAGGGAGTTAAAAGGCCAGCAAAAATGTACCCTGTATGGCTTGGATAAAGAAAGGCACACGCACTGGTTTTTTTCTGAAGTTAAAAATCATTGTAAGGGGGTTTACTTCAAATAAATTATATACAACAAAATGAGTTGACAACTTTTACTAATACTGAGATACAAGACTGAGATTGCACTTGCGGAGGAGAGGAAGATATGCTGTCTGACGTTTGCTGTGAGCTATTGCTGCGTGCTAGCTAGCTGGGATGTTTTGGAAGTCCCCAGCAGCTATCTGAAAGCAAAGTGCAACTATCACAGCACAGACACAAGGCTCCCAAACCAAATGGTGCCCAAGTGCTCGGCATATCCCTGTTCAGGTATTTATTTGAATGCCATTTCGCAAAGCACATTTGCCTTCTCACCTGATACGGGGAGGCTTTGAATCTCACAGACTTTGAATTAGGCTGCTGCCAAGGTTGTGGTGAGGGGGAGGAATACTCTTTATCTTGTATATATTCCTTGAAAAGGTTTGAGAAAGGAGGTTTTGACATGTTTGCACTCATTGCGATTCTCTGGACAGCTCTGAAATGTAAATAAAAGGAGATTCAGGTGTTAGCAGAGAAGAGACTTTGCTGCAATGGAAATACTACTGCTCCCTGAATAGTCTTCTCAGAGGGAAACTGCAAACAAGCAATGTCTGGCCAGGACATTTTTCGTAGTGTGGTTTCAAGTAGCTTCACCACCACCCAAGGCTTTGATCCAAATTATCAAATGTTAGGCCTAAATTGAAGAATAAAACTGCCTTGTTGTGTAATAGTTATTTTATGTTCCCACTGTTAACATGATAGCCAGGATACACTTCACGGAGTCAGACTAGAATTCAGTCTTCATTCACCTGCGGCACTGGAATTGCCACTATGGCTATGTTGGAGACGGCTGAATCGGAGATTCCCCCTCTCCCCAGCCTTTCCAACAATAGCCGTCTGCCACCCCAAAATACCTCGTTTCATTTTTTATGACACTGTTTCCAGGCAAGAAAGTCTTCCTGACTCTCCTGCAGATTATGATCTTCCTTAAACCTTAAAACAAATTGGTTCTGCAGATGCTTGAAACTTTGGCTTTCATTTTGACCGCATTTGTTTGTTGTTTTCCCTCTGAAAAGAAGAGGAATCTGTTCAGAGCAGAAGGCGGCTCGCTGTTGTCAGAAAGAGGAGGCTGTTGGTGTGTTTAGAAGAACGTGAGTGTCCTTCAGGCAGCCTTTCACCTGCCAATGACAGATTTATAGTGGGTAAAAAGAAATGTTTGGGCTGTGTAGGTGCTTTCCGGGATGATTTTAAGTGAGGATTAGCTCCTGGGGACTAGTGACTCCCATGTGCTGGTTTAGGGTGGGACCTGTTTTTACCCACAGATTGCTGCAACAGCCTTGTTCCCCCTACTGCCCTCTTACACCACTCTGCAGCATCCACCCGCCTTTCCTTCGACAGAAACATACCTTGTGATCGAGACAGACAGCCTTACCCACATCAATAAATACAGAAAATATATTATGTTATGATAGAAGAGTAACAACGGCAAGCCATACGCAGCGGAGATTAGCTCCAGACACATAACTGTTGTGGCCAGACTGTAAATCGGGGTGGAGGAAGAAACGGGAGATTTGCTCCAACGCAGCACTCTAGCTCTTTTTCCTCCCATCAAGGGAAACTGAGATACCGGTATCTTACTGGACTGACACAGTCACCTTCCTCAGGGATAGAGGAGAACAATAAATTGGCCTTCAGTCCCAAAGCTCAGCCACTGAGCTGTCAGCCTTTGTGCCACTGGTGCTACATCTGCCTTGGTGCATTTCTGCCCTTCCACACCCTGGATCCTGTTTCCTGCTGCAGGTTTTGGTGTAGAATTTGGATAACTGCATGTAATTTTTATGGCAATTTACTTCGGTTTCTCTTCTCACTTAGGCCACTGAATATAACTGCAATTGCATTTGTTTTTAAAAGCAGCTGGCAAGCATGATCTTGCTATCGTTTGTGCATCAATAATTCCATTTTCATCTCACTTGCTACGAAACAGCAATTTTTCTTCATTTGAGAGTTTTTGATACAAAAACCTAACTTGGAGATTGATAATACCTCTCTTGTTTGGAAAAACCTTTGCTGATTCCCCTATGATGATCAGTTCCATATAACATATAGCTCAAGCTTGTCTTTCTGGCGGAGCTCACAAGTATCTTAGGTATTTGCCGAGCTAATATAACGTCTTTCTGTATTTGTATTCTGCAGTTGATTGTTCAATGATTTCTCCCGCTGAATTACAATAGATGAGCTGTTTAATGTTGCAACGGCTGATTTTGTAATGTAAAAACAAAAACCCTCTCGATTCCAAATTGTGTTTGCTAGTTAGAACACGGAATTTAAATGAGATTTATATGGAAGATGTATTTTTCCCATTGTTTCACCAATGCAGAAAGAAAACAAGTCTTCACTCTTTCTAAAAGAAAATCAAAGCAACCACGGCAAGAATTTGTTTTGCAAGGAAGAAGCATGAATAAAAACTAAACCTGTTCCCTTCTATACATTTGTGTCCATAGTAGTGGACAAGTAGAAAATACTTTCTCAATGCCAAAATAACAGTTTCCAATAAGCATGTCTTTTCTGACAGCTAGAATGTTAAAATTTCTGAAAATGATCAATTTAAAATACGTCTATTTTGCCATGGTATGTCTTCTGGTGCTGAATCTATGTACATTTCTGCGATATTCTTGATCTTCCTTTTGCCAAATTAGCCCTGATTTAAAATTTCTTTTATGTTTTTACTGAAGAATTGTTGTAGTGAATGGAAATTAATGACTCAGAAGTAGGTGCTAGATTTTGTTGACAAACCAGATGAGATGGGCACCTGAATGCGACAACCAACCATTGCTTCAAATGCCAAGTTGGTATTTACTGTAAGGTGTAACGATTTCCTGACTGTTTACCCACCTATATGAGGGAAAGCACCAAAGCTGACAAGGGACTATATGAAATTCTCCTATGAGCTTTTATGTTTTCTGGCAGCCTTGGCTGTGCAGCGACCAGCTTGCTTCATTCACAGAGCTGGGGTCCCTAGAAAAGCGCTGTGGTGTGTTGGCGTAGTGACCTAAAGCTAACCCGCCCACGGGGGGCTCACCATGCTGCAGGGATGCTGCTTCAGCACTCCACTTCAAAAATGAGTTATCCAGTTACAGTATCATAGACTAAACCATCATTTTTGTGTAAAGTTCTGCGCATTTAAGACTGAATTGTAGCTGATAAGGAGCACCAAGATGAAGTTTGAGATGAGAAGATTAAAGCTGCAGAGCAAGATAAACGCATATTTGAAGTGCAATTTTTAACATAATGAACAGAAGAAATAAATGACCATTAAAGGTGGGAACTCGTGTGGGCAAGGTTTTCAAAGGTGCTATTGTTGGTGCGTAACGGTGGGTATAAATGTGTTACTGTCTCTATAACAGTTTTTATGCGATGGGTTGACCCTGTCTGGACACCAGGTGCCCACCAAAGCCGCTCTATCACTCCCCTCCTCGGCTGGACAGGGGAGAGAGAACATGATGAAAGTCTCATGGGTTGAGATAAGGGCAAAGAGATCGCTCAGCAATTACCATCATGGGCAAACCAGACTCGACTTGGGGAAAATGAAGTTAGTTTATTACCAATCAAATCAAAGTAGGATAATGAGAAATAAAACCCAAATCTTAACTCCCCCCCTCTTCCTCCCAGTCTTAACTTCACTCCTAATTTTCTCTACCTTCTCCCCCTGAGCAGTGCAGGGGGACGGGGAATGGGTGTTGTGGTCAGTTCATCACACGCTGTCTGTGCTGCTCCTTTCCTTCTCAGGGGGAGGACTCCTCACACTCTTCCCCTGCTCCAGCGTGGGCTCCCTCCTGTGGGAGACAGTCCTCCACGAACTTCTCCAGTGTGAGTTCTTCCCACGGGCTGCAGTTCTTCAAGAACTGCTCCACCATGGGCTCCTCTCTCCATGGGGCCACAGGTCCTGCCAGGAGCCTGCTCCAGTGCGGGCTTCCCACAGGGTCACAGCCTCCTTTGGGCATCCACCTACTCCAGCTTGGGGTCCTCCATGGGCTGCAGGTGGATATCTGCCCCACCATGGACCTCCATGGGCTGCAGGGGGACAGCCTGCCTCATCATGGTCTTCACCACGGGCTGCAGGGGTATCTCTGCTTAGGTGCCTGGAGCAGCTCCTTCCCCTCCTTCTTCACTGACCTGGATGTCTGCAGAGTTGGTTCTCTCCCATATACTCCCTCCTCCCTCTGGCTGCAATTGCTGTTGGTGTTGTGAAGTTCCCCTGCTCCCCTCCCCCTCCCCCCCCCCCGCCCCCGCCCCCCCTTCTTAAATACTATATCACAGAGTCGCTACCACTGTCGCTGATGGACTTGGCCTTGGCCAGCGGTGGGTCCATCTTGGAGCCAGCCGGCATTGGCTCTGTCAGACACAGTGAAAAGTCTAGCAGAAGCCACCCCTGTAGCCTCCCACCACCAAAACTTTTTGCCACACAAACCCAATACAAAGTATTAAAACTAACATGATTTCCTCTGGGAATGTATGAGCCTGTGTGGCTTTTAAAAGCATATCATGACTTTAAGCAGGGTTTTGCAGACAGGCTGCTCATGTTCAGTAACGATACTTCTGTCTTGAAACTTCCTTTAGTATTTTTAGCTTTTTCTAGTGTTTGCACTGTGAAATTGCAGTATTTAAAAATATTTGAGAAGCAGAAATTGACCCTGCTAAGAACTGAAGATAATTGTCAGATATTTTAGATTGCTAAGAAGTAAAACTGTTAACGCTCATGTCCTCACTAATTATAGTCTGCATATCTTTGTTCCCCTGACAACTTCTGATGCATCCAGTATCACTCTACCTAATGGCTGAGGGCTGTTAAGTGACAGTGCAATGCAGAAAGAGCTTGGTCCTCTGAAAAGCTGTTTGCCATTGCTTGTGGAGAGCGTGTGATGGGATCCCCGGAAGCTGTTACGTTTTAATTCTGCAGAGTCAGAAAAGATTTTACTGCAGTGCCCTGTAAGTCCCAGCTGGATGGATCAATGAAACACAGACTCGAAAGTTTGGTTCAGCTCCATGTAAACCTCTCATAATCTACTTCTTGTTTGATGGGAATGTTCGTGTTCCTCAACCCAATACGCTGTTTATCAGTTGTAGAGGACTGAAGTGTAATGGTGACTGAAGCATCATTACTCTGCAAGCAAGTGCAGGTGTTCTGGGCAGGTTCCTCCAGCGTGATTTTCTATTAGAGATCAGGTTGCTGCAAACACAACATTTGCTTCACCCTTTGCCACTGAGCAGCTGATGTGATATTGCTGTGCTGCGTCCAGCCCAGAGCAGCTCTTTGTTGTCAGTCAAGGAGAAGAAACGTGTGCAGCAGAGCAGGGAGGTCCTGAACTGAGCAAACCGTTGGGTGATGCCAGGCTTTCAACCGGAGAGAGGAGTTGTGGGCACGCTGTTGTTCTGTTGTGTCGTTGATTTGACTTGATGACACAACACTGGGCCAAAACCTCTGACAAGCCAATTTGGTCTCAGTGACCACAGAATCACAGACTGGTTTGGGTTGGAAGGGACCATCTAGTCCAACCCCCCTGCCATGGGCAGGGACACCTCCCACCAGACCAGGTTGCTCCAAGCCCCATCCAGCCTGGCCTTGAGCACTGCCAGGGAGGGGCAGCCACAGCTTCTCTGGGCAACCTAATAATCTTGTAGCACCCTTAAGGGTGTTTGAGGTGGGAGGAAAGCATCATCCAATCCAAGCGAGAAGACGTACGCTTCAGGTTCTGCTAACATCTCTTGGGTCTTAGTGATGATTCACATTGGCATGTAGTCACCTGTGAAATGAAGTACCAAAAGCAGCTGCAGGTGGTTTTGTGATGCCAAGGCTGGGAAATACTTGTGTGAAATTCTTCTCAATACGTCTGACAACTCCAGTTATCTGTGGAAGCTTTTAATAAGGAAAAAAACCCATTCCTTGTCTTGTCATTGCTGCACACCTGAACACACTGCTGTTTTGAGGAAAAAATGGCTGTTTCTGGGAAGAATGCATGCATTGGTTTAGCATTTGTGATCTAGCAAGACCATTAATGGAAGAAAGACGACTTTAGGTGTAACAGAACAGCAACGTATTTATTAAAACCCTGTAGGTTTGGGTCATTTATTTCACCAAGAGGCAGTTTGGTTCTTCTCAGTGCCTTTCATTTATTGCACCACTTTGTGGGACAGAACTGGCATATCACCCAACTGTGCTTGCTAATGAGATGTGGCCTTGTTGTACAACACCCTTGAGGCCAACAGGAGTATAATGATAGACCCATATCCCTCTGAAGGCTCTGGGAATTGCTGGTCCATCGTTTTTTTGCTGGAAGCTGTTGACAAGATCAGATGTCAGCTGAGCAGAGCTGGTTTTCAACTGTTTGTCCCAGGCCATATGCTTAATCCTTCCAGCAGTATTTGTAAAGATAACTAGTTCGCTACTGGCTTCTGTTCAGTTTAAACCCATTCTGAGAAGGGCTGTGGTGTGTTTGCCAGAGTCTCTCTGTGAGCGCTTGGAGATTTGCCTGCTTGTGCTGGTGACAAAAATGCTGTCTCGCTACCTCCTTTGTCCTTGTTATCCCTGCAGTACCGGCACAGGCAGGAGCAGGGGCTGGATTTTCTCTCAGTTCTGCTTTGCCAGTGGAACCCCTGCGTATGTGGTCTATACACGAGGTGGCTCCACAGCAAAGGCGGCAAGTTGCTGATGCGCAACGATGAGGAAACACCTGGTCCCTGAGGAGGCTGCACACAGCAGCCAGCCCAGGTCCAGAGCCAGATCCCAAAGTGAGCCTGCAGATCTCCCTGGTGGTTAGAAAAACTCTGATGGGGAAATCACTGGGAGATATACACTGGCCACATCTTCTCTCCTCCTTGTAGTTACTGCCTGAGTAGGTGACAGTTTACTTATTGCCTCCTTCCCTCCCAGAAACGCATTTTTGAAAGGCAAACCTGTGATTCTGAAAGTTGAGGATAAAAGGAACAGAGTTGCTGAATAATTTGAGCTTATACAAAATGCATGTGGCAATGCACATATTGACTTGTTTCAGTGAATATCAAAATTTATTGTCCGTTGAACTAAATATTGACACAGACAAAGCAGTATCAATACTTATCTCTCAGGTTAATACATTTTTATATTCACCTCAACATACATCAATATGTGCTTATTATTATTATAATGTTTGTCCTTCAGTGGAAGAAACTTGCATGTGGTTGAGAGGGAAAAGAGAGGTTTATATCAGTATTCTTTTCCTGTTCTAAACTTCATCAGATGCTTTATCCTGCCCATGGAGCACACTGCAGTCCTCATTCAAGCAAAACCTTTATTGATGGTTGTGACACGCTGTGCACTGAATACAGTGCATAGCGCGATTGATTTTGGGGAAATGTGAAGTTAACTGTCACTAGTGGAAGGGGCAGCAAAACCACCACTTCTGTTTTATAGACTAGTTGCTTGGTGGTGCTTCGTGTAGCAAGTCTGTAACCAAGAAAGAGCTACTTTCAACAGCAGCTCTCAGAGGTGTAGCGCAGAGTCCAGGACACAAATTGACAGGACTTTGATTCTGAGATCCAGCTGTGAATCACAGCCTACGAAATGATGCTGTTAACGTTGAATGGGGGACACCTGCAGATCTGTTAGGAACCTTGTGGCAAGCTTATCTCACGCCTGCGTTACGTGTGGCACCCTGCATCTGCATGCCAGCTGGAACTTCATTGGTGGGCACTTCAATACCACAGGGAGCGCAATGGCCTATTTGGGCCACCTGCGCTGTTCCAAGGAGCGAGTCTGTGTGGGCCAGAAGAGTGTGGCCACTTCACTGTGCCTGAAGGATCACCTTCTTATCTGTCCCGTTGCTGGTTTATCCTGATTCTAAATCTTAGAGAACAAGACGACAGAGGTTTCCTAGCTAGACGGTGAGGGCAGGCTGCACAGAAAGGATGCAGGCGTGACAGCACTGAATGTCACAAGACTTGTTTGGGATCTATGAAGGCCTTGTAGCACATGATTTTTGCTATAGGGACTCACTTATGGGGCAATACCAGCTCTGGCAGTTAGGCAGAAACATTGTAAGCTCCACAGAAGCACTGAAGAAATGCCGCTGTTCCTCTCTGGATCTTGCTTTTGAACCTCCTGACCTTAAAGGGAGCTGAAGAGGTAGGCAACAACCAGATAGGCAGCAGCAGCAAAAGGTAGGCTCCCCTCTCCCACCCCCTGCGCACCCTTCTGCTCATCAACAGCTAGTTGCTGTTGGTCAGAGAGATAGGGGTTTGAGGCACATGTTGCTCTGGCTAGTGGCTGAACAGCAGACAGTCACCAGAAGCTGTTAAAAGCTGAAAGTTTGGGTATGAAATTCTACCCAGCTGCTGGTAGGCCAGAGAAACTTCTCCAAACTCTTACCTGCCAGAAGAGGCACTGGTAGGGAATCCTTGAGGTTGGAGAGCCGAGAAGACAGTCCCGTCCTTGAGGTGCTCCAGTCTCCCTCACCGTTGAGGGAGTGCAGTCTGCGTCGCCAACAGCATTGCTGAGCAGTGCCAACGGCCACTGGGTATCATGCTGGCTGGTGTCTGCTGCACTCACAAGTCAGACTCGCAGCAATGAAAGTAACAGCTGTTTGTAAACTGACATTTAAAGGACAATTGTCAGCAGACAATAAGCATATGGTAGCTGACGGCTCACATGCAGACAACTGCAGCAGCAGAGGCACGGAGCAGCTGCGGATGCTGGAAGACAGCACTGCATTGATCTGCAGTTGGGAAGGTCATCTCAGTGATTGAAGACTGTGTTTTGTGACTTGACTTTTTTTCTTAAAAGCTGGAAAGACAATAAACCAATAACTTATGTCCCTGTTTCTAATGAAAAGCAAGATTTTTGAGTCCTGGTTAAAATAATAAACATAAGATAAATACATGCCAAAAGCCCACTTCCTGAAAGTAACATTCTTAATTAATACGGGAGTCGTTGCCTTTTTTTCATTCTCCTGAATTAGTAATGACTGATATTATGGCCATCAAGAACCTGATTAGTGAAAAAGTCTGCTTGCCGTTTGTAGAAGAATCAAATCGGGACCAAGTGCTTTCCTCATGGTTAGTATTGCTTTATGATGGTAAACTGAATAATGAGGGATGGTCTCAGTATTTTCCTCTTTTGGGAGCCAGTACCTCCAATGCATGGTTGGAAGAATTTGTGACTAAGGCATAGGACATTAGTGTCACGTTATACCTTTGAGTATAGTCAGGCTAAGTATGCCAATGTGAAATGAGCACTAAAAAAAAGTCTCCTTCTGAACCAACGGCATCACTGCTTGCACTTGACTCATAACTCAGTAACCATATGCTTATATTCCACCGACAATTGCCATTTAAATGTCAGTTTACAAGCAGATGTTGAGAACCTGCCTTTGTGCTATTAATTAACTCACAGAAAAGCAAAGTTTGAGGTGTAACACTGCTTAGGTTAACTATGATGAGAGGAGCAGCAGAGTCCAGCAGACCTTGATGCACCAGGGCGGTCAGGGTTAAGTGACATGGGCAGAGGAGCAGGTATGTACATGGGCTCACCCCAACAGCCTCGGTTAATGGGCTATGGCAGCCAAATAAAGCAGGTTGTTGGCATTTCCTAGTAACAATGATAGTTTTTGTAGACAATTCCAAGTTTTGTGGGGCGGCTGGCAGTGGCCAGGATAGAGGGGAAATGTTGGACTATAAAAGGAGACAGATTTAAGTGCTCAGGTGCAGAAAAAAGAAAAGACAAAAATATATTCAATAGAAGAACAAGCAGAATGCGGGAGGGTGGAGAAGGAAGGCCTCTCCACTCTACCAGCCATTTGCGTGTGTTTAAATTCCTTCCCAATAAAGTTCATAATGAATTTAATTCAGCCCGCTATGGCCCAGAGGAGTGTTCCGAGCAATAAAAAAGTATTGCTAAGGGACAGATGACTGCCAAACTCTTATTCTGTGCCAGCAATGCATATTTATATTATTGGCACTTAAATGCTAGGGTTCTATTACTACATAAATGAGCCTTTGTCACATACTACGAATTAATACTGCAAGATCCACTTTTGGGAAGTTACGGTAACAATTCTCAAATTTAAATCACTGTTAAATTTGTATGTTTTATTTTTAAAGAGGTTTGGGGTGGTTTTTTTTTTTTTTTTTTTTTTTCAGATTAGAATAGTAGTTGAATGTGGCAATTCCTATTTTGGGTAAACTATTTTGTGGCTGGTTTAAGGCTTGGCTTTATAAAGTGGTTTTAGTCAAGGATCTTTTAATGTCCTTTTTTTTTTTTTTTGTTGGTACCTTGAAATATCTACATCAATGTTAAATGAATTGTAAGCTCAAACACTTAAAGATTGAGATGTATCCACTTACACGTAGTCACCTAGATAACACAGGGGCTCCTGGCTTCTGTTGGCATGGGCTAATGCACTTTTGATGATTAAACCGAGTGATTCAAACGTGTGTTGGAAACTTCAAGCACCAGTAATGGAGATCACCGGACCATGGCACTACTTTGTTTATAAACATCATTATTCCACGGAAGATAAATCTCTGCTCTCATCTAGTGTGTCACTACAGCACAGTAGTCAGGAAAAAGGGGGGAAAAAAAATTGGAGCTACTCACTTTTTTCACTTTAATAAGAAGGGGTGGAAGGGAAAGCTGGATATGAGGTGAAATGCGAAGTTTAATTCCTAGCAGGCAGCAAGCTTAAGGGAAAAATGCATCAGTACTGGTGTACGATGCAGTTTGGTTTACACTCAAGCTGATACGTTGTTCAAGCACCTTCTGCACATCACAGCACAACACAAACTTGTACGGCCTGTGTACAAGTTCAAATTGATGGCAGCAGTGATTCAGTCAAAATATTTAACATGCTAAGGTCTGAACATAAAGCTTTCCTTCTGATGCGCTTCGGTTTACTTCATACCACCATGCCAAGTGTGAACAGTTGGAAAAAATATTGTGAACTTGTCAGCATGTTTATTTACACGGTGCAACTCCTTTGAATCAACAAGCATTTTTTTCCAAGTGTAAAAATGAACAGTTGCTCATCCTGGAAAACAGCAATGTTTTACAGACATCTCCCACCCCCCCAAAAGACTAACCTCACCGCACTGTGCAAGGGCACAGGCAGCTCATTTTTCACTTGCCGTACACATGACGAAATACTCAGTTCCCCGGAACAAAAGTGTCTGAAGAATGTACGGGGAAACCTTAAGCATTTGGCAATTTGAACTAAAAAGAAAGGTCAATGGTAAAGAATTCAGATACAAGCAAAAAAATCAGACATCTCGGAGCACTGCATTTGAGCCTTAAAACTGAATGCACGCACTGTTTGTTCACAGTTTTTCACAGCAGCGTTCATACTCTAGGAAACTATTAACCAGCGTGATGAAGTATCCTGTTTCTAACTGAGAACAAAAAAATTACACTGTACAGCTCATTTTCTTTTCCCTTGAGAGAACAATTCTGCAGACCTGCGTTTGTGGGCTTTGCAGTTTCAGTTGCACAGGAGGAAAAGCCACAACAGCGCAGCAGCAGCAGCAACAGCAACAACAACCACCACCACCACCCCCCTTCGCTGCCTTGTTCATATGGCCCATCACAAGTCACGGGCTCAGGGCGCCTTGTTTGCTGCTGGTCTGTGCCAGGAGTGTGATCCCTGTATTTGTTATGCCGACAGCGGAGAAAAAAAAGCACTGAAAGCTAGAAAAGTTGCAGGACTAATAGAACAATTCAGCTCAGCTTTTGACAGAGCCGCAACAGGTACTGAAAAGTGAGGCAAGGCGGCAGGGGAAGAGCAGGGCAGCCCAGCAAAGGGGAAGGGACTGTGTAGGAACGGGACTGAGAATAGAGGCCGTGAGTGAGGAGAGCTACGGCGGTTAAGGAACAGCAAATGGCAAAGGGAAATGCTTCATCACTTGCTACTAAGAACAGCCTTCCAGGGCTCTTAATCTAGTGCTGTAAGTTTAAAGTACGCTGCTTCCCATCCTACCAAAATCACTGTGACATTAAGAGATTACAGAAGCAAATGATCAAAAAGACAATTTTTATTTGGCAACTCATTCAGTGAGATCATAAATATGTTGAAGTAATTATAGCTTTCACTAACAAAATTAATTTCTTAAAAAACAAAACAAAACAAAACATTTCATACCTTTTCTTTGCTTAGGGGTGGTGGTGGAGAGAACTTGGCCATACCCTGCTTAAGCCCTGGCAGTTTCAAAGTTACGAAAAAATCTTTCTTCTCTGTTCTGCCCCCCTTCCCCCTTACATTCCTGTCTGCCCACTAGTGAATTGTCATTTTCCTGGCTTGACAAACCAGTGTCCAGTATTGCAGAACTGTGTTCCTACCGTGATCTGTTCAGTGGGGGCAATCTGACAGTCTAGACAGGTGACAATTAAAATACTTCTGTGCTTCTACTGAGAAAGGAGCCTAGACATTAGGGGAGATTAACAATGTAGTAAAAGTCTAGTGGAAGTGAAAGTGGTGCCCCATCAGGGTACTCTCCTGTTTGTGCCTCTGCAGCAGGGAAGCCAACCTGCAACTTCTGCTCCCTCTAAGTGTTCATATAAGGCACGTTTCCTGCAAAGAGCAAAACAAAGTGAAGCAGTAAACTGGTGGCTGTGTTGTGTTTCAGAAGGAAGGCTTGCTGGGGGGAGCACTGAGAGCAGTTACTTTGTGTACCTGGAATTTCACGCAAGATGTCAGGCTTTCCAGCGCTTACGTGCACTAGTGGCGGCGGATGCCAGCGAGGACCCGAGAGCCCTTCCCCTGCTCCCTCTCCTGCCCGGGAGCAGAGCCTGCTCAGGGGCACCCACACGCTTCTCCAGGGCTGCCGTTCCGACGACGGCAGCAGCGCTGCAACCCCAGTCAACGCCGGTCTGCAGAGGCAGAATTTTCAGACATCCAACACTTAAGTCACCCTCTTTTTAATGCCATTAGTGATGCAGCAACATGTATTTATATTTACATATAAATACAAAATGGTCAGATACCACATTTTAAAGCATAATTTATAATCTGAAACTGCTTACACTTTCATGACTAGGCTTGGGTTTTTCTCATTTACATTCATAATTTAATTCCACTGGAATTTGATTTTTAAAAAGCCCAACGTATCTTAATTACCATAAAAAGATTGATACATATTTTTACTTAAAAATATCTTCTGTAAGAGGAAATTTACCAAAAATAACACGAAATATATTATTACGCATACATTTTCTTTTTTGTAAAGTACAAACAAGAATCTGATCTCTTCTGGGTATTGCCTGATCTAATATGGCTATAGGTTCTATTTATTTTGTTTGTTTTTCAAAGTAAAGGGAAAGACATAAGAAATGTAAGAACACAAACCAAAATAAAAATGTATTCTTTCCAAGGATACAGATATCAATGAAAGAACGCTTTCAAAACGAATAAATGACAATAGGTACAAAGAAACACTATCTAAGCACTCTGCAGTCCTTTGTCAGGGCATGTGCCACAATGACCTTGTAACAGGTATTAAAAACAACAAACAAAAAAATGCTTCCGGCATAAAAAGCTGTCAAGCAAAACATTGAAAAATTGGTACTATTTCCTAACAAGTAAGTGCAGAACTGATCCTAAGTATTTCATGGTTTTTCCCCCATGTACGCACACCTCTTTCTTCCTCTTTCTGTTCCCAGGGCTAATCGTTGCCACGCTGGCAATATGCTGGATGCCAAACCAGGTTAGAAGGATCATGGCTGCTGCTAAACCAAAGCAGGACTGGACCGTCCCCTACTTCAGAGCATACATCACTCTTCTTCCCATCGCCGACATCTTCTTCTACCTCAGCTCGGTGGTGAACCCCCTCCTGTACAACATCTCTTCTCAGCAGTTCCGCAGCGTGTTTCTCCAGGTCCTCCGCTGCCGCCTGACGATACAGCACGCCAACAAGGAGAAGTTTCTCAGAGCCAACCTGAGCTCCAGCGCGAGGAGCAGCCGGTCTCTGCGCCCGCTGCTCTTCATTTCGTCCAGGCGCAGTTCTTCTACAAGGGGCAATAACAAAGTTTTCTTAAGTACTTTTCAGCATGAGACCAAGCCTGACCGCAGTCCACAGAAACCAGGTCTTGAACCACTAGAGCCCAGCTCGGAAGCAGTGCCACTAGGGACTAGCTCCGAGCCCAGTCCAGACGCACAGAACGGCCTTTGTGAACATCAAGTATGACTTCATAAGGCAAAGTTAACGATTAGCAATGAACTTAAAGACTTGGAAATTAAAATGACCGAGGAATTGACTACATCGTAAAAGGAGTAACACAGATGGATTTGTTTCCAGTTATGCAAAAAGAGCAGGAGTTCTGTATTCTGCTGCTGGGATTTTTAAGTGCACACTGGAAATTCAATCTGCTAACTGAATTCATTAGCTGCCAAAAATATCAGCCCCTCTCTCCCCACAACCACTGATCGTCCCTTGCTGTTGACAGGGATTTGGAAACAAACAGAATATAATTGCAGTGTCTTTGAAGAAAGGAGGAGACAGAACAAACTGTGTCAGGGCAAAAAACTTGCTTGAAGTTTAGCAATACAAAAACAACAGAGCCAATTTAAGGAGCAGAACGGTGGTTGTCACGTGCGCCCTTGGCACCACACCAGAATTCCCCCTCTTCTTCGGCCGGGGTCCGTTGCAGAGTGGAGTGTTGCAGCAGCTGATACAAACAGAGTTCACCTTCCCTGGAGAGCAAAAGGACTGGTACCCAGCAGAGGCTATCAGACACGCTGCCGAGGACGCGCAGGATTTGCGGTACATGATTCCTGTGACACAGAGCAAAGGTTACTTAGGTTGATAGGGACACAGTTTTGCTTTACAACAGGATTCATGCTCGAAAACTGTTGCAAAACCAGTTCACATTTCCAAAGGAACGCTGGTGATAAAGCCAGACACCTCAGCTGTGACGGGGCTAACAGCTCTGCGCTGCAGGAGAAGCACACTCCCTCTGGTTTGGATTTTCCTTTTATTTGATTCTAGTTGGAACCAAAAAATATTACACACTCGATTTACATAATATCTATCAAATGGTGCATTTTATAACCAGAATTCGTCATTCTTGGAATAAGCTGTTTGAACAGCTATAACTGAAATGCCGTTAGTTTGAAAATGACTTTTGTTTCTGTTGCTGAACATGTTTCAGTTGTTTAACGTGTCGAAGTAATTACAGTTTTCTGTGCTGTTAATTTGTCTTTTGAGCATTTTTTTTTTCATTTTCTTGTTCCTTTGGCACACAGAGACAAGTGACCGAGACTAAAAGGAGAATGACTATCAGCAAAACTTTCATCCCTCCCCTGCCCCTTTTACTTTTTTAAAGAAAAACTAGAAGTACTTTTCCAGGTAATCTCAGTTCTTGCTGTCTTTGAAGCTTAATACCCTCAACAACAAAAATTTCCATTTGTACAGAAATGGCTTTTCTGAGTTGAAAGTCTTCCATTTTAAAACGTAATTTAAATTAATCAAATTTTAATTAATAATCTAATTAAATTTTTAATTTATTAAATTGTTTTTACATGAAAAAAGTTCATTCTGATGCACCTAGCTGTTATTTTAAAACGGTTTATAAAGGCTTTCAAATACATAGTTGCATTTTCCCCTGTCACAGTGGAAAATGGCTGGGGCAGTTCCACCTCTCATTACTCTAAAATTTTCCTGCAAGTGATACAGTAGAAACTGGGTGTTGGAAAAACATACACATACCACATAAATAGATAATGGAGGTTTGCTCGTATTGCCTTGAGGTTACAAAAAGAGGTAAACAATTCTAAGGATAATAAAACCAGTATTCCTTTTGAGTGTGGGATTCTCAAAAGGGTTTTTTTTTTTTTCTTCTGAAGAGCATGGGAAGAGGATTCCCATGGAGAACGGTGCCTCTGTACCCTGTAGCACGGTCCCAGAATGCTTTTAAATACACAGCGATCGAGACTTTTTTTGGAGGGAGGGAAGCAGGGATATGACCTGTAGGTACCGAACTTACAGAACCCGCAGATACTTGTTCAGTCCCCGAGGACTTTGGAAATAAGCACTACAGCACCTGCCCAGCCCAGCGGATGGCCCTGCAGCAGTGACTCTGCAGTGCTGCGTACAGCAGCAGAACACCGCTTGTTTGGGTAGGGCTCAGAAGGATTTCCTGTCTTCGGAGAATTTTGATTAAAGCAATTCTTTTAGACTGTCACAACATCGCTGCCATCCCAACAATGCAGGGGTTTCCCTGCTTTGTGTTCTCCCTCCGCAAATCTAAACTCTGCAATGTGGTCTAAGGCTATCTATCTAGTTAAACTTACGAAGAGAAGCCCTCAAGTCAGTGTTAAATCTTCCTCCGTCTCCAGTGAGCTTCAATCAATCAACACAGCAGGTAGAGCCTTTTCTCAAGAAGGAAGAGGAGCTACAGGCTGTTCTAGCTGTAACAGCAAAGGCACACAGATCAAGAGGCACAATCTTTATTACTGTAGTTTGCAAAAAGAAGGGAGCTCTGTCTCTGTTGACAAACCACTGCTGTCAAGGAGCCTCGACTGTGCTGCCACTGATTGGCTTACCATGATGATGCTTCCCTCAAAGACCTGGTGCTTTGTCCATGTTCCTCCTGCAGTCTTCCAAGAGCTGAGGCAGGTGTGACCCTTCCCATGGCTACGATTAACTTGTTTTCCTTCCCCTCTTGAGAAGGGAATCCTGTATTCAACGGAACTAGGCACAGTCATTGTCCTCCCAGCTCTAATCCCGCATCTCCTCATCAGAGATGCCTTCCCTGCAGCTAGAGCCACCCACCAAACTCAGACGTTCCTGTCTCTTCCATGTGAAGAGCAGTAAATCTCGACTCTCCCCTCAAAGACCAAGCCTCTAGAAAGCTTTTGACATTGGCAGATTTCCTATTCCTGTTGTTTTACAGATCACTCTCTTCCTACCATTTCCTTTTCACATGATTTCTGCAAAGCCCTGTTCACAATTTGAAGCAGTAAGTGATTTATTAGTTTAGGTCCCTGAAATATCATCTACTTTGCACTTTTACCGTAGACCAAGAGACTAGAATTGTTCAGTGCTGTCAACAATCAGATAATGCCCTCTGAGGCATGGTTTTCACCAGGTAATGCTAGGAGACCTCTCCTGCAAAAAAAAATTGCACTCCTGCAGCTTAACCCCATGTGTTTACAACAGCTCTGTTCTCCAGAATAAATCCCACAGAATAATCCTGAGCTCCTTTTGAAATCAAAACACAGTATTCCTGCACAGACTGAAATTTTACAACTCAAAGTTTCATGCAGAGATAGGCCACGTTCATGCCTAAATAGAGAGAATAACCTAACTAGTAGTAAAATCCCATTCTCCTGTGGCTTTTCTGTAAATATGTCTTACAATAGGAAATTCCACTCCCAAATGATTGTTTAGTCCCATGCCCAGCTCTAGCATCTGAATTGTAACAAGATTCTTTATATAATTAAAAAAGTCAGCACTTCTATCTGGTTTTCAATAGCTACTTGGCTAAAGACCTGCCCTTCACATCCAAGTTTTGTTTCTTTAAGTACCCATAGATTCTTTTGACCTTGCAAATCAGCTGCTATCAAACACCAACTGTGCTTTTCACAAAGCATCAGTTATGAACTAAACTCGATCAGCACAGAAAGGCTGCGCTTTTTCTCTAGTGCTGCAGTACCCTTATAGCAAGGTACAACGAAAACAGGCATTGAAGACTGATGAGAAAAAAAGAATGTTAGTGCTACAGGAGTGACATCTGTAAAACACTTCAGCCTCGACTTCACTTTTTTTTTTTTACCATGAGAGTGAAAAAGCAATGGCACTTTAAACAGTATGAATTAAAGAAAGGCAGGAAAAATACTCTTAAACCTTCTTCCTATCATACTGTGATTGCAGTTTAATTGTGGTAGGAAATAGTACAACTGACTTCCATGGTTTGATGTCAGGGACACTACTCTCCTTGCTCCAGCAAACAGGTTAATATACCCCAGCTACTGCAGTTCACCCACTGAGTTCAGACGGGACAGCAGCATCCTTTCTGGATCATCTCTCGAGATTTTTCCTCAGACTCTTCTCTTGCAGTGGTTTATTGTACTGTTGAGCCAGTTCTGAAATCTGAGATCTGCCTGAACCACAGTTCTTCAGAGTGGTTATCTGCCTCATAAGACTCATACCGCAGACATAACTGCTAATTACCGGATATTCTTGCTTGAGCAATCAGCTTGATACATTCATTAACACATCACCTAGAAATATAATTGCAAATCTTTCTGGGAGCTTTTCTTCTACCTCAGGTTGTTCTGAGTTGCTGGCTAGGCAAGAAGACTACACATTTTACACCGTGCTTTTACGGAGATGGGGTCATTCACAGCTACCTACCCTCCACAGTTTACACTAGTGCTCAGTTAGTATATTTACTAATATACAATTGGTATTTTTACTGCCCAGTCTCTTGATGGATAAGTACCAGACAATTCGTCCTCTCTCAGCAGCCCCCCCAACAGCAGTGTGGGTTCTACCTATGTGTCGGTACCATAATGATGTTCTACTACGAAGTACCTACTACTGACCAATGGATTTTCCTTTGTTTTGGCTTTGAGGTTTGTGGGGTTGGCTGAGGATATAGTTCAAGTACAACTGCTTATAAGAAGAGAGGGGAGTACGCAAGGCTAGAATATCTGCCTGATAATGCAGTAGTATTCCGCACCCCCTCCTTCCACATACACCTACTACAACTACTTACCTAAAAAAAAAAAAAAAAAAAAAAGGAAAAAAAAAAGCTTTGGGCTTAAATTGGCCATTGAAAATTTACTCCTAGATTGAGCAACTTGCCCATCGCTACACCCCTCTGCCCCACATGGGATCATACATTTAGATTAGTCAAGGCCCAAAGTACTACTTCAGTGGGATTTCTGCCTTATTCCATGCAACCCATGAATCGATGGTGTAAATCTCAAAGCTTTTCTATAGTTCCTACTTGTAATACTGATTTTTCTCACCTAGATCCAGTCTACACACACGCCCCCCCACAAGTGCCAAGCTCCCCCCACCCCACTTAGCTGTAGTCTAGTGCTGTGCCTCCATACCCTGGCACTGTTTTGGCCACATGCAGATGCATTCAGGCTTGATAGAAACAAACAATTCATGCTACAATTCATTCATATCCAAAAGTGAGAGTTCTTCCACCGGCCCTGTCCACAGAGCCCAGTACATATTCTCTTGAATAACAGCCTAACTTGTTACTAGGACAACCAAAAAAGGTGACATCACACTTACTTCTTACACTGTGTATGCAGAAGGCACCAGAAGATCCAAGCTTTTTCTCTTACTGCTTGAAAAGGATCTTATTAGGCACCTCCGATTCTTCTGTTATAGCAGGTAGAGACAAAAAAAGAGCAAGCGTAACTATGATCCTCCAACGTAAGAGCCAGCCATATTCCAGGCAACACGTAGCTTTAGTTTGCACCCGTAATCTCAAGACTGTCCTTCAGCAAAACACACAGAGAGGCTATGAAGCTGAAATAGGCGACTAGGATACCACCTCCCAGATCAGCGACCTAATTTCTAAAAAAACCAGTCACCTTCCCACTCTATGACCCAACTACTCTGAAACTGCTTTCTGCAATGCCACACCTCGGCGGGAAATCGCAGCCCCCTGCTTCACCCCAGAACAGTCTGTGGCCTCATGGCCACAAAACTCTTTGCTGTAAGTTTGACTCCAGTCAAGCAGATGACATCACTTTGCCCAATGCTAACTCTTCCGAGCCAAACGCGCTACTCATGGGCTATGTCGGACACCCCTCGTTTTTAAAGAAAGCTTTTGCTACAGTGCTTTGTACTCAGCCGATTCCGTGGGCATGCATAAAGTCAGATTTGTCTTCTGTAACTCATTCCACAAATACTGCTTTAGCAAAATCTTCTGCACCTACTCTAAGCATACCTGCTGCATCGATCTTTCGCAGCACTAGAAAACCACCTATGCCCAGCCGGGGCCCAGGAATGAGGCATCCTTCAGCAGTCACAAACCGCCTTTTCCGGACTGGACCAGGAGCTGGCGGCATACACAGAGCCATCGCTTCAGGCACACGGGGAAGTTTTGTGCCTTAAGATATGCAAGTCAGAAAGTTAGCAAGCAGACCAAGACAAGTTTTGAGGCGTGCCGTTACAACTCTGGCAGAGCTTCTCTACTCAGCTCTTTTAGATTTGGTGCTTACTCTTGCCCATGTCCTCCAAGCAGAAGGCAGAAAACTGGCCAACAGTGGAGAATTCATAGTGTGGCACACACAACCCATGAGAAGCTCCCAAAAGTCATCCTAGCTCTAGCGTTAGCATGCTTTCACCACTTGTATGTGATTTGTTCTGGGTGTTCTCTTAATGTTGTTGTTTATAAAGACAAGCCCGGGACCGTGTTTATGCACTGACACTCCCCCTTTGTTTTAATATCCTGAATAGTTCCAATTATCATGTTTCACAAAAACTTCCAATTTTCTGGTCTTGGTGAATCTGCAAGTTTTCCTTCTTGTGTGCTTAGACCTGATGTCTTGTCTGCCCATCCATGCTTGCTTTGTGATTTCCATGATGTATTTCACTCTAGACTGTCACTTGCTTACCCTCCACTTGAGTGAAACTCAGCACCCAGTAGGAGTGAGAAAAGCTCTTTTGTGATATCTGCTGAAATCCAAAATGAGAACGTACACTAGTGCAAGAACAACACATAAACATTTAGCATCCCTTTCTGAGGAACATAAAATATACATGTGACTACTTCTGTATTTTACTGTACCAGTAACGTTGAAAATTGTGTTCAGACTACACACAAATAGGTTTCTAAATTATGGTTTTTAGTTTCCATATTAGGTTTTATGCCCATCTTTTTATGGCTTCAATGGCTTTGCTGTGATAATTGTCTGTTCCTTAGCGAGTACCTGTTCACATACATCATACAATGACAGACTGCAAAAGGTCCTATTGTGATTTGCTCTGTTTTATAGAGAAAGTTATTATAAATATTTTATCTAATAAGGTCCTAAATATCTTAGAAGGTGACTGTCGAAAAGCAATCATTCTTCTGACATTGTGTTTCCCCAAACGCTCATTGTTTTAGTCAGATCTTGTTTTTATTGGTTTAAAATATGAATTAAGCTTCCCCAACACAAATCCTTTCACCTATGACTGTAAATGTACTGTTAAAAAAACAGTTTAAGCCAATGTAAAGTATAACCCTATCCAACCGTGTCCTCTGGGTTTCATTTTACACTAACTCTTCCTACCCTCATCTTCTCAACTTCCTCTCTAGGGATCATGAGTGGTTTAAATAACTTTCATCTTGCCCAAAATTTTATCATGAAATTTACTAATTGCCTTACAACCAGTCAATTAAATACTGTAAGCCACCATGACCAGTATTCCAGATTAAAAAAAACCAAGGCACTGAAATTAAGTGACTCAAAATCTATCGCAAAGCTACGTCACACACCTCCCGATTTTTAATCCCGTGTTTTAGGACTGCAGCTACTTCATCCCGACCCCTCCCTTTGATGCATTCAGCAGACGCGATAAAAGCATATTCATGCCATCAGGCTCTTACAGACTATACAATTCTGTAAAAAAAATAAAACAAAACCAAAATAGAACACCCCCCCCCTAAACCGTACCTGGTTGAATTTGCATATTATAATCATAATTTTCTATGAAAATTTACTCAGTATCACCACAACCCCTCCATACATTTAGCACATTTTAAAAATTGCACTTTTTTTCAGAAGCTAATAGGAGGCTTTTGACAATGAAAGACTGGCCGCCTCTCTCTCCTTCTGACCCTAACTGACATGACACCTTGCAGAAACTAAATCATCTCAGAAGAAAACTGGACAATCATTGATTGACAGAGGACAAGGGTTTGGATTACCACGGCATCTCTTTGTAAGTCAAGCCTTCTGATTTTGGGGCTGGAAATATGACTCAAAACTGCATTGTTAGTAACATAAATAACAGCACAAAGCAGTCTTTGTCACTGCTTGCAGCATCACAAAGCAGAAGCAAGGCATTAAACTGCTTAAAAATGCATAAGCTGAGAAGGTTAAGTACAGCTGCTAATGGCAGTATTATCAAATATTTTTTTAAAGCCACAGGAGGCTACAAACCAGAAGTCAAAGCTCAACTCTCACCTGCATGTCTAATTCTTTTGTTTTCCACCATCCTTATTCATTTCTCTGCTCACTAATGTGGACTTACAGTCAAGCACTAAAACATACAATCTTCCGAACAAAGCTGGCTCACAGCCTTCCGTCATCTGTGCTTTCCCGACACAAAGGTAGCCAGAGCTAAACGGCCTTGTGCTAAAGCAGCGCAGTGCGAGCCCCAAGCAGAGTCTGAGGCATCCCATCTCACAAAAAGAACTAATTTAATAGAACGGCACAGCTACGGGGTCAGCTCAGCGGGTGCCTCTGGAGAGGGACCCCTCCGTTATTCGCCTGTGCTTTCCAAAGCCTCACAATCTATTACACAAGCTGTTCACACGCCTGTTCACACCACACACGTGTCCTTTGTCCAACCAAATTGTTTACCACTTACTTGTCCTCTTCGATGGCTGGAGTTTTGGTGCAGGCACCTTTACCTTCTTACAGTTTCATAATCTTATGATCCAGTTGCACCCGAATCTCATCCGTCTGCTGCTGACTCCAGGTAGAATGGTCTCTTTCTTCATCTCCAAGATTTATAGTTCCTTTTCCTTTGATCTTAACCGTCACTCAAACTCACATTGCTAAGCACACAATCTCCATTAATATTACTTACACACTTTCATCACGCCCATTAAGTTACAATGTATTAGTCGTGCAAAACTATTGGCCATTCTTGGCCTAAGAAAGAGTTCAGCCTAGTTCACTACGTTGCTGGGTCACAGCGTGCGACCTAAGCCCCCAGCAATCCAGCCACTCGTGCCAACCCAGCAGGGGATCCGAACAGGCAGGTTTAAGATTACTTTGGTTCCCAACACCTTGGACATCAAGATCTTCTAGCAAGAGGCGAACTTAGCCTTGATTTTCAGAATGCTGTATGAGCATTTTTCTTGCCAGTCCTTATCTGCTGAAATGAACTGGGAAGCCACAGATCTTACGCCTTTACAAATGCTAAAATGCTGGGTTTGGCTGGGGTAGAGCTAACGCCCTCCACAGCAGCCAGCATGGGGCTGTGTGCTGGATTTGTGCTGGAAACAGCGTTGACAACACAGGGACGTTCCGTTAGTGCTGAGCAGGGCTCACACAGAGCCAAGGCCTTTGTGCTCTCACCCCACCAGCGAGTGGGCCAGGGGGGCACAAGGAGTTGGGAGGGGACACAGCCGGGACAGCTGACCCCAACTGACCGAAGGGATGTCCCAGACCATGTGACATCATGCTCTGCATATACAGCTGGGGGAAGGAGGAGGAAGTGGGGGACATTCAGAGCGATGGCGTTTGTCTCCCTGAGTAACCGATACAGGTGATGGAGCCCTGCTGTCCTGGAGATGCCTGCCGATGGGAAGTGGTGAGTGAATTCCGTGTTTGCTTTGCTTGCGTGTGCAGCTTTTGCTTGACCTGTTAAAACTGCCTTTATCTCAGCCCACGAGTTTTCTCACTTTTATGCTCCCGATTCTCTCCCCATCGCGCCGGGGGACTGAGCGAGCGGCTGTGCGGGGCTGAGTTGCCGGCTGGGGGAAACCCCGACAGTCCCATAAATGATTTCATACATGAGTAGTCTTCTTGCATCCTACTAATTAACGTCCTTACCCATTTCAGTGGAGTGGCTCACATGCTTACACTTGCATGCCAGAACCTCTGAAATCCATTCAGCTTTTATACCTTTGGCTATTTTTCTGCTTACAGTTTTACAGCAAATTCAACTTCCGAGTAGGATTTGCCTGGTTTTTAATATTACTTTTTCCATATTGAAAGACTCACTGGTAATTTGGCAAAATAGGTTATATCAAGTTTTCTGAAAAAATATCCAGACTACAAAGGAAAAATGGAAATTAAAACAGTTTGGATTAATTAAAACACACCTGCCAATGTTTTGATAAGCCTACTGGGAGCTAAGACAAGTGATAGTCAGGCCACAAGAAGTTTTTGGAAACACAGGCTCATTTGCGTGTGAAATGCAATAGGAAACTCTTAAAGGTGGTTTCAGAGACACCAGGCTGTGGGTGCTGGATGATCACAAAATTCATTTGTATACCTTTTATACAAGTCTGAGAAATAAAACAGCATAAAAAGCTATTGTCCATGTCCTGGGAAACATGAAATTCACCAGACCAGATACCAAAACTTCCTTAAAATAATACAGCCCTTCATCACTTCTGCACTTGCATCTTCCAAGTCATAAACTGCTTTAACTGTTACCTCCAGTGTTGCCTTTCTATCTTCAAAGGCAGTCAGACCAGCAACCCACTACAGACTGTCATTTCTCCTTCACTGATGCACTTAGTGCAGTCCATCCCGTATGTGGCTGGACATTTTCTGAGCAACCCAAAGGCTGGAAGGAATTTACTAGCAAGAAAATAGCTTTGGCACCTGAAAAAGTGTTTCTGAGTGGTAATGCATCCAGAACTCCAAGTTTTCAGCGTGCAGTACAAATTAACAACATCTATCGTAAGGCCTTTATTCAGCCTCAACAATGAACTCCATGTTTCCAGTACTGGTTACTGGGTCTTCATTTCATTGGGCACCTGGCAGCACGAGATACTACATTACAGGTGACAACTGACACATGCCAAGTTTTCCTTTTTTTTTAAAAAAAAAAATTCAGTAAAGAGTTATTATATTATGTTTTACTTAAAAATAAATTAAAAGTTATTTTTGAGTTATGTTGATACGCTTTGACCAAAAGAGACAGTGTAGAAGAAAGTAAGAAACCTACCACCAGCTCAGTGGATGTTTCTTACCATTTCTAAATGGATACTGGGGATGCAGCTATTACCTATAAAACTTTAATGCCTACAGTGATTCTGAAGACATTAAACTTTGTTTGCTGTTTTAATCACTTTGTCAATAAATGTACACCAGAGTATAATTTCCCCTTGATACAAGTATGCAATTAGTATCAGCACTAATGGATGCTATGCATGAAAACAGGAAAAAGTATGTGGTTCTGTAATCTGTAACAGCCGTACATGAAAACTTCATCATGGCAGCAACATAGTAAGATAAAAAAAAAAAGTAAGAACTACAGGTGAAGAATTTTCTGTAGGCCAGCTCAACTTGGACGCTGTTCTCCTCTGCCTGATAAAACAAATGGGAAATACTGAGAAAAGTTAAATAAATAAATAATAATAATAAAAATTAAACAGTGAGGTGATGCTCTTGTTTGTGATGTTCCCGTGAACTACTTTTAAGCACACAATTACAGTAATTGCTTTAATTAGACTGCAGGATGATATACTATGTAAACACATTAAAAGGATCGTTGTAGATGAAACAAGTAAGAGAAGTTTCTTATCACAGAATAATAAAAATAATGAGGTTGTTTCCCAATTCACTTGCAAACAAAAATTCATAAACAATCTTAGTTTTATGTAGACCTTTTAAAATATCAATCTTGCTACTGTGGATCCTTGAAAAAGTTTGTAACAGCCCGTTCACAACTACATCAGAGCACAAGGTATATTGTTCAAAACATGCACGTGGGCAGGTTTACTTACAGAGATTCTGAGATTCAGACCGGCTGCTTTTCGGGGCTGACTGTCTCATCCCACATGCTTTATTCCTGCCTGATCTACTCACATCGCAAGTTTCATTTTGCCTGAAGTGGGTTTTAGCCCAGCCTTTACACTTAGATAGCTCTTACCTTCAGTAAAAGGTAAACTTCATTATCAGTATGTTTTCTATGGTTTATGTCTTAAAGCATATATACATTATATACTCACATATGTATTATCAAGATGTTTCATCTGATCCCAATATACTGTGGGATTTCTTTGTTCCTACATACATGCTAAGAACAAAGGAGCACTGACATTTCTAAGCTGAAAGTTCACGGATAGGAAGGAGAGAGGGGAATCTGCCATGGGTGTTTCCACAAAGTATCTGCCAGTGGCATTATTATAAGCAAGGACTTTGCTTCTTTGTCAAACATTTCATTTTCACACTTTTCAAACACCTGGTTTTCCAGCTGAAGAATGCACCAGAAACATATCCTTTAAGTTAATTTCTGCAGGACAAAAATTTCTGTAGGACTGCATGGCATAGTCTTCAGTGCCACTTCCCACTCTCACCATTCTTCCCTCTAAACAGAGCAAGCACTGCTTTCCCCCCACCCCCCAAGATTAAATTAACAAATTAGATCAGATTCTGCATCGCAGGCAAAATACTTCTTGTCCTTCTGTGTCTCCCACTGGAACAGAATGTTAACATAACTGCAGAAAACTTGTTCTGGCAATTTTTTTTAATACAACTCTGCTTAAAGTGAGAAAAATATTTTGTCATTTACTTGACAAAGTCTCCAGTTCTGTGCACTGACAGATCCCCGAAGTGCAGCTGAAATACAAACTGCCATAGCAAAGTGCATGTTTGCAGGGGAGGCAGAATTATACTAGTTCCACATAATCACTTAATCATACACACGCTGACATACTGCTCAATTCATCTGGAGCTGTGAAACGGAGCAGATTCCTACCTGACACTAGAAACAGCCGAGATAAGGTGCTTGACGATCTCTTTCCAAAATACTAGTGACTAATAACTGCGCTCCCAGCTACTCACATCAGAGGCTGCCACAGGAACGGCCCCTTGTTCAGCTCTGGGTTAGGAACGTGCCGATGCTGCCGTTACTTCTCATCGGACGCCAAAAAGCACCACCGAAGATTGGTTCTCCAGAAACTGAGATAATGTTCTGAGAGAGCGCGGTGACGTTTGAAGCACCAACCCCAGTTTTACAGCAACTGAAGAGGAGTGGTTTGTTTAACTGTCATCAGGCATAAGGAGCTATTTACAACACAAATGAAAAAAAAACGTTTCTTGTTTAAAGAAAGTTTAATACAGAAACGAAGCTGAACCAAGGAGCTGCCATCGTGCAACTCAATGAACACCATCCAATACGTAAGGAAAAAGTCACTGGCTCCACGCTGGGGACTACCCTGCAGGCACGCCACAGAACGCAAGTCTGTGACCCCCTTGACAGCAAAACAAACCCATAGATTAACGCATGCTGCAAGGGAAGGGTGACTACATCAGTACGTTACTGACTCAGACCATGAACTTTATCTCAAAACACTGCATTTAACTTTTAAATAAGGTTTAGGAGAACTTGTAACATTTTGCTCACTGACACAGCTATATTTTATTAAGGACAAAAATGGGTTAGTCTACAAAAATTAAATTATAATCCTTTGACTGTATCTAGTCAAGGGGAAAAACTCTAATTATGAGATTGTGCTGTCAAATAAATGCAAATTCACATCTTTCAGACTCTGGGTGAAAAATTCAAACTCAAGTCTATTATAAATTAAAATCAATATTTGAAACATTTCAGCTCTCAGTGATAAGCAACAACCAAAAGAATCAAGTTATGAAATATACTGGTAGAAGTAGAATGAATTATTAAATAAAACTTGGGAGAATAAGGCGTTTATATTACACACATTTAAATATCAATTAGGAAAAAAAACAATAAAGGATGATGAACTGAATCATCTCTGTTTTACAGCCAATCCTCTCTAGAGTTGACTGAGGGTAACAGAGAAACTTAAGCTTGCAATGTAATTTTCACTCAATTTGAAATAGTTAGGTTAAAAATTTAAATGTATTCACTCACTGAAATTTACAATCTCTAACCTTAAAATGAGCAAGAATTGCATTTATAGAAGTAAATTAAATAAAAAAGAATAGTGGTGCCTGCTATGCACAGTATGCTAGTTACGTCCTAAAGAGAAAATCCAAGGATCTGCTCAGAGACGATATAAAATTGCACAGGAAAAAAACCCCACAAACAAAATCCGGAAGTTTCTTAAGAGCTCCTTATTTACAACATTGCAAACCAATTTCTTCGTAGCCGTAAGGACCAGTTACGCATCGATGTACGTCTGAAATCCATGACAGCGGTTCCAGTTTGCACTTTCAACGTGCCACAGTGGCACTGGCCGGCCTGCAGCCATGCCTGCTGGCCTGAGAAGAGCTGCAGGGCTGACCAGACACCCCTAGCCCACCCCCCGCACAAGCGCCTGTCTCTCAACGCACGCGCCAGGGTGTGTGTGCACAGGCGCCAGCCCGCTCACCCAGAAGACTTGTGCTTTAACCTGGCAGGGGTTTACCCGACCGAAAACACTTTTCCAACATGCACCCAAAGGGGAGGCTGCAGATACGTTTTTGGAAGGCTGATACAGTCTGAGGTTGTATTGAAATGAAAACATGAAGGAACCAGGGAAGATATTTTAAAAAAGCCACAAACAAACACCGAACAACTGTTAAGAATCAAGTGAGAACTGACTTCTTGTCTATGTCTACATACCATGTTTACAGCCCTTCAAATTGCCACAGCATCCCTTCAAACCTATTAAAAGTACTGCAGAAGCTGTGGTGCACAGATAGCAAAGCCTTCAAACGTTCCTTTAGAGATACTCGGACTTTAAAAGCACCTTGCAAGCTGTGACTGTCTCCCAGCGCGCCCCCCCCCTTTCCAAATAAACTTGAAATAAAATACTTCAGTAATATATAGCTTGAAAGAGACTAATTTTCCTTTAAACACGTTGCTTTTTTCTACACTGGAGAGATTCTAAGTATGTTACAGAAATACAGTCACAGTGGATGGTGTTACCCGGGATGAAACAAAGTGCCAGCAGTGCAGTTACTTTTGATAGGTAACAACAACGGTTACTATTTATCTATTATTCATAACGCAGTGACCTGAGACTACCAGCACAAGCAGAACCAGCTGACTGATAAGCACTTTGAAAATACTAATGAATAGTTTCCTAATGCCAAGAACCAACGTTACTGTTCAAGGCAGATGGCCACACACAGTTGCAAGGTAGAGGGATCCTGCTGCTACTGAAGGACTCGCTGAGAAAGGACAGGCAACAGCCTGATTTACATTAACAGCAGAGCAGCCCTTTCCATCAGCAACCCCCATGCTCCAAAGCATTGCCCACGGTTGCAAGATGCACAATCCCAGAAAGCAGCTTCCCCTTAGAGGGGGGGTTCTGAAGCCCCAACCTGCCCTCTGCTCCTCAAGCCTACCGCCTGGTGTCCAAGCCTGGTGCCTCAGCGGCTGCCTGCAGCAAGAGCAGGATGCTGCACGACCTCCAGTGCCCAAAACACACCTCCTTGCCACCCCGCCCAGCACCACGTCCCTGATAAAGCTGCGGTCTCCTACGCACGCTGGTGGCTCCAGAGCAACGCGGTGGCCTAAAACCCGAGACAGCTCCCTCTCAATATCTCACATGCCTTCCATGACGATGAACAAAAAAAAAAAAAAAAGCAATTTCTAGCACAGCTCAAAAAACAATAGAGGCGAGATGCAGAATCACAGCTAGTTTCCTCTTCAACACATTTATCTCCAAATACGCTAACTTACTATTAATTACAGTGAGGGAAAAGTCCCCTTAGACTTAGAAAATGGTATGGCAAATATATCCATTTGTGCCTTACTCTCCTCCCAAAAATGTTCTTTTTATCCCTCTCCCCCTTTCGCTTGATGTTTTCTTTTATGGATGAAAGCAAAGATGACTACACTTGCCTTTTCTTAGGATGAACCTTCAGAGTATATGAATTGCTAGAGTAAATAAAAGAAATGAGGGAATTACTAATTTAATGCTCTTCCATCTCTTGGGGAAAAAGCCCATGTAATTAACTGTAATGAGATTAAACTAACTTGTTGTTATTAATTTCCCAGTGCTGGGAAACGAAATCTGAGACCCTTAAGACTGTGTATTAACAGCTTTATCAACATTTGGCTTGCATCCTTCAGTTTTTACACCAGTTTTAAAGAAAAAGGATTAACTTTATTGAGTTGCAAAGTCACTCAGAAGTGTAAGAAACTGAATCTGGTCCCTTTAGGTAGGAATGTCAGGTTCATCTGTAGCTGAAGACTGTGAATGGGTGGAGCCAAAAGCAACAAACGCCATCCAGCACAACTAAACGCAAGTATAATTATTAAATTCTTACCAAAACTTTTTTCCATTACTTCTTTCTGACACATATCTTGAACATTCACTGTACAATTCACGATGAACTCCGGAGCAGAGCAGTCATTATTTAGCTGGAACTCCTCACACTGGTAGCACTGTATTTGCAAGCCCAAACCTGGAACAGATACAATTTTGCTCAGAATAATAAAAGTAGAAACATTGAAAACCAAACCAAACCCACCCCCCGATCAACACGTGCCAGGAATCGTCCTTATCTCTCCTTCTTCGCATGTCGCTGTTCCTAACAGCTCAGCAGCTCGCCAAAAGCACGACTTTGACAAAACCAACGTCCTACGTCCGTGCCGCCCGCTCAGCTGGGGCTGCCCCTTCCGCGCTCCGCACCCGGCTGCGAGGCGGCCCCTCTCCCCGGGCACTGCGGGCGGCTGCACCGCCGCTCCGGCCATGCCTCCCCGCCGCGGCGCTGGGGACGCTGCCACCAGCAGGCGGCGGGCACCGGCACCGCACCGGCCCCGGCTGCCCCTCGCCCGCCCGGCCCCGGGGCTGCCCGCAGCGCAGCGGGCTAGAGACTATCCGCGCTCCGGAGAGAGAGACCCGGCTAATCGATACGCTGCGGCTCTTATCTGTGCCGACGGGTTTACTTAGCTACTAATTAATTACAAAAGATTTAATGACTATTTTGCCATGCACAATTACAGCTGCGGAGCATCCTTCACCTCCCTCCTTTATCGTGCCAACGAGGTGCTCCGCGCGGCTCCCCGCCAGCCGCTCCTCCCAGACCTCCGCTGGGCCGCGCCGCGGCTCCCGTCCCCCGTCGGGGAGCAGCGAGCGCCTCGTCCCGCAGCGGGGACCCCCAGCCCGCGGCCGCCCTGCGCGGGGAGCCGGCCCGAGCCTGCCCCCCGCAGGGCTGACCGCCAGCCCACCGCGGGGGAGGCGTGCGCGGCGCTGGCCGTCGGCAGGCGGCATTCTCCGAGCCCGCTGCGGGCGGAGCGCTCCCCGCCTCGCCCGCGGGCGGCCAGCGCCGGGGGCACCGGGCCGGGCTGCGCCCTCGCCTCCCGGCGGGGAGCTCCCCGGGCCGCGGGCAGGACGGCGGGCTCCGCTGCCCCTCTCCTGCCGAGCGCCCGGCGCCAGCTCCGTCGAGGGGAGGAAGCTTCCCCGCAGCCGTTGCGGGCAGCCCCGGGCTCGCCGCAGGCGCCTCCGGGGGAGCGGCGCGGAGCCCCTTACCTGGAGCTAGGCACAATCCCCAGAAAGTTGCAGCGAGGAAGAAGAGCCGCATCCTCCCGGAGCCGCGGCCGCCGGGCTGCCGTGCAGTCGCGAAGGGGCATCAGAAGGAGAGAGGCAGCGGAGGCGCCGCGCACTTGTGCCGCTTCCCCGCCGCCTCCGCTGCGGAGAGGCGCCCCGGGAGCAGGCGGCGGAGCCCGCCCGGCTCCCGCCCTGCCCAGCCCCGCACCGCGCTCCAGCCTCGCCGGAGTTGAGCGCTGAGACTGGAAGAAACTGTACGAGAAGCGAGAGCTGGGGGGGCGGCTCCCCCCTCCCTCCCCCAGCACCATGTGATGCCGGCGGAGCGGGGCGGGGATCCCCGCCAGCCGCCCCGCACCTTGCCTCGCCGGGCGCGTTTCGGAGACGGGGAAAGTTCAGCGAGGGAGAAGACGCCCCGTTCCCTCTCCCGCCTCCGCACACAGCCCGGCCCGCACCGCCAAGTCGGCGTCCGACCCGCACGGCGCTGTGGCGGGCTGCCGCGACCCTCCGCCCGCCGGGGCGGCTCGCTCACCCCTTCTCCTCCTCCGCGCCCTGGGGGGGGGGGGGGGGGCGGCTGCGAGGCACGGGCACCGGCCCCATGCGCCGCCTCGCCCCGGCCCCCTCCGTTTCCCCGCCCGCCCGAAGCCCACAGGTGGCTGCCGGAGCGCGCCTGTGAGGGAGTTACAGGCCGGGCCCGAACAGCGCAGCGGCCCCGCTGCGGGGCGTCGCTCGTCTGCCACAAACGCCCCGCCGAGCCCACCTTCCCCGGGCGCTGGGGGAAGGCGCGGTCCCTCGCTCTGACGGGCGCCGTCCTCTCCCTCGGGCCCCTGAGAGCGAATTCAAGCGTTAAAAAAAAAAAAAAAAAAGGGGGGGAGGGGGGCGGGAAACGGGCACTGTGGCCGCGCGCGTGCGGGTGCGGCAGCCCCCTGCCGCCTCCCCGGACACTCGCCCGCGCTGGGGCCGCTGTCGCCGTCCCGGAGCCGCCCGCGGCGGCCCCCGCCCGGGGCGCGCTGACGCCTCTCCGCTGCGCGTGCCGGGCGGGGCGGCCTGAGGCGGCGGCAGCCGTTGGCGGGGGTGAGCGGGCTGGCGCGGCGCGAGCGGCGGGAGCCGTTGGCGGGGCGGGCCGAGGCGGCGCGAGCGGCGCGGAGCCGTTGGCGGGGCGGGCCGAGGCGGCGGGAGCCGTCGGGGGCCGGGGCAGCGCCCGCCCGGGGGCAGGGCGGGCGGGGGGCGGACGGGCGGTGCCGGTCCGGCCTTCCCCGCGCGGTGGTAACCCAGCCTGAGGCGGTGACTCGCCGTCCGTGTCGTGTCCCCCCCCCCGCCGGGCAACCACGTATTTCTCGGTGATCGTCCCGCAGCCTGACGTGCAGGTGGAGCCTGATGGAGCTTAAATGGCTGTTGAGTCGCGAAATTCACCGAAACGAGTGAATCCTGCCGGCACCGGCACCGTTTCGGGAGCGCGGGGGCCGAGGGGACGCCGCCCGCCCGCACCCGGCGGCACTCGCTGTCCGGCGCCGGTCTCCCGCCCGCGCCCGCCCTCACGCTTCGGGTGTCCCGCCAGCCCCTTCCAAAACCCTGTTCCGGCACACGTAGGCAAGAGTAGTTTTATTTACGAAAGATGTTTCAATGAAAATTTCTTAAAAGTCAAAAAAGACGATGCAAGTTTGCGTGGAAATGACTTAAAAGATAACAAATTGCACAAAATATTAACACGGATCATACAACATTTCAAAGATTAACAGGCATGTGCTAAAGAAACTGCAGAGTCTAGAAATATCCCAAATATATCTAGTTTACAGATTGCTGTACAAAAAGCAGTTATAAATACTTCACATCTAGAAAAAATACACAGAACCTTTGAAATAGACTTTCCCTTACATATAAACAACCTTTGTAGAAAAAACAAGAACACCCAGCACAGGCCAATCCCGCTGCTCCCAGATGTGTCTGAACTAGTACTGGTCAGCACCAACACCTCCGCCAGGTGTGTCACAAACAGGAGTTGGGTTTCAATTTTAAAAAATAATTGTAGCGTTGACAATTCAGTGACGACCACGTGGGGACAACGGAAGATAACGCAGTATGGCACATTCGGAATTTGATAGGAAACGAGTACGGAGGAGGGGGAAGGAGCGAAACTTCGGTTGCAGTCAGAAGTGAAGGGCGGTTTGCGTAGTTCTCCTTCATGCAAGACTCCTGTTTGTGTCAGCCGGGAATTACTTTGACCCTGATCTTTCCGACAGTCGCGCACAGGACTGATGAAGTCAATCCCGGCAGTATCAGGCCTTTAATCAATATATTCACTTTCTGGCCACATCAAAAGCCAAAACCCTTTTGAAGGAAGACACCTGTTGTGCAGTTGTAATAACCGAAATGCACATCTCCCTAGAACACCTGTATGGAATTGCACTAAAAATAAAAAATAAAATACCTTTTGTAAAAGGGAGTCCAAGGAAGTTTATTACAGAGAATTTGGCAGGCTCAGGTTGATGGGAACGCAGTGTTTCTACATACAGTTTTAAGACTAGAACAATTATAAATCTTTTTAAAAAAATCTACTAAATTTTCTTGTTAATATTAACATCAGTTTCTTTAAGTTAGTCATCTGCCGTTACAGGAGCGTAGCACCAGTTTAATATTTATTGCTGTCATTTATCCCTACAAATATATTTTCCCAAGATATTTACAACTATACAAATATTCACAAAAGTGCAAAATTAAGACTATTCTGTGTAACCGTTCGTTGTGTTCAGTGTCGAGTCTCATGCGTCACGATTCCGGCCGTCTTGCCCTCCTTATTGCTGTGTGGTGAGAAGCCCCAACACCCTGCTGGGAGTACAGCGGTTCGGAGGGAGGACTTCCCACAACCGCCTCTTCTCCCCCATCGCTGCCCACTCGCCTCCAGCTCCGTGACGTGCCGCGGTCACGGCCCACCGGGAAGGGTCTCTACACGCCGTTCGAGCCCTGGCTGGCGCAAGAGGAGAAGCTGTCGTACAGAGAATCGCTCAAGGATTCCAAGTTGTCCACATCGTGCCTGCTCGAGCTATTTAAGGAAGCTGCTTCTTTCCTTCCATTCTCTTCCTTCTGTCCTTCAACCTTGTTCAGACAGTTCTTCTCTTTTTCTAATAAAAGTACATTATTGCTGTTAAATTTATTGAGAGACTCCAGGGAAATTTTAGATAATCTATTCTGAGAATCTTCTTTTGTTTCTTCAGTTTGCTTCAATTTCTGTAATAAGCGAGGGAAATATTAGAAACATATTTCTCATTTAAAAAAACCCCTATCCTACTGTACAGCATTAATTACCGTCTTTCCAAAGTTCACAGGGTTAAAGGAAATACATTGTTAGATGCTTAAGTATCTGTTATAATTAAATAGAACATTAATGTCCATTTCAGGATAAATCATAACTTAATGATTCTGCTGAGACAAATAGGACTCCATTTACAAAACAGTTAAGTGCTATTAATGTCTTAAGTAGCAGATCCTGGGTATGTGTGTGTTAAGCATCTCCAGCGTCTTCACAGTAATTTAGAATCACGGAACGGTTTGGGTTGGAAGGGACCGTAAAGACCATCCAGTTCCCACCCCCCTGCCATGGGCAGGGACACCTTCCACCAGACCAGGTTGCTCCCAGCCCCATCCAGCCTGGCCTTGAGCACCGCCAGGGAGGGGGCAGCCACAGCTTCTCTGGCCAACCTCTGCCAGTGCCTCACCGCCCTCACAGTAAAGAATTTTACATCTTCTCCTTTACGAATACTTTTGGGGTATGTTTAAATGGGCATTTGTTTAAGTACAGTTTGGAGTCTGCTAAAAAAAAAAAAAAAGGTGCACGGACATGTTCAGGGGCGAAACCAGCATTTTCCATAAATTACAGATGCAAATGAAACTTGCTAGAAAATAACCTCACATTTTGCATGTGCAAACTTATTTCCACGGACCCAAACCCTCTCTAACAGACAAGAAAGCAACAAGACAGGAAATTACACTGAACCAGGCCAATCCCCGCGGAGCAGAATCAATCAGATCTTGGCCAGGCCTACTCAGAGAAGGGCTGTAATTCTGCGGGAACACCGGACGATGTATTAGCACATTATATTAAAAATGCACAGCAGGATTATACGAGAGTAATTTTATCCCTTTGTTAGCTACTGGTAGTTTCAAGCGGAGATCTGACCAAGGAATAGTTAGGGAATTGCATAGGGAGCAGTTCAATAAAAATGACCCGCTGTTCACACAGAGGGTATGTCGAAATCTGTGTAACTCCCTCCTCTTACAGACAATATTGTCATAGAAATATGAGATAACATTCAACATTTTACATTCAACGTTGGACAACCTCTTGGAGAGGCAAGGTGCAAGAATTCAGAGATACGCTGTCAGAGTGCGAGCCGTTCCTCACTTTCGGTACTGCCATCAGATAGCAAAGACTGAATCAGTAAATTACTGTCAAGCCAAGACGTTAATATTTCAGTTTAGATAGAAAATGAAATGGCATTTTAAGCACACTGAAAACATAGCGTGGCCAGATGTATGGATGCCGTGGGTCATTATGTACGCAGTTGTAAAGGGTCGTTAGAATTTTTTGAAGAATTCGAGTCAGTCAAATGTGCACGCTGTGCTGCTTATCCTTGGAAATGTTGGGCAAGGGGAAGACAAACGGTTAGGTAGTTTGATGGCTTGCTTTTAAGGCTAGTTAGATAAAAATCGAAATGCCAGTCCCATGACTGTTTATGTTGTGCTCCTGTCATATTTCACCAGCTAACAATGCCTGGATTAGGTCAGTATTTTTATCAGATGTTTCAAACAAACTGAAGCAAAGCAATGGGAGACGCTAAAGTCTTAGTAAATGAAAATTTTCTGTTTGGTTCATTAATTAATCTTCTAAAAGGTTTTAGGGGATGTTACGTTCCATTCTGATTTTAGATGACAGTTAAAACTAAGGTCTTCAATACCTGTAATTACAATGTTTTCTGAAATAGAGGAATATAACTAACCCTTGGTTATGGGAACAAACACAAATTTAGGACCCTTCAACAGAAATTCTCCAACAATTTCATCTTGAAATGTTCTTCCCTTGCCTCATTTAAAGTCTTACACACTATTACTGAAACAGTTGTTTCACTTCTCTGTAGGCCAGATGAGAAAATTCCCAGGCATGGCACCAATAACATACATATTAGCACTTTTTGCTCTTCAGAATGGTAAGCCTAAAATACCTTATTATATGACAGACTAAATGATTTTTCTTTCTGTATATTTTTCCCACTTCACAGCTTTTCCTTAGATAAATTGAATGTGGCTACTTAGCACAGACTCGGGTCTGCAAGAAGTCAATACTGGTGTTAGTAAGGTCTGTGATAAAACTTTCATTGATTCAAATGGAGCCAATTTCGGCTCTTGGGTAGGCGGAGCAGAGACACCTAGAGTATTTGCTGCACAGAGCAGTCCAGATGAAGGATCGAAGTAAGAGCAGGATCTGTGGCTGGCTGAGGGATAAATTTAAACCACAGGACAGGCTGGAGTGAATTCAGTGGTATATTCTACATATATGTAGTATCAATAATTTATTACACCCTACAAGCACAACCTAGACTACAATCCTCCTTTAATCACACCCTCGTTTCTCATTTAGTATAAGGCTAACAGTTTATAAAATACATTAGAGAAACTGCGGGGCACAGAGGTATTCTCTACAAATTTTAAGCATCACCATTGAATCAAATGAAATTGAAGTGAAGCCCACCAGTGAAACCCATTGGCCAAAGGTACACACCGCAGTGAGCGGCACATCTACGACACATCAAGAATTAAAGGAAAAAACTAATCCTAGACGTTGCCATAGCAAAATTTATTACTAAAATAGAGACCGAATTCAGAAACAAGTTACAGATATTTTTTGGACATACAGTTGTCCTTTTTAGATGTCCTAATGCCCTTTTCCTTTCTTTAACGCCACTGCAGCAGTATGACGTGTGCAAAGGAAGTGCTCGGGTGATGTGGAAAGCAATACTTGGCGTTTTTTCACTTGATGTAGGTGTAACCTGTGTGGCTCCAACACACTGTTTCAGGCCTATTGCTAATTTCATAATCAGGTAAGAATGTGGGGTCATCTGGAGGGGACTTTTGGCAGGGAATTAATATTCTAGAACTGTACGCAGGTATCAGATGTACAATATGTACAATATAATCTTATCTCATGATTTTATTAGTACAGGCGCACTTAAATCTGTAAATTTTCTGTTAAATCATATATGGAATAAAAATATATTTGTAGTCAGAAAGTTAAAATACGATATTCTAGTCCTTGACACATAGAAGAAAACTCCTTCACGTGAGTGAGCTCCACGAGCAAAAATAAAGAAAACTTTAAGCAGAGATACTAATGTAAGAATCTGCATAATCAACAAATAATTTTCTCCCACAGTAACAAAATTATGTACATTCCTAAAGTTGAAAAGTCACTGATAATTTCGTTAAAAGTGATGCATCAGAACTAATGTTACCCCAAGGTCTTTAAGAATTTTTTTTTCTCTAGTTACTATAGATACAATTTGGAAAACATTACCAAAGAGTATTTATTTAGTTTCACCCTTAATTAAGTTTCTTATTCTTCATGGCAGTCACAGCAGCTGCTAGATGAATCAAAAGGCAAAACCAAAGCAGCTATTAATAGAAGTTGTTTGATAAATTGTGTACGTGGTTAAGTAGTGGTTTAGTTTTGTTCCTGCAGATTTGTTACTGACTTCAGCAGAGTCACAGCTATAACAAAGAACAAGGGTTAGCCCAGAGATGTTGGCATTGTGCATTTTAAAGTAATTAGTTCATTAATGCACTTGAGAGTCACACCCATGTGAATAAGCAGCTCTTCCTGCAGACAGGAGCCTTTGGCAGCAGATCAGATGGGTTTTGTATCCAGGAGAACTGGGTGAGATTTGGTTCTTGTGTAGACAGCACCGAACCTCTGAGTCACAGACGGGTTCTAACCAAATCTTTCCGACAGTAGTAGTAACCTGCTGCATAATGCACCACAGCAACAACAAAGGGCTTGGTGATTCGGTTCAGTGCTGCTAGAGGAACTAAGATGAGACCAACGGTACGTGCCTGCTCTCGGACAGGGTTCTTCTCAGAAGTAATACTTAAAGCCGTTCCAGCCTGAAGGTGTTGACTTTGCTGCTGACTTTGCATCTGCTCTATGAACAAATAAAGTTTCTGCTGCATTTGGTGTGGTCGCTACACGTTTTCCTAAGTATTAACTTAAAGGGAAAAGATAAAAACAGGTAGTCACGGATTTTGGCCTAAGCAAAAAAAAAAAAAAAAAAAAAGGCTCAGTGCACAAAAAGGACTGTGATTTTCACAATGCCTCTGCAAAGGCTTTGGCCCATCATCCCAAACCAGATCAATGGATAGCTTGTTTTACTTACACTGCTAACTATATTTTTGTAGAGAACATCTGTACCGTTACAGCCCTAGGCTATGGGGAGCATTTTCTGTTCTGCTCTGTGTAAGTGGAGAGCTTCCCACCACTGGAGTTCCTTAGCTGTCAGTACGGGGTGCTTTGTGCCACCTGAGAGCAGCGACTGGTTGTCAGAAGAGGAGAAACTATCTGACATAATACAGACATTCATCACGAGTCACATCCCTTCGAAATAAACTCATGAGTCATGAATCAGAATAATGTTTCCTTGTTGGCAACATCCTAAAGGGAATAAGTAAAACCCATTAGTGATATAATAAAATCTGGCATGTCACTTCAAGCACAGCAAATTAGGAAAACAAAACTAGCCTGCAGTTATGCTGATACATTATAAATAGGTGTTATTTCTACATTAATACATCAAATTAGATTTTTGAAAAAGTTTAAAAATGAGAGGTTACATGTGGGCAGAATACACTTTCAGTGCTGTGTGATCAAGGGCCAGCAGCAGCTGTAGCTGCTCGGAGCGGCACAAAGACTCTGCAGGTCCAACGGGAGGGAGCAGGGAAGGACGGGCCGGTTCACAGGCACAAAGGACCCCACCGCTGGCGCGCAGGAGGGAATGCAACAGCGAGTCCGTTCCTTCTATACGGCAACGGGCAGAAGCTCTGATTGCCTGGAGTTCAGGCTATGCTTCTAAGGCACGCCAGAGCCCAGAATTAGCAATGAACCATTCTGTAGGATAAATGTATTTTCCAGCTGTCTAAGTTTAGTTAACCAGCACTTTAAAGGGCTCAGAATCAGTTACACACAAGAATAAAATGAACTTTATTTATGTCTCTCATGCACTGGGCAATTTAGTTTTTAGATTAACGCAAAAGCAAGAAGGGCATTGCTTCAAGTGAAGTATAACAGCAAAACACTATCGGATAAAAACAACTAAATTGCTATGAGAATTAAATATAGATCAACAAAATCAATACTTAATTGTGTAACTCGAGGTCTTTCATTTCAGATCTGATCTCTAATAGGAGATACAAAGTATGTTCACTTTTTATTTTTTTAGTTATTATTTAAAAGTTTAATGTGAAGGAAAACAATTTTCTAGATTTTAACCTTTTTAAAAATTGTTAGCTACTTTGCCTGCATATGTTCAAGGTAAACTTGATCCCACAATGTCACTGCTTCTTATTTTAAATTCAGAGTTTTATCAACTTAGATATCCTCAAGTCCTCTAATTGCTTTGTATTTATGACACAAGGGGTCTAAGCGGGATATGCAGTTGCAGCATTACGTTGGTTGCTCATGTATAACCTGTTTAACAGGACGTTTTTAATACATTCACAGCTTCTTGTAAAAGAGAGGCACAGAGGAGTATTCTGATCAGAGACACACCGGTGTAATCAGAAGTAACTTCTCACTGAATTCAGTGGTGTTACCCGACCAGTTTGCAGCAGGAAGGTTTAACGTTGAGCTGCCAGGCAGCAGCTTTCTATCCGCTAGCAGGCCAGAATGCAACGGTAGGCTCTGCGGAAAGCGAACAGCTTCCAGACCTCATTTGACATCAGGTGGACAGGTAACACTCTGCAGTGAAAATAGATGTACCGTCACATCCAGGAAACTAAAAAGGTGAAAGCTGTAGCTGCATGACCTCCGCTGTATTACAGCCGAGCTAAAAATGTGATGTTTGAACTTCTTTTTCTTTAAAGCATAACCTTAAATAATAAGCTGAGCCTTGCTCTCCCTTGTATATTGTCATAAGCTTTCATCTATTTTCTGGACTGACACTAAAATAATTTTCGAAATAATGAATCACTTTTCTTTTTTCTACTTGAGCAGAAATCCCACAATTATTTTGCTGTAGCAGACAACGACATTCTCAAAGACACACCATCAGATTTTCAAGATAAACAGAAAGTGACAGTTTCTTTTCTTGGGAAAAATGCAATGATATGAAGTATTTTTAAGTTCATCAGTCTGTTCAGCAGTTTATAGGAAAGCCATATATAGGTATGTATCATCCCCTTATGGTGTTACAGGTAATATAACAATGACAACAGAACCAAAGCTTGCCTACTGTATTTAAGTGTAAAAATCTACAAATATATTTTAGTATCACAAGGGCAGCATTTCTGATGATCCTGAATTGTAATTAAATTACCTTCTAGGAAATAAAGCTGATTAGCAGGGACTGTGTATGGTTCATAACTGCAGATCTCGACAAAACAGCTATCGCTTAATGAACAGGCGACTGAGGAGCGGAGCCTTGCGTTGACTATAGCTTGAATTCTCGAGTGGTTCAGGAGATAAAAGATAGTTTAGTGAATTGAGCCTTATACTTTCATAAGCCTAATTTTCATAAAACGAAGAGATGACTAGGTACATTCAGCGTTCTAATGCCAAGAATATCATCCCCATAATTTACAAAGTATATGATTATGTTGTTAATATGACAGGACTGTTTGGCCTGGTTAGGTATACAGCAACCCTCTTTGAACTTCTGTGTAATTTAATAAATGAGGATTTTCAGGTCTCAGTTTCCAGGTCAGGTAGATCTAGCTTTTTACCTTCTGCTCAGTTACGAACCAAATGCCACAGTTGTGGTTGTTTTCTCATAGTGCCTCAGACTGGCCACTGGCTGCATCAACTGCACATGGACAAAATTTATTTAAAACAGACTAAGAAAATACAATTCTAGGTGGCAATACCTTGGAAAATGGTCACAATGCAGGTGTTCAGTCAAGTGTGTTGAGGGGATTTATTAAAAAGAAAAGCAATTAAACACCAGTACTTTCTCCAGAAGGTAAAGCAGGGCCTCACTCTGTTCGCATTGATGAAATTGCCGATTTTGCTTCTCACAGAGGGAATCTACCCACTAAAAGCAATGCTTACTGCAATCAAAGGCTCATCACAAGGCATTAAGGAAGAAATACCATGGTGAAAAAGGAAGCTGATATTCAGTTTTTAGAACCTGACAGACTGAAAATGAACAAGGCATGCATAGGATATACTTTACTTTTCAGAGATCCTTTTAGCTTTAGAGTTAAGTAACAAAATTGTTCTGATTTTCTAGTGATGGGAAAAAAATCATAGTAAAAAAAAGTTCATACTGAAAGATGAGATTTCTGACAAAGTTATTGAACTCGACTTAACCATTTGAAGTTCAATACTATTCCTTGACAGAATTGTGTTGAGGGTTATGTTGCCAGTGATAACCTACTGAATGGCACTGGAACTACGCAGTCCTAAGTGATTTCACCATTTCAGTCTTCATCAGACTGTATTTCACCACACGGCATTTAAGTCTACAGAGGTTTATCCTATGGAATGAAAGTAGTTGTCCTTACCTTGATGAAAAGTATGGCTGATTGTTTCAGCAAAGAAGGGGCTTTATAAAAAAGGGGCTACAATTTTATCCTGGATTAGAGGTTTGGAGGATTATTTTTTTTTTTTTTTTTTAAATTGGGATACTTACTCAGAAGTGAATCAAGAAAGGGAAAAAAGTACAGTTCAAGACAGATTTTTTAAATCTAACACAAAATGCAGTCCTTAAAGAGACAGTTTCTATCCTGCATTTGACTGGAGCAAAATATTCCTCTCAAACTCAGTAAATGCAGGCTCATACTCATACAACATATAATCTCACTGACATTTTCGGTAATTGGGGTAATTTTTCTGTGTGGCTGAACTATTCTCAGACCACTGCTCCTAAGTATTAGCTGTGTTCTTACCTGTCTTCATCTTCTACCTTTGGCTTATTCGAACAAGACTATTTATTTTGGTAATTAGGAAGACACTTATCCTCTCATTCTCTAGGGATGTCAGTTCCTGGGCGGTAATGTCTGTATGTCAGTCAGTCAGCGTACTGACGGAAAACGAATTGCACTTCAAGACTGTACTGCATATGGTAATTGATAGTGGGTAATGATTTTCCACACTAGTAATGCTCTCTTTTGAGTACTGGACTGGATTCACTTCAGTTTAGCCTGCGACTGCCCAAGGTACATCAGCTGACCAAAGGGCAAAAAGACAGAAGCAGTCAACAGAGAGGGAGCAATGTTAGGTGGCAGCATCAAGGGTGAATCAGCAGTATGAAGAAGCCATGTAGAAACAATTATCTCAGCTACGGTAACTGGCTTGTTGTATGCACTAACAGGGTTGTGCTGTCTGCAGGGGAGTTCAAAAAGTATGCACCTCTGCTGGGAGACCTGGAAAGGACGGGAATGTCCCTTTCTTACAGGTTTTAAAGAGAATTCAAAGAGGTCATTTAAACAAAGGAATGAGCTCCACAGCAAACAGTTTTCTCGTTCTTAGCCTCTGAGGAGGTCAGTTGGGAAGAGACAAACAATCTTTCCAGACCCATCAGTCCACCTCTGTGTGACTACACAGTTAGCCACTGTGGAGGGAGCCTCCGTGTTTGCATACACGGTGCACACATATCAGAACGATACCTCTGCCAAGCTCACACCAAGCAGAAATACAGAGGTGACAACTTTCACATTTGGAAGCAGGATCTTCTTTATGCTTCAAAAAAGTTTGAATTAGCATGCTTAAACCCCACCCCAACAAAACAGTTTATTTTAGGAGCCTGAAGTTGTAATTTTCTTTTCCACACAAGATTTTCATCAGCCCTCTACATATCAGAGCTTTTTACCTCTGATGAACCTAACCAAACCCCGTTGCCATTTAGGTGTGCCCTCCTCCATACAGATGTGGCTACCACCTTCCCTCAGTGAGGGTCCGGGGATGTGGCTGGGCAATCATGCCACACATTGCCCTGGTAAGTGCTCCTGGAGGCAGCAGAGGAAGAGGCTGTAGCCCAGGTTGCCTTCCCAGTAAACCTGTTGCAGCCTGAACTATGTGCATACTGTTTTCTGACCCTGTGCAATGAGAATACAAAAGTCCCTTTGTCATCAGAGAAAACTGGGACAGGACAGATGCAAATGATGATGCTGGTTACATGACGGCACTTGCCCCCTCTTTGGCTGACATTATGATCGGCACAATTTTCAGTACCGATTCAAGCAAAGCATGAATTGCAGAATGGAAACCTATGTTTAAATTCATCTGCCATCAAATCCTACATAACAGTACAGTTATTTACATGTACTTTCTAAATTTATGCAAACAATTTATTTTTTCTGTAGGGCAGAATATTTTGAGGGACAGAGGCACAACATACACAAAAATCTGAGCAGGAGTTTCAGATATAGGCTGCAGAACCAAATTAAAGTAGAAGGATAAATCCTTTCTTGCAATTTTTACTTCATTTCAGTACACCAAGTTGTATCAATAAAGAGCCCATTGTATAAGTCAGCTAGAAAATAAATGCTATGAAGGATGTTCCATTTTATGTCATTTGAATTTGATTAGTGATTAGTCTTGGTGGTTAAACCACATGGGAACAGTAATCAAGGTTTCTCTACTGCGGTGCTGTTACAACTGGAAAACACTGTTGGCTCATGTCCTATACCATGATGGGATATTAACCTAAAATCTAATTAATCTATGAATGAATTACGGTTCTAGAAACATACTATATTATAATCAATTTTAAGTGAGTTCCTAACAGAAGATAAGATGCAGAAAAAGCTGTAAAATTACCAGAGGTTGATAAATTCTGTTTACTATGACTGATGATTTTTATGGAGGATAATTTTACAATCCATCAAACTTTTGTCAGTTCAAGAATCATGCTGCCAAACGTATGCAGTAAATTAATTTTTAAATTTACATATTTATTAAAAATCTTATTGAAAACAGCAGGAAGTAAGCCTTGTTTGAATAATAAAATAACTTGTTATTCTACTGGAAAGAAAACAAAAAAACCCAACCAACCTTCTATTAAGATGATTTTATAGCAAGGCAATAATTATAAACAGCTACATGAATTAGTGAACCAAACAATGTATTAAATAGCCAACCCAAAATTAATCAAGAATTAAAAAAACTGTTGGAAGATAATAAAGTAAAAAATGTAATTTAAAAGCTGAGAAATTCGTGGCTGAGTTTCAGATGTGCTTGAGGACATGTTTGTTAACTCAGGCCCACTGGCAGGAGCTCCCGGATTCCCTGTGAAAGCATGGGGAGCTGCAGGTGCCTGCCTGCGTGGCTTCCCCGCTCAAGGTGCAGAAGAGGAAAGGAGTGCTAGCAATCTTCTTGTGCACGTGGCCCCAGGAACGTGCCCAGCGTGACGTGCTGCTGGCTCAGGAAACCATTCTGTGACCCAAGCCTATGCTTATTTGCACAGAACAGGAGTCCACTGTAAGAAGGCATTGCAGCTGCGCCCTGGGCGCCTCCTGCTAAAGGCTGAACAAGAACCATAGAAACATCTGCTGAACAAGGGAATAAACAGAGACAACAAAGGTGCAAAGACCATGGCGCCTGGTAGGATGTGGCATAACCATGAGGAGAGCAAGAGCTACTTCCCCACCATTTATACAAGGAAGGATGAAGAACTGTGCCAAAATGGTGGAGCTGGGAAGCATGGTGGTGTGTGGCAAGTAAGGCACCTCAGAGACCAGCTGAGCAGAGTTCTTGGCTGTGTCTACTTGCAAGGCCTCACTTCAGCGTTACCCATCAGTTACGTTATAAAGATTTTCTGCTTCACCTTTGACATATTACTCCACTGCTGTGATTCCTGTGCTGTCCATGTCCCACAGACATGCTCCTGGTACCAAAAAAGCACCAAAGCCAGGTCTCACGTCCTCTTTGTTTCCTTCCCTGGTCTCACCTCCACAATTGCTGCTGTTTTCTTTGACCACTACTACCACTGGGGCCAGACATTCACACTCTCACAACACCTACTTTGTGTATACAAAATACATAAGCCATCCTGCCCGCATCCAGAAACGAGACTTGTGTAACGATAACAATTGTGCTGCTTCACTTCACCCTCTCACTTGTCTCACGAGAGACTGGGGTCAAGAAACAGGCCTTCTCATTTGATATATGGATTATGGAGTACCTGGTGTATGTTCAAATACTGCAGTATGCCTTGTACCTGAGAGAATCCATGTTCTTTGGGGCATCTGCCATGGTTACCAGGAGAAAGCACTATGCCTGTGCTCGTGGTGACAACACCGAGAACAGAAATAGGCTAAGATTAGATTGAATATTTTAGCCTGTGGTCTAAAATATATCTTGACGGAAAATATATAGATTGTAACTAATCTCAAGTTTACCAGACAACTCAAGGATACAGTTCTGGGCTGTAACTCACTAACCGTGTGGATTAATCCAGAAAGAAGTGAGAGAGATAGGGCTACACGCAGGGAATAAGCAATTCATGTCATAAATGCAGATTGTACATGCTGTTCCTTTGCTCAGCTCTAAAGTATGATCAGAAAGAAACATTGTGAATTAAGCAGAGTAGTGCTGGGCACCAAGATGACCACTGCTAGAGATGCAGATGGAAGTTCCCACAGCCAGGAGATTTATGAAGTTTATTCAACTTGCCTCCTCACAAAATTAAAGCAGTGATATACACTTTGATTAATATACATGTCATTTGGCTGCGATCTGACGGGAATTTTAGTTAATTTATGGGTTTAGATTTGTTTGCTTCATCTTTTAGACACAAGTGCATCTGTTTGTGGCCATGAGAACCTCTATCCTACTTTGTGGTTCAGCCAGGCATACAAAACATCTCTCACTTGGATCTGGTAGAAGGCATTAGTGGCTGCAAACTCTCTGTGAGGGGCACAGCCTTGAAACTGAAAGGAGTCAAGGACAAGTGTGCTGGACAGATCTTTGCCTTTCCACCTTTGCCTTCCCTGGATACCAGCAAGGTTCAGGTTAAGCAGCTAACAGGATCTAAAAGGCTGGTAAACGTTTGTTCTGAGTCCACCTGGGCTATAAAAGTCCCCTCTTAGAATGAGAGGTGTTTTTTGACAAGGCTTTGGAGGCTTTTTCAGAGAAAGGAAGCACAGTGAAACTGGGAACCCCAGTTCTGTGGGGTCTGACCCCTCTGTCTGGCTGTGAGAAAACCTTTGTTGGGAATGATCAAAGAAGGAATTCAGTATGAGGAGCCTTGACAGGCTCCCATTCCCACAGTGGGCTTCCTGCAGTGACAGAATAATGCAGTATTTTTTGTATTGATTTTGCCACAATTTGTATATAAATAAAGAAATGTGTACAGCCATGTGAATGGATTTGTTGGACAAACGCTTTAGAAGATTTATTTACCTTAGCAATTCATAAGCGTTCCTGCAATATTAACGGTGCAAACCGTTGTGAGATACTGGTAATATAGAACATGTTCCATGCCAACAATACAGATTATGATATTGTTAATATAATAGGCCACTAGGAGGACTAAAATACAACTGGAATTCATGCAGACACACTATAGAGCTAATATGCACTAATTTTTTGAATGACCAAAGATGACACAAACAGGAAATTTGGATAAAGATATAGAACAAAGCAGTTCCCAGGCCCTACTAGCAAATGAATAATTTGAAAAGTGTTGCTGAAAATAAACAGGCATTTGATATCTATTGGAATACAAAAAAAAAATCTTTAAAGTGTGGATTTCTTTGATATTTTCAGGATTCCAATACTTTAAGAATGGAATAAAAATTTCCCCCATGTGCAGACCTTGTTAGGAGCCCTATATGGACAGCAGGACTGCTGAAGGTGGTGTAATTCTGCTCATGCAAAACTCTGCAGGATCAGGGTATGAATTTGTTTCTGACATTCTGAAAATTCCTCAGCAGAGGGGCGATGTGTTTGTGGTTAGCCCTTGTAATGCAAGATCCCATCTTGAGTAAGAATGCTTGATGAGAATATTAAGCGATAATGATTATTTGCTTAGCACTGCTATGGGCCCTTCAAAGCCCCAAAGCAGCCTGCTAACAGTACTGGATTAAATTCCAAATGCAGCTGGAAGGTATTATTTATATTCTTTATTTAAAAATAGGGAATTTAATAGCAAAAGAGGTTTAGCAATTTGGACAGTCAGCCAGAACATCACCCTGTCTCCACAGTCCTGCACTCTCAACCGCTAAGCTTTTTGTCACTACTTGAATATTTATATTTTACTTTGCAGGCAAAAAATTCTCCATGGAAAGTCAGAGGCCTGTATTGTTCTCACTAGAGAGCATCTGAAATGCTCATGAACATACCGGACCTGGCATTTTATCCAGTGTGTGTGGTAGTTAATCAAATGTTTTGCACTGACTTCAGTAGACTTTGGATCAGACTCTTGATGCATTAGAGAGATAAATTATTTAACTTACTGAGTTCTCCTAGAAACAAAATATTGAGCTGCAAACAAAGCTAACAAACACCAAATGGGATACCATCTGCTGCAATGAACAGAACATGACCAGTTTCCCCCCTGCTTGAGATTCTTCCAAAATACAATCTGAAATAGGTTTGTTAAACTCCCAACTGTCTCACAAAATTGGCTTAGCACAGGTTAGCAAATGCTAATGCCACCAGCAACAGCACGCCAGACTCTGACATATCAATTGGAGTTGTCTATGATTTTATTTCTATCGGACTTCCCTGAGTAAAAGCTCAGGGGTTTTCTGCTGTCAGAGCCTATGGAGCCTATGGAGATGCTTCTGTCCACGCCCTGTGTCCTAGGGCCTATGGACACCGAGTAGTTTCTGCCCCTGATTGCATATGAATGGTAATTATGTGTATAACAATGCATTCATAAATCTGGATTCCTCTATCCTTTGACATCCAGACTCCATGTTTTACAACCTTCTGAAGGAACAGGATACGGAGGCAAAAGAAGCTTTATCTCCCACTGGAATGGCAGGAGATACCTCACATTTCAGAGCTTTTACATTTCAAATCTGCATTGCATGTTTCCCGGTCTGGTAACTTTTCTGCATATACAGTGTCTTGGTGAAGTTTAGACACTCCTGTTATAAAAATGATCATAGAATATTACTGCATGATTAACATTTTAATTTGCTAATGCTCAGCAATATAACACATTCATATTTAATTTCATCATTCCCACCCACTTCTGCTTTACTCTTCATCCACTCAAATCCATCTGAGATCTTGTTTTACAGTATGCTTTACAGAGCATTCAATAACCCATAGGATACGTGAATACATAATAGGAAGTCAGAAAAATCACATTTAAATGTTTGACTGGCAATTATTCAGATAATTTTTCAAATAATCACTTGAGGTTTTATTTGCTGAGAGTAATACTAGTCTTAAGGCTACAGCTTTTTATAGTATGTAAAAGTTTTAGTGACTTCTATGAATGATTAGACAAAGAATGGAGTAATCCAGAGAAGGTGGCAGTAATGGGAGTGGAGATATCAGGATGTGTCTCAGTCACTGATGGGCAGTTCAGGCTGGGAGGACTCCAACATGTGCTATGAAAACTTTTATCACTCTTCTTGGCCTTTGTGAAAGATAATTAGACATTTAAATTACATAGCTATATCTTAAAAACTTCCCAAACTTCCCTGTGTCACTTATTGCTGGTAAGTCTGCTAAACCCCGTGTTTGTTTCTCCTGCCAAATACAAATACTACTTTCCATTAAAATAATAGGGATGCTGCACAAGGCCTGGAATTCATGTACCGGGGCCTAAAAATACAGTATGAAATAAAATATTTCACTTTAGGACTTGCTATAAAGTAGAGTGTTTGAGTTTGCAAAAAATATTTACCAATATTTTTCTTAAGGATTTAGACAATCTGTGTGTCATATTGCACAAAATCCAGTATAACTTCTCATTTAAATAAAAGGTGAATCACTTTGGGGAGATGAAAAACACTTATGGAACAAAATAAGCACCTGCAAATTATTTCAATATGATTTTTGCCAATATTTGACATAAAAGTTCCTTTCTTTCCAAACAGTATGTTGATTAGGATATTGTCTGTATAATAGGAAAAGAAAAAGCATTCTCTTAAAAAAAATATAGTTTGCTAACATATTTTCAGTATACTGACACAGTTCCTGCTACCATCAGCTGTGTAACTTACTCCTCACGTAGTCTACTCAGTATGGAACTCTCATACTAAAAGATCAGTCGTTTCCTACCCTTCCCTGCATCATGTTTGAGTGCTTTATGCAAAACATATCACTGTTATAGATGGGGAAGGGAAGTTTCAGCTGGAAAAACAATTCACAAAAATATTACAGCATTATTCATGTCATTTAGCTCTGCTAATCAAATGCTTCTCTTGGAGTCAAAACATTTTCCAGCTTCAGAAAACAAACAGCTCACTGAATACCTCTCTGCCCTACTGCTCTTATCTTGATTGAGTCAATCCAATGTTTATTGTATCCAATTTATTTTTTAGCTTTTTCTTTTATTACTAATATAATTTCTACCATTACAACAATTACACTACCTCACAAGCTTACTGATATATATCTTTTGTTGCTGTTAATGTGCCCTGAATTCCATTTTGGCCTACAGTATTATTATAATATTCCAATTCAACACAGACAGAAATGAAACCGAAAGCTTTATTTCCGAAGATGGAGGACTGAAGAGTGTCTGGTTACAAATGGCAGAAACACCGGTGCACTTTGGGCCACGCTGCAAATCACAGCAGCTCCATCTGTCAAACCTTTGAAAAACAGCCCAGAACATTTTTCACTCAGGGAAATCACTAGCAAATTATACGTTTATTCAACATGCACTTTTGGTTCTTATTAGATTAAAGGGTCTACCTATTCACACTTAAGAGCCACAGTGTCTATTAAATCCGTATGCAACCCCCAGTTACACAGGCAAGCAGACATGACAGCGCTCAGGCAAGTGTATCTGCAAGGCACAGCGCGGTGTGATGCGAAGATATCGGCGAGCAACCTGGGTGGGCTGGGACCAAACGCGGCGGGGTCTTACCAACACTCCGCTTATTTCAGCTACGCAGCCCTGCTGAGAAATGGCCCGGAGTAACCAGGCCAGAAGGAGCTGTGCTAACGCCGTGCCCAAGCAGGCTCACTGTAAATTAGCTCTGTACAGCTCTGCAGTGCTCTGGGCGTTCATATACGAGCAGTTTTGGACTGTTCCTCCAGGGACTCCAGCAAATGAGCTGCAGGACTTTGTGCGACATCTGGGCCAGTGTGTAATGTGGTTATGCAGCTCTACATGCCGAAAAGACAAGGTTCTCTCTGTAATTTGAAATTACTTGCTGAGATGGTAGGATATGGGATTTCTGCTCCAGTGATCAATTTTTTCCACGCAAAAAGGGCAAAGTTCTTCCCTCCTTACAGTGCCACAAGGGTTATATTCAGTGAGCACAAAACTCCAGCTGTGGCCACAGGACAGCTCAGTATGTTGCCTTAAATCAGACAAGCCCACACATCTGCACCTGGCACTCGACAAACCACACGGGCACACTTCACTCGGTGCTGTGAGTTATTTGGGGATTTAGTGTTACATGACACTGTGCCACAGGCTCTAGCACTGCACCTACATGCCAGTGATGCTTCAAGTCCTTAACTTTCCTCCCGTAGCTACAGCTTTTCACTTCCTCCGCATCTTCTCTCAGACTCACATCCAAACTATTCTCCTGCTAGCCTTGCACACCATGTGTTCTAAATGCCACGCAGCCTGCTGTACTATGCCAAAGACTTTCTGTCCCTCACCAATATCCAAATACTTTTTAAAAACTCTGTGCTCTGTGCTAAAAGATATTTGAGTTAAAATGTCGCCACCTACCCATCCCCATAAATACACTAACCAAACATAAAATAGAGAGAATTTTTACACCAGCTGGAGGGCTAGTCAGAATGGGATTTGGTGGCACAGCACTAAAACTATTGAGTCCATTACTGCTAGAAGGCGAACTGTATCAGCAGATAACAGCTTCCAGTTTTTTTAAGGTATGTTTTTCCTAAAAATATCCCTTGCATACCAGTAAAAAAGTTATTTTCTCTGGTGGACTCTGCCTTCCAAATGTCATTTTGCCTTGTCAAAGCCTTTTAAAAACTTAAAAAAGTTACGGAGAATGTTACCATCCTCCTTGCTGAGGCACTCTCCATTGCATGATTTTTTACTAAAACTCTCAGCAGTGTAAGAAGCCTCAGTTGTTTCACCTAGAAGGCACAGGGAGAGAAATGAGTCTCTGTATAACTGCAGCTTTTTATTGTTGCCAAGCTATTTCCTCAGGCGAACTGTAAGAAATGTTCTTCCACACTACACAACATTTCTTTTAAGTGATACACGTCAAGTGAGACTTAGGTCCCAGGAGACTGCCTAGCAGTCTTCAAATTGCTTGTTTTGCTGTCTCTTCACTTTACTTTTTGGAGGCAACTTTGATGGCAAGATACTAGAAACAATAAGACCTGATTAGGAATATAAGGCTCAGTAGCAGATCTCAGAATGTGAACTTGCCCCGTGGAGGGGAAAAAAAATGCAGAGATGTGGGATTTGTTGATGTCTGGAGACATCCTAGCCTATTTCTAATTTCACATTTCCCCACATGAGTTGATTCAGACTTGAGGCTAGAAAAAAAAAAAATTAATTCTGTACTGCTCCCATGGGTGGTATGGTAAAATCTGTTTTCTTATCAGATCATGCTCCCGTGGTTTTTGTCACTTATGTTGTCAAATACTCCTATAAAATTCCCCTGACAATAGATCTTACATCAACTCCGGTAATTACTCAGACAGTTTTTGCTTTGACGGAACAAGTATTGCATCATTCATCTGAGAATCAAAAACCTTTGATTAAATAGAAAGGAAGTCTCGCAGCCCCAAGCCTGTCAGGGGTAAATTCTATTGAGACCATTTTGACAAATGGAAGCATGTGTAGCTTAAAGACCCCCATACACACCACGTGCAGTGAACGGGGGGGCTGTGGGGCAGAGCACGGCTATTTCAGTAGTGCAGTCCATGCCCGGCAAGGCCTCGTGCGAGAGCTCTCAGTGACCTCCCCGCGGCGGTGGCAGACAGACGTGCCCTCGCCCGGCAGCACCCGCTCTGGAGGCAGAGGTCCGGGGCAGCTCCGAGTAAGCAGGCACGAGGGAAGCGAGCTCGGGGGCAGCCTCGCTCCGGCCGGGCTGCTTCAGGGCCGCCATGACTGCACTGCACTCCCACCCAAGCGGGCACGTCTGCGTGGCTTTACACCACCGTGAGACTTCTGGCTAGCCAATTTGAGCTGGAACTTCTATACACGCCCTCTGCTAACATGATGGGAGTTTTGAAGATCTAATACAAAAGCATAAATACAGTAAATGTTATTTTCAGTTTTTGTGACAGGGAGGATGAAAGGATATCTGATCCTGACTGAATTAGAACGTCTGGTTCTAGGCTGGCATCACCTAAAGTTCACATTAATAGACCACCTCCCTAAACATATGCAATGATTTGATATACTAATTCCTTACATGAAAGAAAAGCACGGATCTTAAACCACAAAAGACAGGTGTATGAGTCTGCAGACTTACTCCCTGTCTACAAACAGTACAATGGCAGTATCTTCCTTAAGATCTTAGGGTTCATCAGGGCTAGGAAAGGAAATACAACTGACTCCCTCCTCACCTCATTATCTTCCTCTTAGTTAATCCCGGCAAGCAAAATAGCAAATAGGAGGTGAGGTTTCTCTGCTTGATACACAGTAAACTGAATTATACAATCAGTACACAGAAATCCATAATGAACTAATTCCTGGATTTGATCCAGCCCATCTAGGCACTTTCTGTTATTGACAAGAGACCCCTTCTATCTTCTATTACTTTCCAATATAATAATTTGTAGGAGCTGCTTGAAATTCTGTATTTGCAGTAACTCACACATTGTACAAAACAAGCTAAGACCTAGGTCATCTAGAGCATTCGCTGTTTTCTTTCTGGTTGTAACATGAGACAGGTATTGCTGTCCCAAATTTACAGACAGTGAAACTGAGATCCTGAGACCAAGAAGCTAGCCAAGTATCACCCAGTGCTGCCCCAGCTGCAGGAACTCTTGTTATTATGAAAGTATAAGCACGGTAATTATTTAGTTCTCACCTGAGGGTGGAGTGAGATGCAGTTTCACTCTCTAAAACACAAATGGTAGCTACAATAGCTGCTTCTTACTAGTTCCCCACAGAGAAAAGCTTAGGGCAACGTTCATCTTGCTAACTTTAGGTTGAAAGTTTGGTACTCAGTATAAGCTAGCCACGTAGCCTCCCTTTCTCTGGTCGAAGCAAGGAAGCAAGTAGTTCCAGAAGTCAATACCTCCTTTCCACTTTAAAGTCTTTCGGGTGCAGCCCTTCCCAACTGCTATTTGGACCCCAATCATTATCTTAGGCTTTTTCACACGTGATAAGCAGAATCCCTCCCTAACCATATATGATGTGAAAAAAATTAGTTCTCTGTGAAAGCAGAGTGCATGCTGTCTCCCTGGAACTACTTCAGACTTTTAAATACGGACAGTCTCTTTTAAGAGGGGCTCAATTTAAGAGCCTAAGGGCTTCTCTCCTTCAGAGAGAATAAGGTACCTTCATAAAGTGCCTCAGAGAACCCAAGTCAGGCACATAAACTTTGCTGGCACGTTCTCCAAGAGCAGTGGAGATGAACAATGCAAAGTGCCCAGTGTGCTGCCAATTCATACCCTAGCTCAAGACTTACTGATCTCTGTTGGAGATGGGATGTAAGCAGAAGCAGCACATCCCTTTCTCTGTTTTCCCCTTACTCTTGTTTAGTGTAGCCTGCAGAGGTGTCTAGGCTGCTGTAACGATTGCTGTAACTCAGGAATGCTGGAGCATCCTCTACAGTATCGGCTTAATGCTCTGGGATCCTTGAGGATGGCAAGTGTTGAGCAGTTACCAAATCTTCCTACTCTTGTTTCTGGTCGTTTTGTGGATATTCCCTTCTGTTAATACGATGCATTAGAATGCTTATGAGCACAATGAGTCAATCATACAGCATTAACTTCCAATCAGCTTACTCAGCTGTAAAAAACCATGAGTTTATCTGGGAATGCCGCCACGTCATTCCCATTTGTAAGTGCAGCCAAACCAGCAGCAACTTCTCTAATTTTTCCTGTGTTTGCCAGCAAGCTCTAATACCTACTTGAATCACAAGACACGGTGATTCGAGCATTTGATTCTCCTTCATGAATCATCTGTACAACACATACAAACTCTGCGGTGTTGAATAATACCATAACTTCACATTGCACATGAAGGCACAAGCCTCTTCCGTTAAATGAGCCCCCTAGTTAAATTGCTGATGTAGTTAACGCTGTAACTGTGCCAGAAATGCCAGATTTCTCAACTATGTCATCACAACTATGGGAAAACAAGAGGATTTAGAAACCTGTGATGGGTACCAACTCCTTCCATAAAGGATCTCTTCTTTAAAGTGCGCAAGGCATGCCTTGAAATACAAGCATGCCTTGATGATGACTCAAATTGCTAATATATAGGGACAACAGAAAGCATGAAGAGCTGTATCACAAAAAGTATGTGAGGGTTGGTTAAGGACAGAGAAGAAAACACATTTTTTATGATGCTTTGGGATCTTAAGGACGATTAAGTAATAAAATCCTTGACCAACTCAGTTACTTATCCCAGGGAAGAAAGAAGACAATAAAAGGTCTTGTGTTGGTTCTCATTTGATCATAAAATATTGATAAACAATGGGCCTGGTTGAGGGAAATTTACCTTGTTTTCCTAATTCTTACAAGAAAAAATAAACGACTGAGCTTTTAAAGTCTAAACAGTAAATTAATTGAAATGTGAAAAAATTCTTTCATTGCAAAAATATGATAGCAATCACAACGTCAGCAAACTGCTCAAGGCACTACCAGTTACTGCTACAAGGAAGAGGAACAGCTGTTTGATGCAGGCCTCACTGGAGTTTTGCTGAATAGGTGTCTCCCATGGGGTGAGTGCAGTGGACTTCACATCAGGTGCTGCATATGTTTTATTAAATCAGAAAAGTTTCTGTTTAATTAAAATTAATTCAATTGATACATATAAAAATATTGTTTCTAGTTTTCAAAATCCTACATGAGAAAAATACACCATGGATGCTAATTTAAGTGGAAGTTTTATGTCCATGACTCAACGCATTTTATTCCTTTCTTTGAAATTGTGATTTGTTTTTCTTGTCCAAAATTCTGCAGTGTACAAAAGGATGACTTTTCAGAATATGTTTCCCACGTCAAAATAAATGTAACATCAAATTGGTCTTAGTGCCAAGAGGATTTAACCAGGATGCTGTTTAAGACTCAGCAGTTAAGAAGCTGGAACAATAAATATTTCTCCTTTCAATGTGTAAAAGCCTTTTTCTGATTCCTCAAACTGTCCATTCAGTGTCCCTTTGTCACAGTAATTGCCCATTGGTTGTTTCCCTTCTGAAACTCCTTCTGTGCAGTACTTTTTGCTGCTAAAACTTGTCGTGTATATACTTTGGGGGTAATGCTGGTGAATATGTTTGGTGACAAGGAGACAATTCAAATGACAGAAGCCTGGGTTAACAGAGCTTCCTGCCAGAATGGCTCATTAGAGCTCCCAGTCTGAAGCCACTGCCGTACTGGTGCCGTACAGTCCAATTTAATTGGGTTGAGGGACTGATACAGCACACCGCTCTTTCGACAGGCAGCATAAACTCATTCTGCCCATCATGACACTCAGTTGTGTTTATTTTTAAAGGCTTCACACACACCATTTGGGAATGAAATTCAAAGCACATAGCATTTCCTTTTTCAACATGCCAAATATTCTGCCTGAAAGCTGGATTTCCCCCCCCGCCTCCCTCAAAATTTATCTGTTTGAGTTGTTTGCTGCAAGTGCCTCAGTTTCTGGTGTGTCCCCCCCCTTTTTTTTTTTTTTTTGGTGGGTAAAGTTCCAGATCACATAGTTCTATTTTAAACAGACTGTGGATCTTCTTGGGTTGGACAAATTACAGCTCAGAAGAATTTGCCATGGTGGTTCAAACAAGGAGTGCAGGGCAACCTGCTTTTCATGGTTACTGCTTCTCGTTTGTCATTCTGAAAAGTTTAATACTAATAGGCAAATCTCCAGTGCTTTATTGAGCTTTCACTGTTCACCGAGAGGCAATGCTGTTTTGAGAGCTATTTCAGATCCTCAAAAAGTAATCTCAAAAGGCCCCCAATGTAATGCATGAAAAATGCTAGTGCTGAGTTATACCTGTTGCCTTCTAGCTTAATGATGGATTTTTACAAGGATCCTGAGGCTATTTCATTGAGTTTTGTTTAAGTTTTGACGCTGATTGGGCACATCGCAGAGATGTCATATACAAGAAATGCACAAGAAGAGTGAATTAAAAGTAGATGCAACTCTTAGCCACTTTTCTATAGTAGAACCAAACTTAACTGCTCTGTTAATAGCAAGAGAGCTTGGCAGAACTTATTTTTATATATTTATATATACACACATACATATGTAATTCCTTTAACCTGCATAATTAACCTATGAATGTCTAGATGTTCAAGATGAGAATTAAGTGGATGCGCAAATTATTTTCTTTCATCCATCCTTTTTAGTACTCTTCTGCTACTCCTCTTTTTCCCCTTCCTTTTGTTCTTCCCAACTAGGAAGCCAGATTCTTTAAAATTGGTCTTTCTAATACAACCCAAATATATTCAAACTGAATCATATTCTGAGTACTAGTGAAATTTTGTTGATTGGGAAATGAGGCAGATACATTTCAGGATTCTTCTTTTGAAGTTTGTGAGTCAATTTATTATTCAGTTAAGCAGGGCTTTCATGCCAGCAGAGCTGGAATAAACAGGGGCACTGCCAATTTGTTCCACACATTCCTTCTGCCCATTTGGCCAAGATTCCTGAAAGCTCTAAGACTCTAACTTTGGTTAATCACCTCTGAAGTTACAATGCACAGTGATTTTCTAGAGCTGAAAACTGGGGTCTTGGAAGGGATGAAAATTCTTTTTCACGTATGAACTACACCACTATGCTACAAAACAGCAGCTCATTCATTATTTTCTGCTACCACCTTTGTTTATACTGTAACATACCCAAAACGTGCTGAGTGCTACACACAGAAACAAAAGAGCTTATATTTAAAAAGAAGAGCTGGGGAAAGAGATGGAACATGGAGGCAAAATGATTACAGTGGATCATGGCTGGGTGGCTCTATTTTCAAACAAATAGGCTAGTTAAAGCTAAGGAGAGAAAAAGTGAAAAGGAAGTGTGAGGGTGAGTGAAGGCATGAAAAAAGAGGAGGAAAAGAGCAGGTTGAGGAGTTGCTTTCCAGGGTTGTTGAGACTACATTATGTCAGGTTGAATGTTTTTAGACAGAAACAGCAAGTGGATTCACAGTTTAGCGTCAAGACCCACCAACCAGATCAGGATTGATCTTCATCAAAATAATGTTTACAACCCTCAAATCACGAGTTCCAGAGCTAAACCAAGAGTTATTTTTTTAAAAGAGACCAGAAAATACCTGACTTCTACAACATAATTTCAGGAATACTACTTCAGATGTTTAAGTCATTTACTACTTACGTATTATCTAACCATATGTGAAGGAGCAGCCTTAAAAGATAAATTCTGTGTTTTCTCGCTAGCTTTAGATTTGAACTCCTCTCTAATGGCAGAGTGCTAGTCTAGCCTGTCTCTACTTGTCAATTTTGGAAGTCTAATTCTGTGACAAGTGAGCATCAGAATGTAACATTCTGTTCTAAAAGTATTTAGATCTTTACTCTTCTGCAGGTTTTTCAAGTCTGCCTGGTTTTTGTAATCAATCAACACTGAGGAAAAAAGAAGAGGCAAATAAAAATAATCATGAAGAAAATGAGAAGTAATATAAAAATCACAGTAACTCACACTTGGGCTCTCCTTGCCCTTGCTGTCTTTACTGGAAGCTCCACTCAGCTGCTCAATTAAACTGTAATGTGTTAATTGTTCAGGTCCATGCTCTCCAAAATGGCCATAGAGACTGTGTTGGTATAAATCCAAGATTGACATTGGGTTCCCCAGAAATGACTTTCTCTGATTTTGTTTTTCCTGCTCAGCTGTAAGAGGTATTAAAAATAATATCATTACGGCATATTTAATTGATGAAATAGATTGTAATGTAATGTTACAATTTTTAAATGCATTTCAAATGTTTCAAGGTATCTGGAATTCAGTGTAATAAAAGCATTAAAATACTAGCTCCTAACTCTCCAATCTGTGCATATACAGGGGACTGTTCATACTCAATATTCAAGGTGAAGGAGATGGTATGAGACAGCCAGAATTAATTTTCTTTCTTTTTTAATTATAGACCAGATGGTTAATTTGGAGGGATCGTTCTACTTATTTATTTGCTGTAAGTTTTTGTTCTTCTGTCTTATTAACCTTACATGGCAGATGTGCTAAGTTCCCTTAGCATGTCTTTTAGTTTGACTATATTCGATAATTCTTTCCTTTTCACTTCATTTTTAGCTAATGAATACAAGAATATAAAAAAAACACTACTAAGGTAAGAAACAGGTCCTACCCATTTGTTATAGATCCTACTGTAATACAAGAACAGTAGGAATAAACCCTCAGTTTCCAAAGTCCAAGGCTGAAAACTCATTCAGAAGGTCAAAACAAAACCAAAGAAATCTCGTGCAGCTTCATGAAAACACACGGGTGACAGAGGCTTACATGATCATTAGCTTCTATCCTCACACTTGTTACTCAAACTTCAACTCTACCTTATAAACTATAGCATTAGAAAAGCCTCTGCCTCTGATGCCTCCAACAGTTGCATCGGGATAAAATCTTCATGGAGTTGGAATCAAAACATTTTCATGGTTGAAATGGAAGAACCTGGAATGTTTGGCTTATTCCCTGCTAGTCTACTGACCTTCTCCGTAACACTGGGCAATGTACTGGGAGTCTCACCCAAAGCCCACTAAATCAGTGAAGGTCTTATCATTGACTTTTAATAGCCTTTGCATTGGCACTCAGTCTCTCAATCTTTCTGTTCCCTGCTCATAAACGGAAAATTAAAACTACTCCAACATTATAATTGTGCAAGCAGTGAAAGTTCATTAATGTTTTGGGGACTCATCTAATAAATATAATTATCTACACATATAAAAATATTCTCTATGAATTGGTTTGCTGCAGCCCCTGCCTCAGCCTCATGTGGATGCTTTGAGGTTATATCACTTGTGTGCATAAAGAAGCTAAAGTCTTTGAACACAGAAGGGAATCAAGTATTGTTATTAATACAATGTGAGAACTGCATTTATAGGTCACAGAACAGAAATCCTGGCCATAAGGAATGACCATAGAGGAAATACTTTTGCAATAATGCTTTATAATTTTCTTTTCTATTTGTCTCAATCACAATCATGAATTTTAGTTCTGTTACTAGCCCAAAAGTTAGGCATATACACAAAATCAATGATTTGCTATGTAAAATGGTGACTTCATGTCATGGTTAGGTATCATTAAACTTGGAATCTGCTGACATTTAATGCAACTGCCGATGCACAATAAAATCCTTTTTTTGCAATTTGTGATCAATACAGAAAAAAATGCTTATCTACCTCTTTAACAAAACACATCTTTCTTGTATTAGAACATGATCTGTAAAAAGCAAAATCTGTAAAAAGAAGTGTTTATGGGCAGAGTTAAATGACTTGCAACATTTCATACAGATTAAAAATACAAAGTCACAGCGGTAATGTAAATAAACTGTCCTAGCTTCCTACTCTGCTTGCTGTCTGGTGGAATCACAAAAAATGGATTAGCTCTGTAAATGCCAAATGTTTAAGTCCAACTCCCAGCAGACACTAAAGAGCACAGTATGTCTGCCGACAGTATGTAGCCATCCACGGCATTTTTAATGCATTCATCACTGCGGTATCCACTGTAGGTGCTAATCTCTGCTAGGTCAAGCTCACTGCTGTGCAGAGGGTCAGCACAAATCCTATGAATCACTGAAGTACTGCTTAAGCTCTCAAGGCTTCAGTGGTGCTGAGACCTTGCACTGGCCTTTGCACTCGCCAGAATTTATCTCCTGTAGGGAAGCCATCGGCTGCGTAGGCAAGCGTACGAGCCACACTCTCCTCCCCCTCCCAGAGGGCACACATCTGCACTGAAAGGTGGCTTGCAGCACAGCAAGCTGGTGGTAAAGACAAGACAGCAATTTCTTGGGTTATTAAACACACAGAAAACTATTATCTCAAGAAATTCACTTAATGTGTTTCTATCTACCAGAATCCAGTAAATTCCAAATTGTCATCAATTCTTGCAAAAGGGTTTGATACTGGAAAATGTGAGAGAGACTTCACTATGGCACCATAACCAACATCACTTAGATACAGAGGTTGGAAAACTATGGCCTTGATCATTGTGTTATTTCAACTGGCTAATATAATTAAAAAGAAAAAAGGGAAGCTATCTTTGTAGCCACCTTTTAAATTTTATAATAATGTAACAGAAGACTTCTTTTTACTTACACTGCAGGGATTTATGCATAAAAACCTGCAAGTTAAACCCCTGCTAGCAAAAAAAAGACAGGAAAAAAAGATACACACATAGAATAAAAAGCAAAAAGTAATAAAAAGCTAATGGAAAATTAGACTGAAGTAAGATCTGGGGTTAGAAAGTGAAAACTAGACAGTAAGTTCAATGAAGGACACTATTTGCTGCTGAGTCAGAGTGGAGATGAGGGATATATATTTTTATGTACAAATTTTCAATTACCTTGTTTGTTGTTCTTTGTTAACTCTACGAAAGTCTCCTCTGCAGTTCTAAAATACTTTGTTTCATACTCTGGTTCCGGCTCAGTGTCACTGCTGCTTGCAGAATAAGTACACACTCTCAGAGCTTTGTCCTGTACAAATAAGGGTATTGCAATCATTCAGATGATGCATATATATCAAAATAATGCCAAAGATTATTAGGAATAGAACATTTTATATTCACCATGCAGTGTAAATGGATAGTTCAACTGGAAAAAAGTCTGCATTACCAGTTCAACTAACTAATTCTCCTTCAAGTAAGTAATCATCAGTCTGACATGGGGGAAAAAACACATTCTTGTCCTGCTAAGTTCCCTGACTTAGTCTGGCAGAAACAGCCCAGATTTTCCCAGTTTTTTCACTATACCACTGTTTTCAAACCTACCAACATTTTCAGATAAGTTCATCCATCAATTTAAATTCTAAAACTTCTCAAGTATGTTTAATACAGTGTGTTTGTAACATGCAAAATATCACACAACAAATCGTTTGCTGCTAGCAATTCTAGAGATTATTAGGATGGCCAGTAGACAATACTCATGCTTTCTACACCAGTAAATCCTAAATTCTTCCTAAATTCATGTCCCTTGTCCTGGCATTTACATTGCATTGGAGAGCCCTTAAATCCCAGCTGATTCGTACCCCATTTCTCTTCAGAAAGCAACACTAAGGGTTTTCTTCTGGGAGTAAAGAGGAATGCTGACAGCTCTGGACAGCTTCCAGTCATGGAAGGCCTGAAGGTGTAAACCTTTCAGGAGCAGCAGCTCAGTACAATAAACCCCACAAAACAGGTATGGGGAAGCTAGGCCTGATTCTGCTCAGTTAGTGGCATCTAGAGGTACAAATACCACCTACTATCCTAACCCCAATTGCCTAGCAGCAACTCAAAAGAGTTTTTCATTCTGCTTTTCAAAGAGTGATATTTCCCCATCTTCCCATCCATGTTGCATTTTTGAACTGATGCAGAAGGACATCCATTTGATAGGAAGCACAAACTAGCGGAGGGGTGATCAGACCTGATGATACCTGCATGTAGTCAGGTATGCTCAACATTACCCGCAGAACTGGGAGATTGCCAGTCAGCTGTAGTCCAGAGCCGCTTAGACACACTCACGTGCCAGCTACACCCACGCTGACCTTCTGACTCTTAGGCAGACTAATTAGCAGTAACACATGTATTGTGTTAAGATGGTTTTGGGACTGGAGGTGGTCAGTCATGACTGGCTCAAGGTGAAGACCACACGGATGCGGTTATTACTTGGAAGCCAACGTTATTGCACTACAGAGGACTCACCACCAGTTTGACAATGACATACAAGACAAGCAAGTTTATCTCTCAGCTTCTGTTCTAAATACTCAGAGCATGGGCCATATAAAAATGCAAGATACAGCAGTCATGCAGACATGGACAAAACAGACACACAAAAAAAGTTATGCAACAAAATGTTTTTAGCCTCTTGTAATTTAAGGCTTATTAGCTAGCTGTGTCTGATAACTTCCGTGCTTAACGCCCACTTTCTTGACAAAGTTTTTTTCTCTCTTTGTTAATCTGCTGATCCTGTACTTCTCCTGGGGCTTGACAGCCTGGCATTCCTGAATATGAATAACTTGACAACCATCAGCAGTAGTTTTTACGCAGGTATATGCATTTGTCTGTTTGTTCTTTCTGCAGTTTTCATTAAAAGATTGAAGGACAGACAGATCATTGCAAGGATTAACCAAAATCACAGAGAAACATGTAAGAAGAGTATTTTCCCTTTCACAATACTTTCACAGCACATCTGCTCAAATGCTTATATTACACAGCCATAGGGACAAGGAAACATAGGCTTGGGGGAAAAAAAACCCAAACATCCAAAACTCATGGAAAGTAAACAAACAAGATCAAGTTTCTTGAAGAGAAAAACAGGGTAAGAGGTCTCCATTTCCTTGTCTATAAAATGCCTGTAAGGATTTTAATTAAAACATGTCTGTAAACCATGAGGACAAAGTATTTTTGGGTGCTGTATTATTATTGTTAATAAATAATGAGATTGCAAATGAAGGGCAAGAAAGTAAATGGAACTATTAGATTGCTAGTTACTCTTCCCACTATATTAAAAACATTCGCTATTTCTGATTCTTTACACCACAATACATATCTCATTTAACAGGTGACACTTCTTAACTGATACCTTTGTTTTAGTAGTTTTCTTGGTGGTCCACTCTGGAAGAACTTTTCTGTTTTCCACAGTTTCTTCAGTATGCTCTAATGAGGCAGAGGTCACAGAACTTGGTACTTGTTCACTTCGTTTTGCAAGGTTAATTATTCCTGAATTAAGCAAGACATTATTTAAACTGTAGGTCTCATCAGCATCCTTATGACAGTGTTTCAATTATAATTCAGAAAAACTGGGGGCAAGTCATGGTACTTTCATTATGTCAAATAATATCTTACTACTGAAAGGAATAACTTACTAACTTAGTGGAATCATTCTAACAACTACAGCGGCAGAATTTGATCCAAAGCCTTTTCCAGTTAACAAGAGAAGAGGAAGGCATGGATTTAAAGTCCTCTAATAGTTTTAAAATATATACTCTTTTATATAAGAAACAACATTCAATAACTACTCCTAGGCATTATAGGATCTGCTTTGCTATTTTATGTTCTCAGAGAGAGAACAGTCTGTTAACATAAATACAATTAGAAGTACCTTTCTAGCAGAAATTCTCAATCAGCTAGTCTTTTTATTTGCTATATTTGCACTATGCAAAATCAGAACAGCAAAGAAGATATATGGCACATATGAAATAAAGTGATAATTGTAATTTGGATGAGAAAGTGAGGGAGAGAATAATGGAATGAAAATATTCTAGTAAAGAATGAGTTGACCCCACCATTTGATGTATACTACTTTTTTTTTAACATCTTTTCATGACAATTTAATTAAGATACAAACCTTACAAGGCTGGCGCAGTGAATATTAGCATTAAGATCAGAACAATTGTACTACTACTGACTTCTTATGAAGCAATTCAATGCTTGCAGTTTCTGTTCAATTTGTTATAATGACAGTGTTTAATCATGGACTCGACTCTGTAGCGTACTGCTGAATTGAGGTCACACATGTGGCTATTCAAGCATGTAGCATATAATCTATAACTAAGATTTCTCTTCTGAACCCTTCTTAGCTGTACCATTAATTAACAGTACATTTATTTAAAAAATACTAAGTATTAAAATATCTTTTATTTAGCTTTGATTTGAAATGAGCAGGGAAGTCTGCAATGAAGCGTACAATGCGTGTTTGTAGTCTATTATACCATTACAATAGTGGACTGGGAACATTGCTAATCAACTAAGTTCTAAGATGTTTAATTAGACTTCTTCTGTTATGCATCTTACAAACATATAAAAGAGGCTTCCTTCCTCCTAGTTTCAATTTTATGTTGGGCCCCTCACTACAAGAAAGACATCGAGGTCTTGAGAGTGCGTCCTAACAAGGGCAACGAGACTTATGAGGAGTGGCTGAGGGAACTGGGGTTGTTTCACCTGGAGACAAGGAGGCTGGGGGGAGACCTTATTGCTCTTTACAGCTACCTGAAAGGAGGTTGTAGTGAGATGGGGATCGGTCTCTTCTCCCAAGCAACAAGTGATAGGACAAGAGGAAATGGCCTCAAGTTGTGCCAGAGGAGGTTTAGATTGGATTAGGAAAAATTTCTTCATGGAAAGGGTTGTCAAGCACTGGAACAGGCTGCCCAGAGAAGTGGCTGAGTCCCCGTCCCTGGAGGTATTGAAAAGACGTGTAGATGTGGCGCTTGGGCACATGGTTTAGTGGTGGACTTGGCAGTGTTGGGTTAACAGTTGGACTTGATGATCTTAAGGGTCTTTTCCAACCTAAATGATCCTATGATAATACACATCGGCTCATTAGCAGAACACATATTTGGTGGCCTTAACCTACGCTTAAACTTGGTATTTAACCTTACATGCTGATTACATGGAATCTCTCTTACAGAGTGATACAGATTTATGTAAGTTAAACACACAACTTTTACAGGAGCAATAATACTTATGCTGACAAAGTGCTAACAACCATAACCCAAATAAATCCATGACATTGCATTTGGTCACGATAAACCAATACTCTTCTCCACAAAACCAATTACTTTCACTGCATTTTGTACCATATCTATCACGCTGACTATAAAAAAATGCCCTGTTATAAATGCTGTATGTAACTATTTCTAATGTTATTGACATAAATAATACTAACTCAAAAACCTTCAAAAATGTTTATAAATGGTCAGTATGCATTTATAAAAAACTGCAGAGTTCAATGGAACTATTTACTAACACAAAGCTTTTTGTTGCAGCTTTGCTGGATAGCCAGTTCTTTTATTCCTTTATCAGCTTTTGTTTCACAGTTTAAACATACAAGTAGCTGCTAAGTGAAAGTAAGGTATTTTATGTTCATATATATAGAAATGATTTGTATAACGTAGTAAAGTAATGAGAGTCTTGTTTGAGGTCAAGGCCATATATTCGTCGGGACAGAATTTACGCATTGAGGCCAAATGAGTCCTTAGTCCAAATCTGGTTTCAAAAGCAAGTCTTTATGAATATCTTTTCCACGTCACAACATGTCTATGCTTTGTATTGTGCCACAAAGTCTGATCCTGAATATTGCTGAACATCTGCATTCTTATTCAAGTCAAATTCCAAGGCTGGCATATGTTTTTTCTTCAAGTACTGTTTCTTGAGAAAAGGATTTAAGTACTTAACACATTTTTCTCCCTCAGATAAGCACTATGTGTAACAAAATTTCCATATGGCTCAGGTCACAAACTTGTTAACCTTATGCATTCACAAAAAGAATATCTTCTGCTCTGCATTTAACATTTCTGTTATCAACTGTCATTATTATAAGACTTCTACTAATCAAAACAGACGTTGAGGCAGAAATAATGTGATTTTCAGTGTAATTGACATTTTACCTGAGGAAGCTGGTTTTGGAAGGCGACTTTGAAAAGGTCGAATACCTTTGGCAGTCATGGCCGGATCAGATGTTGAGTGACTAATTATGCTTTCCACAGACTCCTGGCTCTTAGCTGTTGAAGGCACTTCTCGCTCAAGAGTTTTGGCTTTTACTGAAGGAGCCGAAAGAAGAACTTGCTCAGGCGGTGCAAGGACTTCTCTTTCCAAAGTTGATTCTTGCTTAGAAACGTGTCGCCCTGTAGATCGGTTCCCTGAGTCGGGGAGGGGGAAGGTTCCAATCCCGCTGTCCAGTGTCCTCATCTGGCAGCAAGACTCTAAGATACAGGAAAACTGTGTGACGGGGTGGAGCTAAAGGTGTTGCTGGTATTTAAAAACAGTGAAAGGGTCTACGGGAAAAAAGGGCATCTTCAAGGGGAGGTTTCAAGGAAAGAAAAACAGTTTGCATTTCGTGAGTATGCTGTTACCTGTCATTTGTATGCTTTTGACACAATAACATCTATCTAACTGAATACAACGAAATACCATTTTGAGGTGCAATTAAAACTAACAGATGCCAAAACATTGAAATTGGCCTGCTTCAGAGTTACGGTGTGATAATGAATAAGAAGGGCATGTCCTAGAAAGTGATTACAGCTGGAATTTTACCATTATTTAGCTTGAAGGCCCACAGAAAGTCTGGAGAGTACCAATGTGAGGAACTGAGCAGTGTAATGTATTTCTTCCTACATAAACCCACACTCCACAAAAGCTTGTCCTCTCCATAACTCTGCTTTCTTAATTGTTTCTCTCACAAGAAGGTGTTAATCAAAATGGATCATCTATTCTTAAAGAAAGTTAAGATCTACAGAACTTCCCTGAGATAACCATCTCTCAGAGCATCCTGAAAAACTTGGATAGCAACAGCCATGCCTTTGTTTACCTTGTTACGTTCTGGTGCTGCACACCCCACTTTGGGTAAGCACACACTCTCCCCCACAATGCCAGACAGGGATACCTTAAGTACTTGGTTTGGAAGCAGTAGGGTCACACATGGCCCTCCAGTTTACTCATCCTACTGGAAAGGTGCTCTACTAACCATGGAACAGAGAAAGATGCAAGTGTAGATATGTGCACATTGCTATTCTAGCAACTAAGATGTAACAGCACCACCCTGCCCTGTCATTTTCTATCGGTTGCCAGAGACTTGCCTTTTGTTTGTATAATGAGCAAACAATATCGAAGGGACTATGATGGCAAGGTCCTTCTGAGAGGTATAAACACCAAAGAGGGAATTTCAGCACTAGTGGCTGGAAAATGAGCCTAACTTAGGTTAAACATCTGGAAACATCCTTTGGCAGTAAGACCTTCAGTCTGTGGCACACACTCCCGAAGTAAAGGAATTTCCTTTGCTTTGAACAATTTAAGACTACACTGGATATAAGATATACCGCAATGAACAACTGTACTCTAGCAGGAGATGCAGAATATGACCCAATATATCTTTTCCAGCTCTATTTTCTGTGTTCCTGAGTATTGATTTTTTTTAAATGATATGCCCATTTGTTATTTAAGTCTGTTGTAGTTAGCAGTCCTGTGTCAAGTCATTTTCGTGATTTTTCCCTCTGCAGTGTTTCTAATACTCTCAGAAATTTGGAAATATTTCTCCTCCACGGGCTTTGCCTATTTGTTTTTGAAATAAGAACATTAAAATGGTCATTTTCTGTTAATATCTCAATCTCAACGGGCCTTATTTTATAGCAAGAAACTACTTACAGATAAATTAAAGGTCTATTTATGTTTCCCGGTCCTTGTCAAGAGAAGCAGTCTATATTTACATGGTCCTCATTAACTTATCCTTGTCACTTAGGATCAAAGAAAGACTGAAAGTCATACCGAGCACATTTACCTTACAGGGCCTAGCTGAGCTGCCAGAGCAAAACAAACTACGCAACAGGCAACTCTGGTTTCTCTCACACAATTACTGCATCCCAATTAATTCTTTCCATAGGTATAAGGAGATAAGGTGTGGAAGCCACGGCTAGCTGGCAACTATGTTCCATCACATTTTTGAGCTAATGTGCCATAATAATTTTAGAAGTTGCTGAAGGTTATCCAGGAAATGTGAAAAAGAAAAGAATTATATTTGGTTCTGCTGTGTCAAAGGGAGGTATCCCAGCCACTGAACCCTCTTAGTCAGTTATCCTTCCCCTAAGATATTTTTTGGTTTGGTTTTGAACAGTAAAATACCTAACTAGAAGTGGGTGAACTGTTCCTCTCAGGATATAACAGAGTGGAGAAAAGTCAGTTAGATTGCTAGGTGTCTGCCCTTGCCATTTACTCTGTAGATAATCAAGTTTAAACAGTGTGTTAGCTCATGGACAAGCAATGCTTCAACTAAAGACTATCAGTGATAGAGTTAGCAAATAAAGAAAAATATAGAATAAGAAAGGACTTCCATTAGATGTCTCTTAACCAGAAGAAAGACATTTGTGCAACGCTGTTATGTTGGAGAAGCAGAGCTCTTCATCAGAGACATGGAGTAAACTGGAAGTACCACAGAAAAGAACACCCTGAAAAAAAAAAATTTATCTGACGAGTCTCCCCTCTACTGTCTCTATGGTTAATGCTGGATCTGATTTTGCAACACAGTTCCACAGGGACTCTGAATGATTTTGTAGCACTGTTTCCTTTTTGAGCATTCTCTAAGAAACCTGAAAGTCATTCCCTCCTAATTACTACAGGAAAATTAAGGAAACTTAAAATGTGTACCACACAGCAAAGCTACACCTTTTGCTCAGGGCGAACTGGAAGATGAACACTATTTTAACTTCTAAGGTCGTGTTTCTTAGAACGACATAAGGATTTGTCTTGCCCAGTTACCTTGTGAATGTCTAGGACTGAACCATGAAAGCAACAGCATAAAATCAAGAGAAATGAATACTGAGGGCCATACTTCCAAGAAAATACAGTCTTCTGCTGTTCCCAAAATAATTGGGAGAGTGATGGAGGAGCACACCTGCAGTGTCACATTTAATTAAAAGGAAAAACAGTTGTAATCAATTGTAGCCTTCCATCATAGAGACTTTATCCATGATAAAGGAAATACACCAGGTGGAAAACAGATTTTTAAAACAGCTCACTAATTTTTAATTCTGAACAACCACAAAAGGGCCTTGCTTTCAAAGTGCTCAAAGCTCAGCAGCTCCCATTGTGACACTTAAAGACAGGTTTTTGAAAAATCCGGTGACTCAACTATGTTGAGCAATCCTTTAAAACCCAGTTCTAAATCCACAGAGTACACCACAAAATTCTCTATGGATGTTAATTTTTCACTAATAGAAGTAACTAATTCACCCCTAAAGCAATATTATACAAATCAAAAAGCATCTCTCAGAACAATTTGTATTACTGAATGAATGAATATACATTATCTTGTGTTGTTTTTAAACTTTTATGACGCAACTACAAAATAAAAAAATGTTACACATCTCAGTGACAGCTTTCAAACTGAACTGTTCATGGCCCATCTGATTTCATCAGTTGCACTGACACTTCAAATGGCTTACCAGCGAGAGCTGCACAAGACTACATAATGAAAATATGTAAAAGTTAAATCTCTGATGCTGCAACAGTACTACTCAATAGATGAAAAACGATTCTGCAAAACATTAAAAAGAGTTATATATGAGCTTAATTGCTTTTGCTTGTGAATGTTTCCTGGCATACAAGCCAAATTCCTTGCCTGATTCTGCTTTTGTTTTGTTTTGTTTTTTTCTTTTTTTCTGTTTTTCCCCGCCAGGGAAGAAAGAAGCTCACGCAATGGTATTAGTTTTTATAGTGGACACAGACAGACTCACCATCTGCTATTTCACTGAACAATCAGACTAGAATCAAAAGTCTGAAATGCTGAAATAGCCCCTTCCCTCCCTCCCATCATGTGGATTTTAGTCTGGGCAGAAAATGAAGTCCCTGGAAGTCCTACTGTAGAGGAACATTTCCCAAAACTGAAAACAGAAATAAGGAAGAATTTAGAGAAATTTCTTGGAGATCAAAAAACTGACTGCATGGGAATCTTTTGATGACAGGATGTTCTAAGAGCTTTGTGGACAATTTGAAAAAGACTTTTAATGTTGAGAAGCTTCTCAGCCACTAAACAAAAGGAGTTAATACTGCAGAGAAAGTTTTTTGAAAGTCTGCTGAACTCCATACTTCTCAATAACTTTCACGTTTAATATTTTCAGAGGCAAGATGATCATGCAGTTCATGTCACACATTGGCTGGACACCATGGTAATTTGTACAGCAGCAGACAGACTGTGGCATATTCCAACATCACCAGTGTTTTACCAGAGTTTTCTGGTAACAGTAGACCACCAAGACCACTTCAACATGCAGTCAGCACCCAAATTAGATGGAGTAAAAAGGATCTTTGAAAACTGTGCACTGTTCTGAGGGTATGGACAAGAGGAGAACAGAAAAGGGGCATAGCTCAGGCTGGTAGGTATCAGGAATTCTAAAACTGAGATCATCACTGGGGAAACTTACAATAGCAGCTCCTTCTCTGGGTTTTTTTACATCTTCCTCGGAAATGCAAAAATTAGAGTTAGAAGTAAATATAGCCCACTGACAACCTACAATTCATTGAAGTCTTTGAGGGCATTCTCCTGAGCACAGATCATTTAAAAATGCATCTTAAATACCAGCAACAAATCATTAAGCCTGATTATTTTTCAACTTTTTTTAATGCCTTCTGAAACATTTGCCACAAAGATACCACAAACATACTGTCTCTAGCTCAGAAACTACCCTTGGTACAAATCATTGGAGACTGGGAAAGAATACCCAGGGAAGCTGACTGCTGGCCTTGCTTTTGTGTTCCTTCAGAGGCACTGGTATCGGTCACTCAGAGAGAGGAGCTCTCAGTCAGAGCTAGTACCACGCTGTTTTATGTTGTTATATAGCACCTTTCTCTGTTCCTCTTTGTATACAATGCATGTGAAAGGAAAACTGATTTGGGGGAAAAAATAACAGAAAGCAGAGCACAGGCACTATGAAGGGAATTGCTTCCAGCACAACACAAGAAATGTGGGTCCAGCCTCCCTCAGGCCAAGTTCTACACTGATGCTTGCAAAATAGGGTATCACTCAAAATAAGCAATGGAGCAAAATCTGTTCCAGTTTCATATTAGGTACATGCTAGTCTTTCTAATGTTGAACTTCTGTAAACCTATGTTGAGTCCTAACACATACCCAAGAGATTTCGTGAATTTCGTACAATAGAAGATGTAAGGTGATGACATAGCTTTTGAGCACAGCTTCTGATACACATTTCTTCAACGATGTGAAAAGATACTTTAACTAAGGGGGATATGATGCCACATGTTATTGTAAACAAACCCTTAACTGAGTAACTGGAGACTGTTTCAAAATGTTTTCTCAGGTAAAGCTTCACAATCTAATAACATCTTTTTATGTTGTATCTTAAAAAGAGTTTCACAAATGCTTAGTCTATTCACAAATCAATTACCAGACTTTCTTTACATAGGGACTGTTATACTTTTAAGAAGTCTATATATTCACTCATGGTTATTTTGACCACCTAGTTAAAACAATATGTGAGTTTTATTATGATGCTTAATTAATCCATAAAAATCTTTACAGAAATCACAAGATCCAAACTTTTACCCATAGAGCTAAAATAAGGTGTCAATCAGCAATTATATTAAGCAGGTATATTGTCTTATGTGCACACATAATATCATTCAAAATGGTCAGGCAATTCACTTTGAATTAAACAGAGTAAGAGGAGATGTTTCTGGATGTTGGCAGACATAGAAGGACTTACAGGTCCTGAGAGGAAATAATTATAGGCCCTACTGTGTTGGTTTTTGTTTTGCCTCTCTGTCAACTTGTGCCACGACTGACAGAAGGCAACGGCCTCTCAGTGCTGCTTGAGGGGGCCAGGATTTTCAAAAGCAGCTCAATAACCTCAGCCATTCCCCATCAGGTAGAACCACAATGTTACCAATGAAACATACTGATGGATACCAGATGCAATTACTGCAAACAGACATTATCTCTGCTTCAAATGACTGACACAAACTAACAGTTTCTATTTGGAGGTGGCAAAGTTACAGAAGTGTGTATGTTACTTAACTTCGATTGCTGATCTAACATAACATTAAAAATAAACGGCAACAAAGAGGACAACTGTATTTTAGGTGAAAAAGATCACAGGTAGTTCTGCTTACATCAGGCTTTCTATGTATAATGCCAGTAGCACAGCGACATATTTTCTTTCAAAGAAGCATCCCACCTCAGGAAAAATGTGGAATTCTCCTGTGCTCACCACTACAGCTGGTTTGAGATTTTCCCCACATAAATTTTCAAGTTTTGGCCTACAAAACTGCACATGATTGACACAAATTTCAGCTGAAACCTTTGAGTACCCACCAGAATTTTCCACAGAAAACAGAGATTTTCAGGGGGAAAAAAAAATCAGTCAAAAATAGCTCTGTATCAAGAACAGTTTCACTGGGAAATTTCCAGCAAGCTGTTTTCAGAAGTACAAACTCAAGCCTCAGAAGAAGGTTTTGAGAGATATATAACACTGAACGGGCTTTCTTCAAGGAGTACCTAGGATACTAAAAATGAAAGGGCATAGTTCCCATCAGTAACAGAATACAAAAATTCTAACAAATTACCTTTGCATTAGAAAGGTCAAGACTTTCTATCACACTGACACAGGGAACCATAGAACATGTAGTTGTTTTCTTCTGAAACACAAAGGGAGTATAATTTTTCTAGTATTTTGAAACATGCCAAATTATTAATTAATACTTTTTCTTTTTTTCAGAATAATATTTCAAATGTAAATAGGTCTCTGCAAAATTGCTTTATCAGTTAATAAACATCTTTAAGCTACATGTGGCACTGGCAGGAAGAACTTAAACTACAGATGGCAAAACAGATCTCTTTATTTGCACATCCTTCTCTTCATCTGCAATGCTAAAGCAACCACAAAAAAAATGAATACATTTGTGCCAAATCAATGTCAATTTTAAATAGATTATCCCTTCTGGGTTTACACCATAATTTGATCCAATTAGTCAAAGATGAATGCATTATTGTGTTCTATCTAGATCTGAAGTATAACCAGTATGCAAAACTAAAAAAACCCCGAAGGCTATCCTAGGTAAAGCTGGAAAAGACACAAGTTTTCACAGCCCTGATACTCTCATGGGTTCTGCACTGGTGAAATGGAATTATTTCTAATGTATAATAACGAAGGGTAAATGGGAGGAGGACTGTGCAGTGTATTTTCAAATGATGGATCTACAAGTGAACTTTGTTCATGGCTGCTTGAATCTAGGATTATAATTTATGCTAATTTATAATAACAATAATAGGAAGAAAGACAATAAATACAGACGTTACCAACTTATTCGGTGTTCTTTCAATTGCTTCTTCCTAGTCAAGCTTTTTTTTTGCAAATGCCACCAACTTCAACATGTCATTTGTCCAATAGTTTGACAGTTGTCCTCACAGTTTCCATGACCACAAACCCATTTTTGAAATGTATTTTCTGAGTTGAAACAGATAATTTCTGCCTCATTTTAATTCCACTCCCACCTTAAAATACAATTCTACAGTAAGTCAAACATTATTTTTAGTTATTAGTGAGCACTAATAATCTTGTAATTTGGCAGTTACCTATGGAGTTGTTTGTTTGTTTTGTTTTTTACTTCAGTAAGTGCTTCCAATCCCCCTCCAGGCATTTAGATCCCTTCCTTGCATGCTTGGAAAGAACAGTGGCAACCTACTTGGAACAGGGTTGTTACAGAGAACAAAGCTTTAAATGAGTTGGAAAAAGAACTTGGATAATTCTTGGAATTTTCTACTCCACACCTCTAGTGTCTATGAAATACAAAGGTCTACATGCAGCTTCCACTTGGGGAAGTGCCACAACTGACGACGTCTGGAATGATCGCTCTGTATTATGTTGTTATACTTTCTTTATAAAAATCTGCTTACTGTTCTCAGGAGACAGCATACTAGAAATAGATACAATTTTAGTCCTACTACAAAAGAAATATTGAGACTTGTCCTTTAAACTCTGTGTAAAAGGTAATTAAATGCAGTCCAGCTGCAGCCTGGCTGTCAATGAGGCCAGCCTAGAAATACTTTGGGGAGCTATCCCTCTTCTTTTTGGCTGTATGTCCCCCTTTCATTTTACCTCTGTACTTGCCAATCAGCCTTACAGATCTGCAACTATCTTAAGAAATCCTTATAGATGAGTAATAGCTGAGAAGAAAGAGTAGTCCTCACATCTGATGCAAGCTGTGAATCCAAGGTAAGCAACAGGTCTGCCGCAATGCAGAAATGTGGCTTTTCAAGCCTTTTTCACTGAGAATAGCCTTCTGTTTCCCTTAGTACCCTGAAATGTGAAGGCTGGGAGCCAACAATTGCACACTGTCTAAGGAACATCTTACTGAGGATTGCTCATTCAAGGTATGGATGGACGCTTCCCTTCATCTGTTGTTCTCTAACAGAAAAGACATATCCCAGTTCTCAGAAATCATACCTATAAGTAGCAAAGCCCAAGAGAGGACTGTTTACTATTTACCCAGGTACTAGCTAAGGGCTGCCTCAGCCATGCCTTTTCCATGTTAACCACAGGCCTACCTATTCAACTCTTTATGCACCAGTTCTTCATATTAAAACGCAGAGGTAAACACATTTCCCCATGACACAGTGATATTGCGAGGATAAAGAAGCTAGGAATTTGGCAACCAGTATATAACCAACCTGCAATCACTTGGATGAATAACGCTTGTGTAGAAATACCTTTACTCTGGCTTTTATGGAGGCTATTCAGGAATTAACAGCAAGCTGCAAAATCCTTGCAAGAAGCATTAAGGTTGTTATTTTTGCTAATATTATTAGAGGTATCTGGTTTAACTTTAGTTTGGGAATAACTGCGCTAGACCACAGTTACAAAAGAGGTCACACCTAGCATCTCAGATATACGGATGCACAGGGAACATCTGCTGCTGGTATTTGTCTGTTCCATTGAGGGTTTCTGTTCACTGACTAGTGCGTTTGAAGCAATTAAGGATAACGGGATGGAACCACTGATTTACCTGCTCTTAAGCAACTCTCTTACAAACTGGAGTTTGGTTTCACTGACATTGAGATACTTTGATTTTGTGTTCCCAGCACATAGGACCAGTGATAGTGCTTTAAGTGTAAATGCTGCCTCTGGTAAACACAGACCACTTTACAAGTGCACTGGAAGCTCTGGGTTTTGCAAATGCACAGGAGAACGCACTATATAGAACATACTACATTTATTTTAGTAACATCACTACTTTTTGTTTATTAGCACAAAAAAAGACTGAAATTAAAGCCACATGAATATTAAACAAAGCTTTAAATAATTTATTTGCAGTTTTGCCCTGCAGATAGCTTTACTTAAGGATACTACTAATAAACAGTTACAAATACACATGCACACCTGCAACAGATCGATTTTATTTCTTAATGAATGAAGTGAAAACTCATTAACAGAGTGAGCACAGGGAGCTTTGAGTAACTTTGAGGTGAACTATAATCTTTCCATTTTGCTACTCAAGTTTAACACCTCCAAACCAGCTGAATCACTGTGAAACTAACTGCATGCAAGCAGGAGTTGGTGAGAAATCATCATGGTGTAAAGCCAGAAGAATGGACAGAGATTTTTTTTTCAGGAAGTCTATTTTGAAAAAAAAAAGTACGCCAACGTTACATGGTGTTACAAAACCACCATTAGAGTGACCATTTTTAAACCACATACTGGACCTCTTTGCCTGTTAAAGATAGAAGTAGGGAAATTATTCACTATAAATACACTTGTTGGTTTCTTTCTCTTTTCCTAACAGTGGATTGTCCAAACACTGAGAAATTCTCGAGTTCACTTAGCATTAAAAACAATACATTAATTGTATAGATTTATTTCCCTATTATAGTGGGTTTGTTTTTTTTTTTTGAAGTGCCTGTTTTTCTGTTATCTGCTGTGATGGCTAATTGCATAATCAAATGTCAACAATTCAGAACTCTGACTGAAGACATGAATCAAAGCTCCTCAAACTCAATTAGAAATGGCAAAGACGACAACAAAATTAGCAATAGGCGTCCTATCCTCAGAACAACAATCTGGAAAGGCATATGCTGATATAGCTCAAATATAATTGATAATTCAGGTGAAAATGTATTTTTCATTAAAATTCTACTAGATGTCATTGTAGAAAAGGAGCACAAAGTCCACATGAGCAAAGTTGAAACAATTGTTTAAAATAACACATCCTCACTCCAAATGCTTTTCAGTTTGCTCAGTTGTTCTTCAGGTATATGAATTGGAGTTAATAGGAGATGCATGACTGAAGCTCATACACACATCTACAGATGGTCCTAGCCCGAAGCAAAAACCATGTAAAGTAGAAAAGTTTCAAATAGAAGGACTCATACTGTTATAGAGAAAACTGGCACGTACTATCCTGGAATAAGTATGATAATCAGGCACAGTCCTGATTTGAGTGATAAAAACGAATATAGATTGGGCCAGACTGTAAAGCAGTGTAAATCAACAGAGCAGCATTAACTTCAGAGTTGAAGAACCCGGCCATCCTGTTTAATTGACATTTTAAGCCTGAATGAGACCAGCAGATTCTCAGTATCTTGAATAATAATTAGACTGTATCCTATATATAAGGTATAAAGAGCCACACTTCTTCTTGTTCTAGTGATAAAATTTGGTATTTCTGTGTGAATAAACGTAATGACAGAGAAGGAAATTAACAGCAAATCACTGTGGCTAATAAGGAAGTGTTGATCCAAAATACTAATTCTCTCCACAGAAGGAAGACAAGCTAGACAGTAGGCTGTGGCAGTGCTGCAGAAGAATTGTGCTATGTGTACTATCTTTTAAAGTACAAAGAAATGATATGTCTCTGCCAGACTGTGAAGGCGGCAGTGGCAGGCCGCTCAATAGCATGACCACACCAAACCTTCAGTAACATGAATATTGCAGCATAAGAACACAGGACTGCTCAATGTTGTATAAAGCCTCCCAAAGAAATCGCACATTGGTCACGGATAGATTTAGAACAATAACCTTGAACATACTAAAACCTCAACTGATGAAGTCCTGAGCAGGAGGACTTCCAACTTATATGCTTCTAGGGGTATGTTTCTACACACAAGATCGTCAGTTGTTCTTGCAATGCCTACTGGTTATTAAACAAGATTTCCCCTCAGTGATGCTTCATTGCAGCTACTCTGGTTCAGAAAAGTCAATAAACTACAGACACAGGCCATTTCAATGGCGCTGACGGATCAAAAAATAAAGATTTTGAAGTACAAAAGGGGAAGAACGGCGCTTGATAATTGCATTAAAATGTAAATGCTTTGGGTGTATCAGATGGAGGTATACCTCCATAAATGACATAAAGTTTGAGGAACTGTCAGAGGTATTTAGGTGAGTGGAAGTACAAGTGTAACTTCTTTTTACTCAGCCAAGCTCAGTTGTTTGTGCACTTCCACACATGCCTCCAGTCTGAAGTATCCTGACGACAGCGAGACCATGACAGATAAGGAGGTTGTAAGGGTCTCTTCCATACCTTCCAGGCCCTTATGGCACTAAGTTTTGAGGCTGGCTTGTTTGTTCGTTTGATGAACAAGTTTGGATCCTGATGTTGCTAGAGGCAAGCAGCTTATTTTGGTATCTATTAATTTATCATTGCTTTAGCAATTGGGAACCTAGTCCTTTGGGTTAACATCCAAGCTGGTTAGATATAGCAAGAGTTGCTGCCTGCTACACTGAAGTCGCATTTCAAAACTTCAGCCCAGGAAGCACGCTTAGTAAAGCAATACAGTCAGCACCTACAGATTTAACATCTACCTCTCAGCTTCCACATGTACACAGGGCTTTAGAAAATGGCTTTGTTACCGATGTACAAATAAATGCATCCATATTTGTACCATTGCTCGTGTATAGGAGATTCATGGAAAATCTAATACCTTATCACAGCGTGTATCAAAACAACATTTTTGATCGTGCAGATTCAAAATAGGAACAGACCCAAGTTGAAAACAGATCTGGTGATAACTGGTCTTGTCTGACTGTTTTTACAGAGAGCAACCTCACATGTAGAGACTTCTAGGTATTCCACAGCTTTACTGGGTGGTGATGGGGAAGATAAAATAAACATTTTTCCTTTATCTGATCATGTGTAAATGAATGATTCAACTGCTATATCAGTGATAAGATGATTGCTAAATGGTTCTTCTCAACTTCTATCAATGGACTGATGAAAGGAATTAACACTGACAGTGATAAGTTGTTTTCTCAGGCACTGAGACTTCATGACAAGAGAGGATTTCTTTTGCGGTCAAAAGACATTTTATCAGTTGAATATTGTTCTTCATTAAATGCATTAGAAGCATCCAAGGATTTGCCTGACATTTAAGCAACTTCTGGATTATCCTTTTGCCTCTCCACAGTGATGTAGACCACCTCTCTTTACTGAATGCACAGGCTGTAATACAGATCAATTTGTTCACCATCTTTCTGCTGTCACTTATTCTGTTACATTTATCTCAGTAATTCATTACAGACCTCACCTAATCGGTCTCCTGGTTTTGAGGGTTCTTTAATGTAAATGTGTTTACTCAAATATGTCAGGCTTAATGGACATGTTTTAGGATGATGTATGTCAGACTTAATGTATTTACCACATTAATCAGGCTTGTTTCCTTCACATCTATTTCCATTCCCTGAGTATAAGAAAACACGAATTCAAGAGCTGTTTACTCAGTACTCCAGTAGAAACATCCAAAGTTTTAGTAGTTTACATAATGTTGACTAAAAAGAAAGTCTTTTGTTTGGTAGAAGGGGATGTCCTGTATTTTTTCTTTTCTTACTGGAAGCTTGGTGCAAGCTTAAACAAGCAAATGAACTGCTATTGTTTTCATCAAGCTTTGGAATAGGCCATGGGATAACATATAATTAAGCATGTCGAGTATGTACATTAAATGGCACATTCAGAAATAAAATTTGAAACATACTTTCTCAGTTCCGGTGTTCATCAGGTCTCAATTTCAGAAAGAAACCAAGAGAAAAAAGGCAGATGACACTGGAGCAAGGATCTGTCGATTAGAAATGGTACCAGTATGGAAAGAAAAAGGCAGGCTCTGTATCGTGGTCTAGATTTGTGGGGAGTCAGATAATGAGCACCACTGGGGCACCACACCAGCAGTGAAGAATGACCACCAGTTTTAAAATGATGCAGGTGAACAAACATGAGGGGAAAGATGAGAAAAGAGTATCTTGGCAGTAAATGGGTATATTTGTGGGAAAACCATACAGAACCACCAGAAAGAAGTCAGAGATAAACTTACCTGGGGAACTAGACAGAATGGGTCTTTCTCCTCATAGGAAAGTCTGCTTATGAAGTGTGTTTTTTTATTATCATATAAATAGTTTCATAATATGTTACTGGGGGCTGAATAAAAGAGTATCAGAATACACAGATAAGGCTATCATCTTTAGTATTTGATACTTCAATACAAATAATTATAAAGCTGACATTTCATTTTAAGTCAAACTCACTTACATCTACAACATGTTATATGTCCTATGTTTGCTATCAGTATATCTGTAAAATGGCTATCAAGTTGCTAGCAACTTATCTATAAAACTTGATGTGAAGGGCATTCCTGGTTTCTACTGAAAATGTAGTTTGATGACTTTTCTTTGCTGCATATAAAGCTTAAAGGGGTGGATTTTAAAACAAAACACAACACAACATATAAAATACAAACAACACTTCCTTGCCAGAAAATTAGGGATCTCAGGAATTACATCAAATGTCCTCTAAAGAAGACAAATCTCAAAAAAGTTGCTTAAAAGACAGACCTTCCTTTTTCTGACCAGATTGCCTTTAAATAAAACTGCAAAACCCTTCTGCAAGGTTGTTCTTGGAAAGTAGAAAAAATGATAAAGCCTGCTATAAGGCAGATGATTATCAAGAACTTTAATGGAATTGAGCGCTGGGCTACAGCAGAGCTACAAAAGAATCCCTTGACCTCAGAGTGTGGTTTTGTTCTAGCACAAAGCAGCGAAGTCTACAATGCACTTTTAATGTTGCTTTTATAGCATGGAAGCCCAACCCTCTATCTAGCTAGAGACTTCAAAACCCTTTTAAGGGTCTGCAGGTGTTTTCTCTGTATTATAGAAATGCCAGTATCTACAAGGTACCCATTTAATGTTAGATGAATCAATTTTAAGCAACTGACCTGGACCTCTAATGAAAACTTGACAAAAATTAGACCCAAATCTTTCTGGGGTTTCAAAAATTCTAACTACATTTACCTTCATAATCTTCTCCTGGCTCCGAATTTCACATGAAATACTCCAAACAAACAACAAGGGTCAATGCCACAGTTAGATAATTTCTTTCCAAGAACTGTGAATCTTTCTACTGTGGATTCTAACGCCAGCCTGCCTCAGGGAATTAACTCCCCATACAACTTCAGCAAGTATTACCTTCTGCTTCCAGTGGAGTAGATAGTACCAACAACATCCAGATATATTTTGGATTGCTACTACCAATTCTTGCATTATCAAGTATTTGCTCTCTAGAGTACCCACAATGCTCAAGCGAACTGCAGGTCTATTCAGATTTTTAAAATTTATTTTATTTTTACCAGTGATGTCATTCTGAGGACAAAATCTACCTGCAGTGAAGTCCCTGATGTCAAAACTCAACAGACATTTGTTAAAGAATGTATCTGGCCTTTTAGTTCAATCAGTGACATATTAAACATAGCATTTGAAAGCAAAAACATTCTAGTTCAATAAAATAATTCTTGTGAATGAATTGTCCATGCTTTCATGTACTCCCTGAACTTCACTGCTTTAGACCAGAAGTGCTGGTTTGATTCATTTAGGAATTGCTAAGGATAGAATGACCACTGGAAATCCACTATGGTGAATAAACATATTTACACATAGAAATATCTATGCCAAAAAAACCAATCCTCTTTCTTTGTATTGAAACCTGAGTATAAATTTAAGAACAGACTTGAAACCTTCTCAGACAGCTCACCTATTTAGGCTGGTGAACATATGCTGAGATTATGTTTCGTGAGAAGTGTGAATGTATCATTAGCAAAAAGCATATTCAATGTTGACTTCCTTCTCTAGTGAACTGTCACCTGTTTGGGGTGACAAAGAGAAAAGGAAACTGGATTCAGAGAAATGATTACCATGCAGCTTCCAAACACAGGGTTTGCTAAATCACCAAAGTGTTGATGTCTGAAGTAATGGCACACTCAGTCTTTCCTCCTTCAGCCTCAGCACAGGTTTATATCAACACTGAAAAATGGTATGATTAATTACAACAAACTTTCCTTTTCATTACAGATATATATTCCTAAAAAGAAAACAAGGTCAGGAACCTTTTAATTTGTGTAGGGACCTGTATAGCCAAAACCACTTCTGCTTCTTCAAGGTGCGCACATTTTAGCCAAAACAAATTAATATTATGAACAAGGGAACCCTCTTTGATATGACTGTTACTGTATACCATAGTATTCTCATGTGAAGTTGTCTGCAAGAATGAATTCTTTGGTAATTAGCACTTGTTTGCATGTGCCATGGATTTTTGGCTTTTCCCTTGAAGCTTTTTATCAATGAAAACTCTTAATATAATTATAATTCATACAATCACACTTTTCCAGGAGTGGCTGCTAATATGAAACAGTACTTGAAATATGAAACATTAAACATTCGCATAAATGCTTTTTCTTCTTAAGATGTCCAATTATTAATGTGTCTGTGTAAAGGTGTAATTTGTAACTGTCTTGTCATTTTTTTTAGCTATTGTGACAATGGGGAAATTCAAGACAAACACTGACACTTCTACTCCCTCAGGGGAAATAGAATTATTTTCCTTTGTTAATGGAGGCTTTTTTAATGTTTACATAGGAGCCATATTGCCAGGAGCTTGACACATCATCTTTGCACTCAATAAAAGAATTTTATTTATAGGAATATTTGGAGACCCTGCTGTACCTGTCCGAGCTTGGGAGTAGAAACATTGATTGCAAAGGACTTGAGGAAGGAGTTCTGAAGATGACTGGACCTGAAAGTGACACTCATGGATTGTGAGGTCTCCTGTTTGTGGGAAGTGGGAGCAGAGGTAGCATCTGTGCTCCCAGGGCCACATTTGGCATCCTCACTGATAGTACAGCAAAAGTATCCTGGGTATAACATGGTTTTGTCCTAAATTTTTTAAAATGTTTTAAGTATGTGTTTAAGTACAATATAGCAGAATATAAATGATTGATTCATATGGAAATGACCACGTGTTCCTGAGATACAAGTATACTAGAAGGGAAATTTTATATTACTGTGTGTTCTTGTATTCTTTCAATTTAGCAAATCCAAAGAGTCAGCAAAATATTTAAATTCGTTTAGACCAACAACTGACAATAAATTAGAAACCTAGCAACTGACATTTTACACGTTTTTTAACACACCCAGGAGTATCTCATTATTCAAAAGTGATGAACCAGCATTATCTTACAGGATACTAACCTTGAAGACTGTTCAGGTGTATGTATCTTGTTTATTAGCTAACTGGGCAGAACTGATGTCAATTTAGGTATTTTACAGCAACTAAAGCAACATGTATTTTTCCTGTTACATAAAGAACATCTTCCCTGTTTAATCATAGCCCTTCTACACCTTCTATACATTCAGCTCTATTTTGTTAACAGTTTAGATCAAACCCCATAGAATAAACCCATTAAAATACAGCTACAAAACCACAGTGAACTTTGTTTTCTTAAAAGAACTGTTTATGATGGTGAAGAATGCAGTCAGAAATGAATTTATGGCCCACTGGAAAATTTCAAGATTTCAAAGATGTTCCTGTCCTGGAAGATCCCCGAACACTGTGAAACTGTTCCATGAAAACAACAGACCAAAAGCCTCAAACAGGACTGAACTGCCCTCTTTGATCAGACCAAGGACCTGGCGCACTATCATGTCCTGACAGCAGCAAGGCATAGCATTTACAGAGCCATCCGTCCTGTATTCTTCCCTTTGGCTTCTGACAACTAGACGCTTAGGAGCTGATAACAAAGAAAGCTGAATTTGGCACTCACATCTCAGGTAATTCTCCACACCAACAAGTTCTTTATAATCTTCAAAAGTTTTTCCTTGTGTATGCTTTTGACCAAAAATTGCAAGCTGACATGGGAAATATTCCAAATGAATGGTTCTTAAAGCTGCATAGAGTTTCAGTCTTGAAAAAAAATCAGTATCTTTCTATGAAAACCTTTGTACGAAAAAAATGCCAGAACCTCTATCAAGGAATTTGGTAGAAGAATTTGAACAAGACCTAGGAAAGTTTGCTATCCAAAAAGAGCAATGCAGACATACAGGAGCAAAAATACCAATGTAAGACAAAACACAGCCTGATGAGAGTGGAATAAAACACAGCACAATACTGACTTGGGAGTATTCAAGAAGTGCACTTAGATCCATGCTTCTAATTTCCTAGGCTTGGGCTTGTCCTGCTGAAGTAATGACTGCTACATTCTGCATTAGGACTCACTGTGCTAAAGTTAACAAATTTGACTGTTATTTTTACTGTGCCAATACTACCTATTGCATGTAACATTTCCCATTATCGAACTTCCCTGACATTACGAACTAGATCCTCAGAGCAAACTCCCTGAGGTATTCTAGATGGTTTGACAAGGCAGATTAGGGATAGCTGGCATCCTGTGTTGAGCCTTTAAGAGATGGCATTGTCTAGGGTAAAGAAGATGCTTTTGCAGTTGGTGTAACTGAGACGATGGAAAGGTCTTTGTACGAGCTGTAGGAATTTCCCAAGGGCAGCACTGCCTGGCATCTCTGTATACTTGTAGTATACAAGTCCACTACATACTGTGGACTTGTATAGACTTGGGCCACAGACCTACCTGTCACTTTATCCATGTCATCAGCCCTGAAACAGGTGAAGAAAAAGGTCTTTTCTTTGCAAAAGAGGACTTCAGTGCACAGGAGGGCTGGACTTACAGCAATGACCTCTCCCAGCTAACTGAGGGCCTCATTAACTCAAGTCACAACTGAAGTCTGACTTTGGGGAACGCCAATCAACCTGCTCTGTAACCACTATGTCCCGTCAGAGACTCAGATTTGGTGTCTGTGGGAGGAGCAAAATATTAACACACTCAAAAGCCACCTGCATGACATATTACAGGACCCAATAACAAAGTAATATACTGAAATATACAGCAATTAGGTCTCAGCCACAACAACCAATTACACTGGTGAAAGTCAAGGAAGCACTGGAGTCTTTTTCAGAAAAAAAGTTGTGCAAATAGATGTTTTTTCTTGTTCAGTATGTGAATTAAAATATGAAACCCAAACATTTCACATCAATTCAAAGTAAAAGTTTAGAGAATTTTTGAGAGGAGGCAAAATAATTATTTCAGTCTGGGGAAAAATAATTCTGAACAATCTTAAGTGAGTTACTCTCTTTTGGGCAATTTCTAGTAACAGAAAGTAAGTCCTTTATTCACAGAGTGAGGAGCATGTATTTCCTTTTTCAGGGCTAGCGCCTATCCACTAACAGAATCCCCTCAGAGTCTTACACTGCATTGTTCAACGTTCTTGTTATTTAGTTGCTGTAATGCAGCCACGTTACGGCTGGGTTCTTAGAGAAGGAAGAGCTTAGGGATCTTTTCTGGAAGTAAGACAGCCAGTGTTATTTGGCTGAATTTGGGACTGAAAAGGATGTACAAGTCAATAAAGCACGCAAACATTTTCCTACTACGCCAAAAAGAAAAGTGTTATGACATGATACCTCTGTTCAGCCCACTTGCTCAGTTGACAGTATTAGTGAAATGAAAGAGCCTCTGGGTAGCAAAATCACTTACAGTGTCCTGAAAACACCAGATCAGATTTTAACTATTGCTGCAGTCTCTGTCTGCAAAGGGAACTTGATAAAGGAGAATCTTCTTCATTCAGAGTCAGTTCCTTATATTGGTGACATTCTGTTCTAATAGAGACCCCAAACAGACTTCTGTTTTGTCGTCCATTGCCTATTAGATATTTTAATGTGTACCGAGGTTAAAAACTAGTACATGCCAATCAAGAAGCAGGGCAGATAGTGCTACCTTCCTGAAAAGCGTACAGTAAAGGCAACTTTATTTTCAATAACAGCTTTAAGGTCTTCTGACAGACACCTGGTTTGCTACTCCTTCTGGTTTAGTTTATCACAGTAATCATTCTGCTATTCAGAATTTTATTCCGATTTTTACTAATTCAAGGCCAGATGACAGTTACAGTATATCAGTATTATTCCCACTGAAAGTGCCACGCACAACAACCCTTAATTTAAGCCACTATATGTAACTAACTAGTTTTGGAGGCTGAAGTGATCTTTCATAGCCAGATTCCAAAGCCATTCTGTCAAGCATTTCATTGATCCACAATTGGTAATGGTACATACTCATCTTTTATATAGTTGGTGAAATCTGTCTATCCAGGAATAGAGCTAAATGAATGCTAAAGCTGACATCAAGTGGGCAAACAAATAAAGTAATAAGAATTAAACAGGTTTTTTTTTTTCCCCAAGAACTGAGACAGCAATAAAATCCAGTTTAAAATATAATTTTGTACCTATCACATGACTCTGACATGTAGTCCTTGTCATGGTGTCCTCCTCTTCTTCTTGCAGGTTTTCTGTGACTACTTTAGCCTGTACATAGTACAACAAAAGTGAAGAACATCTGTGACTCTGTTTATGTTGCTTCATGGTAACTACAGAATATCTTTGCAGAAATAAACCAGAGTAAAGTTACAGGGCAGCTAAGAGTGGAAGTACATAGCCTGTCTCATTCTATGAACAATATCTGAGGATAATAACTTTAACTTCATTCAAAGTCACAATATGCAGCAGTCAAAAAATACCCTTGGAAGATGCAATTCCTCAAATGAAAAAGTCTTTTTCTTTATATAAAAAAAAAATTATAAAAATTATGCTGCGTTCTCCTGACCTCTCATTTGTTTCTCTCTAGAAATACCATGTTTCAGATACTATGCTAAAATGCTAAAAAAAAGTGAACTTAATATGCGATGTGGTATCTCTCTAGTTCAGTTTGCAAACACTGAACTTCAGTGTCTTTGTTTCCACCTCTGTTTAAAGCATTTATTAGCTAAACAGAGAGAAAAACTTCATTTAAGAATGCAGTGCACCTTATTCAAGTATGTGTTATTCAAACCCTCTAGATACTCTACTTTTCAGGTGAAGGCATATTTTTGCTCTGTTCTTCTGCACTCCTGTTTACCAAATGTATATATAATCTGAGTATCTTCCTAGTGTACAGTGAAAACCCCATCCATTACATGCCATCAGCGGCCATAATTCAGATCCAGGGGCATATTTTTCTGCCATGCTGTATAAATCAAGCAAGAATGAAGACACTTCCAGGGTGATGAGAGGAGGAAAGCCAGCACTGCAGAAAAAACTTACTTTCAATATCTCAAAGATCTTAAATTATTTGTTAATCGCTCTCTGCTGCACACTCACAATAACATTAAATATGTTCTGTAGTCTAAACCAGTAGAATTTATCATCATTTGCAAGACGTATCTTTGATCATAGTATATATCCTGCTTGTCTGGCTTACACAAGTAGCCCTGTTGACCTCTTGTGACTAGCCTCAGTAAGACGTGAAAGACTTGCTCTCTATATCTACAAAAGTGCATTTTTAATCTCTTAATCCCAGAGATCTGATTACATCTTTTTTTCTTCTTCAGGCTATGGAAAATGAAGAGGAGAGTATGTGATCATTTGGCATCAAATTACGGGTAGAATGACTTCTCACATTTGCAGACTGCATGGCAGTCTGTGGCTTGCTGCTGATGTGACATTTCACAATATTAGGACAGATCTCTGGGTATTCCCCAAACACACAGACTGCAGACAGACAGTACTATACAGAATTCCTGGTGTCTTGATTTTGGTGCCACACTTCCACCTCACAAAGCAAAGCCCATGGCTTTTCTAAATTACAGTGGGCTGTAATAAAATCACAAAGATGAAACGAAGCAGCGCAGCACAAAAATGATTGTATCTCATCTTAAGCTCCAGCCAAGGACATGAAAAAGTATTGGAGAATGTGGAATATCCTTGGTGTGGGCTAAGGGATTATGCATTTCTGCTGGCTGGCCTTTAGAGCAAAGTGCTTTTTTGATGAACACTAACGGGAAGCGTATCCCTCTGAAGGTGAATGCACAAGGCTGCCATTGGTGGAACATTGCTTTTTCCATAAATTCAGTGGCAGTCAAGCAATAAGGTTCTTTGCATGAACAGAAATCAGAGGTAATTGGTGCATATGTTATGGCGTAATAGTGCCCCTTAGTCTTTAGCTGGCACATCGTAAGAGAAGAGATTTAATCATCAAAAATTCAATAAGCTTTAAAGGAAAAACTTGCTAGAAAAAGAAGGTAAAAAATTCTATGGCCAGGATTTCAAGAAGCAGAATATATATGATACACAGTTTCAAAATACAGCAGCTTTCGCACTGACCCTGTTTGACTGAACACACTTTGCACTGTTCAAAAAATAAAAGAAATTTTCCTAGTTTAGTGCTTTTCAAAAGATTTATGCTGTTTTCTCCAAAAGCATTCATTTTGTCTTTTTACAAGCAAAAAATGCACAACAGGCCATGCTACTACATGCGACTGTTTTCAGTCACAGCCATCTCCCAGTCGTTTGCAATCTGCTTCAAAGTAAGCAGACACCAAAGAATAACTGGAAATGATAGTAATAAGACGCATGAACTTTGAATTTAAAGACTTACGATCGTGGGTTTTTTTGTAGAAGTTTGGAGGACAAGATGAAATATCGCATACTGTGGAATCTTAAGGTATATCTCTTTCACAAGTTAGCATTAAGAACTGTAAGCACATTTTCAATTTCGTTATTCTAGATGTCCCCAGTCTTTTGGCATTAGATATTTCTTTCAGGAATTAAGTGCCACAAAAGCACAATGTGAAACTCAAAAAGATGAAGCATATAATGTAACTTAATCTTCAAAAACAACACAAAAACCCCTTTGATTTCCACCAAACAAAAGAGTGTATGGTATAGGACAGGTAATGCCTTTTCCCCATGACTAACATGTCCTTAAAAGTGAAATAGTATAATGAGCATTTCTCCATTATTTATGTATATTAAGGACAATCTTTGTAGTCCCTGATAAAACAAAGTGTGTTTCTTGAAGATATACTTAAAGTTCTAAATTGCTGTTATTGCTGCATTTAGAAAGACTTCACAAGATGACAGACAAAAAGCACAGCAAATTATTGCAGCATTAGAAAATAATAAGTTAGAAAGAAATTGTAGAAGCAATGTGTAGTTTTTTGTACTTCTGTACAGTGAAGATATACCCTAAGCTGTCAGTACCGTATTAAATGGAGCATAGTTAAATTGAGTGGCTCTGATAAGGGGCTCTGCTTTGCTATCAAAGTTCTAGATCAGTTGGATTGAATTTCCTGCATATTGCACATTTCCAGACTTTCATTCTCTCTCTTTCCTTTCAGTGACACTACAAGGACAGCCTTAGATATGCTTATAATTTGTGGTTTTATAATGCAGAAGACATCTACATTTTCAAAGAAGAGATGATACCACAGGAGTCAGGAGGAAAAGTTTTCAAACACATTCATTCTGCATACGTTCCTCGTAAGTTGTAAAAAATGACCTTGCAGATATTCTTAGCAAAGACATCTGCATTAAAGTAAAAAAACATTTGCCTGAAGTTGAAGCCATGTGTGGGATACTTTAACTTTAAGCATCCTAAACATCAGTACTAAGGTAAGAGTTTTTCCAGCTCCCATTATGAAGCTTTTTGAAATTTGTTTTACCCTTGAAACACATCCCGAAGAATTTGTATTTCAAATTCTCTCAGATGAACTAGTTGCATGTGCTTCAATAACTCAGTTTTATTAGAACAACAAAAGTAATAGCCTCAACTTCATGTTCAGTATTATATGTGGCACAAGTTTTCAGACTATTTTGTGAAAATTGTGATTACTGTTAATAATCATCATAATAACATGGTCAAGACAGCTATCAGGAATGAGAGAAGAATGGTCATCGCGTTAAAGCATCTCTGTTCTCCTCGTGCTTGGACTTCAAAACACCATGGGAAAGGCCCCTGCTAGGCAAGACATTGCTCACTAAATTCTAAGATTAATTATTAGAACCTTCACAAGGAAGGGGCACCCATTCAGTTGACTTTATGTTACAATCCCACACTCCGTGTGTACACTTCTCGCTGCAGAAAAGTTAGCCACTCATATAACCTTTCAAGAACCAAAACGCAGCAGCTAACAGAAAATAAAATTATTTTTCTCCTAAATTGCAAGATTCCTACTCTCTGGGTAAATTAAAAGTATCAGGTATGGTTAGTACTTTATTGAAGCATAAAACTAACTACAGGGCATTAACAGGGAGATTTTCCATGGTAAGAGACACATGGGTCAAATGTATGTTTTTGCTTCTGAAAGACTCCCTTTTAAGCGACAAATATTCCCAAGCGTGGTCAAATACTTTGCCTTTTCCCCATCAGCAGTGCACTTTTTAGGCTTAATGATTTCTATAATGTTCAGAGGAATGTTCAACACTGGCATGTAATTTTCAGGGAAAGGGGAAAAAATGAAAAAAAAAAAAAAGAAAATGGTCCTATTATTTCATTCTACTACAGTGCGATTATGGCATCGTTGTGCATATATCTCCACTGGAATTGAACTGCCAGCAGAAGCCGTAGGATCTTCATGACTAGCTGTATAATCTGGCCTATAGTCAAGATGTCAACTTTTGTATTAATTCACAATTCTCCAGCTACACAAAATCATTCTATCATATATAAACAGTTATTATCCTGCTTGTCTGTACCGGCAATAAGGAACACATCCAGAATTTAAAAAGAAGGTAATAATGTTTTCATGTACTAACACACTTACCAGGGTCTGATTCTGCATTTCCATATCAGCTTTTGTGTTGCTGTTTTTCTTGTGGTTTCCTTGAGAGCTGATAGAGTTGTCGTGAAGAGAGGAGCCCTGGGAGCTGCCCTTCGACACACTCCTGTAGGAAACATTATTTGATCCACTTTCTGTCTGCTGAGCTGCTTTCTTATCAACTCTGCAGGTAGAGAGTGATTCCTCTGATAAATTACATTGCCCTTCTTCAATCACTCTACTTTTCCATTCCTTTAATGTTTAAAGTAACCTCTCTGTATCTTTCTGTCTCCAGACCTTTGAGTGATAAATGTTTCTAACTAGCCTTGATCAAATCTGTCACTTGCAATTTCAGGTAGTATATCAATTTAGTCTTTCACATATAATGATTTATATTATATTTGGGACTGCCGTGGGGCAAACGTGAAAACCCAGTATAGCAATTGCTAAGTTCTTCTGTGACCAAAGGTTGTGGTAGCTACAAATGTAATTAATTTGGACTAGTTACGAAATATGTTTGCTAGTTACAATACATGAAGATGGAATACATTAAAACATGTACTTAATTATCCTTGATCTTTACACACCATCTGCCTAGATTCTTCATTTCTGGAATCAATCGAATTTCTATCAACTTGGATGTATCTTGCCATTCCTTAATTTCAAAGGCCATTGGTTTGATTTACAAAGTAACAGGAACAAAATTATAATCTCATTATTAACGTTTTTTCCTGTAGAGATTAAAGTCCTGATAGTGTACGTACTGGTTGCTGCTATGTATTCTTAGTCTAAAAGGAACATACATTGAACTTGGCATCTGAGCACCTGCACAGCTACAGTGCACAACACCACATCCCAACCTCTGCTCCAGAGTCTTACCTGTTTAACAGCTCTTTCACAAAACTGTCTTTTGGTGAGTATGTAGCTGTGGTGGAATCTTTGACTTGTTCACACTGAATCTCACCAGGCATTTCTTGCGAAGGTTTCATGACTTTGCTCTCCATGACATCAGCTAAAATGTCCCCATTGTCCGTTTTCCTGTTAATTTTGTTTTCTATTTCACAGTGTTGTTCAGTTCTCTTTTTTTCTTTTCTTCTCTCTATTTTTGCCTGCTTAATTCCAAATCCCGAAACTTTTACATCTTTCTTTTCTACCTTTGTTTTAGGAACATCAGTTTTCCTGCTACTCAGTGCTGGGAGCTTACTCTTTCGAAAGCCAAACCAACTGGCTATAGAGGGCCCAGTCTTTTGTTTAGTCTCCGCAGTGGGAGACTTGGTTTGTCCCTGACCCTTTTGCACATTTTCTTGGATGCATAACATGACTTTCTCCTCTATTGTAGGTTGTAGAGCTGGTGAACTCAAAACATCGGTAACCTTCTCAGAGGCTTCTGCTAACTTCAAAGACATTTGATGTCTTCGTGACTTTGTTGCTTCCAGTTTATGAGGACACTTTATTCCATCTGAGCTTTGAAAGGACGAAATTTGTTTGGAAGATACAGCAGCTGATGCTTCTAACTCCAATTCTGCTGGCAGAACACCTTCTTTACTTAGAGCTTCATGTTTAAAACTTTCAGTGTTTTTCTCACTCTGAACAGATAGACTGCGTGCATCCTTCTGAGAAAATGGTTTGTTTCCATCACATTTTGAAGTGTTGTAATACAAGTCTACTTTTGAAGATGATCTGAAGGGCAGTTTGCTTGGGCTTCCATGGTGGTTATTGTAACTACTCATATTTCCAAGAGAACCTTGTCTAGAATAAGAAATTTCTGTGGGTTTAGGAGTATATGAAAGAGTCTCTGGTGTCACTGCTGACCCAGGAATGGCCTTGATTTGAAGTCCTTCCATGGCTGAGTTCTGCCTTGTTAGAGAATTTCCTCTGTCAGAAGTGTTTGTAATAATCTGAGTCCGTACTTTTCCAAGACCTTCTGTCACAGGGGCAGATGGCTTTTCCCCTGTATGAATGCTAAAACTCTGACTACGAGCTTTTGCTCCATTCATGCCCAGAGCTGGCTTCAAATGCGACTTGTTGCTAGAAGAAACAGATCTCTTAACTAATTTATTTTCTAATCCATCTACTCTGTCTACCACCAAGTTGCAGTCTTCATGTGAATGAGGTGATGCTGTATCCATACTAAGTCCCACAGCAAAATTTTTTACTTCGGTATCAGACACAGAGTCTTTTAATTCAGCATCTGTTGTACCTCTAGTGGTTATACTTACAGATTCATTTTGCTTGTACTTACTCGAACTCACATTACTTTTGGAAGCTGCATTTATGCTGTCTTTTTCCTGCTTCCCCGGTACAGTAGAGCTCTTTCGGAGAAGTTGGGGAGATTTGACAAATAATTTCAGTCCTACAGGGAGACGGGTTTTCATTCCTTTCTCATTAGAGTTTTGGGTAGCATGTGCAGTGTCACTACCATGAAACAGTGTTGACAATGGGGAATTTTTTACCTGAGGTAGTAAAGGCTCACTTGTGCTTGTTGTATGACATTGATGAGTTGCGGGGAGAATGTTTGGCATCTTTTGTGGCTGATCCACCCCACTGTCACTGGAAATATCTTTTTTGCTGGAATATGTATCTTGTGAAGAAGTTATTTCCAGTGACGGACAACCTAGAGAAAAGGACCTGGCTGTTTGAAAATCTGTGTTGGAAAATTCACGATTCCTGTGGAGACCCAGCTGATTAGGGCTCTTTGGGCAGACTTGCTTTGTGGAAACTCTGGAAAGTCCTTGGCATGCAGTACGGGGTTGCTGAGATATGCATTTATTTTGCATAATTGCTTCTGCATTTTCTTGAAGGTAAGATAATTCAATTTTGGCCCCAGAAGATACATTTTTTGCTTGCATTTCATGACTAGATTGATTATGAAAGCCAGAGTTCACAGTTCCTTTTAATGATGATGATTTCAGTATATTTTTTGCTGTTTCACTGGTACCAGCTCCTCCTAACTTTACTGCTACAGGTGGTGAATGAGCATAATTAGGCCGAATCAACAAGGATGTTGACCTGCCTGGAGGAAGGGGTGGGGATGGTGATCGGGCTTCTGCAGTTGCCGAATCACAATGGAAGTCTCTGGTTGGAGGTTCTCCATAGTCACTGGGCTCTATAAGGTGCTGAGGCAACAGTGGTGATGCTGGACTCTGACTCTTTGGATACTTTGACCCATCACCTCTGCCTGGACATTTCAAGCCTGGCAGGAGGTGGGCAGGGGGCTTTGGAATCTGGAAGTTGACTTTTGAGTCAAAATTACGAGGTGGACTTTGTGCCTTTTTGAATCTTGAAAGTTTTACAGGTGGCAGAGCAGGTGATTTTTCAAGGGTTGCAGGGCCCACTGGTTGAGCTACAGGTGTCTCCTCACTCTCTGTCATTGCAGTTTTTTGTGGAGAAAATTTACATCGGCTGGGTATTTTAGTCAAGTTTGGCTTTTGATTGATTCCTGTATGCACTGTAGAATTTGCCTTGTATGATACATCACACACTGGCTTTACTAGTTTTTGTCGTGGAGTATTTTGCACTGTCACTCTTCCACAGTGTGAAGATTCACTGCAGGTCATGGGGACAACTCTATTTTTATTCCCTGTATTATCTTCAAGAGTCTGTTTCTCGGTTTCATCTTCAGGTCTTTCTGAAGCAGTGTAGCTTCTAGCATTGGTTGCTGTCTGCAGATCAGTTATTCCCTGAGGTATAAGCTCAGTATATTCTGCACTGGACCTAGTTTGTGGCTGGTTGATTGAAATTTCATTTCTTGTTACAGTGACAACTCCAGTCTGATGTGAGCTGAATTCAATAGGCTCACCATCCTCAGCATCAAATATTACGGTAATGCACTCTTCAGAAGAGGTCTTTTTTATAACCTTTTGTTGTTTAATGAAATTACATGTCTTTGGTCTAATGTCTGAGTGAGCAGATACCTGTTTTTCCTCTTCGTCGGTAGATACAAACTGAGAATTCTCTGTGACTTTGAGCATGTCAGCGGTCTTTGTGTACTTCTCAGTAAAAGGAGCTGCTAATAAATCTGATGGACTTTTCTCATCACTGCTTTCTATATGTAATTCATCCAAGACTTCATTGTCATCAGTATCTGAAAGCTGAAAATTAAGGTCCTTCCAGCCTGTATTAGCATGGCTTTGATTTAACTGTAACTCAGGCAGCTTTGCTCTGGTGCACGATTTTACTTCTGCCTGAAATCCACTGACAAAACTAGTCAATTTTTCAGGTCTTTCCTTTGAATTAAAATAGGAACTTCTTTCTGGCAAATGTTTCCTATTAGGATCCCAGTCAAAGAGACTGTCAGAAATGCTGTGAGTTAATTTGTTACAATACGTCCTACAGTCTTTGCTTGGTACTTCCTGCAGCAACAGTAAGGATGAAGAGTCATCATCTGCATCATCATGTGAATCTGAATCATAAGAGAAAGTTTTGTTATGTTCAATGCAAATACTTCCCATTTCCATTGGCTTACAATGAGTCTGTTCGTTATGGCTGCCACATTTAACTCCAGGGGAATATATTCCTTCATTAGAGTTCATGCAATCTTTGTAACCCCATTTTGATATTAGTGAAGGTGATTCAAGTAATATTTTTTGCTTCTGTAATTTCTTCAGCCCTTCTAAGATGTGGTTTTCCTTGATACGAGTTGGAGGTAGATCATCTGCAGGGCTTGAGAGGTTGCTTGGGAGTGAAGAACCAATGCTTATTCTTTTATCCCAGCTCACGGATGACTGTTAAAACAAAACAAAACTCACATATTACTCACAAGTGCTGTTAATAAAGTGTTACCATTTTAGTACAGTGATTTAGGAGTTGCATAGGGCATTACATTTCATCCTTTGCTATTAATAGCAATGTTCTTTTTTAATAAAGGATTTCATAGTGGTGTGAAGGCTGCAGCGCATTTAAAACCTGCAGGAAGAACAATATGAATGGAAGGATTAAGATAAAGAAGAAGAACAATTTGGATTGTGAAAGACAGAATAAATGTTGGAATAAATGAGGAAACTGTGAGCAAATTGGAGTGATAAAGGAATTGTTAAAAAAAAATTAAAAGGGGGGAGAGTGAGAGGGAGGGAGACATTGGGGAGAGAACCCTTACTGAGTTTACTGATAGCTGATTTAAATATAAAAGAGTGAAGAAAGTGAAAAACAATTCTGAAATAGGCAGCTTTTCAATTAATCTTGTTTCAGACGAATTTAAGCTAATAAATGGAGAAAATTAATTTGATTTACCCTTTTGCTGCATGTCTTTCCATCATTCCAAGTGTAGGAGGAACCACTGGAATATTCACTGCAAGCACTTGAGAGGGAGAGTTCACTGCTACTGCAGCTGCTCCGGGGATACAGGCGGCTAGGACCTGTCATATTTAATTGACTCTGGCATTTCAAGACAGGTATACTGGATTTTACATTCTGCTGGCATTCCTAAAATGTGAGAAAAAACAGAAATATCTTATGAGTGGAAGAAGATAATTTAACTTCCCCTTGATGAAGAAGGACAAAGAAAAAGCAAGTAAGCTACTTACACCTTCCTGTTACGCCATTAGCATCCGGTGAATTTAATACGGAGAACTAAATTAAAAATTGCTAACATTTTCTTTTTTGGGGCAAAAACCCAGAGTCCTCCATGTTTTCTTCTTTTTTCTTGAACCAGTGCTGTTCTTTGCTAAAGATTATTCTAAGTCTATTTGAATTATGCTTTGTACATAAGCAGCGTGCTCCAGTAAGATACAGAAAACAAAGTTATAAGAATACAAGTACATCTTGACAACTGCATTATAGCCCTACAATGTAACAGATGAGGCTGTACACCCTGGACAAGGTAAATTAATTTAGTATCCGAACCAGAATGTCCACTGAGAATGGAATCTCTCCATTACAGTCTAATTTTGGTTTCCTATCTAGTTCAAAGCTTTGTCTAAGAAACTCTCTGACGTAGGACAATCCATCTTTGTGTCGCTCGCAGACAGCTGAAGCCTCTTGCTTATGCAATTTATTGACACTTTATGGCTGCCTTTAGTACTTGTGTAGTTATCGCCCCTCTCCAAATGCAATTTCAGCTGACTGTGACTAAGTGCCAGCTTTGAGTAAGAGAGTAATGAAGAGCAGATAGCACTTTAGGTTAAATATTAAACCTCTGTAGGAGTATCTAGGATGCCTTTAATTTGTTTTCAAACTAATACTCTTGTGCCTAACAGTGTTAGAGCTTCTTTAATGTTAAGTGCCTGCACCGTTCTGTTATGCTATTCTCCAGCTTCCTTACGGAATCAGATATCTTTTTAATTACCTGGAACACCAGACAGAGTGACATGACTGTTTCATAAAACTTTGCTTTGGATTTCATTAAGGCAAGCTCAAACAATATTTATTGATTTTTGTATGTAGAGATACCTCAAATTAATTTTCCTTAGATGAAAATTTTACCTTTATATTCAGGAAGACAGAAGAAAGCTAAAGTTATTGAGTCCACAAAACAATTCTCAACTTTATAAGCAGTAGACACATCTTCTTCATGCAAATCTCTGGCAAAATGCTCAGTTTGTAGGCACTTCTCATACACTAACACGTTTGTTGGCTTTCTGCTAATTTCTTCCATTTATTCCCCCATGTTCTTCCATTTATTACTACTAGGGTTGAACCTTTTTTCAGTTAAATGGGAGAGAGCAGAATTTTTACTGCTGAGGAGTTCATCAGTACAGCTGTTCATTGCTCAACTGACATAATAATGTTCTGTTTTTGACAAACGTAACTACAGGGCAAATCATTATTCTCTGTCACAGGCGAAACCTATGAATGGGAAAATCATTTAGAGGTAGCAAGAGCACATTTCACCTCTGGGAGTTATTGGTACATGTTCTCCTAGGAAGTCAAATGGATGCAGCAGGAACAGCCTTTCAATCCACTGGCTCTGGGAAGAATCCATCTTTCAGCACCAGAGGCAGGCTGATGGCTGTTTTTTTGGCTCTGAAACAGACACTCTTGCTTTGTTGAGACGAATTACTCTGTATTTCTGACATTGTGGTTCCCATGGGAAACCCCCTCTCATCAGCTTCCTCAGCTATGACGGCGTCATTCCCTGTAAGGTTGATTGTATAGAGGCCAATGGCAGCATCTGCTTGTTCTGGCTATTTCACTGCCTTTCAGCTGTGGCTTTCGGAAAACATGTCATGTCAAATTTCTGCCCTTCATACTAGTCTATGTCCCAGTCATCATCGTGTTTAAGGGAAAGGAAGCCTGTAAAATCCTTTACTAGAAGAATCTCCTGTAGGAGACAAGAGGAGATCACAGCATACTGACAAGTACTGCTTTCCCTTCCTGTCATCTTCAGCTACTCTGAGAGCCTTTCCATCCCCTCACTTTGTTCCCTTGGCACCTAAAGAGGAGAAAGGCATTTGGTCCTACAGTTTCAGCAGTGGGAAGAAAGGAGATACCTAAGCAAAGCAAAAGAACAGTGTATTACTGTAATCATCTTTATTGTTCAACAGATGAGAAAATGTGCAAAAAACTATCATGTCATTACAGATTCTCAAGTAGGATATCTACCCAATTTATAAACTGCATTAGGATCACTAAAGAGAGTGAAATTTTCTCCTGTAATTTGCCTTTATTCTCTAAATTATCTGATAAAGCACTTTGAATAGTATGTTTATGGTGCATTAATTAAATATATTTAACTTGCATACGGGTCTATTAACTGATATGGTGAAATTTTAATTTTTTGTAATCATGACTCTTAAGTCATTACCTTTAACGAAATAGAGTAAAAAGGCCTGAATTTAGTATTACAATTTAAATACATAATTTTCACTAGAAATCACAGAAAAATGAAAGAATTAGACTATTAAAGACACAAAATCTGTATTAGAAAAGCCCAACCTGAAGGCTTAATTACATATAACGCGAAGGGTCATTAGCATTTTTGTCAACCTTTGAAACAATACCTTTTCATTAAAGTATGTATTACAAAGGAGATTACAGTTCCGTTGACACTACTATACTTCAAGATCAAAGGCACACACAGGTTCAATGTCCTGTTCTTGTCCTCTTTGTTTCCCTCTATCTTTATGTGACTTTTGTTTTTTAAGCTACTTTTCTCTTTGACAATGAAACATGAAAGCCACACTGGCTAACGTTTTGCCAGATAAGCACAAAGCTAACCCGATCTGAAAAAAAAAAAAGTAGAGCCCATGAATTTTTAAAAGTTCATACATAATATATCATAAAAGTAGGATGAATAATACGGTGTATGGGCTTTAATAAAAAGCTCCTTGACCATTTCTCAGAGATTCTGAGATGTAATCAATACCCAAAAAGGTATATTGGGGACACTGCTAAGATTTACGGTTTTTTTTGCACAGAGTGACACTATCTGCTTACTATATCAACTGCGGACACAATATTGAATTTCAGAGAACAGAAGGAAGAAGAAGTATTGTTATCTGCCTCAACAGTGTTTCAATTCAGAGATCGGCTTTATGGCTCGCTCCTCACATCAGCCTTCAGAGGCGAAAAGGAGGGTTCCAAATGAGGGGTACAAGGACAGCACAAAAACTCACGTGAATTTGAGCATCAGCACTTCGAGATTGCATCAGGCTTCTGTTTCGTTCTACTTCTGAAAGCAAATCCCCAGATGAGAGGTCTAAGATGCGTGAATGGAGTTTCTAGGGGGGCAGAAGGGAATGAGCAAAGCATAAGCATTTGTCAAATGTGCAGCAGATCAGCATTTTTAATATTCCAAACTCTGCTGTTAAATTTCAAGGGAAATGAAGACCCTGAGGTAAAAGAGGATTTGTTCTAATTTGAAATGTTGCTCTTTGTGCTTACTTTGTCCAAGACTTCCTGTCTGCAGAACAGATCATTCTTCATCCAAAACAAACTCTACTTTTTCTTCTAGTCACTGTTTTGCAACTTATCATTACTTCACATGCCAACAATGACAAATGAACACGAGTCCCACCATTATCCAGAGAGTTTGACAGGTTTCAGGAAAAAAGCATAAAAAATGAACTACAAAATTAACATTTATAAATCAATCAACATGTTAATGTTGCTTTATTTACGAGCTGTTACACCTTGAGTGAATGATTGCAAAAGTGACCCTATTTTTAAACAGCATTGATCTGCTGAAGGCCTCCTTTGCACACATTTTAACTCAAAGTCATTAATGTCATCTGTTAGGAACAATTAATGTGAATAGAAAATAATTGCATCAGGGAACTAGGGACTCAGAGGATTTTGTGCATTAATATTCACATGCTGTTTGATTATATACACAGTTCTTTTTTCAGTTTTTCTTGGAAGGATGGATAAGCTTGTGCCTTTTCCTCCATGTTCAAATGTATACTAATTACTAAGGCTTTCAGTGTGCATTAAGCCTGATTTGTTTTAATTGCAGTTTCAATAAAATCCATGATTTATGTGAATGTCTTGGCCAATGACTTCAAAAGAAGAAATATCTGCAGTCTTGTCAGTCATTGGACCAACATATCATATAACAGGCAGTACGGATCTGACTCACAGTCCACTGAAATCAATGAAAAAGGACTTAAAAAAAAAAAACCAAATAAAAGCATTTTGGATCAGGCTCTTTTCATTTTCCTATTAATTCACCAAGCTTGCAACCTAAGAGACCACATCTACACCCTCCTCAGCACAGGGGTGCTCGGTTTGAAGGAATGAATGGTGCAGACCCTGTCAGGGCACTTTGCCATGGAGACCCCCTGTGAAGGATGCAAACCATAGAGTCTTGTCGAGGCTGTCCACCAAAAAGCCTGGTCAAAGAGGGAAAAAGAATCTGTAGCCACAAAAGCCCTTCCATACTGTACAGCAGTAGTAATGGCAAGACAGCAGGGCCTTGAAACATCAGTCATGCAGTATCTTATGCCCAGCTAACTACCCAGCCCTCTCTCTTGGTACTCGCTGCAGAAATTCATCTGCTAGAGAACAAAGCAGGCAGCCATTCCTACAGCCTCTATCTGCATGCTACGCTTCAGGCACCTATTCCAGACAATCTAGCTATTTTTTTTAAAAACTACTAATTATAAATTTGGGAGTAATTTTTCAAGAATTACATATTCATCCAGGTTTCTTCAGGAGGTACTACTATCTGTTGCAGACAGATTATGGAGGATATCGTCAATGATCAATATTCTGCATAAACACGTTTTGTCCAATATATTGTTGATTAGATTAAAATGCTATAAGCACTCAGTACCCAAGATATTTTTCATTATAAATACTAACTACATCCAGGCTATGTGTTTTTTAACATCAGTGATGCCCATAGCCTAGCTATTGAGTGTGCACCTTTTAAAGTGTTATTACCTGAGTTACTGTCAGGTGTCTGTTCAGGATTTAAGCTCCAGCTAAAATGCCTTCCCAAGCTCACAGATTTATAGACTTAGTACACGTGTTACTCTTGACAATAATTCCAACTGCATTGTTGAACCACCAAAGAATTCCACTGTTTTCAGAACCAGGAGTCACCAATGTTATGAACAAATGGTGTACTTGTTCTTTGCAGAGGAATTAATTACTTTCTTCAGTGAAACCTGGCACCTGATTTTTTCTTCCAATGATACTTCAGCTGAACATTATTATAGCTAGATTTGTGCATTGGGAATGATGACTGGGGACACCTGAGATGGATGAACATTTACACGCGACTATTTTCCCAGAAAAAAGTATCCTAGAAATAGTGCTATAGGAGTTTTAGAGTGGTAAAACTGTCTTCCCATTTTTCCAGCAAGGCATTTTAAGTACTTCATTACTTAAATGCAAACATATATGCATCTCAAGAAGGGAAACTAAGTATACCCCAGTAATGTCATCCAATGGAATTTCGTGTGCTGCTGTTATTGTCCATATCAGAGATAACAGCAGAGATCAGCCCACTTGGAACAGGCAGAAAACGGAAACAATTTTTGGCCAGTCATAAGATGTAGCCCAGCAGAGCACACTGTAAACAGGCTGGAGTTACAAGGGTCCCTCCACACTGGCTCGGGGACCAGAAGGGCTGGGCTGCACATGGGTCATGCTGTGTTTGAATCATCTCTGCCAGCATTAAACTCTATGACTCTATAAAACTATAATAACAAAGGTGAATCAGCAGATTAAAATGATTAATAAAGAAGGAAAGTGTGTTCTCAAGATGTATAATGTGATTATATTTCTGTATCAAACAAAAGATCATCACATTGGGAATATTCCCCCCACACACATATGCAAATAAACTAAGACACGCGGCCAGCACAATGACTAGCATTAACCAACAGCATAACAAAGTTTAACATCATTAATTAAATACAGTCACACAGCACTGAAGCAAGTCACCCAATTACAAAAGAAAAATGATAAGAAAATTATTTTTCTTTCATCTTTCTTTCCTTTTCCTCCTCTGTTTTCTAATTCAAAAATGGGAAAAACGCTACTATTTGTTGAAAAACCTCATTAATGATCCATATAAAATCAAGTAACAGATTGTGCCAACTATGTATCTTGATTCAGATTTCCTCTCAGATATGCAAAATGTACTGTGCCCTTTATGGTTATTTTCAGATGACAGTCACATAACTAGATTACTGCTCCCTTGAAAATGATACAATATTAAAATTGCTGTTGATGCTATCATGATGCAATGCAACAAAAAGCAGACCATAGCACAGAATGACTTCCACAGAAAAGATCACATCAGTTTAAATGAATACTGAAATATAAAACTGAGGAGTTACAACTATAAATCCAAGTCACCTGACCCATTTGTTGGTGCCCTATATAATGATAAGGGGAAACTGGGTAATATTCGTACACGGGGAACATCTGTGCCCCTCTGAACACAGGAAACCACCAGGAGCACTGGACTGCAGAACAGAAAACCCTTATGGAAGTGAACACAGCATGGGCTGGGCCAATCTGCTTGGGAACTACCCTGTACCGATTACTGCCGAGTCAGGTGAGGACTAAACACTTCATAGCATCTTAGCTAGACTGGACCCATGTCTCTACAGAAAGTGGGTGCTCAGAGGTACAGAGGCCAGGGCAGAGCAGAAAGGGCTTCTCTGCAGCTGCCTGTTACCAGCAGCAGAAAAGTTTCTCCTTCACCTGTGAGACTGATGCAGAAAAGGCCGTACCCTTTGTGGCTCAATGTCAAGATTAACTCCTGTAACCCACATAAAAAATAAAAACAAACGAATTGATAATCTAGGTGGAACCTATTATATCAAGTGCAATAGGAAATACAATTATCTGGCAGGCAGATAACCAATCCGTCACATAGTAGGCCAGTTCACCCTCCCCCCAGCAGCATCCTTATTAAGGTTTTCTAGGAAGATAAAAGAAGTCTACTACTTGCTGGCATGAGGCGATATTACAGAGAGACTCCCCTAACTATCGTGTCTCTTGACTGTCTCTCTGTAGAATATCTATCAGTTCCCATCTCCCTTCTGAAACGTCTAATGGCCTGCAGCATTGCCAGAACAATTTTCAATGAATTATGCCAAACTGTACATGGCTCTCCAATATTGGATGAGTTAATTGCTATTAAATCAATTGGCTTTGCTTTTCTCACATGAGCCAAAGTCCATCATTCACATGAAAGAATTCTCTCTCTAGGTTCTAAGGAGACATTTTCATCCTGGTGCTCCGTGCCAGAGGTGTAAATGTTTGTTCGGTGCATGTGGCTTCCTCTTATCTTTGCTGTCATCTGGGGCATCACAAACCTGAACAGGCATACTCTGGACTGCTCTCCTATATGACACGACCATTGCAATTGGACTGGAAGGGAATACCTTTTCGGCAGCCTTCACACCACTCATTTTTAATAATTCTCTGCACAAAGAAGAGTCTCCTCAAGTCCACAGTCAGCAACATCACCACTCCAATTCTACCCCTGTTGTACTAAATGAGTTAAGTCTCAGTAACTCAACCGAAAACGTGCAAAAAAATGTGCAACACGAGTGCTGATATAGAGATCTCTTTGTAGGTATGATAGAAGCTTATCAAAGACAAGAGCTCTTTCTAGCTGACTTTTTTTCCACAACCATCTGACCTCACTTTCCTGTTCCCTTGTTCATATTTAACTGTCATATCCATCAGAAGCAGAGTGCAGCTATGAATTAATCACATCTAGGATGAGCTTTATCTCCAAAGGTCTTACAGAAATGGTACTCTATACTACATTTCCATTACAACATAGAAGATAGCAAACCAAGTAAAGAAAACCAGATGATTAGGTATGCAATAAGAAAAACAGATGATTAGGTATGCAATTTACATAGTATTAGTTTATGAAGAAATACAATCTTTCATGAAACTAAATCTTGATTTTTTTAGTCCTTAGATACACCGCAGAGGGGATATTCAGCTGGAGATGAGAGAACATCCTTCACCTATTCCATCAGAAGTTACCTAGATTAAGAACGCGCACTATTCAAAGGATGAAGTGTGAACTTCTCATATACTAATACCCTGAAATAAAGAGGAAAGTTAAGTATAGTCAAGGAAAAAAAAATAAAGCCTCTGAAAGTAGAAATAGATTTTGCCTTTAGACAAATCAGAGTTTGTAATACATATGCTTTTGACATATGGTAATTCTGCTTTCTAAAGAGAGCAGAACAAGTGGTTGTCAACAGAAAACAGCCAAATACGAAGCAAAAGTGAAAGCTGCAAAAAGATGCTTCCATTTTATTTAATTCTAATAATCACTAACATAGGAAATGTACTTGCAATTGTATACTGTGCACATACAGCAATGCCTGGTGTTTTACTGTATACAACTGACGGAATGAAAATAAAATTATAATAATTTTTTCAGCTCTTGGAAGTTATATATTTAATAGAAAATTCATAATTATGTTCTACTTTCCTAGAATTCACTTCCTATAAACAGAACTTCATGGCCATCACTGTTTAACTGTGTAGTAAAAGAAAATTATTCTGTCCACTTTCACCATTTATAATAGCAATAGCAATTGTCATTCTGAGCTCTTTCCACAAGGTTAACACCTAACCACTGGAAAGTGGTTAAGAACATGCCTCCATCTGGTTACTGTATGTGAAGAAAGGCAGCTTCCCACTAGAGTTCTTGTGCACAGTATATGCCATCCCAGATTCCTCTTTATACCTACATACTTTAGGGTAATTTCAAGGACATTTCACTGTGGAAATAGCTGTGCTTTTTTCCTTCTAATTCTCTAATAATTTGCTTTGCAATCATAATTTATCCTAACAGTGTGACATCACTTCTGACTGCGGCTGTTTCTTAAAAATGTTCTAGATTAACATGAAATACAGCATTATGGTGGTTCAGCTGCAGAATACAGTGTGTCTTTAAGAAGCATTCCTGTCCTTTTTACTACTCTTCAGCAGTGGCTTTACATGAAGTAAGGTCCCCTATGCACAACCATATTATTGTATTTCTGCCCAGAAACAAACAGTTAATAATGTGATTGTTTTGGTGCCACTTCTGGGAATAAAACATGGCCTTATCTTATAAACTACACAGGAACATCCATATAGGTGTACGTCTCTCTAGATTTTCACAAGTGCGTTAAAAACAGATCAAGTTTTAAAGGATGAGGAAGTAAGAAAACAGCTGTTATTCCTGGGGTGTGGAGGGGAAGTTCAGCATTGTCAAAGGAAAAAAACCTAGGTTCAGATATTAACTTTTTTTGCTCTCAGGGTAGCATTCTGAGTCCATGTTCATGTTCACTGGTAGCAACATGAAAGCTCAAAAATTCTTCTGGATGTATATATTCTGTTTATAAAATTTGCTACATGTTTACAGGTTTGACTATATGAGATTATTTTGCAACGAATATTTAGATTCATATTTTCACTTGTACATAGAGCAACTATGACCAATCAATCTGTACCTGTGCATTTCCTTAAGCACCAAAATTTTCCATCAAGCAGCCAAGATAAAGAAAATGGGAAAGTATCAGTGAAGCATAGGAGCAAACAGAGGTTCACCACAGCGCTCTCTGGCCCTATTCTTCTGCTGCAGAACATCCCCTAGAGACAGTGAGTAAAGCTCTACAACACGGGTAACAGTATTTAGTGACAGCAGACACCTAGGAGAATGTGTGATATGCAGTCAACTTGTCAAGTAACTTCTACAGTTGGACCATGTCTAAGCATCTACAAGATTGGGGCTAAAATTGAAGTGAGAAACTAACAGTCTTTCACTGTTTAAAATACTCCTCCCTTACCCAAAATAGTTATACGCTCATCACTTTTTAGACCTCTAGAAGCTATAAATTCAGCTCTGTGCAGGCAAGAACATGTAACTTCTGATTGCAAAGCTAATGCATCACATCAAGCTATTTTTTCTATTTCTCTGTGGCTACAGGCACCGTTTCCGACAGACCAAGCTGTTAATGAAGATATTTGATATTTGGCAAAAATGTGTATAACATGAAACGTTACACAGCTCAGTCTGGAACAGGCAAAGCATCTCAGAAGTCTTATACCCCACTTTATTTAGTTCGAACATGTATGTAGTCTTTCATGTTTAATATTCTATTCTTTCTTAAGGTCTATCTGACAGGCTAACTAAAATTAGTTTGCCCTGTATGTTGCTGCTAGAGTTCTCAACAGCTGCATCACAGGAGATTTACCACTATAGCTGCTTGTACTTACTTTTAGTGAGAGGAGGGGGCTAATACACAGTAAGTAAACCCCAGGATAACTCTTACCATGGTATGAGCGAGCAGTTGGAGACTATTATTTATTGGTCTTACCTACAGCTGTGTACAATACAGGAAACAACCACGAACATGCACAACGTATTTCTCAGTGGTAACAGGAGGAGGAGTTATACATAAAACTAATATTAAAGGATTAACTGTAAAATAAATTTCAGTAGGCTAAATCAGTTCTTAATACAAAAAAGGGAAGTTTCCAGCTATCCCAGAAATTTCAATTCAAGTGGATTTGAACTTTCTGTTATCTAATAAAATACTTCCATGAAAGTTCTAAGTTGATATTTTCCATTTGTTTTTGTTGTTTTTCCTTCCTACTAGGCTGACTTCGCTAAAAACCCTAGAAGCCTGGTGATGTAGAAGATGCTAGACTTTAAATTCAAACCCAGTATTAACAGAGGTTTGTCAGTTTTGCTGGCAAATCCTCCCAGCGAGTTTACTGAGACTTAACTGACAACATCCAAGACAAAGTACAAGGGTATGATATTACTAACATTTGTATGGAAGATTAGGATGCTAAAACTACATCAGAAAATCCTGTTAACAAGGCAAATCCAGCACAAAAAATAAAACAAAGGTTTCATTCACATCTGCTTCAGATTTTCCAGGCTTGCTTCTCTCCATCATTATCAAGCCATCCAGAGATGGCTAAACCCAGTGAATTAGATTCCAAAGTAACTCAGAAGGTTGGAAACTTATATCCTAGGGTATAAATTGGGAGGTATTAAGCTCACATTTGATGCATAAACATAAATAACATAATCTTTCTGTATTCTTCAGAGAGTTGGCAACATTAATATAAGCCTAAAATTACTCCTGTTTCAAATCCCTCAGTTTTATTAATTTTTATAAACTGCTTTAAATAAAAGTTACACTGAAAGACACAAAGTAATCCTCTCTGATCCTAGTTTTCATTTTATAACTCTATCAGTGTTTTCAAGCTCTGAGACTCCAAAGCGTTAGTTCTCATTATAATAGCACTATGGTAGGAGTCTGTAAATATTGCAGCAATAACAAAATGAGCTAATTTATTTCTTAGGAAAATGTATGTATTAAGTTCCCTGTGGTTTGTAATTACTGTAAAGTCAACAGTTTACATCAATGACTTGGTAATCAGCTAGTCAGAATGTAAATAATTAATGAAATAAATGTTTTCAATGAGCTCACTCATGGAAGACTCCTTGGAGTATGGTAAAACAGCAGGTTTGAGAATATTGTGAGAGTATTGTAGAATACTTACGAGAGCGTTGTAGAAGAGTCAAGCCTCTTACTAAGTACATATTTGTATTTTGTTTCTTACTAATTTGGTACAAAACAGGAGATGCTTTTTGTAAATACCTTTGTACTGATCTAATATGATTAAATATGTTAATTCTATTTTGCTAAATGAGTGCCAATATCATGTAGGTGCTATGAATTACGGGAACACCAAAGAGTGGAAGGCAGAATCCTGCACATCCTGACACCTTCTCTTGTTACATTGCTCACAACCAAAACCATTCTCTCTTAATATTTCAGCACGGTCAGAATCAGTCTAGGAAACAACTTTATACTGAACTCTTGTGACAAGGAAGAACTATACCATTAATCTTTCATGGCATGCCCTACACATGCTATCTATGCTTTAGCAGTAAAAAGGTGGGCTGCTTTTTATTATTTCACTGTATTTAAGAAATGCTTTAACATGAAAATACAGATGAAAAGTACTGATGTTTCAGTCTCACTTATACAACAGGCACTGCATTATCAATCATTATCTGATTAAACACTACTCATTAATTTCAACATGCTGCTAAATTGCTGAAACTATGACAGTCAGTGATATTCCTGGCAGCACAACATAATTTTGGTCTTTGTCTTTGTGATTTCTACAGTTTAAAATTCATTTTCACATTCACTTTCTGACTATGCCCCAAAATCATCTAAAGGAATTAGGCAGACCTCAGTACGATCTTGTTATTGACATTTATGTTGATCAATGTTGGCTCTCACAGAATTGGAATCTACAGATCAATTCCCTTATTAGATTCATTCTCAGTGCTGCCATGATCATTTTATCACAGAAGCTGCTGCCATCAAATGCTGCTTTATCACTTTATAATGGGATAAGCTGAAGCTTTCCTCTAGCATATAGTTGGAAATAAAAACTGTCTCAGCTCTAAATAGTTCTTTCACAGATTTTCAAAAATATCCTTATTAACTACATATGTCTATTTTAAAAGCTATTTTAAACTCAGTTTACCTAACCAGTAATAATCTTTGCCCACAAGAAGATTCCAGTTCTCAGGGTGGTTAAAAAAGAAAGGCTAACAGTGGAGACTGCCCTGGATCTATTAATCACTTTCTTCCTGCTGAGTCTGAGTCAGATGATAGAAAAAAATGACGCTATGAAGGTATGACAGAAAAAAGAAAATGGTCTCAGCCATGGTAAGTAGTATCATGTGAATCCACAAACACACATGCGAACACTCCAAAAGCACACAGAACAAATACATACACAAGGTTTGTCACAAGTGTTTCATCTGGTTTTGAAAACACGCAGGGCCAAGGTATTTTTGTAAGAGTGGTGTTACAGCTCCTGTTGAGGCAGGAGTTCATCTCATTAATTTAAATCTTCAATAAAATAAATTAGCTTTTTTATTGCCAGGTTGAACTACGGGGCTATGATTGTTATGTATTGCTACAATCTAAGTCTTAATGGCATTTTAGCCCTGTGGTGGTCAAACAGAAACCATTTCAAACCTTCTAAAGGCGATTAAAACATGTGCAGATGTCTGGAAAATTAATAGTATTATCTAACTCTAACCTTTTGCCTGTAGGAGGAAAAGGAGAGAGAAGGCTCAAAGATGTTTTAGATCAATACGCGGCAACTGAGGAGGGTAAGCACTGTTTCTCATGGAAGTTCATTGGCTGTGAACAAATGATTCAAGTGAGGAGATTCATCCTTATTTGGATTTCACTGAAATCATTCATTTACTCAGAAAAATAATATAAGAGAGATGATCATCATTTGTGCAATCCTTCCTCACTGCTGTTTCGCAAGGTCCAGCAAGCTAGACACTCTTGTCATTCATTTAAATGACAAGAGCACAAATTTGTCAAGGTTAATGTTGAACAAGCCATATTTTCCTTGCCTCAGTGTCATGCATTTAAAAGGTTTCTCTACCTCTCTGTCCTTCTTTTTTTTTTTTTCTTTTTTTTTTTCTTTTTTTTGGTGTGTGTGTGTGTACGTGTGTGTAATACTGTTGAAATGGACTGAAAGTAGGAGGAGGATTTCAAGAAATACTTTTATCATTACTTTAAGGCTTTTGCATACATATTTTCTCTCCAACTCTAATGCATTGGTTTTGGCTCTGACAGAGTAATTTAAAATAAGGACAGACTTTTTAAGAAGGTTTTCTTGAATACCTGCATACAAGGTACTTTATTCTATCCTTTTTCCTCAAAGCACTTACTTGAGGTATGGTTTAGAAAGAATAAGTGGGCAGATTCCCAGCTGGTAAGAATTATTTGCTCTACTTCTTGTAATGAAATTAAAAGAATTTCTGCCAGTCCCATAGACTTCCCAAACTTTTGCTGCTTTTCAGAAATACAGCTTCTAGAGGTTCACAGTGTGCATGTGTGGTGGTATTTCATTCTTCAAAGTCTCAAACCTGACCACAAGATCTCCAAATGGCAGTTCAAGTTCTGCAACACTTATTCTGACATACAAAAAATCATAGGGCTTGTGTGCAGGACAGAGTACAACTCTGTAGACCTGATCATCTGAATAAGCATTTCAAAACCTGGCTTCAGACCTCTGTAATTCCACCGACCTACTTTGGAGCAGGAAGAAACTGCAGAAGGATCTCACAAATCAGCTTGGCTACGAAAGCCAAGAAATCTTAGTAAGGCTGAAACACAGGTGAGGTGGGAGAGCCAGTGCTGGTACCAACAAGGAGGGTGCACCATACTGAACGGTATGAGGATACAGACCTGCACTGCCCATGTTCATCCTCACTCCTACTGCTGTAGCCAGGAGGAATACCAGGAAATAGAAAATGAGAAATGTCAGTCATTGCTCCTGTGAGCAAACTGTGCTCTTGCAATGGAAGGTACGGTGCCCTCGAAGCACTATTTAGGACCTGGTCCAGCCTTGGGAGTGCTAGGCCCTGGCACACGATGACATTGAAGAGAGTTTCCTCTCCCACCCTGCAGCCAGTACCAGAGGCAGCCTGTCCCCAGGCTCGATGCAGCTGTGAGCTTTACCTCCGGCACAGATGGCTGATAGCTGCAAGCCCTTTCAGCAGCTGTCTGGTGCTCAGAAGCAGCGGTGCCACCATTTGATTAGGAATCTGTGCCCTTGCGAATTGATTGTTTTTTCACGTGAGATAAAAGCAGGGCTTAGGAGATATTATACAGGAATTTCAAAAGGGGTCAGCTCCCAGTTTGGCACCAAATAATGAGACAGAGTTTTAGAAGGGCTCGGCATAATGCCTGAACCCTGAAAGTCTGGTCCCATGTGCGTCAAGGACCTAAAGACCTAAATTAAAGGTTAATTCTATTTGTTATTCCCCCATGAACTGGTGAAGACTGGTAACAGAGCTGAGAGTACCCATATTTCTAATTATCATCAAGATCTCCTAAGGATCATTTAGTGGAATAAATTTAAGTGAGCCTCTAAAATACAGTGCTAATCTCCAATTCATGTTCACATTTACAGTATGTATAACCCAAAATAATTGTGCCTAGAGCTGTGCCTGTACAGAAAAAGTACACCAGGCTTGTTTAGAGAAAAAAACTGTTAGAGTTAATAGGAAGTAATAGGAAACTTGAAAAAAAATAGATAGAGCACTTCTGCTTTTAAAATATGACTGAAGATAAAAATTTAGGATCAAAACACTACAAAATTAAGTAGTTCATCTCTGAAACTGTATACCAGAAAGATGAACTGAAGAGTGGGCGTATATTTGAGAGTTTTAAAGCACTGTTATTAACTCAAGATGCCATTACTTTGGCAGTCTGGTTTCCATACTTTTAATGCAGTAAGATGGAGTTTAATTCATAATGTTGAAGATGCCCTTGTAATGCACACAGGACACAGACAAATCACTGCTCCTCCCTGTACCCAGACATCAGTTAGTGACTAATGAAACATGGCTTGCTCACATCCAGGGGAAGAAATGAGCATGAATGCAATCTAAAAATGCTAAAAATACAGAAAGACTCAAGTCTGTCAATATCACATTGCTAAAGATTTAATGATAGAGGTAACTTTTCCTTTTAGCTTGTCCTTATCAAGAGATATATCCAGATGGTAATTTAAGAGTTAAGGCACTAATGGACTCTTCAGTTTCACTGAGCACCTACGTGCTGATTTTATCTTGCAATACAGTATTTCACACTCTCAGCGAAGTCAACAGAGATTTAGTCAATAGTGTCACGGCCTTTGGATGAGGATTTGAATCTCACCAGTATCCAAACCATCATTAAAGAAAATAGGTGATTTGGGAAACAAAGGAGAGCATTAGTAAAATTCAATACTAAAAGATAGGCTTGGTTCAGTAGGTGTTTTATGATTCATTATGAATAACATTTTATTCTAATTACTACTCCTTTCTTCTATGTGCAGTATTCTTAAAAGTAAACAAAACATATGAAGTGTATCACAGGAAAATTAATTTTTTCATAACAGATGGCAACAGAAAATACCTATTGAGTAAACTTATGTGCTAGAAACTACTTAGCATAATGTTAGTTTGACTCATTTGATGGAATGTGTAATTTAAAATTACTAGCAAATTACACTGACCTGATATAATCTGAACAGCTTAAATGTTATCAAGTAGAGTACTTATTGGCACACCTTTTTTTAAGTAAAAGAGCCATAATTCTGTATTGCTTCATGTCTGCAAAGTGCCACTATGCTTCAAGAACAGTAAGAAAACCACAGTTATAATGTAAAATATTACTGAAATTTTGTAAGTATTCAGTGTAATAACAGATTAAATTAATCCTTTATCTATTACTTGTTTCATACACACACATTTTTGCACAGTTTTCCTTCATTTAAGTTTCAAAGTCTTAAGAAAACAAAAACAAACTACATACTTAGCTCCATTAGTACAATAAGAAAATGATGCATCTGTAATAATAATGGTAATATTTCTATATTGCTTTGGAATTTCAATAGATTCCCACTTTATCACAACACTTCTTTGAATCATTTAATTTTATGCATTATTTTGGTATTTCATTTGGGAGTTATGGAGTGTGAAATATGCACCATGATGAGAAAACAATTACCTAGCACACCTGTTGTTTGTGCATATTGTCTTTAAGCAGGGCATGCAGTGGCTACTATTTCATTCCACTGTGAAGTCCAAAATGGGGAGGCTGTGTAAGTTGCTCTGATGACACGAACTTGCACTTTTAGATGTCACACATGGCTTGTACTTACCACATCACATGCTGTGGTAACATTAGAACAAATCCGTGCTAATTTTCGCTATCGGAATGTCAGCGTGAAACATTTTTCCATTTAGAAAGGAAACCTGAATGAATGACTCTTGACTTAAACACACCAAATACATATATATATGTATAAAAATTGTAAACTTCAAAACCTGAAACATATCAGACCAAAAGAAAAGGATCTGTTGGTCACACAAACATAAACACATGAGTAACTCATAGAGTTTTCACAACGTTCACAATCTACAATAAAGTCTGCCTCTAAACAGCCTCTACACTTACACTTGACCATTTATGCAGGTGTACCTGCCCATGGCAGGGGGGTTGGAACTAGGTGATCTTCAAGGTCCCTTCCAACCCAACCCATTCTGTGATTCTACGATTTGCATGATAAGTTGCTAATACATCTTGCTAATACATTCAGAAAACAGAGTAGGCTGAAATAGCATCGAACAGGTTAACCGTTGTTAGAGGTTAAATATAACTGCATGGAATAAAAAAAGTGTCTCTTTTTAATGCTTGTTAGAAACTTGAAGCACAGGGCAAGTTTGTAAAGGAATATAGTGATACTATTTCGTACTGTGGAACTCCTTCCTTTTTTCTTAAATTTATTCCCATACTGAATGTACACAATAATAGGAAAAACGATGAAAAACAGTCTTGTACTTAATGAGTCTGCCCACATACTTGCTTAGTGTTTCAAATGCCATATTGGATTCCTGCCATCACTTGTATCATCACTGATAATAAAAATCTATGCATAAAATACAGAAAAATCTATGGTTCACCCAGTGACAGTTGGATATTTTTCTAGGTCTAAAAAACAGGCAGTAAAATCTTACTTTTGTCGTTAAGGCCTGTCACATCAGCACAGCTGCATGGTTTTCTTGACACGTACTTAATCTGAAAAACCGTCTTTGCTCTTCAGAACAATGCCTATGTATTTCTTCAAAACTTAAAAAGTATTGCTCTCCTCAGTCAAAATAATTCATAAATACTTCACCAAAGATCACTTGTGGCTTTCCTAAAGATGATTTGCTCATTTGATTTACTGGTTTTGGTATTGCTGTAGCAATTTATTATTAGGATAATGGAAAAAGCTCATTTTTAGATTTGATATCTGAAAATTATATATTTAAAATTGTATCACAAAATGTCATGTTTGTGTAGATATGGAAAGCCTTTCAATGCTTTTCTTTGGAACCTTGAGGCTAGTTAAAGTACTTGGACATACGAAATTCCAGCAGTTGGGGGTAATTTTCTCTTAAAAGTGTTATCATTCTCATCAGAACTACATGCCTAGTGAGCTTTAGTTAGTATTTGCTTTTTGTTTGAGAGCAAACAGGTAAGAATTCAGGGGCTGAAGTAAGTGACAACTGTTTGACAAGAAGGGAGATCACCAAAACACAAATTATAGATGGAGCAGACCTATCAGGTCAGTTGATCTAATTCCCTCATACTAAAACACTGTTCTCCACTGAACCTCTAGCTGTGCTTTGTTCACTTCAGTTTTAAATGTTGTGAGGGATACTGCCCTACCTCTCCTCTCATACATCATGCCACGATCTATAACAAAAGTTTTTGTGATCTTCCTTTGTCAGCCTGAATTAGATTTAGATCAAGCAAATAATTTTGGGAAATGTTTTACGAATGAAAGTTTTATAGTTTCCCTAGTCAGAAAAGAGCACGTCAGGATTTCTCTGTGTTAGAGACCGGTGTTCTTGAGGGACAAGAAAAGCTGCTGCAGCTATTTCACTCAAGGGATCTCACAGAGCTTCTTGGAGGGCTACACACCGCGTCTGTGATTTACATACTTAGAAGCATAAGTCCCTGTGACTAGAGACAGCCTGTAGCGAGCCACTGCTGCGGATGACACCCAATGATTCTCAGTGCTCTCCCAAACATCTACTTATCTCAGAGCCTCCTGCAAGAGCTGACTGGATATCAGATACCCAGCCTAATTCTTTCAGTTATTATGCTGCTGCTGTTCATTCAAAAATAGAAGTCGCTTTGGAGGGGGATGTTTCCTTCTCTCATCACTGACTTTGGCCACCAGTTCATCTAACCAGTAGGCTCTCACGAATACTTTATTTCCATAGTGTTTCTTCAGCATGTGTTTGGAGCTGCGAACAGGGCAAGTAATAAATATGGTTCATAATGTATTATTACATGTTGATGATCTAAGCTGAGACGAAATGTAGTGATTCAAAGTTTTGTATTTCTGTCTTCTCAGATGTTATCGATGAGTGAGGACACGACAGAAATAGAAAGTAGGTACCATTTTACTGAGATAATGCAAGACTAGAAATAATGACATCAGCCTCTTCACATGAAGAAATGTCCTTTAATTTGTTCTTGAAAGTCTCAAAAATCTTTGAGTGTTCCTTATTAGATCACTATCTTGATTCCTGATAAGCACAAGCATTCTTATCATTTCTCACTGCTACAAGACCGGATGCTTTTTCCTGGGACATGATCTTTGTGACAGTAATTGTGCACCTTTGGTAGCCTTGACCTGGAGAAAGCACTCTGGCAGGGCTATGGCCTGAAAAATTTTGATTACTGTGAATTGTCTAAAAACCACCGCCTCACCTCTTAGTAGGTGCTCTGCTGGAAACTTAATTTTTGGACAAAGTTTAATGTAGTTTAAACTTGATACACATCAAACATGCTTTCAATTCATGTGATTACCTTTTTGTCTGCTGATACAGCCCTTGAGATTGTGGTAAATTTTAAGCAGTTTTCCACTACTGCTGAAACAATTAGCAGGTCTGAAATTAAGTTCTTCAAGCGACCAGTCCTGATACCTCAGTAAGTAAATATGACTACAGATACTGCAACATCCAATTTATTTTTATATGTCTACTAAAAAGGAAAGGACAGAGTTTGTTCTGGAGCTGGAACTTTTCAGATTTTCAGATAAGAGTACCCTGACATTCTGATGGATACAAATGAACAAATGCAAAGTAAGAAAATAAGCAGGTCAGCTGCGGGAGTTTCAAAACTTCAAATAAGATTTGCTGATCTTGGTCTCAAGTCTGCCTGCTCTCTGAAGAGCCTGGAGGCACAAGGCAGGACTAGTAGCTGGCTTCTGTGAGATGGGAATTATACTGCTGCTTAGCATATAATGACCCAGTTATTTAAATATACTTTGGACTGCTGACAAACTGTTTTCTAACAGTGTGTGACAGTCTTTCGCTTTAATTTCAAGTCCTCAAATACCTTTCTGAAATACTTAAATACTTCATATATCTGATTGCTGTAAAGCAATGCAACTTCACTTTTAACCTGCTGTATTCAGACATCATCATGTCTAACGATGTCTGAACCAGAGGTCAGACTCTGAGGCCAGATATTCCATCTCCTTTTGTCAGGTGTTAGGGCAACTAATTGCCCTCTTTTTCTTCCCATATATTATAATGTCGTTGGTGCAATTTACCCCTTCCTGCTAGGTTGTACAACTGTTTCCATCTAAGCTACACTCTATGTCACATGTCAGGGCACCGTTGCCAGGTTATTAAAAGAGCTAACATCAATGCAGTTTTAACAAAGTAGTTATTATTTAAATTGACCTTTTGAGAATTCAGCGGGCTGTGCTGTAGCATTCTAGAGAAAATTGTAGATATCAAATTAAACAATGTGGATGATCCATGACTAATAAATGAAACTAATCTAGCCAGAGAAACACAGGGAGAAAATAGATGCTTCAAGAGTCCTCCCTGCTTTGTTCTAGGGTTGATAAAGTAGAATTTTTATGATGGAAATAAAATGGCAATGAAAATATAGTTTAGGATACGAGATACTGTAAATCTTATGATTAGAAATATTACTTTATACTTTCCCAACTATGAAAATTTTATTTCTTATTTAATCAAATAAATCACCTCAATAAATGTTGCTACTTGCCACTTTTTAACACCTTTCACTGAAGTTTCCCTGCATGCTTTATAAAAAAAACACAACAGCAACTTTCTGGATGAAAAGTGAAAGCAAGACTTCATCCATGGGAACACTTCAGCTAACAAACATGTTGAATTTATGCAAACAGAGACACATAATATAAACAAATTACAGTGATATCTATCAGAAGGCAAACCATGACCCCTGTTATCCTCAGTAACTTTATACAAGTCATTATTGTTGTCAAAGGAGGATATGTAACATCAGAATCAGGTTTGATGTCATCGGTTATATTTTCAGGCATGAGTGGAAAAATAGAGCTAACTATGAGAAAAAGATCTGTGTTTGAAGACTGAGCTTTCTATATCCGATAGTCAAAACAAATCTCTGAGATGTCATAGCTAAGAAAGGGAAAAACATTATAATTTGGTGATTTTGGTAGTTTAAATTTTCTCGGAAGAAAAGACGGCATCATTTAGAAAAAAAAAAGGCAAAGACAGAAATATAGTGTTATTGACATTTACATTTGAAAATATTTCATAGATGCTATGCATGGCCATGGGCAAAGCAGAAGTGTTAAGTTTCATCTAAGGCTTCTATTCCTACTCTTGTATCCTCTCTTTGGATTTGTCTTGCCCCTTCAGCAACCTTCTGTATATCACCTCCACAGATTGCCCTTTTCACTTCCAATCAGTTTTGCTCTACTCAATTTTAAATCTTACTCGTCTATTATTCCCAACTATTTCTCCCATCTGCAGATGAAAACACAAGGCGGCTCACTAAATGGAGTTCCTGGTTATCTTTCCCAAACCCCTCTTGCTATGACAGGCAGAATTTCATCTCTTTTTAGAGACCAAATTAACTGAGGAAAATGAAGGCTGCTTGGGCAGAAGCTACTCTTCTGTGCTAGGCTTTAATTAAAACTATTGCTCTTCCTCAGATAGTGCTGAGACAGAAACACTTTTCCAAGTCTTCGTCATTTTAAGAAAGCTGTTTCAGAGACAAGATTGCCTGAATAAAATAAAATTTAAAAAAAAGAAAAAGGTGATCAGGCTCCTCCTTATTTATCTACCCTAATAGTGGCTCTGTAAATCACACACATCAGCTAAAAAGAATGTCCCCAGAAATCTAGGGTAGCTCTTAAAATCGTCTACAATATGGAAGAGGTGACAAAAAAAAGACCTGAGTTACGTCTTTCTCCTCCTTACATTTTTGCATCAGAGACTGCATTACTTAATCTTTTCAACAGAAGTGACATATCCTCTGTGTCACTCCCTACAAGCACTACACACACCAAACCTTCTAGTAGCAAAGAACTTAAATGGCAAGATACACAATCACATGCCTCAAGAAAACATGCATATTTCTTTTAAAATATTGTTAGGCCCTTCAGTTTCATAAGTACTTGCACTTCTTGTAAATGCATGAGTGTAATACTTTTAATAATATTTTTACAGTGAAGGATTCTTGAAGCAGTCATGAAAAACTTACTACATGAATTTTTAAAAAATTGGTAGCAATCAGTTTTTCTTTTGAACTGTGTGAGAAGCATGAGGAAAAACAACGCAATCGGTACAGTATACGGGCCATTACTCTGCAGTCAAATTCAAAACACTTGTATCAATCTTTTCATAGAAAAAATGTGAATGATTTGATTTCTAAGAAGGTGCATGAATCATATATTATTTGCTTAAAATTAAATATACAAAAAACTAGGGTAATGGTGAAATATATTCTTTTTAAAAATGTTTTTTAAAGAAATCTTTATTTCTGTTTAAATCTGAGATGTCAAGAATGTTTATGGTTTAAAAATAAGCTTACTTTTTAATACAAGAGTCTTCTAATCTCAATTACAGAATAATTTGATGGTAATATACCACCAAAGCACAGAAGTTGATATGCAGGAAAAGTAACTAATATTATTTATTTTTAGCTTATACTCTCTTCTGCAGCATTCTTCAAAATTTGTAGTTGTACTGAGTGTGAATACTCCCAGGATGAGATCAGCATTAAACAAAACTGAGCAGCATTGTTTCAGGCAGTACAGGGAAGGTGAAATTAACACCATGTGCTCACACTCCCCCCCCCCCCCCCCCCCCGCCACGTTAGCAGTATTTGCCCATTCACTTTGATTAGTGTCACGATTTACAGGACCCACATATTTAGTATTCTGTAGAGTGATAGGTTTAAACAAATATTTAGCTACTGCTCTAAATCTGGGATGTATGCATTTCCAAGAAGACATAATCCAAACTACGCTTCAATTCTGTGCAGGCACACAACAGTATTTGCTTAGTTTCAGTCCTAAGGAAACACCCTTCTTCAGGTTTTACATCTCAGACTGCAAGATCACAGACTACATACTATTTATTCAAGACTGGAGCACAGTTAGAGGATAAATAAATTTCTGAAAACTCACAAATATACTGAGGGGTTTTTTTTTTGGTAAAAAGTGACATATGAAGTATTTTGACAGATGTTCTTCATTTTCTAATGTACACTGCAACTTGTTCTCTTCTTTTTTTTTCCTCAGGGTAGTTAAAATCTGTTAATTGCAAGGGTAGGGACATAACAGCAAATTTTGCTGCTGTCTGGGAGACCTGGACTTTGTGAATGATTTAATTCTCTTTCTTCCGCAGCCAATAAAGACAAAGGAAGTGAAAAGAGGGGCGAAAAAATCTATATGCATTAGTTCCTGCCAAACTGTGCAGGAACAATGATGTAAAATAGTTTGAATCCCTCAGGAAAACCTGCTAGATCATTTAGTTCTTTCTTCTACTTGATGCAAGTTCATCTCTTTCAACTTCTTCCACAGCAGTGACACAATCCAGTTTCAAGGAACTCAAGTCAAAGCATTGATCCTGCTTCTCAGATGCTATCTAACACTTCTATAACATTTCCAGAATAATCTGGCTTTATTGTTGCCACACAAGGAATTGGAAAGAAGAGCTGTATCTGTAATAAAGAATGTGCAATGTATGACTTCCGTGCAATCTAACCCAATATTAACATACACTAGAGTTAGACGTTTTGGAAACAGCAAAAAGAAAAAAAGGGAAAAAAAATCTAACAGGAAGAAGAAGCAGGGAGAAAAAAAACAACAGGAAGAAGGAGCAGGTGATTTGACTGTCAAAAGCAGAAGTAAGCAATAAAGGTCCATGCTGTGGTGGATGTGTCAGAAACCAGTCCTAGACAGAGGTCTATGAAAGATGAACAAACAGGAAAGAAAGCAGGAGGGTAAAGGAGAAGAAATCAGAAGAGAGAAGGGCCTGACCTAGCAATACCGAAATCAACACAAAATCAAGAGAGAGAACAAGAACTTAAGGATAATGCAAGAACCAGACCCCTGTGATGGTGGCCTGGCACCACTCTGCCTGTGCTTTAGTTTCACAGTAAGTATAGCTATTCGTCCTCACCATGGGGATTCCCTTGCCTTTATGCACCAGTTGGTGAGCAGATGATGTTTCCCCAATAAACTGACTGGAGTTAGCAGCCCTCAGCTGTCGCGCAACAGTGCATGGGCCACATTTTACTCTGAGATACAGATGCACAGCACCAAAGGATTTAAATAAGATACACATTTAATGTCACTTACCTAGCTGACATGACTCAAATTTCTTCTCCAAAATTAATGAGTTTTTCTCTAATAAGAAATAACATATATTGCTAAAACCAGAATTTGCTCTACTGTCAGAAACCTGCTAAGTTTTAATTAGTCCTCATTTACTGTTCTCCTACTCATGGACAGATTTGTTGGAACCTCTGCAATACAATTCTGCTTCTACAAAAGGATGACAAAGCGATGGATTCATTCACAGTTACGGACTTTGCCAAATGAAAAGGGATACTGAAACATCTCTTACTATTCCAGAACAGCAAAGGAGTGGGAGATGGGTCAATCAGTTTCTCAGCTATATCCTCCCATAAAACACTGGAAAAAAAATCACTTTAAGCCTGTGAAGATATCCTTAAGTCCTTGTAACACATATGGTAAAAGTTAAATAAATGGGCTGTCTTCTCACAGGAAATTACACTGTTCACCATCAAGCAGAATGTTAAGGAATCAGAGCTTCTCCCCTGCAGAGGCATAATGAACCCGTATCATTCCATTTATCATAGTGAAGAAGCACCTAAAAAAGTAAGTTACTCTGCAGGTGTGCTCCTCTCTCCACATTTGCACATAATAGGTAGTCATAGCTCATTGGTGTACACTTTCAGCTTCAATGGTATCAGATTATAGATAACAGATATTCTTCTAATATATTAAATCTATCGACTGTCATTTCCTGCCTATTGACATAACCTTAAGAAGAAGAAAAATATTTTACAATTGTAAGAAATATAAGCTCATAGGTTTCTTTCTGCACAGGCCATTTCCTACCTGAAGAAGGAGGTCAGAAGCTGGTTTGACTTTCTGCTGGAAAAGCACGCTTAATGTTCGATTCTGTTGTTCCAAATCAAAAACTCGTGTTTTCAGCTTTATACATTCCTCCCTCAGATCCTGCAGCACAAGACAAAATAAGAAGATTAGAAGGCAGGTAACAGAAGCACCTAAAAAGCTCTAAGTAATGTCAGATACATTAAGAAAGAAGAAATACATACACAACTTTTAAAATAGTATAAATCAGAAAATGTGCTACTTCATTTTCTCTGGTTGTTTGATCATCAGAGAATAACATAAAAAAAAACCTGTAATGAGAAAGAGTAGTTACCTGACACATCCTTTTGGAGTTTTCTGTTAGTATAAAAAGTGACTTTGCTAGCAATGTGTTTCATTTTGCAGCCAATGCAAAGCAGAAAGCAGCAATTAAGATATGAATATTGTAATAAGCATAAGCTAAGGAAAAAGCACAATCTATGCCAAACCAGGAAGAAGTTCAAAGTGGTACTGTGCCTTCCAGGTATTCTTCTGAAGTCTGATCCCCTCCTTGCTTTCTCTGGAATAACCAAGTCAGCATTGCTCCAAGTCAGCATCAGCTCCTGCCTGACCAACCTACTGCCTTCTATGATGGAGTGACTACATCAGTGGACAAGGGAAGAGCTATGGATATTGTCTATCTGGACTTCTGCAAGGCCTTTGACTTCTGCAAGGCCTTTGTCACAGTCCCCCACAAAAATCTTCTCTCTAAGTTGGAGAGAGATAGATTTGATGGGTGGACTGTTTGGTGGATAAGGAACTGGCTGGATGGTCGCATCCAGAGGGTAGCGATCAATGGCTCGATGTCCAGATGGAGACGGGTGATGAGTGGTGTCCATCAGGGGTCCATGCCGGGACCAGTGCTGCTTAATATCTTCATCAATGATGCAGATGGTGGGATTGAGTGCACCCTCAGCAAGTTTGCAGATGACACAAAGCTGAGTGGTGCAGTTGACACACCTGAGGGACGGGATGCCATCCAAAGGGACCTGGACAAGCTGGAGAGGTGGGCCCATGTGAATCTCATGAGGTTCAACAAGGCCAAGTGCAAGGTCCTGCACCTGGGCTGGGGCAATCCTTGTAGTCAATACAAGCTGGGGGATGATGTGATAGAGAGCAGCCCTGCCGAGAAGGACTTGGGGGTACTGGTGGATGAAAAGCTGGACATGAGCCAGCAATGCGTGCTTGCAGCCCAGAAGGCCAATGGCATCCTGGGCTGTATCAAGAGCAGCGTGGCCAGCAGATCGAGAGAGGTGATTCTCCCCCTCTGCTCTGCTCTGGTGAGACCCCACCTGGAGTACTGCATCCAGCTCTGGGGCCCTCAATACAAGAAAGACATGGACCTGTTGGAGCGGGTCCAGAGGAGGCCACGAAGATGCTCAGGGGGCTGGAGCACCTCCCTTATGAAGACAGGCTGAGAGAGTTGGGGTTGTTCAGCCTGGAGAAGAGAAGACTCCAGGGACACCTTATAGCGGTCTACCAGTACCTGAGGGGGACCTATAGGAAAGCTGGGGAGGGACTGCTTACAAGGGCACGTAGCAATAGGACGAGAAGCAATGGTTTTAAACCAGAAATGGGTGGATTTAGATTGGATATTAGGAAGAAGTTCTTTACCATAAGGGTGGTGAAGCACTGGAACAGTTTGCCCAGAGAGGTAGTGGAGGCCCCATCCCTGGAGACATTCAAGATCAGGCTTGATGGGGCTCTGGGCAACCTGATCCAGCTAAAGATGTCCCTGTTCACTGCAGGGGGGTTGGACTAGATGACCTTTGGGGGTCCCTTCCAGCCCAGTCCATTCTATGATTCTATAATTCCTGGCTGGCATACTGTGGATGGTGTGTACCTTCCTCACTGTAACCGGCCACTGTAGAGCGGGCCAGGCCATAGCAAGATGTTGGTGCACCAGATGTGCGGTAACATGATCCTTCCTGAGATTTCCAACATGAGGTACCAAAAAGCCTTAAAATAGGCCATTAGAATCAGAGGTGGAGTGTAAAACTTCTGCATCTCAAGGCACAGGACACTACCGTTGAAACTGAAAGATGCAGGTCTTTTAGCCAAGGCTGAGTCAGGTTCAACATGAACAAGCCATTAATGGCTTTCAGATAGAGCAAGTATCTATCTATCTATCTGTCTTCAATGTAAGACATGCTTTTCCTGGCCACTTGAAGGAATACAGGATTCTATCAGAAAGAGGATTTTGAAGAGAGAGCAGAATCTGTCACTCAGCCTTTCAGCATAATTTGCGTAGTTGTCCATTTTGAGGTGTGAGAGCCTCATAAATCGTGAAAAGAGTAGTCTCGTAATAAAGATTACATTTAAAAATAACACACTGCAGACATATCTAGATTTATTTAGGAAAAAACATTTAAACCTCCAAAATACTTTCCTGTCTCCCTTCAAATTTAGGACAGTTGCTGCCCTGTGGTATTGCCTAGCTGATATTACTTTCCACCATATGAAGGTGGAGAACCAGGCCTCTGGATCCCCATATGCTGTCCTGTCAATACCATTATCAACATGATGACCTGGCTTTATGAGAAAATAACTCAGAGGAGGAAACGCTAGTCAGATGTAGTTCAAATTCTTGCCTGCAGTTGCCCTAGTCTCCACTGCAACCAGCACTGAGGTTATAAGAGGTGAACACACAATAAAATAAGCTCATCTTGAGACTTTCAGAAAATTGTAAGCATCTTTTTATGCAAATAGTATGTATCAGATCCTATGACACTAGTGGACGAATGCAGTTATTTTCTCTTGATAGTTTCTTAATATTCATTTTAGGTGGCTGTCAAGTGGCTGCTCAAATAAAATTCCTAGAACCTTCCAACATGACCCCCCAAAAATCTCGAGTTTGATGTTTTGTGAAGCCCTAAACCTTTGATTTCTGACAGTGAGACCTCTTATCTCTGGTCTTGCACAAGGCAATCTCCATTAGGATACTGCAAGACCTATCATTATCTGCCTTTCACAAATAATCAGAGAATTTCAAACAGAGCGTTAGCTGCTGCATTTCAACACTACTAAGTGCACTGAAAGTGAAAAATGATTCATGGAAACTAACAATGCAGAAAAATTTAAACCTTAGCAATACCTCTGCTCAAAACCTTTCTATCTTACAGTTTTAAAACCGTAAGATTTATGTTTCAAACTTTAGACTTTCTGTAAGAAGTGAAATATAAGATAGTAGATTACCCACCCAGATGCTATAAACCGTGCCAATGGTAATGCCACACATAGCCCAGAGGGGAAATGAGGCACATAAAGGCAGCAGTATTCTGGTGAAATAAAGTCTGAGTTTAGAAAGAAGAAATCCTAAAATTACCAATTAATACAACTATCAAATGTGTGAAGCATATAATTCCTCTCCTGTGGACAAAACGACCAACAGTAATCTCCCAAGTATCTAAGGTATTCCTACAGTCTCACTATAGTCGTATCCAAGCATCTCTCTATTCTTTTACTTTTTCTTTTCAGTATGAGACTCACTTTTCTCCAAAATGGGATTCAATGTCCTCATTGGAGGTTCAAGAAATATGTTGCTCTTCATCTGAAGATGCTTATTCTGTTTTACCACTTAATTCGCTTCTTTTTTTATTTCATTGATGAAAATTAAGAAGAAATAACTTTCATACAGAACCCAGAGTAAAAAAAGTATTCTGCTGAATTCCTGTGGAGGAGGATATGCAACGAGCAGATACACAGATCACAAAATGATCTCATTAAGTGGTGTAACTCAAATGTCAAACTGCTCACCAAGGTCTTGGGAGTAAAAATAAAACCCAGTTCCCAACACTCCTATCTTCTCATGTGATATGAGAAGTCTTTGGGTGGAAGGAGAAAGAATGGATGCTTCCAGTAAATATCAGAGCATATAGGTTTGTCTCAAATAATTTTGTTGTTTTTCTGACTTAAATTTCCCAGAGGTAAAATTTTCTATTAGTAAATGGTAGAAAATCCATATAATTTTGCTACATAGAACTGTAAATTTTTTCTGTGTGGCTAATTCAGCACAAATCTCAATTTAATATAGTTTCGCCATAGTCACCGTAAAAAAAAGCCTCTCATATTAGAGAAATTCTTTATGTATTGTAACAAATTATATACTTGAAAAGTGCACATTTAAGACTGTAATTCCATTTCAAGGTTTCAGTGACATTGATAAATCACTCAAGCTTTGCTCACTCAATTTGTGTCACAAGAATCTCTCAGTGGAATCACAGACTTGCCACATACTGGCGACTACCCAGTGCTTTATTCGTCACATTACAGCACGTACTTAATTTAAACAAAAATTAGTCCTTGAGGGACAATTCTAAATTCACAGCAAAGCCTACGCAGTGTGCGTTACTGTACAAAATCACTCTTCTCCATTTTCTAAAAGCTTTCAGCTTTTCCTCATGTCTCACTATGCCCCAGAGGTGTGTTATCTCACTGTGGCACGACTGGCTCTGTCTTACTGCTTAGCTGCATGACAGTAGATTTATCTGTTTACTAGTTACTATTTGGATTGCGATATCTACCTATTTGGGACTGGTGTGAGGAGTCCAATTTCCTCTTTATTGTACAGTATTGTGTTCCTGTCTTTTCTTATAAAACGACTTGTATGAATGGTGTCAGGAGCACTGTAACAGTTAATATTCATTAGCATTTAGAAGAGTACCCTCTTTCCTCTTTCTATGGATATTAAATTAGCTGTTATTACTTAGTAATAGGTAAGCAGCTGTTAAATCCCATCAATACTAAGTAAATCACTTTATTAAATGTATTCAAATCTGTTTTTATTGTATCCACATGAACTCCTTAGTTCCTATGGATTTGGGAGGATTCATTACTGAGAAAGTATTTAGTCATCAAAATGTCTGACACCTTTGCAAAGGGACTCAGGAAGCTCCTCTCTTCATTTGGGAAACAACCATCATATTCCCAAACTAGAGAGAAATACATTGAGATTAATCCTCTGGTAAATATTTAATCACATATGGTTTTATATTACAAAATGTGGATGGGTTTTTTATGTACATTAATATGAGAAGGTGCCTCCATTTCCATTTAAGCTGTATTGAAACACAGTTTTGGGTCTTTTTTTAAAAAAAATAGCTGAACTTAACGTTTCTAAAAGTTGTTATAGCAATAGCTCTGCAGACTGCAGTCTTCTGATGATACACAGACCATACAGCATATGTGTATACAGAGTACAGGCAGAGTAACACAGCACAGATAGCAACAGTACAAGCTTTCCCATATGTTGTGGCTTGCACAAATCACCTCCAAGCTACAATACTTCAATTGCTCTAAGGCAGTATCCCTCTTCTAGAGTAAAAGGCTTTGTTGTGCATCAAAAACCCATGGGATTGAACAATGATACTTTCAACCCTAACCTGTGGCAAGGGTTGTTGTGGCTGTTTTGTGGCCACAGCTGTCGGGTGAAGAGATTTAGGGAATGTTATTACTTCTGGATTCCTGTTAGCTTGGGCCACAGGAATGTCACCTATATAATGGGCAATTGCACCCTCCAGGGTCTTGCATCCCTCACCTACAGGTCACCTGGCCATCTCTGTCTTCAGGACAGGATATTCAAGAGCAGACTTACTGGGGTCAGAACATCTCCCTGCACATCTTTTTATCTATCCAGAACGACAGATTGAAGTAGAGTAGCTGAATCCCCATTCTATACATGGAGCCTCCTCCAAAATTGATTCACAAGAAATCTGCTCAGTAAGGAGCTGAGAAGGATGTCCAGCCTTCTCCCTGGTGTGCAGATAGCCAAATGTAACCTTCTGCACCTATTTACCGTTCACTCGGGTGCAGATGATTATGGATGTAGATGTCTGTCTATCCTGCTGTCAGGGTACACTCCCCACTTTTAGCAGTTTAGTTGGCAGAGTTCAGGGTCATTTTGACCTCAGAAATCATGTCTGAGCTGCGCAGCAGCCACCTTGCAGGTACACCTGCACTCAGCCTCCTGCCTCCTTGACCCTGAGATGTGTCCTGACCGCCTGCCCTGCTGTCACCTTCGGTCCCTGTTGTCCCCTTTGCAGGGGGGCATTCTGAATGATGTTCTGCTGTTCTGAATGATGTCTGTAATGGAGGCTTTGGAGCCAGTCCTCAAAATCTATTCCAGTACTTCACTTTTGGGTGTGTAGCAGACGTTTTTGATTATCTTAACTTGGTGTTTCTTGCTGCATTTTAAGAACATTGTTTCTTGTCCTGTCATTCAGTGTAGACAAACCAGTTTATATTCTTCTTTGCACTATCTGCACTAAAAGACTACATTTATGTCTCTTTCAGACTTGTCTTTTTAAAGCTAAATGATCCAAAGCATTTTAATAATACCACATTCATCAAGTGGTCTAGATCTCATGAATATTGAAGGATTCATAGCTTATAATTACAGATCTTTAGGGTTTTTTGTCTTGTATTTTTCCCTCCCTCAACAAAATGCCATCATGGAATCATGTTCAACTCAAAGACCACTTTTTTGTAGAATTGTCCTATCAGTTATTCCTCACTCTCTCTGGGCAGCTGATTACTTCTGCTTATATGTGTTACCTTGCTTTGCTCTCTGTTTAATTTAATCTTTTTTTTTTCCAGATAATTTCTTCAGTTTAGCAAGCTAATTTTTAATTTTATACCACTCCCACTAGCTTCTATCTGAAACAATCATACTTCATATCCAGCCATTTGGAGTGTGAGCAGAAACTTCAGATGTGACTTGATCCAGAACAGAGCTTTATAGAAGCCATAGTGACTCTTTTCATTCTGCCAGGTCTGCAGTCACCCTACAAGAATCTTGCCTGTGCAGTACTTCCCTTGCTCACCCAGGAGAATGGACCACGAGGACATAAAAAGGTTTTTTAAGACAAAATACACATTGTCTATTGCTGGTTGTCAGCCCACAAGTAGAGCAGCTGAATCCCCGTTCTATACATACAGCCTCCTCTTTTACTCAGGCAAGCACAGGCCCACATCAGGAAGTCTTTCCTTCCACTGAATGTGAGTGAGCATGCCAGCTATTGACATGCACTGTAATTTATCTGGTTTATGTTCCACAGGAATGGACTGTAGGAGGAACGTAACTCGTTATGGACAAGGAATGGAAAAATCACGATTGTGAGGAAGGATTTTCAGATGCTGTTATCTCAAGATAGGTAAACAATAAAAATTGGATATGGGTTCTGTATGATCAAGCCTTAAAGATGTACAGTCTCACAGATTTTTATTCACCTGGATTACAAAAAACGTGACTTTGGCCCTGGCACGTGGCATGCTTGGTAATTACATGTGTGAACATTGTTTAAAAAATCTATACTGTATAAGAATATATATCTCTCCAATGAACAATGAAAATCTGCAACTTTAAGTTATACCACAGTTCGTAAACCACAACTTACCTTTTGAGTAAGTAGAGCCTGAACAACCTGATTAGCTACCTGAAATAAATAAATAACATAGTTTAAGTATGTTATCATGTCTTGCAGTAAATCTGTTTCCCAGGTGAAACAAACACTATGCATAACGATACCTTTTTTTGTGGCTTTACACTCCACTTCCCATCTACAACCACCACCAATTCTAGTATTTTCATTATTTACTAGTATTTTCATCAGGTACTGCTAGTAAGAGCACATGAAATGTATATTAACTTCTTCTGTGCTAGTCCTCATTATAAACAAATATGTATTGTATCAATTGCAGTATGACATGATGGGCATTTGGTTAACTTCTGTCATCTCTTCTTTGGACTAGAGCAAACTTTTGCAGTTCTATACGCAGCTGGTGTGCAGCAGCATGGATTGACTGCATTCACTACAGCTGATTTCTACCAGCCGAGGATAGAGTCCTGAATGTTTTCATGAAGTTTAATTGTTTCTTGATTCAATATTGACAAAATGGTACATCTATCACGACAAGCAGAAACCATAAAGTGTCACAGAAAATTAAAGTACCTACTGTCATCAGAATGTGGTTGGAAGGCATTCACACCACATAGCATAATTGACTGGAATGAGATTACACAGCATTGATTAGTAGAACTATATATTCAACAGGGAATTTTTGAAGTTATTTATTTGATACATCCTTTCTAATTTGTATTTAGCAGCAGGCACAGGGGCAGGGAAGAAGGAGGGACAGAAAGAGAGACTGAGGTAACGTTTTGTGTTGATGATGTCTAACTTCTATGTTACATTTCCAATGTAATTTAAAAATGTATGCATATGTTATCACGAAATGTGTTTGCTTTTGGTTTTGCTCTTGCATTTAGGCAGAGCAACTAGAGACCTGTCTGTGCAAAAAGAGACAGTAGTTATGATTTCTGGTTTGGTTTTGGCTTTCAGAAATTACAGTAAAGCCTATGCAGGTATCACCAAATCTGCACCGATTCTTCTTACTCTTGGCAAATTAAAGGAAAAAAACCCCACACTATTGATGTGAATTGAGGTGTGAGGAAAGGGTTAAAGTTAATTAATTTCTGTAAATAATTCAATTTTGTTAGATCCAAAAGTTACATTTGATTCATATGCTCATAAAATTGCCTAGTATCAATTTTTTTCTCCAGACTGGTTCCTAACTTAAGGCATCCCATGGAACAATGGTCCCATAAAACAGCTCTATACATGATTTAACAGAAGACACAGACTAATGTTAGAACAGTAATATCTAACAGAAGTAAATATGTTACAGTTTTGAAAAAACATGTGCCTTGCCCTATACGCTTTCAGGATCTACATCTGACAGTGTTCCTTCTGGCATTACTTTTAACATCTGTTTGCTCTACCTGAAAATTGAACAAACCATATCGAATACATTATTTCTTTACTTTCTGACACGGAGTTACTTTACCAAGGAAGAACTAAAAGGTTCTTTGAAGTGTGTACTCGTCACTCACAACAGAATAGCCTACAAAATTACTCCTATAGCTTTATATATCGCACAGAGGAGTGTAAATGGCATAATCTTCCAAATGGGAAAAAACTGGACTTGCCAATGCGTATGTGACAAATTTTCCAGCTTTGAGTGTATGAAGTAAGGTATCTAAATGAAAGCTCCTGCCAGTGATCCATAGCTCCCATAGATCTCAACAAGAGATATATGTAACTAGTTTCTTCACAAAATGAGCTTACTTTATTCTAGTGTCTAGCAACTTGGCAAACTGTGCTGCTATTACCATACAAAGGTTTTCAGGTCTGTATTCTCGGTTTTAAGCAGCAACAGGGGTGGGAAGCCCACAGTGAAATGTTCTGCAGTTACTAGAATTAATTTAGCAGTCAGTAAGTGGGATCATATCCAAACTTTTGCATTTCAAATGAGGTTGCCATTCCACTCCTACAGCAGCGCTAATGTCCAGATGGAAATAAACTGCTAAACTAGCAAGCCTACTTCATTTTCACTTACAGGTATCAAGAGACATCATGGATATGAACAAACAACATAAGCCAGCACTACAAAACTGATAGTCACAACCACCAAAAAACTGAGGAAACTGAGATGATTGAAGGCAAAGGGACTGACTTCTAAGATGCAGAATATGTAAAATTCCCGCTGATATGAGGCATAACTGTGGCTCAATCCCAGTAAAAAGCAGGCTGTAAAACGACTTGACCTGTGATTCATGCAGTTAATCAAGGTGAAACAAGGAACAGAATAGAGATGGCCAGTTTCTTAGTCTGCTATTACGTAGGAGAAGACACTGTTCGCCTTCACACTGCCTGCCTTTTCTTTGAACTTAATAGCCAGGATTTCTAGGTGCGATTTCCTTTTGTGGATTGCAATAAAAGAGATAAAAGATCCAACTTCACTTTTTCCTTACACAATTATGTTTACATATACATGTTATAAAGTGGCCTTCATAGAAAAGGTATAAAAGAATGAATCAAAGAAAAGAGACCCTAGGGTAACATCTATTATACCTTTTACAAGTACTGAGATTTTGCATAGCTGCCTGTAACATATGGTTTCAGATGCACAAAGACATTTCAAGTGTACTGAAATGAAAGGTCTTATACTTCATTAAAATCTTAAAAATAGAATGCCTTTTTAAGATAACTTTGTTTTTTTGATTAGCTAATTCTTAAAACATCAGCAAAAATATCATTTACCCTAAGTTGCATAATTTCCTACATGTTAGTATGGTGAAGCTTGACAGAAATCTCAGCTGGCACAGTGATGTGAATAAACACGACATTACCACTTACCAATACACTGACAGCTGAATTCCAGGATAGGAAACTAGGATTAAGCACGTTAACCCCAAACCCCAAAGGTACAAGAAGACAATCCCGGTTTTTGCATTAAATTTTCCAGAGACAGAAAGATATGTTTATGGAGCACTTCTTCTTTCTGAAATTAAATGAGCTCTTTTCTTATTTATCAAGTATTGGGACATTTCAATGAAACCTGCTTCCAAATACTGTTCTGAAGTTGTTTAAATGTACACTTCAGAGACGAACAATTACTTTAAAAATCAGTGAATATTTATTAAAATTCATAAAGGATTCATTTCAGCTTGACCCATATTCTTTTCATATTTCATTGCTATGAACATTTGAGTTCCACTGAATCTTACCATGAAAACGATTACAGAGCATGCATTTTTAAGTCACAGGTGCAAGCATTCATACAATATTAACGGTGAGACATTATATGAATGAAAAGAACTATGTAAAATAATTGATAAACAAAAGAAAAATGAGAGAAAATAATGGCAGGCATAGCTTAAAAAACTTAGCTCTGGTGACTTTTTGTCACACATAGATAGAAAACCCACAGTGGTTATTTTTACTTCCTTCATATGCAGCTTAATGGCCACCAACACCTCAGCAGAAAGCACACTGTGCATAGCAAGTGTCCTTATCACGTTGCTGTAGGGGCCTCAGGGACCAAGCAGGGACACTATTGGCAGAGTGACCAGACTAAATGATGCTTGACTGCCCTGAGCAGAGTTTGCCTGTGCCCAGGGGAGAGAAGCTGTAATTTCAGGATGCTCAATGATGAGTGAAAGATGGCAGCATTCCCCCAATAGTTATCAAACTATGTTCCCAACCTTCACTACCTCAAGGGCCTGTCGAGCATCCCAAACACATAACTAGCCAGAACGGCTGGGTATTAGCTTTGGAGGTAAGCGCTCCTTCTTTATCAGCCCAGAAGTTCAATACACTCATAACTAATTGGATCGCAGAGGGAAAATTTAAACAATGGTTGCAGGGCAGTCAAATTTTTTGGTGGCAGGCTTAGGTGTCTCAGGTTTGGGTATGATCACAGCCTTGTGTTCTCAGGAACTTCTGTGTTCCTCCCTTTAAACCCACCAGGTCTTCCTGGGGCAAAATGGAGCTGCAGCACAGATGGATACATAGCTGTAGAGGACACATCTGCTCCTAAAAACTGCTAAAGAAGTCCCAAGGCCCAAACTAGGGAAGGTCTGAAGAGATTTTCCCCTTCAAGAAGTGGGGTTGGTGTAAGGTGAGTTATGAACAGAAGAAATACCAGACTTAAAGTATTAAAGTAAAGAAATTTTCAAGTGGAAGAAAATTTTTTTTTCCACAAAAGTATTTACGGAAAGCATTTTATTTTCTTAAGATCTCCAGTAAGAATCTCTGTTTGGAAAGGACTTTGCAACATACAACACATCCTCAGAAGATTCTGATTGGAAGTGAAGGTTCTCACAATTTTTGATTGGATTATTCACTAATTATATTTATGTCTCATCTCCCTATTCTCTTATTGTTCATATAATGAACTAGGGTAAGAATGTGTGATTTCTTATGAAAGAAGAAGCTCCACCAAGGGAATGTGCTCAGGTGGGTGTTAACCTGGGACTCCTGCAGAACTTGCAAATTATTAAATATGGTTTTATTGCCTGAGTCACTGGCAACAACTTCACCTCAGTGATCAGAAAGGATTAAGTCCAAGTCTGTGTCAGCTAAAACAATGCTGGTTACAGTGCCACTGCCAAAGCATCGTGGGGGCTGGAAGGGGAAGGAGAAGAAAAAAGTGATACCAAGCTATGGGGAAGGGCAAAAGAGGTCACTGCACACAGAACAGAAGACAAAAAAAAAGGAAGAAGATAAGCAAACAAAAAATAAAGCAGGGAAGCACAAAACCACAGGTGATGAGAAGCACTTTCTCCTGAAAAAGTTGACACAGTGGGAGAAGATGGATACAGCTGTGATAACATGGAAAAATGAAAAATAGCCAACATAACGTTGACAATAACAAATTTCAGAGCAAAGTTTGATATAATTATTCGCTCTTCAAACTGCAACCCTGGATCAGAAATCCATCTTACTGCAAATACACCTTACTGTCCTTATAATCTGTATGTAGTGTTTTGCTGGAATGGACAGTTACGGTCCTTTAATTAATTATGTAGGCAAATTTTGTCCTAGAAAATCAGAAAATAATTTTAAGTTAAGCTCTGTAATTTAAACTAATATTAGTGATTACATGGTAATTTCACCTTTATCACCAAGATACCCAAATATCATCCAAGTGTGCACTGAATGCAGTGACTCAGGCCAATGCAGACCAAGGCTATGATGGTATCCCAGCGCCACAGAACAGGCAGAGCATAACCTAGTGGGAAAGTGTATCTGCAAGCCTTTTACTTCAGCTCCCGGACAGAAAATGCTATAGCGGCAAAAGTGCAGATTTGCTGATGAAAATCTGCACTAAACGGGAGGCTTCTTGTACCAGAGCTGTAATGCTCATGCCAGTAACACTTCAGCAAATGCCAATTAAAAATTTAACAAGCTGGTATGAAGACACGGATTGTCACCTGCTACGCATGGTTTGCACGCTCATGCACTCTTTTCTCAAGGGTACAGCTGAGAAGCTGGTGTAGTTTTTGTTTTGTTTGCATGTTAGCTAACTACTTATGCTACTACACTTTCTCATTATGGAATGGGTAAATGATTTCTGCCAAGCAACTCTTCGAGCTACTAAAGGTCTTAAAACTATTTTAAGCTCTTGTGCATGCTGAAGAGCCTTATTTCAAGATAAATGGAAGGAACAAGTATGTATCTATATATATGGAGAAAGCTGGATGCAACAGGAGCTACCAGACATTTCTGGAACAGTAAGCATTGCTGGAGTGCTCAGACAGTAACTGATGGGTGAATTATATTGAGGCTGTATCTGGAAGCTCTGATTGGAAGCTCAGCCATGTAGCAGAGGTGAGCCAACAGCTAATAAAAAACCAGCATAAAAAGCTGTGTATGTAACCCTAAGGGGGAGCCGAGAGACTAAATTCCCTGGTTACAGAATACATTCCACAGGAAAGCTGGGGGACTTTTGATGGAAGAAGCCACTGTCACCTGTGTTCCACTTGACAGAAAAGGAGTCCACAACACCTAACAGGCAAATTACCATTTTCTACTCCTAATGAAAGCAAACCAGTTCCAAATATTGGTCATAGAGGTATCAACTTTTCAGTGAAGAGGTGTGGTCAAAACAGGATTTACAGCAGAGGTCATGGAGTACAGTATCTATGACTGCCAGACACATGTTCTTGGATTTAATTAGAATGAGGTAATACTAGAAAATTGCAGAACGTTGTCAACTTGTAAAAGAGGGAGAGATTCATTTCTATTCATTTAATTATAGCATCAGGTAAGAACAACCTTTTTATCTACCTTACCTCATCAAGACATCTTTCATACTGTTCTCTCTGATTTTCATTTTCCAGAGCCAGCGCTGAATTCTCTGCCTACAGTAAAATAGAATAAATAAATAAATATGCAAATTAATCAAAGGGTATCTTGTACTACATGACAATTCATAAAAATTCTCAGAGTGCTTACTTTGTGTACTTCTTCAATATTGAGAATAAAAAACACCATACGATTTCTTTTGCTGCAAGTTGATATTTTGAGTAAAAACAGAAGTGACATTCATTTATGAGATTATTCACACCATGCATTACAGTTAGAACAACATCAAAGCAGATATTCCAAGTATGTCCAAGATCTAATCTTGTCAGGTGCAACAGAGTTGGCAATGAAACATTACAAAAGATAGTGGTATATCTTTTCTTCCTCCCCCTTTTCTGTCTAAAGGGAACTTGCTATCTGAGGAAGCCACTTGGAAGCAGAGGCAGCTACTATCAAAAGGAAACAAAGGCAATCTTATGTAAAATTTTAACTGTGACATCTCTTCATAAGCCTGGTTTCTGCATTGGGTGACTCCAGATGCACTGGTCAGACTACAGCTAACCGGTGAATGACACCCTTTAACTGAACTAGATATAATTCCTATCATTTCAAGAGTGAGAGAGTTATTTTACTACATCTAAATGCAATCTCTGAAATCAGAATTTTTTTCTCTCACATGTCAGTTTAAATATGATAAAGTTCCCTGTACAGTAGTGCCTTTCATCTATCTTTAATTTCCATTACACTTGTATTTTTGCATAGTGCAAATTTCAAAATGGCACAATCTGGTATGTACATTACAGTAAATCAACGTATTCTTCTACATATTAAGGCTTGTGTCCTGGTCTGGCTGGGACAGAATCCCAGCTCAGTCGTGCTAGTCAGGCCATTAGCAGTTTGAGTCAGCCAGGGCAGCTGACCTGAGTGAGCTACAGGGGTAGCCCATCCCATCATGTCATGGTCATTGTAAAGGGGGAAGGTTTGCTGAGGAGAAGGAGCTCCTGTAGGGTTCCTGCTGGGGTTCCTCCCATTGACTGCTCTCCTGTCGATGGTGACCACTGCATGTTCATTTGGCCAAGTATAACTCTGTCTACTTTGGTTGGTATTAGTGCTGTTTCATTAAATCTGTTCTCACTTCAACCCCCAGTCTCCTCTCCTTTTCCTGACTCCCCTTCCTGGCTGGTGAGGGGTCATCGGGTGACAGAGTAACTCTTATAGCTTAGCCCTAGATATGGGAATTCCTAAACTACTGGAAAATGAAAATCTCTAAAGTGTGCTATATACAGTTGCATCAGAGCAAGTTTCAACTATTCTTTTCTTAAACACTGAGAAACTAAAATAATACATAAAAATCTATGAATTGAAACCAGCTCTAGAAACCTCTCTGCCTCCCATGCACAACTTCAGATCATGTAACCATAACACTAAAATCAATGCATTCACATAATTACAACTATTATACAATTTACACTGCTTGCTTCACTTTAACCTTCTGTGAACCTGTAAAAGTGAAACAAATACTGTTTCAAAAGAATTGTGGTTATACAAAACCATAGTCATAAATACAGTTAACACTTGTAATTCTAGAGGAAAAAATTTAATGTAATGTACTGTACGGAAAGATTCTGTGGAAAGATACACAGTTCTCTCTTCCTTGTCAAGAAAAGTCAATGGTTCAACAAAATGAAAATCCTGAAGTCCAATAAATTGTTTAATTAACAACAATTTCAAATTCAGGTAATTCCTAAAAATAACATTAGGAAGAAAAAGTAAATATACATAATTATCCAGCATATCGAAAGAGTAAAGAACAAAAGGGTGGTAAGAGACAAGGGCACATAGAGTTTACCTAATTACAAGTCTAAATGAACAACTGTATAGAATCATTGCTTTATCTTGAGGGTACAATCAGAGCCAGCAAAGGTGGTAAAATGCTCTGCATCATATTTTCACAATGTCACCTACAAATGGATTCAACATATGGCTGTAAAAAGTCTATGTGTGAACCTGCAGAGAGCACTGTGAGATGAGGCAGCAAAAAGTACAGATGCAGAAGCAAGTAGCAAGGCAGAAGCGTTAAAAGCAGTGGTAAGAAATCAGAAGCTGGAGGGTATAGTCCTCCAGACCAAAGAGGTGTCATACACAGTTATCGTTTTGCCTTTACAGGCACATTCTTGCAGATTGATTGATAAAAATAAAGAGATGATTGGTACATAAAAATGTATTTCTGAGTTAAAGATTTTCAGATACTTTCTCAATGAATATTATCCTAAAATGCCATTAAAAATAAATTCTTCTTACTGCTTTGAAGCAATCATTAAGGGATTAGCCTTGCACAGCCTTTAAACTCATGCACGTTGGTATACCTATGGGTTTAATGTTTTTAATTTTTCATTTTCACTAACGTAAGAATATATTGTATGATTTTATCCTAAAATAGTTAGGGCAGACTGCTCCCATATAGCAATGTCTAAAAGAACTACAATGCCTAGTTATACTATACAGAATACCCAGAGAGCTCATATTTCTCTTACTCCATTTTTTTTTATGCTGTAAGGCTATAAAATGGAAACTAAGTCTTCTTGGATCTGTTAGCTGAATCTCTGATTTCAGTGAGCTACTCCTTTACAAACAGGCTACCAAAATTAGGAAATCTGAACTTGACAGCATTATAAACAAATGCTACATTTCCCCTCTTATCAAGCCACAGTGGAAACATCTGTATAATAAACCCCTTTTTCACACCACTGGCTTCGAAAATGTAGTGGAAGGATGTAATGCAGCCAACATTAGCTTGACTTTTGTGCTTCCTGATTGCCGAGCAAATCATGCCTATTTATTTGGCATTTTTGTAATGAGGCCTGGACTAGAAGAGAACACTTGACTGACTTTGCTTAAGATCCTGTGCCAGTTACCACAACACGGGAAAACCTGTACTTGATATACTAAATCACTCTACGTTGCAACTGAATACTTGATAATAATCCTCATTCCCCCAAAAGTATTCATTTGGAAAATCTGTAATAGCACTTGTGGTCTCAAAACCTTGCCTCCTAATCAAAACCTTCATTTATTTAACAGAAACCACTGGGTTTTGATGTTATTGTAAGTCTGCTCAATTTTTGCTCAGAGGGATCTGTCTACCTCCGGTATTGCATATTCTAGGCATCTTTTGCCAGTTAAGCAAAGTAGTTCTCCTTGGAGGAAACCACCATTATATTTTTTCATTTTTATTTTCAGGCCATACTTAAGCTAGGCTAAGCCACAATAAGAAGCCCACAGTTCTCAGTTCATAGGCACCCAGAGGCAGTGGGTGAGAAGTGCTGACCACTAATGCAGCCACTTCTCCCATACGTAACCTAGCAGAGGACTATGCAGGAAAAAAAAAACACCACCTTACTGAGAACAGTAGTCTCTTTGATATAAACTGATTTCTATAGCGATTTCTAGTTTCAGGTATAGCTATCCTCTAGGATTTTATGTATCTTTTATGTTACACATAGGAATAAACCATCTCTGTCCCTCAGCCTCACAAATACTAAAAGTGATGTAGCCCAGCAAACTGCTGCAGACAAGTGACATTCAATGCCTGCCACCAGCTCCTTGCAGGGAGACAGCTCTCAAAGCACAGTATCATTCAGTCAGCCAAAAGTAACTGTGGCATAACTTACCATTAAATGAAACATTACATGTTGCTTTGGATCATTATAGATTCAAGGATCCTTTGGAAGAAAGTATTTTGCACAAGAGTCTCTCCAAACATTGGAAATCTTAAAGATTTCAATCATGAGTTAGATAATGCTAAACAACCTTCATGTGCCTAATTAGAGACAACTTTGTTCTGAATTGTGAGGTTGACTCTATGGAAAATCAAATTGAAAGTGAAAACTTCAGACTAATTTATATAAAACAGGTTGCATTGTATTGATACCATTGCTAAGATAAAGTCAATACGAGAGACTTTGTCAGTTCTGACTTTAACCCCTTTCTCAGGATGGAAAACACAGCCTTAGTAATGATGAAAATCATCTTTAGCTCAGCTAAGAGCTCTCTCTCCTTCATACATGTTGAAGAGCACTATTTTCTCCTGTGGGGCAGCTGTTTGCATGGTTTCATTCAAGGCTAGTAACAGACAGACTATACACCTGAGGTCTAGTCCTTTTCCTACTGAAGTCAATAAGAATCTACCGTTTATTTCCCATGAATGTAGATGCAAGTCAGGTGCAATGAAAAAACCTTGTGCACTGTGAAACAAACACAGTTTTTCTTAAAATTTCTTTGGGGCAAGAGGAAGTTCCTTGATTCACAATGATTTGTGGTCCGTTATGCTATAGAAGAAATAAGGAGACAGACAACAGCCTTTGCCTTTGTCATGTTTCTGTAAATGTGTTATATACTGGATCAGTAAAGGCAGGCTAATTAACTACAATTCTTAAAAAAAAAAAATCTAAAATGGTCATGATAATGAACTTTAGTACACTTTTAACACCAGAACACATGAAGCATCCATTCAGGCAGTACAACCACCTAAACTTTAAATTCTTGTGAAAATGGATCTTCACCTGAAGTCTAAAATGCATCTCAAATATATCCTTAATATGGTCATATTTACTTCTTTGGTATTGCACAACAAAAGACACTACAGCTTTTTGCATCATAGGAAAAAAACAAATACAAGTCCCCCACCCCCTACCCCAAAACAGAAGGAAATGTTGCCTCCCAAAAAGTATTCACTGTCAGGAGGCTCTGAGCCAAAAACTGCTCTGCTCCTTTCCAGCTCAGTCTTTTCTGGGTTTACAGGTCAAAGCACAGATCTCCCACCAGTCTCATTGTGGCAAATCTGAGGTATTTTGCAGATTCAGTCCTCACCTACAGTCATAGATCATGGCACCTTTCAGATGAATAACAGCACCAGACTACAAAGAGCAGAAACAAATAAATAAACCTTCTTACATTGATACAAATATTTACGATGATTTCTTCATTCTCTCCTCTTCCTTTTTAATGATTTTAGAGAGGATTATTACAACAGGTTAAGAACTGTCTACTAACTGCACTTCGTTCAACATTTGCCTGTGTTTGGTAGAAGTGTCAGACGTATTCTCATGTCTGAGAATGTCATGAGACACCCATGTCTCCTCCAGATTTGCCTCTCTAAGTGGCACTTGAGAGCACAACTTTCACTTAACATCCTGCAAAAGCCGCTTCTGTGTGCTTCTTGAAAGAGTGAACTGAAGTGCTTAAATCATGTTTGAAAATAAGATTTGGATTTAAGTCCCTAAAGAGTTTTTCAAAAAGTTTAATCTTTATCTGCCTGTGCCTTATTTTTAAGTCAAGAGAACAGGAACAACAACATTTTGTTATCTAGCTAGCCTGTCCCAAGCATTTAGGACGTACCTAGTGCACTGGGGTCTTTAAGTGAAAAATTACTTCAGGTACGTACTAGGAAGTCTTCAACAGACAATCCTCTACACCTTTATAACTGCAGTGAAATGAATTAAAACCCTGAATTTCCTACTAGAAGGCATGAAGAAAAGAGAAGCACCTACAAGACAGTTTTCCTTACTCAACCATTGTGCAGTTGAGACAAAACAAAAGGAGCGGAGGAGGAAGAGAGAAGAAAGCAGAGTAGTATGTATTTTGCACTAAGGGAAAAGGAGATCATAGAATGGTTTGGATCGGAAAGGACCTTTAAAGATCATCTAATCCACCTTCCCTGCCATTGGCAGGAGATGAAGGTCTAAAGGTTGTACGTCAAGTTAGCAGCTCAACATGCTTTGAAGAGATCATCAATAAAGGTCAAGAGGAACAAAGTTATGACAGTGAACTTTAAAATCCCTGACAGAATGCTACAACACCGGTTACCATGTGCACTTTGTTATTCATACTAAACCAGTTGTCCATTTATAGAACGCTTTATTGATTTACACAGACACTCATTTGTCATGCCTTGTGCAGTGTATTAATAGCTGTCCAAGCATTTCAAACGTGCTCAGCAATTTTTTCCTACTTTCAGCCTCTGATTTTGTATATTTTTGTCGTCACAGCTTCATACAGCCCCCATGAAGAATCAAAACATAGGTCAAAATCTGTTGTTGGTAAAGTAAGAAGTAACATTGCAATCTTTCCTTAGGTCCTTACGCCACTTTTTTGGTAAGCTGCTGTTCTAGGAAGGGTTTACTTCTTGAATCATCTCTGTACCTTTAGTCACAGGAAATTCTCTGTATTGTTCTGTCCATGTTAGCCTCAATTTAATTCTAGCACTATAAAAGCATTTCCACTGTCCACTTGCCAGTGCCTGTTATATTGCTATAGACAGCCCTTTGCTAGCAGTAAAACGGGAACTGCACCTCACGACCTTCCTGTCAATACATGGATGCTTCCACCTTCTGCGTTATACTTTCCACAATAGAGCATCACTAGAACAACCATGGAGCATCTCCCTGCTGAACTGCAGCCCCTGTGCTACAGTGGCTCCCTGGCCCCCTATCCCCAGGACAGTGACTAAGACTGGAGAATGTTAACTACTGATGAAATAAACAATGAATTTAGCAGACTAATACTTAACAAAATATTACTGGATGATTTTTGAAATGTCCTAGTCTTAATTATTTCGTCTGGTTCATGGAGATTGTGGGGGAAAAAAAAAAAAAACAAACGAAAAAGGACCAATTAGTGATACGATGACAGACAGGCTTCTCACCCTTGCTTCAAAACACGTGGGCCCTGAGCCGTATCAGTTGTATCATTTTCTGATTTTTTTTTTAGCATGATAAAATACTGCTCTCTTTAACCAGACTTAAAAAACATTTGACACATTTTATCTGAAATACTTAGCCACTGTTTAATTCATATTCAGGTAAAACATGGCAGGAAAGCAACACATATGTGATGTTAAATAATAAAATACAGAACCACAACAAGTGTTACTTATAATTCTGTCTATAAAAAAGCCTCATTAAACCTTGCTGGAGAGTACTGGTAGGGATCATTCTTGCATTAAAAAATTTCAATAATGCAGCTTTTAATTCTTTACTGACACAAAAACATAGTGACATTAGAACAAGACACCAACAGATCCCAAAAGCAGTCTGTCTCACAGGCCATGCTATGCTGTATCTGTCCTACCAAGAAAGTGGGTTTGTAGCCTCATAGAGAGCAGTATAACCTTCTTCTAATGTATGCTAGAAGTCAGAAGACATTTATTCAACATCAGAAAGCTAAATCTTAAGATTACATAAAAACTTGGGTTGAAATGTTCCTAGCAAAAAGCAGCCCAAGGTCTGTGCAGCTGCATATGATGTTTTACCAATTACTGATGAGCTGACTAATGTATATAAAAAGTAATTTACACTGGAAATCATGTAACAGCTCTAAAAATTGTATGGATTTCACGCTGCCAGAGATCAGGAAATAGAACTTGCTCTGATCTTAGAGATCGCAGGGAGAGAATCCCAGCCAGGGTCCTGTACAGGGCTCATAACCACAGAGCTCTCTTCCTGTCTGTCGAGCATTTCCCAGTTCCCACAAGAAGAAACAATGGGTGTTTGACCTAAATGATGAAGCCTCCTTTCTGAAAGAAGGGGATAACCAGAATTTAATCCTTCAAATCTACTTATATTGTATGTAGGGTAAACATACGAACTTCAGGAGTTGAATCAAACAAATCAAAACCAAATGAGATCCATACACTGCTGATGAGACTGTTTCCTAAAAATAACTAGAAGTAATCATATTCCTGGGAATTCCTCTGTGAAACAGCTCTACTTTTTTTTTTTTTATTTTTCAGAAGTTGGAGCTGGAAATTTTTAACTGGTTCAAGAATGATAATACTTGTCTTTTTTATTTTGGTTAACTCTGAAGTAGTTAAGAATGACAAGCCTTTAAAACCTTCAACATTTTCCCTTCTGACACCACAGAAATGTCTGGAGCTGACATTTTACTGAGAAGGTTAGGAATAGATCTAGCAAAACAGACTGCATGATAAGACCAGACTTATCTTCCAGCAAATATAATATCCAGGCTACTAACAGATATATCAATAATAGCTTTGTATGTTTACCTGCACGCAAATTATAGAAACCAGCAAATTCTACCATTATTTACAGAGAATATAATAGACTTACAATATATCCACAGGTAAAGCACTGTCAACACAGGCCTTTGAACAAATAGGTTAAAATTATGAAGGATGCCTTTTTTTTTTTCCCAAAAAAAATTCTTCAAATGATCACATATAAAGGATTTTGAGGATGAGGAGTAAAAGAGATATAAGCAAGCTGACAGGCAGCATAAAGGTGTATTTCCTCAAGCTAAAGACATACTTACTACACATGGTGGCCTATATAACGAGTATACACTTGACAAAGCACAGAAGTACAAGCATGGAAAACCAGCAGTCCCAGCAAGACTCCTATATTTTATCACTCAGCCTCTGAATAAAGTGCCAGGCTGTGTGCCTCAGGGTGACACATCGCTCTGCACAGAGACCAAGGCGCTCCCCCTCCATAAACAATATTCCTAGGCTGCCTCAACAGCAGCAGCTGCTATTAATGAGGGTAAAATGACAGAAAGGAGAAAGCCCTCTCGCTCACAGGCCGGCAGGCCCACAAAACTACGGGATGCCAGTCCTCATGCAGCAACACTGACTTGGGCAGCCAGGAAGGAGGAATGCTGAAACTCACCCACCTTCCCCAAAACTGCCATCGTTCTAACAGCACAGGGCATCTCCCTAGAAGCGTTACTGGCCATGATGGCATCACACAAATATAAGACATGACTGAACTTTTATGAAAGGAACAGTGTGTGTGTGTCGTGAAATCTGTTTATTTTTTGATTTTCCAATATTTACACTCTGTGACCCTTCCCTTTTCAAACTTGTGAACCAGAAGCAGCTGTTCCATCTCGTTCTTTTTTTTTTTTTCTCTTGTTTTAAGTGATTTTGCTTCCTTATGGAACTGTTCTCCCTTAAGAACTGAGAGCATTTCACTCTGACAGACTTACTGTGCTTCCCCATGTAATATTAAAAGGCTGTTATTTCCTCTATCAAAGAACTAAAAATAAAATCCCTGGTCGATGAAAAAAGTACGAGATCCTGAAATTGTAAGTGAAACTAAGATCCTTACAATTAATGCAGGCAGATAAAGGCAAGCGGTGTGGACCTGATTAATCTTAAGGGGTATTTTGTGTTTAGTATGAAATTATATTTAACACATACATAAATATCTTTGCATTGAAAACTCTTATTTGAATTAATCATATCACATTTGGTCAGCTGCATTGTTTCAATTTTTCTTGCAAAAAGACCAAACTCTTCAGGGAAAATTCTAATTCTTTGAAATACTAATTCTTTGGAACTAGTAAAGACTAGTTGAAAAGCATTGACTATCTACACATTCAACGTTGAAGCTCAATGAAAAACTTTCAGTGCAGCCATTTGCAAAGAAAAGATTTGCTCTGACTTGAAATGAAACATTTTGCAGATTTTGATGAAATTTTAAAATGACATTGAAACCGGTACACATATTTCCAGGGCTTTGGGTCCTTCTGAAATGAAGGATATGGCAATCACTTTTTAAAATATTCACTTGCCTAATCACAATCCAGAAGTTTTTTTTTTATTCAGATCTCGAGGAAAACTCATATAGTCTCAGGACAGTTTTTCAAGCAATAAGAAAGGCAACTTTAGAATTTACTTTAAATGAGTTATCCTTCAAACCTTAGCAATTTTGACCATGAGGTTACTGCCACAGTGACAGTTTTCTACTTTCTGTGATTCCATTATCCACACCTTCCTGAGTAGCATACTCAACTTCAAGGTTAATCTAATGTAGAGTTTGAAAAGAATAGGGTATATCAGATCTATGAAAAATAATCTTCGGCCAACTTTATTCCACCAGAACCCACTGCTCATTTTATCCCCGCTTGTCTAGGTGAGATGTTCATAGTAAATACAGGCAGTGCTACTACTGATTCATGGTGCTGGGAAGTGGGTATGGAAAAGGGAGCTCAAGAGACAAAGTTTGTCTTTACAGGACACATCTCAATATCTAAGTATAGGAATAAGCCACAAAGGCCTTAAGCTCATTTATATCAAAAGCTGAAATTAAAGAATTTAGCTACTCCTTTTAACAAATTTAATTTACATTTTCAAATTTTCGCAGGTTACACTAAAATATTCGATTCAGGAATATAATGCAGTTTTAGAATTTAATGACTTTTAAAAAACTGTGACTTATTTTTCTTTAAAACAAAGATAAATTAAAAATGATGGTCAATGGAATTAAGTAGAAAACCTTGAAATTAAGTCCCAGGAAGCCAAGGATTACACAGATGTATATACAGGATTTTTTTTTATTATTATTTATATTCTAGAAGTTCTATCTATCGAGAGCAGCTCTTATCCTTTAAAGTGGCCTTTACAGATTTTTTTTATAATATCACTGGAATGAACTTGAAATATAATTTCATAGGTCAATGCAAAAAATGTCCCCAATGCCACAACTAGGTACTTCTAGGCTGCTCCACGCACCTGAACTGAAGGGCTGTTATTAAAGGATAGCAGACAATTCAAATTTGGAGCTACATTTGGCACTGTCTTCAAGGAACACCAACACCAACCTCCTCCTCACCCACCCACTCCACTCCCCCATGAAACTGAGCAATTGAGTGTGCTTGGGGTTGGTGACAGAAAGAGAAGATTCAAAACGTTAATGCATTCCTGCTTTGTTCTCCATGTGTTTTTTAATGTATAATCAACAACACTATTAATTGTCTCCCATAACCAGTTATTTCGGCTCTCATTGGAAGGTGAAACAACAGTCATTTTGCTCTACCTTCAGAGAAAGCGGATGCTGAATTTTTATCAAAAAATATTTTTTCCCCGATTCTTTATCCTAAGTTTCTTCATGTAGTTCAAATAAAAATAATTACGAAAGTAAGTGATTTAAACTGACAGCCTGGAAAACACTGATCCCATATGCTTAAATGTCACATTCCCTGGCTGTGTGATGGGAGACTCATCAGTTCCCTGTTACCCAATGAATCTTTAAGTGGGAAAATCTTATTTTTAATTCTCTAAGGAAACATGTGTGACTTTTTATGAAATGGAAAAAAATATACAACTGATTTTCATTTAAAAAAAAAATCCCTTGAGCTTATTTTTATTTGAATTCTGAGAAAAAGAATGACTTTTCTTTGCTATACTATGCAATAGATTTAAAGAATTACGTGATGTTATAATTGATGTTGTCAAAAAATATTTTTAAACATAATAAAATATAAAATGCATTATTTTCTTTCTCCTATGAAGAATCGTATTACTCTATTCCTTTAAAGACTTGGAGTTAAAAGGTTTCTACCACAATAAGCTATTAATGTCAACTGTTCTACAATTCATAACATAAATTTATAACAAGTTTCTCTGTTTTTAACTGCATGAGAGCATTGTGTTATTTCTGAAGGCAATGTTTCCTGCAATTTCACTTTCTTCATCAGAAGTCACCCATAAGTCAACTGCCCCAGGTATTTCAAAATGAACTACTTTTGATGGCTTCAGTTATTTCTCCCTTCCAGCTAAGGAGTTGCGAAGCAAAGCGAAGTACAACAGGTATTGGTGCACTGCATTATGAACAGGATCAAATGCCATATAACATGCAGCAATTGTTCTGTAGCCAATAGCTAACTCCTAATAACTGAATCACAAAATTACTGTTCATTTCTTGCTAACTGAAATAAAACTCTATTTGCAAACATCACCGTGCTTCTGAAAGCTTTGAACATTTTTCTCTTTTGTTTTTTACAGGCACAGTAAATAGCAAGCAATGCCCCTCACTCCACACAGCAAGACGTGGTAGGTTGATTTCTGCACTGACATTTGTTAAATTAAAAGTTCTGATTCATTTCATTTTTAATCTTTTAGAGTGGAATACTGAATTTGCAGGGTAATTGTATTTTGCTCAAAAGAACAATAACCCAGACCCCACATTCTGTTTCTTTTAAAAGCTTCAACAGTTTGGAGTTGCGTCTGGTTTTTTCTGCCCTGCAGACTGTGCTCACTTCGAAGAAGGCAGATGTAGAGGGTTGAAGATCCCTTAGAAACTGTCTGAATGTGGCAGTACCCGAATGTTATCCTAACTAGTCATATGAAATTTCTCCTATTGTGCTGGCTGACATCAGGTGCACCTACATTGCTTTTTGGCTTGGATGAGCAGTGAGTGTTCTTCTCAAGTGGTTATTCTGATCATCGCACTGACCAGGTTACAATTCACACCACAGTGTGGCCTTGGAGCCAGAGGACTGGGTTTCTTTTACAAGAAATTGGAAGAGGAACTCCAACTGCTGCTGGGCTTAATTAAAGCTCAGCCAAAGAAAACTCCCCAAAATGTATACAGAATGGATGTCAGGTCCTTAGCACAAACAGCTTGGCTCTGAGGATCTGCTTCTGTTACGCTGCACTGCTTGCTAAGGTAGACATATAATTATAACAGGCTATCTTCAGATCCGAAATTAATACTGATGGACCTAAGGAAGTCAACTGCCAGGACAAGAACGTACCTACCCCATAACATCAAAGTAAAAGATAAGCCTGTTGGGAAGCCTTTTTCCTACATACAACAGAGATGTGCCGGAGGCATTTTTATACTTGGATAATTTTACAGCTTTGTACTTTATGAAAACAGAAGATATGAAACTGTACAGAAACATACACATTAAAGCCAGCTACATGGAAAGTAAATTCTATTTTAATTATATATTATTAAATTTATTGTGCAATACTAAATACTTTCCAATTTTTTACTTAACCTTGCTCTTCAGCATATAAAATTCGTCTCAGATTTTGTGTTTTGTACTTATATTTGTTGGTAAACTACATCCCTAGGAGATCCAAGAAAGGCCTTAGACTACACGTTTTGCGAGACTGTAGCAAACTGTAGAAGTTCTTAAAAAAACAAGCTTTGGATGACAATAACAGTCTCGTATGGAACAAACATTAAGTTAAAGTTGATGGGATTCAGTGGTGCTCCAGTAAAAAGCTCAGGCATGAAAAGCACAGCAGCAGCAGAGCCCAACAGCCTGTCTCTGCTGTACATAATGAGACAAATTTGCATCACACATAAGTAAGCACAACTCAAGTGCAGCCACTGGAACTGCACCCACCTTCACACGTCCAAATTTGATAGCCAAAACCACTAACACTAGTATCAAACATGAGGAAGTGTTGCTGTTCTCTTATTTCAAGCTGCTGTTCAAGAGCAGTATCAGCGATTAATCAATTGGCCTAAAGGGTAAACGCAGAGAAAAGAACAAAAATAAATCAATGTATGAAATACTATGGAATGTAATGTATACCTAGGATCAATCACATTACTGCTTTGTCAGATGGGCCTACAATTGGGAAATATTCCTGCCTGGCAGAGGTCACTAGCAGGGCAAATCAGTTGCTTAAACCCAGGAGAAGTTCTTATCTCTTATTTCTATTCAATTTTTTCTGTGAAAAATACAGGTTTTTCCTACTACTACCAAGTTCTTTTTTACAATGAACAAAGAACATCTGTTTTTAAACCCATCTAATTGGGTAAAATTTTGAATAGTTACCCTGGGGTCACTGTGAAGGATGAAATATTTGATAAAAAGAGTACGAAGACCACCACTGGAATGGAAAAAGAAAATATTCTGCCACACCAAGAGGAACCAAGAGGGAGACACAAGCTGTTTCCTTAGCAGTGAAGTTACATCAACATTACACCAGGCAGCTCTGTGAAGATCCACTAAAGCTGGCTCAGGTTGCTAACGCATTGTTGTACTGGAGCTAATACCCTGATTTTCAAGAAGAGTTAATTAGTTCAATATGCCATGCAGCTACACTGCTTCTGCTGCCTCAACTATCTTGCATGGCAAGGCACTATATAAAAAGACTCTATTGTTTATAAAGCTTGTAACACGTCCTCTTTCTCTGTTTGACTCATCATATCTTAATTTAATCTAATTAATGTATGTATGTATACGGAACAGCTATCTCGGCATGGCACTGGGGAGACACTACAATGTCTTACAAAATTGTTTTTGTGACAATACAGATCAGATTTAAGGTTACAGAAAGAACATTCACTGCTTATTTAAGAAAAAGAATATTTCAACTGTCATTATTGGTAATAGCAGTTGAAGTATAATGACATCAAATGCAATACAGGACTGAAGGAAATTATCAAGGAGGAGGCAACAGGCTTTTCTCTGGTGCATGTCTAAGGTCTAAAGAAGCAAGCTCCATAAGGTTTAAAAGAAGAAAGAGAAGAAACTACTAGGAGGAAAGTAAGGAGAAACCTTAATCTGTACAACCCCTTCACTGAAAAGCCTGTCTCCACTCATTTCCAGCTTATATAAACTGTTAAGAGAAGGGCTAACCAAGTATTTCAGTGGAAGAGATGCAATACAAGAAGAGATTTTAGCTGCTTCTGTCTGAATGCACAACAGTCTCACATAATGTGCAACTCTCAGACTCATTTCTTCATCTGACCTGAGACTGTTGCTGCAGTAACTTCACAAAGGACTTTGTCTATCAAAGTAACCAATTTGTAAGTACTTTTTCTTACAGTTTACCAAAAAGCTGAATGACAAACCTAGGTCTTACTTGCTTCCTCTTTATAAAAGAACTTTTTCGTAAAGAACTTAAATATTAAGACCCAGAGCATTCAAAATCAGAAGGATTATTCTGGAGGAACAGACCATTCAACTGACTGAAGACAAGGAAAGCTGCAGGCTTATTAAAGGAAAACAGTTGTAATTACTAATTGAGCACTTCTCCTAAATAATTTCCAAGTCTTGGCCTTGTATGAGTACATACTAACTGGAAGAGGAATAGGAAAACGAATGAATCAAAAAGATGAATGAGCACTGTCACCTCGTGTGATGGAAGGCCAGCAGTTACCACAGGTATTCCTGTGGGAAGGGAAGAAACTCTGCCCTCTAGATGGCATTATGCGCCTGGATATCCCAGATGCAACTGGAGAGCCCTGCCAGGCAATCTAATCATTTCTCCACCTGGATAGGAAACACGGGCACATATGTCAAAAAGATCAGGTGGCAGTTTTGGGCTCAGTGGGAAGGTGACAGCTACACAGTGCTAAACTGCAGAACAGAAGCTATCCTGGGGCAGAGACCCCGTTTTAGCTGTTTTCTGTGGGAAGCAGAGGAAAGATGCTCAGCCTGAGACAAAACAGAATGGAGGATCTCCCTGAGCCCATATGCAGAAAGGCAACTTACAACTGGTAAGGACGGGCAAGATATGTAAACATATAATTTGAAAAAAAAAAATAAATATTGTCCTCATGGAAAAACAAACCTCTCCTTCTACTTGGCATTTGACAGTACTGCAGATCTTAACCAGACAAATGTACATTAAAACATGCATGTATGATGCATGGTAGGTATACATGTCCATGCATAGAAGGTCATTCCGTACCCATGTATAGCTGTTTTGATACACTGAAATTAAAGAAGTAGTGAGTAATCAGGTATCTACAGAACGATAAGCGAAAATCAGTCATGTATAATGGACCAAAGTCAGATTATTCTGCATTTGGTTTACCTATTCTCTTTATATATTTATAACTAATCTCAAAAGCTGTGCTGTCATCATGACAGATTAAGCAGGCTTAAAAGTAATTGTTTGAGTATTTTCTGCTGTGGACTATTAACGTGGCTCCATAATAAAGCAACTGAATATTGAACTTCATAAGTATGCTAATCACATAAGATTTCACATGTGTAGTTAACATATGGCCAACACAGCAGCCAAGACCCTTATACGCTAGAAGTCAGCACGGCTCCAGTAGTTCCAGTAATACAAGTGTAACTATACCTGCCCAGAATCCCAGCTACAATCTACAATTCTGTATTTCTACAAGAAGAACGAAAAGGAAATGACCATTGAATTAAGAAAAAGCGCATCACCATGCAGATCTCATTACTGTCTCATCATTTTCCAAGGCTAGTAAAAAGAAATGACAAGAAAGAAACTATTTTGCTATGTAGGAGTATTAATTGGGATTTCCTATGCAGCCAGTGGAGAATGTCCAGCGGATTTTCTTAATAACATTAGTTTGACAGGAACTGCAGCTATTTATTTACTTTATGTTCATGAACTATACAACTGTCATTACTGTTGGCCAAATTGCATGCAATCATATGCAAAATAAAAATATAAGGAGTGATTCTAAATACTCTGTCACACAGACTCTGCTCTGAAAGAATTGCCACTGTGAGCAACGAGAAGGCTCACAGAAAGTGCTTGTGTAGAACCCGGCCTGGAGTGCATACCTGATAGAAACTATTTAAAAAACCTACTGAGTCTCGCTCTCTGAAATGATAGATGTGTTGGGATAAACACAGCCACCTAGATCTATAACATAGTGTTGGAAAATCTCATTTCATTCAGGGAGAGTGAATTTTCAATCGTACCACAGGCCTGATTGCTAAAAAAGGTAAGTTACATTATCTACTGATTACGTGCAAGAAGGCACTATACATGGAGAGAAGGGCACTGAAAAACTATCATTATTTAAATTATAAAAGTCAGACTGAAATATCAGATTCCTTCACTGCAACCTAGCAAGGACTCTTTGCAGAACACCGTTAACATTTATTTCAATAGAGAAAATCTGACAGGTTTAATAAAACCGAGATGATTTTCCTTGACTTCTGTGACTTACCTTTTCTTCACTGACTACACCTATTTCTCAGCCCTTCTGGCACCAAATCATTATTCTTGTAGCTATATTCAATACTTTGAACTATTTAAAGAGCGTTTGTTATGTCAGCCAAATAAGTACCACAGAGCCTTCTCTGTGGTACGTCACTGTAAGAAAAGAGCCATTGTACTGGAATTTGGAATAGAAAAAACTGAATTTATAATCTGCTCTTCAGTAAATATATGCAATTACACTTCGTTGTGCCAAAATGAAAATTAAATGCTCATCTATGTTTTCTTTATTTTTTTGTAAAAATTCTAGAGCTCAGTGTACTATCCTCTGTAATCTGTTGATGCTTGAAGACTTTCCTTGCCTCATCATCTGATCCCTGGCTACAAAAAAAAAAAAAGAGTTCTTAGGCACAGTTCAGAAAACTAATTATAAAAGTCTCCTACTGAAAAGATTTAAAAGTAAAACAATCCAATAATTAGGATTAAGTAGGTTGGCCTTTGGTGACTGATCAGCATAATGAATCTAGTTATGTGGAAGGCCAAGGCACTGGGTTAAGAAGAGGCTTCTGGCTGAATCAGATTAAATGCATTGGCTGGAATAAGAGTGGCTGCTACAAAAGATTTAGAACATTGCTACAAAATATTTAAAAGGTTCCCGATTTTTCTACACATCTAAGTAAAGTGATTCAAATTTCCTATAAACCAAAGTGAAGCAGCTGACTTTCAGTAAACAAGTTTCTCCTCACAGTTACTTTCAGAAACTCAGGCTCTTTGCCACTGCATACTGTATGTTTCTTTCTGTGGAAAATAATATAATTATTAATTTTCTTACCATTTGACATTGTAGTACATGGAAAGTGAGGAAAAAAAAAAAAAAAAGAAGGGAAAAAGGGAAAATAATGTAAGAGCGAAACAAAAAAAAAACACCAGCACCCCATTCAAAATAAAGTTATCTTCTCAACCTGCTCAAAGGAAATATGTACCCTTCTCATAGTTCTTTTACATCTTTTTTATAGTTCATTGGTATCATGTCTTTCTTTCTCTGCAGGGTAGTAAAAACATAATATGCGAAATACTTGACATACTTCCTCATTTGTTTAATGGTGATGATACAAGGGAAATTACCCCTCTAATATATTTGAACATTTAGCTTATTATCCTGAGTGAGTTTTCTCCCAAAGCTCAATTTATTAAAACAAAACACATCCTTCTATGATGAACGGCAAAGGGCAAGAGGGCAAAATTCTATAATTAAAATTAGAGTGGTTTCGTGACTCTTCCCTAGCAGATACTGCTTCTGCTGCAGCTTAGTTTACTGAAACTTTTATTGAGTCTCACTCACCCGCAAGCAATGAGATTTTCACACATGAATTAGACTTTTCATTCGGTAACTTCAAGGTTACAACTTAATGCTACCCCAGTGGCTTGCTATTTGGTGAAAAATGCAAGGTTGTGAGCAGCCTTCAATCATTATTTTTGAGGCCAATGGAACTCGTGCCCATTGCAGAACTTCTGGGAGGGACGAGGGACACTCAGCAAACCATGGGCACCATTTCCTTGTTGTCAATGTTTATTTTAATTTGAATGTAAATACTGCATTTTTAGCAAGGTGTTAGTTTCACGCCATCACAGGGTAAGGTGGATAAATCATCTCTTCTGAGGAGTGGGCACTACTCCCACATAACCAAAACTCGTTAATACCCCATAACAAAGCGCTGGTACACTGCTCATCTACCAGAGGGACCATGCGTGGTCAAATGAGGCATGCTCATACAGCCATGAAACTGAATAGGTGCTAGCAAAAATACGATGTCCTACTGGCACTCCTCATCCCGAAACAGATGGACATCTTGCCGTACGACAAGCATGATGCCCCATACGATGCAATGTACCCGCTGACTCCTGCCGTACGGATTAACTTACAAGCTGCACAGGAGGCAGCATGCCTGCACTCTGCTTAGGTGAGACTTCTAGGGATTCCTGGGGAGGAAGGGCTGTGGGCTCTTCAGAGATGCAGGTAAGAAGTCCTGTGTCTACCTTCATAGGGGAACTAGCACAGACAAGAGGGCTGCAGTCAGCAGGGGCAATTCATATTCTTTTTTTCCTGCAGAGTGGATCTAGCATCTATAGTTTAGATGTTCCTTATATGTGCTAACTCAGCACCTAAGAGCTGGATAGACTCGAAACATTAATTCCACCTCTTCTGTAATCGGTTTTCCTCTTTGTTTCTTGTGTGGAACATGCTACCCTACCAGACTAAACCAGGGCATTATGGCCCTCTCCTCTGAGTTGTTTCCAGTTCCATGTCTTTGAGTCAATGTATAAGAATACATTCAGATGGAAGAAGCCATAGGAAACCAGCCAGCTTCCCAAGGTATTTGACTGCATGCCACTTTCTAGCTCTTTATCTGTCTAGAGACACGGTACCAAGGCACAAATAGATGAAATAGACTGTACAGGATGCAGGAAATCTGCAGCTGAGATGGGAACTGAATCCAGTCTTCCTGAGTCTTCATCCGATACCTACTCACACTCCCCTTTCTTTTTGAGGAATTGAGAGGACATGCAGCATGTGAAAGGACATACCACCAACAACAAAATTTGTGTATCTCACAGAATCCCTTTCTCACGGGCAAAAGAGAGCACAGTCCAAAACAACCTCCATTAAGTACTCTTCGGTCATTAAGGCTGGAGCAATCCCACTCAGCTTACTTTCTTCATAACTAACCAAAGGCAAATACTTCCTAAGAAAGTTGCATTACTGCAGTTGCAAAGGAGGAAGTCTGGAAGAGCTGGAACATTTCATAGATGTAGTTAATTCAGTATGAATTATCCTCACTGCATAACTGTCTGTGCAAACGACAGACTTTAATAAGCCTTCAAAGCTGACACAGTATTTATCACTGATTAAATTTTTAAAATCAAAGTAACTATGTCTTTTACAGACATGTTTAGATGAAGACTGACACTAACTCAGTATATCAGTTTAATTCACTTGCAATTACGCAGGTGCTCAGCCAGCCTGTATTTCAGTCATTTAAGGCTAAATTGGGGCAGAGAGCCCACAGGTCCATATTGGATAATGAAGCTCTGGGGCAGTCTTAAGGCTTTTACAGACACTATTTTTCATATACAGAATATTCTCAAAGGTTTCCTCTGTGCACTGTGTCTGTGTAAACTGTTCTTGCTGGAAACAAGAAATATACAATCTTACAATGATAGCTCATATAATACCTAACACACCCAGAAGGGCAAATTAGGGTTTTGTGATAAATTTCCAACTTATATGCATATGACTTTGGAAATACAACTGTAATGGTTTACTGTAATTGTGTATATACCTACATATACCTGAAATTGCTGTATGGGGCTTGATGCACGTCCAGAATAAATTGTATTTTTTGTAGATTTCTGGCTACCATTTTTAAAAAAAATATTGCAATTCTTCTGGTGATAAAAGCAGATTAAAAAAAATGAAATTCCACCAAGGAGTTGATATGTTATTCACTGCACTTCATTAATATTTCATTTTTTTGCAGCACTCCAAAAACACAGAGAAGTTATCAGAGAATTTTTTTGTTTTGCTTTGTAAGAGTTAGGAGGCATTTGATCATAACTGCTGAAGTAAATTAAGTGGCATTTCAAGAGCAGCCAACAAAAAATGCTGGAGGCACAAAGGAGTTTGATATCCAGGAAATCACAATTAATTTCAACTACATAAAATGGGATACAAGATGGTATGAACCATTTGTTATTTGTCATCTGTTTCATTTGATTAGAAATGTATGGAACTTATCAGTCAGTAGAGTGGAAATAGAATTTGCTGTAAATGATAAAGGATGTAAAAAGATTACAGGTAAAAGGAGCAATGGGAGAATACGTATATGTATTTCTTATCAAACTGTATGATAGCTTTCACTTGGGCTGGCTACAAAGACACTTTATTATACTGATTTGTATTATTCAGTGAGAAAATTCCTAGGTTAAAGAAAAGTTAATAAAGCCTAAAGGGTATTAGAGAAATTTTTGGCAATACATTTAACAGCACCCAAGTATAACAAGAAAAAAAGAAACGTTAAATACAGCTCAACTGACAAACCATTTAAAAAAGTTGTCTGTGAAAATGAAGCCTCATCCCTTTTTTCACACTCAGATTTGATAACTTCCTGGTCCATATCTAACAGTTCAAGATGACTAGCTTTCTTCACCTTGCCAGAAATTCCTGAAGCACCACGCACCTAGTATCTACCATGCCAGTACTCCAGGAAGGGCAGAAATGATTTCTTCCTGTATGGAATATCTTTTCCCATATTGGTATTCAAAATAAAAGAAACTAAATAATCTATTATATTGCATATGTACCTGCTAAACTACTAATTTTTCGCTATGTTGGTGGTTAGCTTTTCTCTTTTGGTACTCCATTTGCTTGAAACATAGCTCAGACTTATCCAACTTTTTCTGATTTACTGTGATCAGTCAAGAGATGGCATTAACCAGAAAAAAACTTACCTGCTGAATCTAAACTTTTATATAATAAAAACATTACACCACTTGCTCAAACTTTTCCCTAGATGTACACTGTCACATACATTTATATACAGGTATAAATATACATATATACAGCTCCTCATTTCATGAGAAGCTCACTGCATCCTAGCAACAGGACAATGAATACAGGTAGGGAGGAGAATGGAATAAATTTACAATGCTCTAACAGACTAGGCTACATATTGTCATGAGCTACACAAGAGCAACAAACTAATATGAAGAGATATTAGAAGATTTCTTAAAAGTGCTGATATTCATGAAATTATGTTAATAGGCATTAATGGCTTAGGTCCCACATTTTGACTATCACTTTAGTACTAGATTCTGTTTATAGGCAGTCTACAGATTCTACAGTGCACAGATGGAGGACAAACTTTAGTAAGTACTTTATTAGCCTTGCTGATTTTATTATTTGTGTATGATACAGTAACATCTAATCATGTAAAGTAAGATTAAGGATTCTGACACCCACAGCAGAGGAACTAACAAACAGTAATTTTTCGTTCCGTTCTACAGAGACTAATAAAATATTTAGAATAATTACTTTGCAAATAGTAAAGGACTAGAGCTGCTAATTGTATATAACTTTAAAAAAGTATGTCTCAATTAATAAACCATAGAGTTTTTAACATTTTGTATGTAACAATTTATATTCTTCAAGAGAAAAATCAAGTGCAAGAATATATAACATCAAACAACACACTATAAACAATGCGTTGTTTTAGTTATCTTGGGTCACAATTAAAGTTGGCCCTGCAGTTCATCTTTCTACTTCGATATCTCCTTAGACTATTTATGTAGATTAATTCTTGAAGTACTGGCATTCACTAATACGTGTTTTTGAACAAGCCACTGCACAACACTAGCATCAGTGAGAAGACCTATTTGCTGACCTTCCAGAACTAGATTCTCTCTGTCCATAAAGTTACGTATCTGGGCAATTTGCCACAACTGATAAAGACTGTGACATTATTGAACAACTTCCTATCAACTGAGGACATAAAGAACTGCAACTGTCATGCAGACTGATTAAGAACAAGGTGAAGCAAACACAAACCATGCATATTTGGAAATAAGAGACCACAAGGAACCTGCAGTCATTCTCCACTGACAGATGAAGCAAGACTATAGTAAACCGTACATTTATCAGAGTTTTATGGCCCTTAAAAATTTGGTATCATGTTGGTTTTTTTTCCTGGGCAAAATTAGAGTTAATTAATATTAAATATGTTTATTTTACAAACAGCCTAAGATTTTAAAGGAAAGAAAAATCGCGGAGCCTGCCTATACCTTTCAGATTTCAGATTCTGTAGTTAGATCCAAACATGATTATAACTACTCATGTTTTACTTTAAGAAAGTCCTCAAGAACAAAAATACAGAGTTTTCATCTGACCAGAGTACAACTTCAAATAAAAATAATGATGCAAAAGAGTCTTCACACTTAACCAAAAATATATAGGCCCAGTGATGAAGTCTTTTTTTTTTTTATTGAGACCCTGTGTAGGCAAAATGCCACTAAGATTGTTCTAAGACATTCATTTATCCATACATATAACACTACACAGACAGTTGAACAGAAGAGAATGGTGGAAACACTTCATAAGTTAAAAATATGTCTTCGTACTAGTTCAAAATTGTATTAAAATATGCACAGTCTTACTTTTTTATACACATCGAAGCCCTTCCTTCTACCAAGGAGCAAAAAATCAGTTAATATATATCTGGCGTTTACAATCTTACCTGCATCTTGTCCATGGTTGCCTAACAAAACTTTAAAACTTTTCCTCTAGTTAAGAATTACTACACGGTGCACTATTTTGCACATCCTAATTTTCCAGAAATGCACTCAAACTGTAGAATGTGCAGTTCTGCATGTGGGCTACAAGGAAATAGATTTTCCACAATCTAGCAGTAAAAAGACCTGAGCTCTCCCAAGCAAGCAGTCCAGTAATTAAAAGTTGAGCAATAAACTACAATGAAGCAAACACTGGTTTTATGACAGTTGTTAAACCACCTATTTTAGTCTTACAATGTTAATAATTGAAAGAAAACCAGTAAAAGCAATTTTCTTATTAAATGGTCTCAACTGAATTAAAGTAATATGTGAAGTTATTTTTAAAGATATCTGATGCTCGACATTGGAGAGGGACCATTTCAGTGGTTCTAAGACTAAGCTGCTTGTTCATCCTTGGTAAATGAATCATAAAAAAAATGCCCCATAACACAGGTACAGGTGAACTGTGTAAGATTAGATTTATATTATAGGGTGATTCAGTGCTGATAAATGAATGAGGCAGGGGGGCAGGGTGGTCTTTTATGTGTGAAACCATTGTACTTCTTACCTCCAGAGCTTTCAAACGCTCCAATAACAACTTTGTCTTTTCTTTTTCCTCTTCAGTGCTGCTGCTTTCACTTCTGGAATCTTCATCTGCTGGCGTGTGAATTTTTTCCATGCCTTCTTTACATTTCCTACTGTCTTCTGACAGCTTTTCCTGAAATGATGTTTTAAAATGTCATTACTTACAGTGGAAATGAAGTTAACTATGCAAGTACCTTCAAATCTCCCTTCTATATGAATGAAAAAATGACAGAGCAAGTTGCTAGTTACATGATTACAGTACTAAATAAGTGGAGTCATGAAGGCTCCATGAAACAGGCTGCTATGCCAATTCTGCAAGTGTATGCACAACCTGCTACATCTACTTAAGATTTTTAAAAAGTGGAAATCATCTTTTTAACAAAATAACTTGCATTTTACCCTTTAAAAGGAATGAAAATTGAGCATACCAGCTTTCAATGGAAGCATTTTGCCACTGAGAGATAAAGCAGTTTATTGAGGAAAAGCTAACATATGTTCATGCCTAATGTATTTCACCTTTCTTCATCTAGAGCTAATATTTGAATTACTAAATAATGGGCTGAGAACTAAGCTACCACCTGAATACTGATTTAAAATACACACTAATATATAACTCCAGAGAATCAAACTGACAGCAAAATTTTCAGAAGTGCCCCAGTCTATTACGAGCCAGTCAGACTGGGTTATTATTAGCTGCTGCTGCTGAGTGGACTATGGCTGCTGAGTTTTACAAAAGATCTATAAAATCATAGGATTGAACAGTGAATCCTGCTAACTCCATTTATTATGTGTCCAAGTTCTGTGTTGAGAGAGAGAATGAGATAGAGCAAGTAAAAAAACAGCAAAAAAACCCCATCAAGACTACAAGCAGGCAATGTAAAATATTGCCCAAAATGACAAGGCAAGCATAAGGGGAAAAAAAGAGAACTACACAGATGTACTGAGTGACTTATCATGAGTGCCACACAAAGTGGACAGTCTCTACCCTGTAAACCACGTTCTCTAACTATATAAGCAGATACAGTCTGACAACTAATGAGACGATTAAGAATGGAAAATGCGAAGTAAATCAACATTAAATAATGGATGTCAACACAAATCTAGAGAAGTCCTTTAATGTGCATGTAGTTTTCTTTCATAATTCTTACAGACAAAGGCATATACTTCCATGATCTTTGGCTTAGTTTATAAGTGAGATGCAGTTCCCATAACTACTACTGAACACAAACTATGTCTAAGCACAAAAATAGGTATTTTCATGAAGAACTGATCCAGCTTGAATAACTGTGCAAATATAACTCTTCAAGAGTTAACAGCAAGACACTATCTTAATTAAAACCCATAAACACAACTGGATTAAAAATCAGCACTGTGAATCACATTTCTAACGATGCCTTTTTAAAATATTAACTAGCTTAGAAATTGACTATTACTATGTTAAAACTTTAATCAAGAATCAATTTTATAAGCTATGGGCTTAATCACTGAATACTCTTCTACAAGCCATGAGGCACAGATCTCATTCTGAGCCTCAAAACATAGACATCAAAGAGCCACTCCATCAGGTTTCCAGCATTAGTGCTAGCCTGATCACAAAAGAACCATAAATATAGTAGTTGGGTTTTTTTTTTCTCTCTTGCTACTCAGTGGTGCAACGATCAAGCATCTGTAAAAGAGCCATTAAACCATTTTCCCTTCAAGTTGCCCTGATGAGTGCATTGACATAAAGCACTTCAATGAACTAGGGAAAAAAAAAAAATTACAAAGGTATCTCTTTGATGTAATTCAAACATAAACAATCATTTTTAGGAGAGAATGTGAGATGAATTAGATGTGGCTAACAATGGAAGAAAATACAAACATCTGCACAGGGACACCTTTCCTGCTCAAACTAGAGGGCAGCAATTTCAAAGGACAGGTAGAAGAAAGTATAGGTCATGACATTTCATCACAGAAAAGGAAGTAATGCAACGTCACAGAGTAAATTCCAGTCACCTAAAGAAGTAACCCATTCATCTCCTAATTGCAAAATTTGATGAACTTTGCACACTAGTGGCATAATCAAGAATACATATCCTGTTTTACCATGATGTGCACTAGAATACCTCAAGTTACTTACTACTGTTGAGTGTTCAAGTACAGCTCACATATTTTCAAAACTAGTTTACTACTAAGTAATAATAAATTAGTTTCAGTGTCTCAGGCATGGGCTAAAAAGGTCCCTGATATGTCACCTGCCCTACCTGGAAAAGCTGCAGAATAGCGGAAAACATTACTAACTTTAGAAATCGTGCTTGGGCATGCAATTTGAGGGCACTGCCCTGTCACTTTAACCAGTTCCACCTGGGTGAAATACAGTAAGGGTAGAGTGGAAAACTCACACCCAACAAAGCAAAGCAAACAGGAGCTTCTTATACACCCTTTGTGCTTAAAGCCAATTCAAGTAAGGGGAGGAGGATGACAAAGGCTTTTGGAATGACAGAATCTTCTCTTAAGAGCGAAAAAGCCGCTAATATGAAAGGCAGCTGCCTGCTGGGGGGAGGCAGGAAGGGGCAGAGAGAGATTTGCAAGTGGAAATGTGTATCTCCTGCATGATGTTGATCAAATCCTACAGAACACTCTGGAGTGAGCATGCTGAAGGCAGCAAACAATGGTATAGAGCAGCTTATTCCCTTCCCCTCCTCCCTAGGTTCCTATACTGCCTGTGTTACCTCAAATAAAGACCATCTTTTGAATCTTCTAAACAGTCGCTGTTGTGTGCCTCATGCATTGCACAATTAAAGGCAGGCTGGGTTTTCAAGCTGAATAGCAAAATACTCTCCAGGTCAGAAGTCCAGCAAAGGCAGAGTAAGTGCTATCCTGCTGATCAATGCCATTTCATCTCTGTGAAAAGGTAACAGATGGAATTGGTGCTCTGGAAGTAAGCTGGATGGGTGGGGAAAAAAAAAAAAAAAAAGTAAAAACCCAACAACCCAGCTCTTGGTCTCCCCAGACCAGTAAGAGTTTAAGACATGTCTGTACCACGAGAGGATGCAAACAGAGCAGCCTGATGAGAATCCTGCAGTAAAGGCTCATCTATATCTCTAATGCTCTGTGTCAACAAAGAGAAAATAAAAATAGGAAATAAAAGGAAACTAGGATTAGGCTGCTCACAGTAGACCTGCTCCCATGGAAATTAATGAGAAACTTCTCAAGCTGGTTTAAACTGTCACTGCTTTTCTGAAACCAACAGTATTTTGCAAATCTTAAACGACATTCTGCCCTGACCATTATTTCTAAGTATTCAGTTTGTTCTATAAACCAAACAAATAGCACACTGATGATGGACCCTTTGATCAAACACTATAGGCCCTATAGCCAATAGAAACCAAAAGAGGAAAACAGACCCTGCAGTGGGGAAATGACAAGATTTCTAGAATCAATGAGAAGATATAAATCACTGAAGACATTGATCTATGAAGTTGTACAATGCAGCGACCGGACTGAGACTTATCAGAAAGCTGGTTTTCCGATAGCTGAAGTAGGAAGAAGCAGTGTAATACTCTCTCTTTCCACTAATAAATGAAAGTAAGAAGAATAAATTAAGAGAGCAGGAAATCCACCTGAAATTCCAAATGATAATTTACTGGAATTTGTAGAATATAAAGAAATATGTAGAATGTAAAGTCAATATTCTCCCTTCCACCTATCTTTCAGAATACTGAACAAGAAAGTGGTTTTGCTGTTTATAAACAAAAGGAGTAACTATAGTGATAGATAAGATCATATGGAAGCTTTCGAAAGATAAGGAACCAAACTGCCTATTTCAGAAATTGCCTCCTCCTTCATCCCAAGAAAGGCAAAAGGCTGCTGACCCTCTGGACACAGCATCAGTCATTGGGATGCCTTTCCTCTAAGAGTCATCATCTTTTCAAGGAACAAGCAAGTGACAAAGGGATACTTAGCCAGCTATTTATTAACCATTATTATTTCAGAAATTATTGTGCATTTAAAGTTCTATTGGTAGTAACATCATTTGTCTGTTCTTTACCCTTTCTTCTTAAGATGCTTTCTAGGAACTACACTACACACACAGAAGAAAAAATTGGAAAAAAACGAGCTCACATTAAATTATTTCAATATGTAACTATGAAATTGCAAACCAAGAAGAGTAAATGTCAGATGCCACACAAAAAAAGAAAAGGTAGCTAGCAAAAATCTACTCTAGATTTTGTTTTTTACAGTGATTAGGCACTAACTGGAAAAAGGGCTCTTCTCTGGTAGTAAAAACAAATACGTGATACAAAATGATCATACAGTTCCCCAGGTAACTCATGTTCCAATTTTCCCCAATTTGAGATTTCACAATGGAGGAACTACTTACCCAACAAAGAGGCCTTTAAGAAAACAGAAATTATTAACACCATTAACCAGCAGATTGGCCTCCACAGGAGGAGGCCAAACAGAGTCAGCAGCAGCACAGCACCTGCCACAGCTCTTCACAAGGGGACGCAAAGTCCTGCCCCCCGGGAGGAATAACCCCCTGCAGCAGCAGAGGCCAGGAGCCAACTGCATAGGAAGGTTATCGGAGGCAGGGAAGAGAGAAGATGGAGCCAGACTCTTCTTGGAAGTGGCACGATGAAAAGATCAGATATAACGGACACGGCTTGGAACATGAGAAATTGCAATTTGATATTAGGAAAACTTTTTTGTTTCTGCCCTCCCATGAGGGTGGGCATATGATCAGTGGAACAAGTTACCCAGGGAGGTTCCTGAATCACAGAGGGATCAAGTGGCTATAATAATACAACACAGCATAATCTAATCCTGATATGACTGGATCTGTACTCTACAGTACTGATTAGAAAGAGCAATCTTTCACTAGGACACGTGACAAAATTCTGATTGAACCAAACAAGAATTTAAAAAGATTAAGATCTTTGAAATGCTGATTTTCCCAATGAGCGCTGGATGACATGAATTGCTTCTCTGGAAACTGATAAGTAATAATTAGAGATGACATCTTTGCTTATAGAAGCTAAAGATCATTTTCATGTGATAAACACAAGTCCTCCAGAGAAGTTAAATGTTTCAGATGCAATGCGGTTTCAGATACAAACAATCTCTATTTCAATTTTGGGTGTCAGATTGTGATGCCTGATGGTTTAGGGTTTTTTCTGAATCTCTTTTAATTCTTCAGCTTCCGAAATTTTTTAGAGACAACGGTTTTATAATGCTTACAAATTCAAACTATTCTGAGAGTCATTTTCCAAATATCCAATTTTCCAAACCCACACTTCAATCACACGTTTAACCCAAGAATAAAATATATGTAGGATATGTAATTAAACAGTGTTTGTGATTGCTCATAACCACCTATTTGAGAAAAAAAAAATCAAAATTATTCACAGTGTAGTTATTAACAGATTGTATACAGAGGCAATGGTAACTGGCATCCATGAATCAAATCCATATGGAACCCAAGCTGAGTGGCTAACAGCATCGCAAAACATTTAGCACTTTCCATGGTGTCTCAGGAGCTTCCACAGGACTTTCTAAACAAGGTATTTCCTAAGTAGTTATCTTAAGATTTCAGTGACTGAATTTGGTGATCCAGGAACACACACTACACTTCTAACACTCCACCCTGCTACAATAAAGGCAGACTCAACCTCCAAAGCCGAACGCCATTTACAAATCCATGCAGAGAATTGTTTATGTGTGAGCTGGTTTTGGTTGGGGTAGAGCTAAAGTCCTCCACAGCAGCCAGCGTGGGGCTGTGTGCTGGATTTGTGCTGGAAACAGCGTTGACAACACAGGGACGTTCCGTTAGTGCTGAGCAGGGCTCACACAGAGCCAAGGCCTTTGTGCTCTCACCCCACCAGCGAGTGGGCGGGGGGGGGCAGAAGGAGTTGGGAGGAGACACAGCCGGGACAGCTGACCCCAACTGACCGAAGGGATGTCCCAGACCATGTGACATCATGCTCAGCAGTAAACTAGGGGGAAGTTTGGCAGGCAGGCCGCTGCTTGGGGACTGGCTGGGCTTCGGTCGGTTGGTGGTAAGCAATTGTTTTCATTTGCATCACTTGTTTTTTTGGGGTTTGACTTCTCTCTCTTTGTTATTTTCCTTTTCATTATAATTTGTTGTTGTTATTACTATTATATTTTATTTCATTTCAGTTATTAAACTGTTCTTATCTCAACCCACAAGTTTTCTCACTTTTACCCTTCCAGTTCTCTTCCCCCCATCCTGCTGGGGGGGGGGGGGCGGGGCAGTGAGCGAGCGGCTGTGCGGTGCTTAGTTACCGGCTGGGGTTAAACCACAACAATGTAATAATAAATTGTGAATGTTTTCTCTTGCAAAGCCTTTCTATAGTCTTGACGTATTCTTAGATTATGTACTTCCAGTGTTATTTCCACTGCAGACCTCCTAGTGTTCATCACTATTCTTCACTGCAAGCGAGTGATATGAAACAAGAATTTTCAGACTGTTGATGTAGATAAAAACTGTAGATGAGAGTTTCTTTGTACTTTCATGAAGAAAACAGCCCCAAGCTATGCACAAGTAGCTCAGTCTGACTGCACAAGCTGAAAAAAAGGCAGCAATTGCTCCAAGGACTATTGACTTAAAAATTCCAACAGGGTTAAAGTTGCTTCCCGGTGGCACCTTGCTCCCCTTTCTCCCCCCACCATGAACTTTTTTACCTCAATCATAATTAACACTTGCTTATTGTGGCTCAATCCCTCTTAAATATGCCCTTTGAAATTTTGCAGTATCGTCTGATATGCTTTATAACCTATATCATTCGGTGATAACTGAGATATATAAAAGACTCTTGTATGTTAAGTCAGAGCAATGTGAAGTAAGAGTGATGAACTCAAAAAGTGTTTCCTGTAAGATGCCCGGTACAGGATTAGTCACTGATGTCACCGTGACCTGAGTACACCTGTTTCATCCACAACTTTCTTTTTTTATTTTATTTGCTAATGGGAATCCCATTAAACACCATGACTAAGGTCTGAAAAAAACCCGTAACTGAGCAAAGTTAGAACGTAAAAAAAAATTACATGCAACTAGAGAGTGCAAACTAAATGATCTCTGAGTGCAAGGCTACAAACATCACTTCTGGTCTTACCTTGCTTACTCCTATCTATGTATTCAGCTGTTTTCTCTTGCTTTATTTTCTCCCAGTGGAAGGACAGACTAAAATATAGCTTTGATTTAGATAGCACAACAGCAAGTGTAATAATAATATATTTCTGTTTAGCTAACAGCTTTTGTTCAGAACAAGCTGACCAAAACTGAAGGAAAAGAAAGAAATGCACATACATCACAAAATCTTACAGAAACATCCCAAATTTTTCAGTTTAACACTATCATTGTCAGGAAAAACATATACAATTCTTCTTTTTCATCTCTGGATTTCACTTACAAAGCAAACAGAGTGAGCAATAACATTCTCTAGATTAAATACATGTGATGGATAAGAGAACAAAGTACTTTCTTCACATTTCTGATATGAGCCTGCTACCACTCGCATATCAATATGTGTACTACGTATTATTCTTCACTTAAAACACTCCTCACTAGTAAAAGCTATCACCCCTATTGAACAGTTCTGCAGTAACATTAATAGATTGCCTGATGATGCTTTTATTGGCTGTTCCATGCATCAGAAACATCTATTTCTTTTGAAAAAGTTCAGATCAAAAAGGACTGTAAAAGAAGAAAACCTTCACATTGAAGTTCACCATTAAGTGTGCTTATCAGATCAGTAAGAGTAGATGGAGTTTCCTGTCTTTGGGTCCCCAGCTGAACATCCCTCCTGGGTGTCAAATTTACAAAGTTACTCCGCTAACCTCGCGATCAGATATTGCTGTTGACACCATCCTGTCTTTAGTGAACGGATATTCACAGTACCAACAGCACTCTCATCTCTGGCACGTCGTCTGTCAGAAGTGAAACCAGAGACTGATCATTCTGGAGGTGACTCTTCCAAGCCAGGTTTCAGGCAGGGTGGTGGCAGGGCAGTGTGGCAGTAGCTCATCACGTGTTTGTTCTTCCATCTCAAAATGGAAGAGTTCAGCTACACTGAATACCAAAGTTAGAGGCAGAAAAAGAAAATATTCTAGAAGCTAAGCTGTTACTTCTTCATACGTGTATATATGGTACTAAGAGAAGAATATGCAGTGTGATTATTCACGCAATAGTCTATTATAAATTGGTTCATTATAATACCATACTTAAAGTAATCATCTTTCCTCCCAGGAAACCTATATGCAGCATTTAAATTTTCCTGAAGGAGTTTCTAAGTATTAAAGTAACTACACTTGACTAAAGTGACAGTATTAAAATATCTACCTTTGACTGAAGTACAAACAAGTCAAACTATTCTGAAAATTAAATTCAGTAAATTTCATGTAACAGCAATTAAGTCAATAGAATTACTCTCAATTTAAATTGCTAGAAACAAGCCAATTTTTCTCCCCTTTGCAGCCCTTCACTCTTTTTTTTTTAATAATGTCTCTTCACTACTTGGATGAAGGTCAAATTACTCTTTTTAATGAAATGAAAAACTTCAAGTGCAATTCTTTTTTTTTGCCACCAGAAAGTCTCCTAAGTACTTACACTTGTTGATCCAGTTTTCCATAGCTGGTTTCTTTAGGAAATACCACAAAAAGGCTCTAAAGAACATACTTGAAGATGAGTATTAACTAGTATTTTGGAGTGACAGCAATATATTAACTGACTAGTTCTCACCATAAGCTCAAACGCAGAAGATGACCTAAGAAGCTACCTGTGTGATTGGGGGGGGGGGAGTATATTATTACATAACCAGGTAATTTTTTTACAAATGCCAGGGAATAGTTGGTTTGTCTCAAAATCACAAGGAAAACTGAAGGAAGTTCAGCCTGCTTTACACAAAAATAAACTGTAGGAAGAATCATTCTGGATCAGATTAAAACTTTGACTTTTAAATACGTTATTATAGTTTAGATTAAATATATTTAACTGAAATTAAAAATACTTTGCTTGATCAGCAGTGTACATTCTTTCCAAAATAAATATACTGGTGTACTGGTAAGTGCGTTCTGTTCAAATAATTTTCAAGAGACAATATTTGTGAATACAGCATAATCCCACTTTTTTCCCCTCAGAAAATAAGCAAAACTTTATTTTTTTTTTAATTTTTTAAAATTTAAAAAAACAGCATTGCTTTCTGCTGGTCTGAAATCATAAATTAATCAAAGTTCAAAATGCAGAGCGAACAGTACCTTTTACAGAGATGTGGAAATAGGGAGAGAGCAAGTGGCTTGGCCATATATAAGACCCAGCCTTGGAATACCAAGGAATACAAACTGTTTTCTCAACTTTTCTGTCCAAACACTTCTGTTGCTAGACAGATGATTGCAGTAAACGGTCTCTATTTATTATTTCTTATTCATTATCCTGACTCAGAAACCACAAAGGATTCAACAGATAAAAACGCTTCTTAGTTCTTGCCCTGCCAGAACCTCTTCAGTACCAGCCCAGGATGGGCAACGCTGGGTCAGGCCAACAAAGCACATCTGGAACCTCACAGGGATCTGGATAAACTACAGATAGGTGAGGCCTCCTTAGTAAAATCTTCTTTTGGTGAAGAGCCAGCAGACGCATGATGGAGCTGGGAGCTCTAAAAGCAGTTGCCAGATGGGAGATGACAACAGCTCCCTGGGGATCCCGTTGCTCTGCCGAGACGCTGCGCGGGGCTGGAAGTGGTGCTGGGTCCCGCGGCACGTGTGCCACAGCCGCCCCGCAGGCGCTTCCGCGCCCAGCCGAGGCGTGGGCCGCCCTCAGCCTGTGTGCCAGCACAGCCCTGCTGCTGGTGGCCCTGATCTGGCCTGCTTGAGGAACACACGCAGGTAAAGAGCAACAAGCTGGCCTTCACGTACAAAGATATCGGCATCTCTCCAAGCAGCAGACGGGTTATCTTAAAACTGGTATTTGCTATAAACTCCAGGAGGTTATTTCAGTCTCTTAGGACTACCAAGCAGAGCCATGTTAGAGCCATACTCTTTTCTCTCAAACACACACCCTGAATTAGAAAAAAGGCAACCAGAAGAACACTATTAAGGACAAGATTAAGGCTGCGGACTACCTGCTGTGCATAAATGGGAAGTCTCTGTATGCATTAGGATGACCTGTGTCAGTCAGGCTGGGAACCACACCATCACCTTTCTTTCTAAAGAGTGTCTCTGAATTTCTGTTATGCCTGTTTCATATGTATAGGCTTCAGGCAATGTATATGGGCTGATTTTTGTGCATTCATTCCAAAAGTAGGAACTAGAAGAAAGATATAGCAAAAGATAAAAACACTATATTGTAGAGGAAAATCTAAACATAGAATTACAATCACTATAATACATAGTAGTCCCATCGAATCAGTCAGTCTTCACCTCTTGTTACTGTAGATATATAGAGGATTCTGGGAAGGAAAGAGCAGCTTGTTTTCTGAGAAACGGGCGCACAAATGGCACATTTCAGTTATGAGACTTCGTTGTATTAAACATAACTCCATTGCTTTGTTACTGAACTACAAACAATGAAAAAGAGAAAACTACTTGCACATATGTTCTTTGCAAAAAAACTGTAATTTTGAACAGTGTCTGAGGAGCACAATCACTCTCCTCTGGGGGCAAGAATCCAACCTTAATTTAGTTAAATACGAGAACAAATATTTATCAGAATCTTTCCACAGTGGTGGAAATCTACCAGGAGAAAAGCCAAAGGGAATTAGTTGTTACTGAGCTAGCCCAGGATTCCTCTGTGTGGAAAAGCAGGCTAACAGCAAATGCTTATGTCCTTGAAAACCTGGGATTTCTGGTGGAGCTCCCAAGAGTGCGGGTGGCTGCTCTTCTGTCCTTCTCTGGGAGACACAAAACTGCTAAGCTTTGCCGAGTAATATTCTCCTTAGTAGCTTAGGAGGCTTGGTTGATGCAGTCTCTTGTGTGCACTTCCAGTTCAGAGATACAAGTTAAATTTTAAGGATATATTTCCTCTTTCTGCAATAGAAGTTAGCATTAAAAATCCTATGTGGATTTCAGCTAGGGAATTCAACTAGTGCCTTTTTTTCAATTCATGGCCATGCCCCATCTATAAAATGTTACATATCAATGGCCTGAACATTACGCTTGTATAATTTTCTGTTAAGATAAAATTATATTGCCAATAGATACAGATTTTCTTCTCATGAAAGAGCTGTTGACACCAACGGCTGTGCAAATCAGAAGTGACAGTCACAACAACTGTTCCACATTTGAGTCTCACAAAGCCCACAGACAAAAAAATGGGTTGATTTGGCCAACAATGCCACCTGAAATGTGCCTGCATCACTTGTGTAGTCAGACCTCTCTGACACCTGCTTTGGAAAGCAACTGGCAAAATGCTCCAGACTTCATGACTGAGAGCTAGAAGTCTTGTAGGACTGGAATTATTTTATCTTTGTATCGAAGTTATCAGTATTGAGTCTTTACAGATCAACCTTCTTTCTTAGCTTTGGATAAGGCACGCACATGTACATGTATCTATATCCAGCAAGAAGGTAGGAAATGGAACGGGACTTTCTCATGTTCAAAGCCACTCCTCCCAGGAAGCTGCAGTGTCAGTTAATGGTGATGATGCCCTGCAAATGGGACAGATGTCCCCCATGGAGCTGTGTGCCACTCTTCTCATCATGCGCACTAAAACCTGAGAAATCTCTTCTGGAGTCTAACTTCTCAAAATCTTGTCATCCCTCCAGAATGAGAAAAAAAAAGAGTTGAACCACAGTCACAGCTCTTACTCGGTGAGAAGAACCAATCCAAATGCTTAGGCTGTAATGGCTCAGATTGTCTGCCACCACTTTGATGTCAGTGCAGTCACATGGGTGCCAAAATGAGCAGTGAAGCAAAAACGAGACAGGACATATAGCACTTACATGAAGAAATGGAAGGAATCAAACTGGGTAAACGAAAACTGAAAACATGCCCTACTGTTAAGGCTACCTGTAATCCCCACTGAGTCTTTGAGCTAGACTTCTCTCAGTGTAGACTCATCAGCACTGACCTCGGACAGGGATCGTCCTCCTTGACAAACCCCCTACCCCCTTACTCATATCTTTCCCTTCTTGAATTTGTACAGTCAATCTCTGAAGACCTGCACTGTTCTGCATGACGAAAATCCCTTCTGCTAAAAAGTAGCCTAGACCACACCAGCTGGTGAACAAGCACAGTCAGAGACACCGCAGTAGCACAGAAGCTGAAGGATGACTGGGCCTGTGATGTTAGACAGGGTGGGCTTCAGGCTGTCTACAATCTAGGCTTTCAGTTCCTGCTGATCAAAAGAACGTGCCTGGTCCCCACAGCAGTATTTGTTTGGAGTGTAAATCTCAAAGAAGCAAAGCAGGGTTCTGAAAAGGTTACAACCCCTGCAGTCATGAGATTTTATTTCCCTAAGTTTTTCACATGAATTCATGTATCAAAATCCCCAAATTCCCAACAGCAAAAACTCCCTCCCATAATTTTTAATACAAGACAGGATAGCCCTGCTTGAAGACCATCCAAGCTCCACTTTGAAATTGATTCCTTTTCCATTAAAACCATTAGTATGTTAAACAAACTCCTCAGGGGAAGTAAGCCTTTTTTCCAAGTTTACAAGGAAATATGAAAAGCCTTTTTTTTTTGTTTTAAAAAAATCTCTTCATTATTTGGCTCAGTACTTATAAAAGCTCCTGTTACCACAAAAGCAGCAGTTCACATGTATGATGACATTTTAGATATACTTGAGATTAAATGATATGTTGTTATCCTCTTTTTATAGATGAAGTTTAAAGATTGACAAAGTGAATTTGCCCAAGAAATGGAGAAATTTGTAGGAAATGAAAGAATCAAAATCTAGTCTCACAAACAGTGCTTTAAACAGCAGATCAACCTTCCTCTCCAACGTGACTGCACCACGTCTGTCCTGAGCTCTAGTGCACATATTGACAATTCCAGAATTATAACAAATAGTGAACTTACAATAAACTCTTCCTCATCTACTTTGATCACTGTACACAGACATAAAGTCAAAAACGAGTTAAAAAACCTCTTGAAAGTCTTTGAGTGACCTGTAAACAGGTAAGATTCTACCTAGATATCCAGTATTGTGATCAAACAGGAAGCAGATTCTAGTTTTTGCTATCCAAACCATAAGCACAAACTTAGGAAGGAAACGCTACAGGGTGCTTGTTTTAATGTCTTAGGTTCAAGTCCTGCACACAATTATTTCTGGGGATCACTCTCCCTCTTAGATATGATGTACTTGCATCTTGAATGAGAATAATATTAATATATGAGGTATTGGTTTGGCCTTTCATGGTCTTACTTCTACATGGACAATGCTTCTTGAAAACATCATAAAGCTCTTACATACTAGAGCCTTTTAGTCAAGTAAACTTTTAAGCAAGAAGTATGAAGGTTCATGGCAATTCAAATCACACACATTCTCGTCTACATTTACATAAGGATTCATAATAAATCTTCCCTCAGTTATTATTACATGAAATGATAACAGAGGAGAATTTTATTTACAATACCGCTTCTAAAATCATTTACCCTAAAGAAATCACATCATCCATCTGTAAGTCCAGCAAATTAAATTCCCATAGGGCAGCAAGCCGTATGGAAAGGGTTAAAATACTTTGCTTCAAGTAAGAATCCCTGAGAGATCAAACACAATATTGCAATAATACTGCAAGCTCTGGGCTGCATCTTATTATTATTCTTCCAACATGATCACTATGCAACATTTAATGTTCATTAGCAAGAATATTTATTCTGGAGTCAGGCATATTGATATTATAATAAGAACTCAATTTCATATACTCCGGAACAATAATTAGATTTGTAAAAAACAAATATGTAGACAATGGTCAATAGATCAAAAGCACTTATCGCACAGAGGCATCTTTTATGACTATTCAGATATTAATTTGAACTGGCTTCACACACTAAAACTAACTTACCATGGTGTCAGAGAATATGGGACCTATGTCGATAAGTCACACGGGAGATCACCTAGGTCATGTCCTCATTTATTATGAAATACATGGTAGTAAAACTGCAGTAAAATCTGATACTCTATGGCACTGAGAACTGATCATACTGTTCTCATCATATCATAGCAACCACAGAGAACATGTATGATTCAGAGTATGTTCTACCAGGTTACTGCTTGATTGTAGAGGATGGCTTTCAAAACAATATTAGTATTTATACATTCACTTAAGTTTTGTGTATGTTTATGAAGAGACATATATATATATCTCTCACTTGGAATTCAGAGCATAAAAAACTTTTTTGTTCCCAAATACCTGAATTCATCAGTGTTTTTAAGAAACATTACCTAGGTTGTACATTCAAGTTCTATTCCCATTTGTGAATTACCCTTATAAATAGACCCAAAAAGTGTCTGAATGCATTTGGAAAGATACGAATGAAACGCTTATATTGCAATGTTGACGCCTCTTGCCAAACCTGGACACAGTATTTGCAATAAGACTCATATATATTTACACGATATGTTTGTCCATGATTTCCACACAGTTGGTCTCAACAACAAATTGAAATGTTAGGGGGCCTACAGGAAAGACAAAGGGGCTTTTAACCAGGAAATGTAGTGATAGGATGAGGGGTAACAGTTTCAGACTGAAAGAGAGTAGACTTAGATTAGATAGTAGGAAGAAATTCTTTACTGTGAGGGTGGTGAGGCACTGGAACAGGTTGCCCAGAGAAGGGGGGGGGTTGGAATTAGATGAACTTAAAGGTCCTGTCCAACCCAACCCATTCTATGAGTCTACAATTCATCTAATGCTCTATGAATATGTTTTTTAATGTTAAAATACTTCGTAAATATTTCAGATCACAGATTCTTTGCCAACTGTTTGTTCTGAAGAGCCTTTCAGGTATTAGCTTTTATTATTACATGCGGTTGTTGCCTAAATCACACTGCACAGTATTGACCATGTTACTGAATAACAAACACGCATCAAGTGAACCCATCTCTGACCTACGTAGCAGGTAGCCATATGAGGGCAGGAATGAGCTGTTTTGCATGTGAATAGAGCTATTCCTTGAAATTCCAGAAAAGAAGTATTTGTTCAGAAGTTTTTCATAAAAGTGAACAAAAGGGATGTGAGGATGAATGAGTAAAGAGACATTCAGAAAAAACACAGCGTTCATGCAAATGTTCTGTATTTTTTACGTGTTTTACCAATCATAGACCGGTATATGATGCAGTAGCCTAGCTATTCCTCCAGGAAAGGAAAAAACATTGCTTCTGAGTCATGAATTAGGAAAAGAAATTCATAAGCAAAGAAAATTGCATACTGGCAATATGGAAGAAATTAAAATTGCTAAAAAACAAGCTGACTTTGATATCATGAGTGAAAACATTCCTGAGAACAGGAAGAGAAGGAAACTGCTATGCAGTGTGGAGTACAAGACAGCTTCACTCTGTAAGAGAGTTAGGCTCAGGCTTGGGGAATTCGCCCTGACTACCACCTAGCAGATTCAAGCAAAACCCCATGGCCAGAAAGAAGGGAAAAAAAGGGCTTAGACTGCAGTTTGCTAGGTGGAGGTGGCTGTTGGTAGAGCTGAAGGAAAACAAAGAAATGTTCTTGTTATCATTAACTGGGCAGAATTGCCTTGTTCTCTTGTTGGTCAGAAAATAGACCCAAGAGATTTTATGCAAAACACAACATGGTACCAAATCTCCTCCCTATGTCAGTATGGCCTCAAATGAGAAAAAACCAAAACCATAACCAAATTCTCACTTTTTTCAAAAATTAAGAAACAAATAAAAGATGGGAGAAAGAACTACACAGAAATATACAAGCACTGGTATTGGAGTGACTAGTTTATGTCCCCTCTAGGAAAGCAGTACACAAAATGTCGTGTTTCAAAAGACCACATAGCTATTTTTTTTCCAGTTTAGTGCCCAAAAGAAAAATAAAGAACACCCAAACCCTCAGTTTGATGTAAATAAACTGAAATACTTTTCTGCTTTTCTTGTTGAGAGCGCAAAAACAAAACCCAAAGAAGCTAAAACCTAATTGTGGTACCACCTTCCTGTGGTTCCTATGGTAAGACAGCATCCAGAAAAGCAGGTATTAAAATCATTCCAGCTGTCTGCTATAATCAGACAGAGATGTAATCCACCCGAAGGAGAGACTGACACCAAGCCCACCTCAGAACACCCACTGTATGGTGGCAGGAGTTGAGCAGAAAATATGGATTTAAACTCTGCACTGAGAGGAGGGAACTGAGTTTCATTTTCGCATCCCAAAAGGGTTGTGAGTAAAATACAGACGATTTTATCACCAGTTTCTAAAAGCACAATGTTCTATTATAACTTCAACAAAAAGTTTAATTTGTCCTGAAATTAAATTTTACAGGCTATCATTTTAACAGGAAAAACTGATTATTTTGGAAGGTTAATCTAAAAGATTCTTTTCCCTTCAATCCAAGCTTAAAATGAAACTTTAATTACAGTGATAAATACTCTTTAATATACATTTTTGTTTAGCTATATTGCTGTATTTTTGATCCATCAGTTGTAAGAACGGACTAATAACCAGAATTTTTGAAAAGTGTTTTATCTGAAGGATCGCTACCTAGTATAGACTTTAATATATTATTTCAGTATTTTATCTCTTTATAAGGAATGCTTATTCTGTTTAAAAAAGATACAGGATAGGACTGACTTCATTAAGAGGTTTCTTTTAAGAATTAATGTGCAGAATATCTGATTAACTCGGATCTCTTTCCTGATTCCTGACACTTTCCACCACCTCAGGTTCACTGCTTCCAGAATACAGCAGGAGATTAGGAAAATGTAAAACTCTCTGTTCTTACAAACAGCATAAACAGACCTGGTTCCCTTTTAAAAACTTCTACAATCTTTGCTCTCCTAAATTCTGTCCTGAGACACTCTCTCTCTACCCCAAGTGAGGCTGATAAAATGCACCTGCCACAAGCAGCAATAAGAAACTATGGAGCTTGATACAGAAGACTACACCAGTAATAATATCAGTGAATACAATTATCCATCACAATCTGAACACCAAGTTGTCAAAAGTATCTATGTTTTCTAGAGATGCTGGAATATATTACTTTAAGTAATAAAGTCTTCAAAAATAGTTTCTCTGTTCCCTGTTACCTCTGAGAAGCAGCAGCTGCAGGTAACACAATGACAATAAAAATCAAAAACCTTAAACTCTGGTGAGAGAACACCTGGGAAAATGTAGGTGGTACCAAGTATATACTTACAAGTATTCATAACTAATAAACAAATAGACGAAACAATGCCAGACAGTTTTATCTCAGTAGTGTGATTTTTCTTTTAAAGAACTTTTCCATCACAAGAAAACAGGTAATAAGTCACTAATACCTGATATACCTTCATGATACTGACAGTCGCTTCTCCATGCTGGCCTGGGGATCCTTGGCTCTGTAGCAGATTTCTCACTGTCTCCTCCATTCTAGAGAATGAAAATATTTACAAAAGTCAGCTGTATAGAAAAAAATTCAAGAGTTGCATTCAGTGTTTTTGTTCTTTACAAAAGCCTAATGCATCCATGGCTACCATGAAATTAATATTTAAAGACAATCCTGGCCTTATAATGTTCTCATACTCCATGTTATGAATAACACATTAAGGGCACTCTTTTATCTTTTGAATATGCACAGTAATTAGTTGTATTGTTAAAATCCTACCAGAGCTCAGTTACAAAAATTAAAAACAAATGTGGGCAGAAAACATCACCTTGTCAACAGTGTAACCGAACACCATGATAAAATTACTGTCATTTAGGAACAAAATGAGCCAGATTTTAAAACCCCAACCTGCTGTATTTCTAGCCAATTGTCAGGTTTGCGCAATTTAGACGGACTGTCAAACAGACACAACTAGTATTTACTCCCTATGTTATAGGTGCAGCAGTGTGTGCCCGTACACTTGTTTATAGAGGCACAGCTGCTGAACACATTCACCCTTTTCTGCCCTTTCAAAGGGATGTAAAAAGCCAGCGTAGGCTACAACCTGGTACTACCATCTCAGGAAAACGTAATCAACTTCAGTTCCATCAATGAAAGAAGGAAGGCTTGCACTTCCATTTTAGAAGGTGTTAATAGACACTATCAAAAGTTGTCTTTGATCTACATGCATTCATCAACCATATTAAAACTGATAATAACACTAACCCTCCTGAATGGAGGCTGAACGGAATAAAGAGTTCTGCTCCTTTGCACAATAGGACTGCTGGGCATAATGGAAGCCACCTACGAAACACTGGTCCCATTCAAGGTGGATCAGAAAACAAATCCCATGGGCTTAGGAGATGTCACCGAGGCTGACCACAAATAAAGGGTCTTGGACTATAGCTAGTTTCAGCCCTGTGAGTATGAGTAAGAGGAGGAAAGGGATCAAAAGCCAGAGAAGCCGTGATGGACACAACAACAAAGACACCGGGTTTCACAACAAAAAAATTATGAGTGCCAATTCCAGCCAAGGTCCTCACGCTTCTCCCCACTCCCCACCTCCTCACCTAAATTCTCACCCTTGTACAGCTTCTTCAGCTGTGCGGATGCAACAGCTTTTCTCACCCTCCCTTTCATGTTTTCTGTTCTTTTAAGCTGTCTCAATCCCTTGACACAGTCAGAAAAACGGCCCAGCTGGAACAGGGGCTTGAGAAGGGAAAACTGCTGTGGCACAGGTGTGTGGGCGACGCAAAGGTAGGAGAGAGAGAGGGGAACACCTTAAGCCATATTGCCTGATACGCTGTATATTAAAACTGTGACCTTGAAAAAAGAGCCAGTGTTCCTAGGCATATCAGACCAGAAATTGCCTGCTGTTGTTTATTTCTACTCTGTTTAGGGAAACATGACTTCTGTGCACCGTTCTTTGCAAATGCAATTGAGCAGAAGAATTATTCACAGCATATAATTTTTTTTTATTATTTCTAAGGTAACAATCCAGCAAGACAGCAAATATTAGCTAACTGCTCTGGCCAAAGGCCAATAACATTATCTTTTATATAAGCCTCGTAGTCTTTCTGTTCTTGCAGTCTTATCAGAATGAATGGTACTGGCTAATTTAGCAATAATACGATGTTTTGCCAGGTTTTCTCCTCTCGAGTCAGCCAGCTACACTACTTTTCAAGAAGCTGACACTGGCTATTCATTCTACTCAGATGAACACTGACATTTTACTTATTTGTATGATGTTTTTTTGTCATTGATGTGCAGACTTCTACATTGCCAGAATGCCCGCAGAATAGTTGGACCATCTGTTGACCAAATGTGAATAAAAACAAGCCAGCTCTAATCTCTAGTGCAGACAGTGGTGCAGTTTTTCAGCTGCAGATTGGAACCATTTCTGCTCATAGGTTGACCTTAATCAGATGCCTTTTACACAAAAGAACAAATCATTTTGGTTCATAACATAAATTCCTGTGCAGTCCTCACTGAAAGATTTCATTTCTTAACATGCTCATAACTTAATTTTTAAATTAACAATGTAATAGGATTCTTAATTATTGTGTTTGTATATGGATACACAGTTCCAACTCCAGTCCTCCATAAAGTTCTTACAAATTAATAAACGAGCAAAAACGGGAGAAAGAACAGATTCAACTATCACTAAACCCAGAGTTTTTCAATTTAACCCTAACAGTATTAATGAAAATATAGTCCAGTGGTGTATTAGCATCACCAGTCAAACCAGCTCAGAAAAATTATGAAGAATTCTTAAATTCAATAGGTCATTTCATCTCCACTCAAATTCAGACGGTCTATTCTGGACAACAAGCTCATCTTGTCGATCAGCTTTATAGGGACTGGCAAGCACACACTTTCATGTGGCAATTAGAAACATCTCACATCAGCACTGAGATTTCTATGCAACAGAATAATCTTTGCAACGTGATAAACAGTTCAGTTAAACACAGTTGAGACTTCTGTTGTTTTGTTTGCAGCTATTATAAAAGTTTGTAAGAGTTGACAGCCATAAAGCCGAACCACAGGCGTAACAGAGACACTATCTGTGTGGTCATGTCACTATAAAACCAGCACTGAGAGGATCATACAAGCTTTAGGTACCCATGGAATACCTGAAAAAGGAAAGAGAAAACTAGTTTCTGTCAAACAAGGAGGTGAAATATGCTTACAGTCAAATTTACTGTAAAGCTCTGACGGCCAGTGCTCGTGTAGTTCATAAGCTGCTGCTTCTTCACTAGCACCCCAGTTGTCCATTTTCAGGAAGGACTGCTTAACCAAACACGGCATAGGATAATAATCAAGACTTGTTTCTTGTAAATTAGAATCTCTAAAGCATGGATTAATGGCACCTTAATTGAAAAGCGATTGTTATACTATGATCTATACTACTCCCCACAGTGACAGTACATGACAAAAGGATTTAATATAAATTCTTTTAAAGAATGCAAGAACAGTTGAGCCTTTATAAATTTGACTTGAAATCCCATGTTTTGCTCCCTGAAAAGGCTTCCAAAGGACATATAAATTTTGGAAGTGAAGGAGAAAATTTAGGAGCTTTATGAAAGACTATTTCTACACATCAACCTGTATTTTCCCCCCTTCTGGTAACCATGAAATGTTACCTTCTCTTGGTCATGATTCTAACGTCCTAGATGGACCCAATCCAACATCAAGCACTTGCCGATTACATCTAGAATAGCTACCCCCCACGCGTGTATTTTGCCTGCTTGCTGGACTATGCTAAAAACCCTGTTTTGCCAAGGATTCAATGCATCTTATGTAACTATCAAGCTGTTACAATCTGCCAAAACAGTCTCTAAAGCTCACCACTCCCGAGTCTACATTCTTCAACCACTATTTAAGAACACCTATTTTCCCCTTTCTTTAGTGTTCTATTTACTGTCTATTCATCTGAAGCATCTCACTTAGTACCATTAAATTTTGATTACCTCTATTATTTGAATAGAAAATTGAAGTTTTCTTAAAATTGAAGTGTTCTTTTCAACTTTTCTTTTTTTCAAAAAGCTATTTTATTTCAGGGAAAAAATAAATTAAATTCATGTTTGATAGAAGCTTCTTAAGCTTCTTGACAAAATGTCAGTTCAGAGTAGGGAAACAGTCCTCCACCAGTCCTAACCTTAGGATAAAATTTCTCAAAGCATGAAACAGAAGAAGAAATGAGGCACTCTGGAACCAGAACCTGTTCATGGAATACAAGAGTTTTGGGAACATAAAATTTTAATGCTACTGTGGAAAGCACTGTCAAGATTTCATCTGGAATATGATCTGCAATTACAATCACCAGCGCTCAGGAGCAGCTCGTTCAGAGAGGATTCGTTGAAGAGACAGCTCTGAGGTTGTTTAGAGGAATTGAGAGTCACTGTCATGAGATGTGAGAAAAAGTAAAATGGGAAAGAAAACCACATCAACCTAAGGCCAATGATTGAAAAAACAAGATGGGAATATAGTGGTTACAAATACATTTAGGCTGGAATTAGGATGTTTTTAATAATTGAAAAAGTGAGACTGAATCAATCTGCCAGGTAGGGTAACAGAATGAGAAGCCTAAACAGTTTTAAGCCAGAACTGGGCAATTTATGAAATTAATTACACAGCAGGGGCAAGAGCTGAGGACTTGAATTTATGATCCACAGGTCCTTGCTGCTATTCCTCCTGAAATAAAACCAGTCATTCCTACATTTAAAAAATGTAATTTGTCCTGTGCTGTTGAGAGAATACCAGGAAATCAATCCAACTGCAACATACAGTTACTCATGCGGTCTTTGTTTCTGTGTGTGTTTCTGGGCAAGGGGGCCAGAGGAGTCTCTGGAAAGGAGGAAACATGGTTCCCTGCCCAGGGAGTAGCACATAAGGCGCAGATGCTCGGGCATCCAAGATGGCAGAAAGAAGCTCCCTCTGTATTCTTCCTGCAACACAAATCTTGCCTGGAAGCCAGGACCTGCCTGCAAGGACCCACTGAGCTGTAGAAGACTTGCTTTTAAAGCTTCTTGATGTTATGTTTCTGACAGCTCTGCTGCCTCCATCTCCTGCCTGGCCCCGCCGCTGCAACTCACGGCACGTGCCAAAGCACAGTTTCAACCAGGCCAGGAGAGACAGTCCCTGCTCGGGGTGGTGCATCGCTGCTAGGCAGTTAAGTTACTGACTTTCCTCTCAATTTTCGCAGGAGCATCACCTTCACAAACAGGCAAAACAAGCAATGCTGGGACACGGTCAGAAAGCCTGCCTGCTTTGTGCCTCTCCCAATTCTGTCATTTGAAGTGGACCAAAGCCATAGGCTACTATGCTGTTGTTCTCCCCAAGAACGGATTTTAAGACCTTAATCTTCCCTCAAACACACTAACTCAAGGAGGCACGAGAGTTCTCTCAGCCCCTAACTCTGCAGAACCTTCCCCATATATTTCCCAGTTCCCAAAAAGGTCTCTCAGACCCCTTTCAGCTAGGTTTATTGATTTCCCTCCTTTGGAGAGGTGTCTCTAACCTTTTTCCACAGTAATTTCACATGTGAAGAGGATTTTCCCTGACCAACATCTCTGCTGTGTAGGACAAGCTTTAATGCCTTGTCTCACTGCAAGGGAAACTCATTCTCTTCTCCGGTTCTTTGCAGCATATCCCTTAGAGGGGTTTGATCTCCCCAGACCCAAAATCTTTCCTTGATATAGCAAGTTTTCCTTGAAAAAAAATCCTTCCCATATATCCTGATCTTTGATTCTCCTTCTAGCACAGGGAATAAATACTCTCTATAGCCCATGCTCTGTTCAGCCATGTCCCACACAGCCCTTTTTACGATTCTCCCTCCAAGGCACAGGTAGCACGTAATTGCTCCAGCTCTAGAAGGTGCATGACAGTTTCAACCCCTTCTCCCTTGACCTACTTCCTTCAAGATTTCCACAGGCTGGCAGCTACCTTTTGCTAGGTGCTATCACCCTCCCTTTTCATCACCCTCAAGCTGAGGTGACAGTACTCGGTGGTTATTTCAAATGCATGTCACAAGAATTCCTTCAACTTGATACTGACTTACAGGCTTACAGAGACATGGCCAAAGGTTTCTATAGAATCTTACTGCAGCAGTTAAGGTTTGTATTTCAGGTTTTTCCTTCTCCTCATACCATGCAGCAGGTGCAAGACCCTTTTTAAAGTCTTAGAGAAAAATACCAGTAACAGTCCTTTCTTCATCTTTAGCTTAACTCACTTCCATGTAATCAAAATTCTCAGGTGGGTATTTTCTTCCAGCTCCTGTCTGTGAGACAGTGAAGCTTCCTGCCTCTCTCCGGGGCAGTCTCTGGCCTAAGCCTCTTGACTTCTCTTTATTTATAACTTCACTGGAGATGTGGCTTGGGTTTCAGCTCCTTGAGCTGTCTGACCCCTCCCTACCGCCTGATCACACACGAAGGAACAGGTTCCCATGTGGTTTCTCAGTTCTTTCAGTTCTTGGTTCACCTGCGAATCAGCCGATACTTTTACCAGATGGACTTCAGTTGTCTCTTTGGAGACTGCAATCCATCCGGTTTTGGTGGCAGACTTCTGTGCCTCTGTCCAAGCCTTCCAGCTTTCCCTCCAAGCCCACAATCCAACCAAAGAAAAAGCTACTCTCTGAGGCAGCTCCCAGATAACTTTGCTTACTCATACACAGTTTCAAACTTCAGGTTTGGGGTTACCTGCATCTCACCTGCCTCACCACTCCATTCAAAGCTCTGCAATGGATCAGGTTAGACTTTCTCTTTACGGTGAGTTCCTCAAACTACCAAAAGGCTTCAGAGTAAACAAACACACACAACAACCCCTCCCGAACAAATTAAAAAAATCCAGATATCAGATTAAGTACCAGAGAAAATACCAAAGTGGCTTTACAAGGCATAACAGAAACAAAAAAACCTCATCAAACAGCAGCTCCTGTTCACTGCATCCTTGCAGGTGTGTCTTTCCTTCTACCTGGTTTCAATTAAATTAGAGGCTTTCTGAACTGCAGACTCTGCTTACTCCCCTCTGGTTTCCCATTAGCTCTAGACATGGCTGCCTGCTCTCCTCAGTTCTCCCCCTGATCTGCAGGCTTGTCTCCAGACTGTGTAGTGACCTGCCAGCCACACCGACAGCCTCCAGACCCTCTGCTCTCCTCCGCGAGCCATGGTGATCCCCAGGACGAAGTGGCCCCTCCTTCCCCGGGCTGTGTCCAAGCCTGCTGTTCTCAGCACACCTCCTGCAGAGACCCTGCAGCACGCTGTTAGGCCATTGCTTTGAGTGGGCAGGCAGCAAAGAGACAGACACAAGCTTCTCCAAAGAATTCAGATATTGAAAATGGATTAAAAAAAGCAAAGAGAGAAGTGAAAACAGATATGTGATAAACTTAAAAGAGAACTGACAGATGGGAAATGCTGGGCCTTTAAACCCCAAGGGGTTTTCTCTGCATTTTCAGTTCTGCTTAGGATACGACATTGGTACATGCCTTATAGCAGTGTGCTGGGCAAAGCCTACAGAATGCACAATATCCATCCTTAATATTTCAGTTGGAAAATAAAATAATAATATCCTTTATAATAGCAACAGAAAGACACACATATAATGTATAATTTATGTTTATTCTTTCTGTTCATCAGTACAGGTGCTTATCAGTCCAGAAATACCAAGGCAAATTCTCCTCTTGCAGCACCATCACGGCCCTTTCCCCACCACGGGCTCCGAGTGGCCTGTTCAGCCCTGGGGCATTCGCTAGTGGCAAATCCAAACTGCATAAGCCATGCTCCTTTCATATACTCATGCTAAACCCTCCTTCTAAAAGCATACTCAAAGCATACTCAAACAATTGCCTGAAGTGCAAGCTATCTAAAGTAGAACAGCACATAAAATAAAGTATCTTGTGCACGATGAGGGCAACTATCGCAAGGCCTTGCTGGAATGAAACAGGTAACAGGTCTCAAGCTCTATCAACACGAGGGGAGAAGGATCCTTCTCCTGAGCAGAGGGCCTAATCAGGTGCTGTCTGCTAGACCATACCACCACTTGAAAATTACACAGAATTGCAAGACTGAGCACAACATTTACTTCGTTGAATCACTGACTATTGACCCACTGGAAATTTTCAAGGTATCCTTAAAATAACGTGTGTATGTGCCTTAAGCTTCAGATGAGTAGGGTATGATTTTGAAAGACCTCATCGTTGGCATATCACTCCTCCCACACAAGTCTGAATTCTGTTATCATGCAATGGCAGACCTGACATTTCTCTGAAACTGCTCTAACTACCATCTGAGCCAGGAAATGTTGGAAATGTTTCCATTGTTTCTTTCAGCCATACTGATTTCACTCATCAAACTTATATCTACAGGAAAAAGTTTTTGAACTGCAATAGAAACCAGTGGTAATGTTTACTTCTGTGTTGACAGACAGACAAATGCCATATGGACTGTATGGGTGCTTTCCATCACCAGCCCCACATACAATTTTGTAAGTTACAGGCATGGAGGATTAAACAAAATGAGTCCAAGACTAAGCCTTACAGAAAAGCTTCTCACAAGCAATTGAAAGGATTTTTCACATGGAAGGACTGGCCCTCCTACAATTCCCCAGTAACGTATTTGGGACCTTAGGACAGGAGACATTTTCATTAACTATAAGTGGATAGAACCAGACACATACGGAAGCTAAGTCTCATGTCAGCTTAAACATATGCTCGTAAATTCAAACTCTATTCATGCTGGAGGCACCAGAAATAGTCACAGTGCTTCAGCATAACTAAAAGCATCAGAAAAATTACAACTATACAATCAGTCTGCAAATATTTCCAATTTCAAATAATGAGTTTTTTTCCCTTTTTTCTTGTTTTCTGCATTTTAGACAAATATTTGTTTTTCCATGTTTGCAAATACATAGATAGATGGATAGATATATCTACCAGCAACTCCAAATATACACATTTAATGTGGCATATAAACACCCTGATACAGGCAAATCACTATTGCTTTAAGTTACTCACAGGAATGTAAAGCCACTCAAAACTAAAAAGCTCTTGTTCAATTCCAAGTCACAGCTTCAAGGTGGCATCAAGACCACCGTGACATAGCTACATAACTTTCTATGTGTTTTGCATGAATAGCAAAGATGCTGTGCGGAGGGCGGCAGCTTTTGTGGGTTGAAGTAGGTACAAGATAAATGCAAGATGAAAATGAGGACTGTCATCAAGGAGCATTTGCAGAATACTCCACAATCCAAACAAGCTGTTCTTACACATTTTCATGCTACACAGCCCATCGTGAAGCTTTCAGGCTCAGACTGCAAAGTGCTGTGGCAGACACCCACCTGTGCTGTCCAGAGTACAGACAGCAGCTGGAAGAAAGCTAAAAAGAAGTGGGAGGGTTTTTTTTATTTCTGCACAAATTATCATGATTTGTTTTCAGCCTCCCTGACTCCCCAGTCAAACACTCATAGGCAAAACACTTAAAATATATAATTCTTCTGATTAAGTGGCTAGTGAGCATGCATATTATCGCTGTACAGAAAGATATATAATTCTTTTGATTAAGTGAATACTAAGTATGCATATCATTAAGGTTGTTCAGAAAGTTTCATTATATTGAACACCACGCAACATGTCCTGATGCCTTCAAAGGCAAAGACTATAAAGTTTATTAAATTCTTGTATTCTTTTTTCCTTAAAATGTTCTTTGTGAATTTAATGCCTTTAAAAAACTAACTGCTAAAGGAGCTAATGGGACTCTAAATAAATAAACATTCAAGACACCACTCCTGATTTGGTTCAATAACCTAAATCTTACATCAAAAATCAAATTCAGAAGACAGCACCAGCTTTCCTGACACTGTACAGCCAACTGCAAAGGCCCAAAAGCCAAACTTCTGCAAATGGAACTACACAGGACTCAAGTCTGACAGTTTGAACTTGGATCCCATCAAAATGGGTCACCTCAAATGTTCAGAAATACAAAGAACAGCAAAAATCAACAACTCTGGTTCCCAATCATGAGATTCGCTTAAAAGCACTTTTAAAGATAACATGGAGTCTTAATAAATGTAATTTTTTTTGACTTTCTGGACTTCAGCCTTTCCAAATTTCAGCTCATAAAGACTACAACAAGAAAAGAAAAAAAATGGAGATTTTCAATTCAGCTGTGACTTCGTGAAAGCCTCTACATGTAAGATCAGCAAAGATGGATGAACGTGTAGGAATATTCCAAGTGATGTCTGTGCTACAAATAATGATATGATACTATTTTCACTCCTAAGGGCGATAATGTGCTGCTGCAGGTGTATCTAAAATTTGCCTTTCCTTTTTTCTCCTCAGGAGAGAGCTTGCTCTGGACGTTCAAACAGAAGGTATGAGACAGTTCTTGGCTGGTCAGCTATGATCAAGCATTTTCTCTGTACCCTTCACAAACAGGTGAGGCCCTCTCTGTGTGACTAGGACCTTCTCACGTGACAAACTCTCCACATTAGCCATCAAATTACCAACTTATGGGATGAAAAATATATAAATAAAATGCCTCCATGTGTTTTTCCCCAAAGTAGATCGTGAATGACTGCCAGGATAGTGAATACCAAGTATCTTCTTCCCGAGTCTGATGAATGCCTCCTTCCATGCAGGTTTCCTGCAGCACTGCCCTGGAACAACAGTTTCCAATTCTAATGGTGCCCAGCTCAAAAGGAGTTTATCCTTCTGGAGGACAGATTCAGTAAACAGCAATACATACCTACTACCAAAGAAACCTAAGATGTAGAAGTAATTACTCCTCCAGTCTTAAATTTCAGGCGGTTAGAAAACAACCACAAAACCAAATCATGTCAGAGACAGAATGGAAGCTTACTGGTTGTAGGTTTCCAAACCCTAGCAGCACAGCAAAATAGCCTAAACAAGTAATATATGGTTAGAATAACAGTCTCCAAGGGCTTAATTACCTGTATCATTAGGTAGTGGTAGTCTCTCTGAAATTATATTGACAGCTCTTATACAACCAAGCAGTTGATAATGAGGCAATAAAAATACATGACAATGTACACAGAAGAGTGCTGGAGTAGAGTCTTATACAGCATCAGCAGCATCAATGCCAATGAACAAGAAGGGCTGAATTAAATTATTTGTGAACTGGTCAGAAAAAAATCAAGAAAGACCTAGATATATTTTGTCATTAGTAAGTTTTAATGTTCTCCCTTTCTGTATGTGTGCAAGCCTATAAAAAGCAAAAGAAGATCAGAAAAAGAAGGGATGAAGAAGAACGTCAAGGTGCAAATGAGATGCAAGAATAAAGAAATATCAGCTGCATTAAAAAAAAAAAAAAAAAAGACAAAGGCAGGGACACTCATGCCTCTATGTTAAGTGCCATAAAGCACTCCCCATACCTTTCCAAACACATTACTCTGTCACAGCCATCATCCACTATATGAGCTAACAACTGGACAAAACCACACCAGAACACACCGGCTCATAATGCCAAATTTGTCATTATTGAAGCCCATCCCTTTATCCTGGAGATGAACTGATTAAAAGCAGTTTTCTGTATGTAGGATTTGCACTGAAGTATACAGAAAGAGCACTGGCTCTTTGCTGTAGGTATGTGCTTCCACTACTGCCTGCTCCCATTTTCCCCTTGCTGAAGACAAGCAGAATGTTGCCCCTCTATCAGACACAGTGTCTGAAATCTCTCTTTCACCTCCTATGTTCAGGAGGTAAGTTGTATGATGCCAAAAATCTGGTGAGAATAGGAAAGGACACTGGAGGGATGGCTAGCTATCAACATGGAAAACAAAAGGAACTGGGGGGAGAGTAAAGGGGTCTGGAAAGGCACATCTTGTTAATTTGGCCCACAAAGTAGAGTGACTGGACAAACTAAGAGTTGGATTAGAGGAAGAGAGTAGAAGGAAATACTTTACTTATAAACAGAGAAGGTAAGTAGAGGCAAGCTTCTTAAGGAGAGAATGGAAAGGAAGAGAACAGCGTAAGACATAAGGATCAGAAGTAAAGGCAACAGCAGCATAAAAGATGTAAGAGAACTTTGAGAAGAAGAAAAAAGGACATGAAAATGTAAGCAAGATGTAAGAAAACAGAAAAAGGTAATAAAAAAGGTAAACTTAAAGAGAAGTGAAAAAACATCTAGACATCTTTATGGTACAAATGTTTATTTCAATTATTTGTAACATTTGGTATTTCTTTTGCAGAAAAAGGAGAGCTATTAGCTAGCACTTCCAACAGAAGATCGTTTAGAGAAGGATTTTTAGTCTAACTACAGCCCTAAATGGAGAATCGCATCACTCCCTCCTCCCTGGTCAAGCACTCATTCTTAAATCATCTATCTTCAGCACAGCACGGGATACATTTTCAAACTGTGCTGCAGGATTTTAGCCACATGGCTCCCCTTGTGTTTAATGGGAATCCTGTGGACAGAGCTCTGTATGAGGCTTTCAAAATGTACTCCAAAAATCTCTAAATAATGCACTAGTTGAACATTACCCTGTTTGCTTCTCATAGGACATGACTAAAATGAAACAAAGGTTAGGTCATTTATAAAAGTAGCATTCATTGGGAAGCTCATCAGTGTTTCCTGTAGGGATATTTTTCCTCTGTAAAAATATTTAACATGACTATTTAGGATTTATTTTTTCCATAATACCTAAAACAGAGAACAAAATCAACTCAAACCACATTTGCTTCAGAAAGGAAGATCCAGCAGTTAACACCATCAGCCTAAGATTCAAAAGCCCCTCTCAAGACCTTGCACTGTCTCAAGATACCTTGTGGCTTTGTTTCAGATTTTCCTCTGAAAATTGATTTAACAGTTTCTATTTCATAACAGCTTTATGATGATAATAAATACCAGTGAAGCATTAATCAAAGATTCATCAAATACAGAAAAAACGCTCAACTATTAACTCCCTCTCTCGCTTCAATAGGAGGGCTGTTTCTGTGATCAGATCTGAGATAACACGAAAGTTTTGAGAAACATAAATCCTGGCCACCCATGCTTTATAAAGAAGAGACCTTCATTTCTGTGTTTTCACCGTGGAATAAATCCATGGAGAAGCAATTTTAATCAGCTTTACTGCACCCAAAGAGTAGATCATATTCCATCACACTTTGGAATACAAACCAAATAGGCTTGACTTCATAAAAAATTTCAGGGGTTTCCATTTCAGGGGACAGATCCTCAACCTTTTCAACCCGTGCAAAGCAGAACAGCTTTACTGCAGAGAAAAGGCAGCTGGTTACATTCACTAGGCCAAGGAACGGCAAACATAACATACAGAGCCTACATTTCTAGCTTCAGAAATGAACACTGGAGGTAGTATTAGTATCACCAGTTTACTATAAGCTATTACTTTACACATGCATGTGTGCAACCATGAAAGTGGAAGATCACCTTAGGAATACATACATTTAAGAGACCTGAAAATTTGGCTTGGCATATAAAATTCTCCAGTTGTGAACTAGTTAAGCACTTTTTTCCTGGACTTACAGATATTGGACATAAAGATCTACTCATGAAAACCTCAAGAAATACCCGTAACACAAGAAAGTTCATCATTTTGCAAGATTCTGAGTTTATGCCAGTGGAATGTAGAAAAATTAGATGACTCTAGAAACTACTATGTCTACCAGCTTCAAACTGTACCGGCATGAATTATTGCAAAATAGAATAACTTTGGGCAGAAGTAATTCCATTGAACTTAACAGTTCATTTCATAGAATCAGGGCCTTTGTGACTTAAGTGAACAGACAGCATGTATTTTAGCTAATCTGGTGGAAACAAAGCCTCGCAAGCCTGCCTTACTAAGAAATAATTTAGTAGTTCTCCTGAGGGACTTTTTTTCCCCTCTAAGCAAGAATCAACACAAAGAAAAAGATCCTTTTGAATCCTTAATTAAATATTATAAAAAGTTGAAGGAAAACAATCATTATCTTATAACACACCATTACAATGCAGGAGACGGATTTCTGAAAAACCAATTTAGATATCCATGTCCAGGAGGGGAAAAGGGCAATAACAACAAAAAAACCCTGGAACGATACATGAAAGAGAGGCTGGGTTGGACATGCAAGGAATGCAGGGTAAGTGCTGAACAGCAGCATCTCACAGTACCAAAGCTTTAAAAATTGCATTTGTTATTCAGAAAGGAAGGACAGTTTACCTTCATCAAGAGCAAAAATGCTACATAGAGCAGGAAATCTTGTGCACGACAGGGGATTCTATTAATGTGAGAAGAAGCTGTGTCAGGTCCTGTTACACCCATAGCTGGGCAGGCGGAAAGGCAGGACTCTCAGCCAGGTACACAAAGGCAACATAACCTGTGGGTATAGGAGGCATCTAAGACTCCTGCTTGCTCGGTTACAAAGTTAAGCTATGTTTTATGACACAGTTATAATAACTCACTCAGGTTTTAATGCTCTGTCTTATAAGAAGAAAAATCATGTTTATTACAGATGTGACCCAGAAAGGCCAAGTCAGCATTGTGCCCTCCTGCTGCCAGAGACAAGCTGGGCAGAGGCATGTGGGGAGCGCTTTGACTAACAGAAACCAGCATGGGCCAAACCTCCCACCCACGGGGCTGCAAGTCCTTTGGAAAACCTAGTCCTTGCCAGCCTGGTTAGCTTTAGACAGACCATGGGCAATAGGAGGCAGAAGGAAGAATAAAGCAGGAGGGTAAGTCATATGCCTGCTAAAAAATTGCACCCGGACCAGACTATAAGCAGTGCTTCTGGCGTAGATCTATCTGCTGGTTATCTTCACAGCAAAGACAATCCTACTTGGCACAAATGCAAGCAATGTCATCTTCCAGAAAATCTAATACTGGCATTGACTGTAAAATGAAACTAAAATAAAACTGAATTATTTTAGATCATCCATGTTCACTTTATTTTTAAAATAACTGCTATAATAGTGATTTGTAAATTATCCATACTGGCCTGTTTTATTAGTGTCTTCTAGTGTCTTATTTCAAGATTATTATAAAATAAAGATGCTGACAGTCTTTTTATTAGCACAGTGCTAGCACAGTATTTTTACACCTTTCTTAAGCTCATTGCTAATGATTCATTTCAAAGTAATTTCAGATTACTAAAAGGAAGTGTAATAGATTTCCTTAATCTACATCATCTTAAACCCTCATTCACTGTTCATGCCACTAAGCACATTGTGTTTTGAGAAATCGCTTGGCCTGCAAATGGCATAAACTAAACCTGCTAAAAAAATAAACTTATTGTTTGGAAATGTAAAAATTCTAAATCCAACAATATTTGGAATTATTGAAGGAATATGGTAACACAATAAAGGCCACATTCTTCTGTAAAACACAGGCTTTTTTGTTTTGATATTTACACTGAGACATCTCCAAATGGAAAATAGTCTAGTGGGAGGAGAAGAAACATATCTGTATCTGGTGGGGTGATCACTTCCAGCAGTTGATTCTTAACACTGTTTGCTAAAGACAAATACATCTTGATTTTATAGATTATGTCCACACCTCTTTGAGCAAGTGGAAAAGTTCTGGATTTTGAACCCATTTGGGAGCAAATCTTTCAGTCTACCACTGATAAAAAATTGCAAAGAGGAAAAAGCTACTGTTAACTTAAAACATAAACAAACATCTACTAATTTTATTATGATTAGTTATTATTTATCTGAGGCTGCTGTTGTTAAGAGAGTTGTTTTGCGGACCTGCTTACAAACAATATAAAGACAAATATAAACTGGAGGAAGCCAAGTGTTAGTAAGCTTTAAGGGATGAAAAATGTTAATACACCTAAAAGATTGTACATTACCAGTAAATACAGAAGAGTGCACCTCTAATACAAACATGCTTTGTAATAAACAACAGTTTTCAATTGTGAATATAAAAATCACATATTCCTATATTCTGTAGAATACCTGATAATATAAAGATATCCGATATTCCTTTACCTTTATAACTTAATTCACTCTTATAATCACACAGCAAAAAAGTCAAATATAATTTTGAGTTGTTCTAGGTTCCAAGAGCTAACGATGGGAATCTGCACTTGAACAGTAGCTTACATTATAGGAACATCTTCCCGTTACAGAAGTTTTTCAAAACTAGCAAGTGGACTGTACATGCTGTGATTTCTGAGTTTACTTTAAACAGGCATAGGCTTCACAGCAATAAATTTCCACCTGTGGAAACCAAGGACGTTTTAGCAAGCCTTATGTTTGGCAACCAAGAAACAAGACATCCAAAGTCATGCAGCACTTCGTATACTCTGTGTTTTGTCCTAAAAGCTATTTGGTAAGAATAAAAGACACAGGAAAAGTTAGGTAACTTGCCTAGAATCAGTCAGTCAGAAGGCTTCAGATTTCAGTGACAGCAATATCTGGCTGTGTCAATAATCTAGTCAAGAACAAAGCCCAGCAGTCCAGCTTAGTCCTTTATACCAAACCACAGCAACTATAATTTGTCTCCTATTTTCTTTAATAATTTAAAGGCATTCTTTTACATCTATGTCCTTTATGTAGACACAATATGAATCTATGGTTTGGTTTAATCTTTGCTCTGCAATCCCAATATTTAAAGAGTAAAGCAAAGGTGAATTATAAGGTATTTTTGTCTAAGCATTAATTTTTTCCTGTGACTTTCCCTAGCATACGAACAGCACATGCAGAACAGAAGCAGAAATAATATACAAATAAGAGTTAATTACTTGTACTGTCATAGTATGACTACAGACACAATCACAGTATGAGAGTAATGGGCATTAAGAATTACAGGGAAGTTGATTAAAAAAAAGCAAAGTTCTTCTAAAGTTTGGTGAACTTTTTTTTTACCAAATACATTTGCAAGTACGTATGACAATCATAATAAAGTCAGATGTGTGCATGACTGGCTATTTACCAAGTCGACTAAGATTCACCTCTGTCAGAGCAACCAGTCAGTCATTACCCAGAGGAAGGAAAAGCTATGGATGGATACAAGCTGCACTGAAAGATTTAACTGCTTGAATATTCAAAGACCTATTATATTTCATAGTCACCATTTAGTGTGATCATGTTATAGTCACACATTCAGTATGCCTGAATATTACTCCTGCGAGTTTGTTTTCAGCTGAGAAACCACTCAGATTCAATGAAGGACAGCAATATAAAACCAGGACAGGCAGGTAATATCTACCAAAATGCCCTGTAAGGGTGCCTGGTCTCTAGCACTAAGTCAGACTGATAGTGTCATTCCTCACATTGAGCTACTCATGATGTCTAACTGAAGATACAAATTCAGAGCACTTAAAACTTGTGCATGTCTCTACATTGCTGCAAGATTTCAGCCAACACAGCCCACGCATCAGCACTGGATGTGTAACGTCAGTGGTGTGAGCACCTTCCCCCTCCACACACCACCATTGCCAGATACAGTCGTCGCTGGTGCTTTAGATAAACCTGGTGCCATCCCTAGAACACGCAACTGGATTAAGACAGCAGCTGGCATCATGAGTTCCGGCTCCTCAGCAAACAGAGGTTTTTCAAAGGCAGTGTTATTTACTGAAGCTGAAAACCATAAGGCAGGCTCATGGATTACAGTCAGTGGAGAATAAGATGCCCCACTCTACCCAGCAAGGTACGAAAAAGCTTGTTTTAGAGCTTTGGAAAAAAAATCAAACACTCAAGCTCAAGAGGATATAAGGTGACAGATGGTGTGGATGGCACCTGGTAGGAAAAAAAAGTTTGAATTCAGTTAAAATTTTACAGGATTACCACATACAAGCAGGCAATCTGAAATGCTCTTCTGTTCAAACAGTCAGAACCAGAGCTCACACATCCCTCTCCAACAGGTACTGCAGGAAGAACAAGGAGCAATACTGACTTGAAATTTGCTTTGATACTAGCAGCCTGCTCAGATAGGATTTTCATATAAATTATAGCAGAATTTCAGGTACTTCATTCCTTAGCAGAAACAGACAGTTTAGAGAAGTGATGCAAGCTTACTTAGATTAATCACGCTTAAACAGGATTTTGTGGAAACTTCAGAAGTGGAAGGGAAACTGAAACACCTCACCTAACATATACCGGTGTGTGCCAGTTCCTCTTCTAGTAATGTTCAAGAGGAACGTATCATCTACAGCATCCATATAAGTTATTGAAGAAACACCAACTATAATCAGTTTGGAAAAAAAAAAAAGTATCATCTCCTTTTGAACTGGGCCTTGAAAATTTATATTCAGTATAGATCCAGAATAATGAATATTTTATGACATAATATTGTGCTGCGTTAAAGCCACTAACTTTTTAAATATATGGAAAAAATGTTTCATTTTTTAACAATTAAAAAGATATTTCATTTGCCAGTAGAAATGAACAGGTTACTTCAGAGTCTAAACATACATAAACATTGGGCATCCATACATAAAACCTGTTTTTTAAAAAATATTATTATCCATGCTGTGTAGTAATATATAAATGTGAGAGTACTGTAAATGTGAAAGGCTGATTTTGAAGAAAACTATTTAAAAAATTACAGTCTACTCAAGTTACGGAAGTTGAACTTAAACCTTGCTAAAGAAAAGCAAAGCAACCATTAACTATTTTTAAAATAGCATGGGAAAAATTTTATCAATATCTATTTTTACACTTATGTTTACTTTGGGATGTAAAATTTTGCTTTAGGTTTTCAAGCCATGCAGACTGGACACATTATTCTGAATTACAACATTCATGCTTTATTAAAACTCACAAGTATATATACTCATGAATGGTCACCTCATATGAAATTTATCAATTTCTGCCCACACATTGCATAAAATTAAGATAAAATGCCACATATATAAACGGATGACAGCTAAAGTTTTATGAACTATAAACACAAGGTCAGTAGCGCTTCACTTCTGCAAGATAAATTTGACATTTGGACAGCATTGTGAATCACAACCAGAAATGCAATGACCAGGGAATATAAGCTGCCTATTAAAAAATAAACAAAAACCACAGCAAATCACTGTCACATGGACTTCTCAAAACGTACCACCAAAAGCTAACACTTCTTTTAGCTACTGCTGAAACTGTACCATCCTCCAAAGGTCTTTTAATACGGTTTTCTATACCACTTGTATACAGACTTTTTATATGATCTAGTAATACAAACAAACAAGACTTCACTTTAACCTAGCGGTGCCCATTTTTGTCGTTTTTCTTTTTTTAGGAGGTATCTGTGCTCAACATCATGAGAAGGCATTCCTGCCTTTGGCAGTATATAACAATTCTGCCATACATTTTATGTATAAATATTAGCAGGAAAATACGGTCAGAAAAATTGCTGTACTTTAAATAAAAAGACATGATAAAAAGACATGCACATTCAAAGTGGATTTAATTACACTAAATATATTTAATATATTTAATTTTTTGTTGGAGTTTTTTTGGTGAGTGTCCCTCCATTTAGGTCTTTGTATTTCATGATGCAACAGGAATGGCAAACAAACTACTCATGTATATTTTTAAAATTATTGCCTAATTCAGGCCATCTCCTAGAACGCAAATCTTAGTAAAGTTCAAAACAGGTCCTCGACTTTCTTCAGTGATAAAATGTTCAAAGCTAGAGATGGACAACTGAATAGCTAGATTCACACAGCGACTACTGGAAAAAAACCATCACCAATATACAGCATCTGGAATGTTAAATCTCTATAGAAGCTCAGTGCCTGTGTAGATTACTATGTCTAGTGCTGATACTGCTACAGACACGAGAGGCAGATTTAATTTACTCAAATCCTGATCTAACCTGAATTTTCAGATGAACAATGTTTAATTAAAGGAAAAATGGCAAAGAAGAAAGAATTCCCACTAATATAATTTTTAAAATTCTGCTTGAGTAAGGACAGTTTTCCTTAAATATTTTGACTGCTTTTATTTCTACAGTTAAGAAAATGTTATCTCAGAGAATTAGCGTTAATTTTACAAGAACGTATCATTGTGCTTTCTTTTTATCTAAGAGTTACTGACTGAGTATATCCATCACTATGAAAAGCAAGCTTGGGGATCTTCGTGCAATATTTTTCTAACTTCTGAACTAGGTAACACATGCATACTTTACTTAGGAATACATAACAAATACTTGTGCATAAACTTCAATAACACATTCTCTGGGAGATGCTCTGACAGCCTGGTCTGCATTATCCTAAAGATTTACTTTGATTATCACTTTGTTGAGCAATGTATTATTATGGGTCCAGTCCAACAAACAGTGGACTACAGATTTTCAAAGTTTACACATTCACACCAATTTAACCAACAATTCACACCAGTTTAACAGCAATTTACAACTTTCTCTTTTTAAACAGACAACCTTCTTTTATTGCTGTGTTGTTTGGTTCTATACATTCCATTATGAACAGAAACACTCAGCTATTACCCATAGAGAGCATTGCAGAAGTGATCACCAATACATAAATGCTCTAGGAGGCTGCTACCTTTTCTTCTATGTTCAGCGTTTACTTTCATAAGCAAACACTGATTTATTGAATGTTAAGAAAAAAATTTACTAAAAATGTTTTAAGAGCTTGAATGCAAGAGGAAAAAACTGCCTCACTGTTGGTCCACCCCCAGTTTGTGGTCACAGGGTGTTATTCAACCTATCCTCAAACCACTGCACACAACCATCCTTAGAAAAGGACAAATGAGAGCTGGAATTCAGTGGATATTCCTGAAAACTATGATGAAACATGACATAAGCATTCCAGAAATACTTCTAATGTCATTAACTCTTCAAAACTGACAATTCACAGAGACATAGCACGTAAAAACTGCAAGAAGCTTTAAAACTACTGAAACCTTTTGTATCTACCCTCCTTGTGGGGAATATAATAAAATAAATTCAGTTGTAATTACATGGGACTCAGATTCAATTTAATTTTAATTATTTGAAATGTGTACACACTCCAGGAAAACCTCATTAAGATGGCTCAGCCAGTTTGTTTTCAAACAGGACCAGTAAGTCACCATTTACAATTAACCATCACAACAGCCATCCATTCACTGTAATGGTTCAGATTAATCAGTTATTACAGTCAATTCAAATCAGTAGGTAATAATGAATAAAATTGTTCTCCAGTTGCATAAGGAAGATCTGATCTGGTGGCACTGCTGGAAATTTTTGTTTCCCTTACTGCCTCCTACTTTTCATTTAGGATAGCACATAATGTTGAGGGGATGCTATTCCCACTGGTTTTCTCAAACAAAACGGACTTTAAGTTCTTTAGATTCCTATTAGAAGTAAAGTATTGCAGTAAAGAAGAAAAAGACATTTTGACCTCAACTTCAATGGCAATAGGTTGATTTTAGTATACTGCCTATCTGCAATACATTAAACAGCAATGTCTTTCTATTTTGCCTTAAGCAAGAGTACAATCAAATGTTGTTCAGAAAAAATCCTTCATGCATGGTTGTTATGTTTTTCCTTTTCTCCCCCTCCATGTGTCCCTCTCCCCATCTTAAACATCCTATTTCTCTCTTTCCCTGAGTAATTCTTATAACACAAGACTAAACTGCTGCAGAATAAACAGCAAGTGTTTGTGACACATTACTGTGATTAAGGGAAATTTTTGAGCAATGAACTAGCTTTTTCTTTTAATCTTGGCATCCAAAGAGACAAAATACGCCTGTTTTCCCACTGTTATCCCCACTACCTGGGATATTTTTGTAACATCAAAACCATTAGCATATTAAATCTGCTGGTTTGATGACAACAAATGTAACAAGACCTCAGGCATGAACAGGAGCCCATTGTACAAAAGCACTTCTGTGAAGTCAGCCAAAGCTAAATCCTGGGGTTCGGCAGTGGGTCAGTACATAGCTCTTTCCAGTCCAAGTAAACAATTGAAAAAGAAATCAGCAGTATCTGAAAACTTTGTTTGAAATCCTTATCTAAAATATACTGTTAGTAAACGCAACCCTTTTTTCCATGGGATCCCTCTCTCAGAAGTATCACCAGCCACCCTGTCCATATATTATGCTTTCCTATATTAGTTGCAACAGACACTTCCAAAAAATTATTCATATATTCATTTCCCCAGTCATAACAAAATTTTGTTCTAAAAAAAAAAGTTATTTTATTCTCAGACTAAAATTCACATAGAATTAAGATGACACAATCATAGAACACTTCACTCTTATTAGTTGGTCATTAGATTCTCCAGATCATCAACATCCAAATGCTGTATAACCCAGTTGCTAGATATTATTTTGGCCTGTTCTTGTCAGCTCATTTTTCTATCCTCAATTTTCACCTTTTATTAATAAAGTCATTGGCTGGGAGCCATTACAAAAGTTCTTTTTTTGCCATTCCCTGCAAAGTGTCAGGGAGGTCGTTTAGCTTCTGCAAGAGTAGCTGCCCTGAACGGAAAGGATGCTGACAACAGCTGAAGAAACTGTGGAGGGTCTGACTGAGTTCAGTGGAAGGCAATCAGATTTAGGCTGATGGTCTGGGTAAAGTAACTTTACTACCAAGGCAAGTATCTTGCAATAGCAGTAACTGCTATTTAAAAGAAGAGAAAAGCAATATGAGTTTATGTCTTTCAACTTACAAGACTCAAAAAAAAATATTTTAGAAATGCAAAACACTTACAGCAATTTTTCCACTGCTTATATGTATAAATTCAAACATTGCATCTTCCCCAAAGGCATGGGGAGTTGTGAAAAACAATAACAGACCATAAGTTCAATAAATGTTCACACATCTGCATTGCTGCTACACAGGAAAATTTTGTAATACTTTTAGAAAGAAACATACTCTAAAGTAGGAACACAATAGCTTTAATTTTGTTCCATGATTAGGTGTGCCCAAGTAATGTTTTTGTGAAGCGCTAACATTACCCCTGTAATGAATTGTTAGAAAATAAATAGATGTTAATCGAGTACTTGAATTAAATATATTGTAGCATAGATAGACCCTGACAGGCTGGAGAGGTGGGCCCATGCAAACCTCATGAAGTTCAACAAGGCCGAGTGCAAGGTCCTGCACCTGGGTCGGGGCAATCCCAAGCACAGATACAGGCTGGGCGGTGAGTGGATTGAGAGCAGCCCTGCGGAGAAGGACTCGGGGGTGTTGCTGGATGACAGACTGAGTATGACCCAGCAGTGTGCGCTCGCAGCCCAGAAAGCCAATTACAGCCCGGGCTGCATCAAGAGACTCGTGGCCAGCAGGAGGGATGTGATTCTCCAATCTACTCTGCTCTGGTGAGACCCCAGCTGCAGTGCTGTGTCCAGCTCTGAGGCCCCCAGCACAAGAAAGACATGGACCTGCTTGAGCGGGTCCAGAGGAGGCCACAAAGATGCTCAGGGGGCTGGAGCAGCTCCCCTGTGGGGACAGGCTGAGGGAGCTGGGTGTTCAGCCTGGAGAAGAGAAGGCTCTGGGGAGACCTTATAGCGGCCTTCCAGTGCTTAAAGGGGGCTGCAGGAAAGGTGGGGAGGGACTCTTGATCAGGGAGGGTAGTGATAGGATGAGGGGTAATGGTTTCAAACTGAAAGAGGGGAGATTTAGATTAGATGTAAGGAAGAAATTCTTTACTGTGAGGGAGGTGCGGCCCTGGAACAGGTTGCCCAGAGAAGCTGTGGCTGCCCCCTCCCTGGCAGTGCTCAAGGCCAGGCTGGACGGGGCTTGGAGCAACCTGGTCCAGTGGAAGATGTCCCTGCCCATGGCAGGGGGGTTGGAACTAGATAGTCTTTAAGGTCCCTTCCAACCCAAACCATTCTATGACACTACAATATATAGTTAATAAGGTTCAGTGGTTAAGCAAGAATACTTATCTCTTCACTGCACTATCATCTCTTGTTACTATTCATGTCATTACTTAGCTGTAGGTCACTCAAATTCATTTTCCCAGGGTAATATTATAACCTTGCAGGTATTTGAAGCAGGCATAATAAAACAAAAAGGTTAATTGTGCATTCTGTCAGGACCATGTGGCATCCGGCCATGACCATCATTTGCCTGGTAAATCTAATCTCAGTTTTCTTTGCTATTTAAACTCTCCCTGACTGAATGATAATTTTTCATTGCCTAAGCTGACTAAAGCATAGGTTTCAAAATAAAGTTTCAGGTTCCTCTGCTTATGCCTGGGTTTAACTTTCGAAAATCCCTACTGTTGGCAATGTTTGGTATACTCTTACAGCTCTCTCACATCCTAATTATTTAATATTACTCTCTTTTGTATTTTAAATGTATTACGAGACTAGTCTCTTTAGTACATGGCTACAACTGAATGCATAAACCAACTTGATAATACATACTTAAAAAGTTATATTCCTTGCTATCAGCAATCAAGACACAAAGAGATTTGTGCACAATATAAAGAAGGTTTGAACACTAAGCACTAGCAAATTTTGATTCTCTTGGCCACATTCAACTCATAGAGGAGAAAGCCCGGCCATGACAGGGACAATTTAGGACTTCATCACTAAGATCACTGTGAGCCAGATCCGTAAGTGAACTTGTGCACCTGGGACAGAGAGCTGAGTCTCGAGGAATCAGAAGGGAGGAGAGCAGCACTAGAGTCATCGAAGAGCAGCAGACGTGGTGGGTGCACTTGGAGTACAGCTATCACTTATAATAAGGACTGAAACTGTCTTAAAACATAGTCACAATGACAATATTCTGTGAGGACAGAAAGGTGATGTTGACCTTTTATGTTACAGCTCTGGAGCTAGAACACACATTCAACAACAGGCCACAGCCAGTGTGAAGAATGGCATGAAGAGCCTCTGAATTAATGGTTGGGACACTCACCTAGGAGACATGTGGGCAATTTTTATGCAGTGACTGCATTAGTTATATAGATCCATGTAAAATGTATTAATTCCAGAAGGAGCTCAGCTTTAGGGGAAAAGAGAAGATATTTCCACGAGAGGGCCATCCACGTGCCAGTTAGGGGACACCGTCCTGAAAGAGGGGATAAAGCAGCTAGACTGCCTCAGTCTAAGCAGTGTGTAGTTACTATATCTTCCAAGACTGGCTCAAGTGCTGCCTTCATTAAGTGATCCGAAGGCAGGACCCCCTCCACCATCATTTCTTCTTCCAACCAGTTTAAAGACAAATTCTGATCAGTTTGCCTGTAGCACTAGTTTACGTGCATGAGCTCTGTGAAGGGATATAGCCTTTCCCTCAGCTCTAGCTGGTTCCTCTCAGCATGGAGGCTTTATGAATCACCCTTCAGAAGCACCTTTCTCTCTGCATTATAAAGGGAACCTGAGCACATAATTTTGGCTTTTTCTTATTCCCTCTGCAGGTATGTTTTTCTTTCATTCAAAAGTCCTCTGCTTTTTCATATTATATTCCAACCATGCAACAGACAGACAAAGCCCAGAGAAAGTGGAACTAATTTGTGCCTGTGTTCCTTAAAGACAGCAAATGCTTTCTTACTCCATTTAATACGATACTATGCGTAGAGGAGCAGCCAGGCAAAGATATTAATATTATCATTGTGTTCCAGTAATTAATAGCAACTCCCCTCATAGCTTTGATGAGCTAGGAAACACATTTCATTTCTTGTCCCTTCCTGTTTGTGAAATACTAATGGAAGAGAAATAGGTACAAGGCTCTTGCAGTGACCTTGTATTAGGACTGCATCTCCTTTAAACTAACCCAGAATCAGTATGGAGCCATTATGAGTCTCCAGCAGTAAATGGTATGGGACACCCACTAAAAATTTAGAGAGCATGCAGCAAAATGAGGCATTTCAATTCTATCACAACACATTAGTAATGCCAATTATAGCATGAAAGATGCTAATGCAAGGTACTTTGGAGACTGAGCAAAACACTGAGCAATTCTGAAGATCAGGTTTGTCTTAGTTACCAGTTTCCTCTCACAAGCACAGATTTATCTGTTTAAATTCTGCAGCCTGCCTCTTTCCCTGTCACTTTCAGAGGTACCTAGAGCTGTAGAAACAGAAAGCTAGGTACAAGCTTCTCTCTCCAGAAGAAGAAATAACTAGCACATTTTCTGAGGTAATTTCCATAATATCTATTCTTCTTCTCTTACTCTTTATGGAAGAATGACACACACATCCATGTGTAGCTTGGGGAGGGGTGTGGAACAGACAAGACAGACATTGCCTCAGTTACATTTCTTCAGTGAGTCATGCTGAGACATTGCAGGCTGGAGAGATACTAATGCAGCTTCATAAACCAGAAAGATGGTATATGTTGAGAGCAAGGTATATCTGTGACAACAAAGGCATAAAAATCTGTTTAGACCCTCACAAAGCTTACAGAAAAGAAATATACCTGTCAAATGCTAGACCTTAAGATCCTCAGAAGATAGTGCATGAAATTCTGGGGTATTTTAAGAAAACCATCATTGGCCCAATTCACTTGAAAATCATGTAATAAAGTAACAAGCCTGTTCAGTAGTAAAACAAGATAATAAAGAAGCAGAATACTGTTTTTCTCCCAGAAGTGTTTTTTTAAGCTTTTTTCAGGTAACTGGAAAAGATCTCACTTGTCATCAATATCTTGGCAGTTATAAGGAATGTGACATCACCAATCTGCTGAAAACCATTTAAATGGCCATAAGGTTTAAGTAAAATAATTTTAAGTAATTTTAATTATAACAGCATCTATGTTACAAGGGTTTGTCATGGACAAGATGCTTGCACCACAGAAGTATGAAGCTCTGCTGAAATCAGTGGGAGGTTTTTCTCAATAGAATAAAAATTTAGTAAGAATATCAGAAATTTAGTAAGGCTCATATACAAAATCAGAAGTATTCAAGATATGATTTACTTGTACACGGCAAATCCTTTTCTTAAAGACTTCTAACAAAAATGACAGTGGTCAGCAAATTAAATGCTAACAACGTATTAACGTAACTTACTTCAGCATCAGCTGCCACATTCATCCTCAGCTGGAAGACATTTACTTTCCTCACTTGCAACTTCTCTTTAGCAATAGCCACAGGGATTGTTACAATCTATATTCACATATATATTTCAGTATAAAGACAGGATTCTGAAGTAATATGAAAGGCTGGTTTATGTGCACGTTAATGTATCCCTCTGAATTATGTAAGTGCAGGGAGAGCCAAAAAAATGTATCATAGAATACCTACCTACCTCTATTCACATAATGTCTAACAGTATGGCTTCACAGTAGAAAGGTGACAGCCACAATTCATCCATTTTAGGTTTTGTCTGCTGTTAAGTAGCTCCACGTCATTTTGCTTCTACACGTCTGTTGGCAGAAGAGGTCTCTGCTCCACCATAGGGGGATTTTCAATCTAAGTTAATTACATATCAGATCCATAAGAGCAAAACACTAAAAAGAAAGCTCCTATGTGAAATGTGAGATAGAAGTGTTTGTTGTTTCTGGTTTAGTATCTCCATTTATTTTTCTCCAGATGGACACAGTGATGCTCAATTTCTTTATCAACAAATACCTTCCCTATGCGGTTTTTCTGCATCCACTGAGATAACTTCTCTAAGCTCTAAATGAAACAAATTCCATTTTTACTCTCACGTAGTTTTAGTAACAGATGAAGGCATGTACCTGTCTTTGGACAAGTTGATAATCCTCCACAAAATCTGAGTATGTTAGGACTCTGCTCATCTATACTGCACTAAGCTGCAACGTCACAGTTTAGAATCAGCGCTAGACTATTTAACTGCAGAGTGTTGCAACAGAGACTTTTTCTTTCTTTTTACTATATTGGTAAGACATCTGATACAATCAGCAAACTTCAGAGTAGTTACATAAAATATTTTTACTTTTTTGACTTGCAAGTGGAAGTTGGGCATTATATGAACAAGAGATAGTCATGCTATTTCCTTTTCTCTCATGTGCATATTTCAGCAATTGCAAGTTACAGGTGTCATATACCCAGCTAGGAACAAAGTATGGGAAATTTTCTTATGGTTTGTGGGTTTTACCCTTTCAATTAAAATAGTCCTCTAAGAATGTCTCAACTTGTTACACTCTTTACAGACATAGAAGCAGGTTTCCTGATTAACTGGAAAAGATTTTGTATGACTAATTGGATAAATTTGGAGTTCCCCTATATAGTCTCTTCATTTTTGGAGCTGAACACCATCAATTATGTTTTGACAGAGGCTTATGGTCAATGAAGTATCTCCTGAGCACAGCACTGCAGTACGGAACGCTTAAACACTACATTTTATACCAGGTAGCTTCCTTGCAAGAACAAAAGATATTAATGATATTTTAAGTACATGAGAATTCATCATTGATATAATTTGGTTTAACAAATGAGTACCTTTAACTCAGGCTTAAATTATGATTTGGAAGACAGATGAAAACTGAATCAAAAACTCAAACCACCAAAGAACAGAAAATTCATAAAACATTCTTAGAGTGGCGATATCAAAAACCATCCTATTTATAATTCTTTGAGTTGTAAATACTGATAAGTTCTTGCAAGTCCAACATAGGAAAGCTTAACACATGAGAGCTCAAACTGAGGAAAACAAGCCTCATAGTGATTCCTGTCAGAAACCATTAACTTCACCTGCCAAAAAAGCCACTGTTGTAGCTGAAACAATCCCCCAGAATACAGTTCACCAGTTAGAAAGAAAGGCTGCACACTTATCACGGAATTCCTCTGCTAGGATTTTATGCAGTGCTGAGACACACAGAAATGCTTATAGCTAAACTTTCCCATTTTACTGCTGCATTACACTAAGTGGGTGGAACATACCCACGTGAGCAGCACTGTTACACTGCCATATGACCAGAACTGCCTTTTGTATTAATGTAACTGCAAAAGTTGAACCTAAAGAGACTGATGGGGAAGAAAATAATTCCTGGAATTAGAAAATCTTATTATATATTTGTGTATTACCAGGAAACACACAGATCTACTGAAAGATAGATAGGTGTCTTCAGCTGGCTGATCTAACCAGAAAGAAATTTCATTGCTGAGGGATTATTGCAATCAAGCTGATCTATACCAAACAAGCAGTCTACAAAGTATTAGATTGGCCTAAAAATTTATTACACTCAGCAGGAAGAATTTGATTCACCCAGATTAGCTACTGAAATGCCTACAGGGGGTAGATACAATCTTTCCTTAGAAACGAAATAAAGATACGATCCCAAGTGTCATGCTTTGAACATACAATCAATACTCCCATTACCAAAATTTCCATAGTAAACTTCCTTAAAATAATATCAGCCAGTATAATTTTGCAGACAGAAAGAAGTGTTGACAAGAGGAAAACCTACTTTGATACACGACAAAGGTATTCAGTTAACCTGGATGGGCATGGCTAATTTTATTATAGTATGCACACATTTTCCAGCGATTTATTAGGTGTTACATGCTATGAAAACACACTAAACATCAACAGACTTAGCAAGGCTTATCACCTGCAAATGAGAACACTTATACTCGATGGACACAATGTTCTACAATAACAAATGCCCACAGGAAGTCTTCAAAGATGTTTAAGCTACTGCTATTAAAACAACAACAATATCGATGGGCAACTAATTTGATTAGGAAACTGACAAACACAATCCACTACTCTTAATTCTTGTATTTTTCTGAAATTCAGCCACTCTTGTCCTTTTCACGAGGCATCCATTCAAAAGACACTTAGAAAAGCCAAATAAGGAAAATGATAATGATGATTTCATTACCTGACCATGGTTCCAATTCATCTTGAAATTTAAGACTTCCAGTATATTAGGAATGGAAAATCAAGTTGCTGATATTTGAAAAATAAATAAGATACAAACTGATAGATTTTCTGCTTCTTACAAAGACTGCACAGTACTGTATCAAGAACTTTTCATTTTCTAGCAATCCTTCCATACAATGTATAAACCTGTGCACTGTCTGTTCCTAGAAATCAAGGGTCTTTCTTGTTAATAAAGCTTAAAACCTCAGGGACTTAACAGCTTAGAAACAATCCTCCATTTTTATTCTACATCTTTGATGACTAAACTTGCAACTTCAGACAGTGGAAGCAAGAAATTTAAAAAAAAAAAAAAAGATGCCTAGCATTGGGTTTATTAGTGTGGGGTTTTCTTAACTGTTTACAATTACACTCTGTCTTTGATGATCGTATTTCTTACTACTAGCCTTTAAAAGAGTAGTAAAAAAATGTAAATGTCAACTGTAAGGGTGAAAACATCTAAAAAATTATAAATAGGATAGATGTTTAATGACAACTGTAAATTTGTCTATAAAGAAGGCAATACTTCTAAGGATCCACAGTCAGAGATGAAAATGAGACTGAGCTGGTCTATGGTGCAGTCAGTTCTCAGAAATCATTGTCATGACAGGTTTTTAAAAAGCAATAGTTTTTAAATTCAAACTAAAAATGGAGAGGAAGGAGAAGCCAGAAGAAGACTAAAATTTGGAAATTCAATTCTATGTCAACAATACCATTATCGTAACTTGAAATGAGGTTGAGAAAGCTTTCTGAACATTTTTGCTGCAATGGAACTAGCCCATGATAAATATATGAAAGTATTATAAATATAATAAAAGTATCTAAACCATGGGTAAATGACACTTAAATTTGTGGCTTGCATAAATCACACATTGCTACACATCAGAGTTATATGTTTTCCATGGCATGAAAAATGATGAGATTTCACATAAAACACTGAAAGAAGAAACAGTTCTTCAGATCAACATTTAAAGTGCTGTATAAGTGGTCTTAAGACCTCTTCAAATTGATTGCACACAAGTGTGAACTCTAACTTTTAGTATACAATCAGCTTTATGAATTTCACTGTATCATTCATCTTAAATTGTCTCAGACTTAACACAATCAATAAGAAAAGTTTCTCCAGAAAGATGCAGTACCTGCAAACAGCCTCTCTTAGCATGAAATTAAAGTCAGGCTCCTGCGAATAGGCTCTCCCGGGGACACTCCTCTTGTGCATGTTCCGGGACATTGCCAGTTCCTTTTCCTGACTTGGACAAATGACTTCTCACAAAAGGCTACTCAGGAACTGAGCTGCTTTTTAAAAAAGCATTAACGTGGCCCCACACTGTGCAGGCAGAGACTCTTCTGCATGAAGCCTTCATTACTCATACATTTCAAATCTGTTGCATAGCACGCAGGACATCAAAACTAATCATTCTGTCTGGTCTTCTGTCTCAAAGTCTGCAGAGCTACTGTTTCCACTTGCTACTGGGGAAAACAGGCTTTTTCTTCACCACATGTTTGCTAGTGTCTGACCTACATCATGAAGAAGAATGAATCTTCCACTAATCCACATCCTAATAGCCAGACTTTCTTAAACCCCAAACAGGAAAGCCAGGCATGTGACAAGAAGCATTATTCCTGCCCCCACCTTTTATTTAATATTCTTGCTCAACTTCTTTTTCATATCCTTTTATTCTCTTTGCAAAAATATATCAGAGTGAATTAATGACATTTAGAATCTACTATGTTCATAAATTACAAAGATATGATCTGCCAGTACTCCATTTATCAGAAAGCCAGGTATCGCTGTTGTAGTTTTTAATACAATAAACCTTTTAAATCAGCTTTAACAGAACTCAATCAGACTGTGCTTACAGTAAGTAATATTTTGTACGGGACCTGCAACTTGTTTATTGAAATACCATCATCTATGCCACATCGAATTCTGAAACCCAAAATTATACTTTGGAATTTTTTTCTTTCCAAAGATTTTCTTCTTAAGCTGATTTGGGACCCTACAGACTTAAGAGTACCAGGTAACTGGGGCTTTTTTCTTCTCAATTAGCAAGAAGGCTGGTGCTGACTGAAAACTTCACTACACTGGACAAGCATCTTTGGAAATGTGTATCAGGTATTTTTCAATTTAGGGTTCCCCCTCCCTGCCTCTTTTAGAAAATGTATTTGTAAAAGGTCTTGTATTATCAGTAGCACACTGGTGGTTAGACCATGCAGCTTGGAAATTCAGATAGGAAAACAGTTTCCTGACATCCAGCAACATTGTTCTCTCCGACCTATCCCATTTTTCATTGCAATTTTAATCTTTGTAGTGGTTTTTTTTTGTTTGTTTTTGTTAATTCAATGCTGCTTAATAGGCTTGACCAACTATTACCTCACTATGCTTTTCAGGTAAGCATTCAATGCCTGATGAAGAACTCAATCCTATTATGCACCTTATGAATTTCACCGCAGAGTTGACTGGGATTTTTAGGTATGACAGGTATGACATTGTCTTACTGAATAAACAAAGCTGTACTTTGCAAAACACTATGAATTCTTCAGATGAGAAGTCCCATGTATAAAAATTTACATATATGCATGACAAATTTGCCTTTTTTTTCATAGTGTTTTCTTCTGCTGTCTCCACAGGATGCTTGAAGAAGAGGACTGAAATCATCATCTCAGAGATTTACTGAGTTGTTTGGCTCTCAACTCCCACAGCTGCATGACCCAGAAGAGGTCCTTATGATGACCCAGGTATAACTGTTGCATCAGAAACACTTGCAAGTGAAGCCCGTGGGGAATAACGTAATGAAGTCAAGACTTTTCCCTCTCAGCCCTTCACTCCATTCCTAAAAAAGGGTGACAAGACACAGAAAGTGTCTTCCCTTTTCTTGCTTGGTTCCCCAGCACTGGCTTTAAAAGGGAGTTAGTTGGCTGGGTCTGAGCAAAGGCATACATTTCCTATGGTATAATCACTGTCTCTGCCCATAGATACCATTTCATAACATAACTGCGATTCAAGAGGACTGTGCTCATTAAGGACACAATACCAAACAACATACTGGATTAGATATATACAGAGCTCTTTTAAGAGGTCCACAAGGCAGATCCTTTATGAGCACACATGTATAACTACATTGAAAGACATCAGTTCCTGCCACTGAGAACTGGGGTTAGAAACAACAGGGTGAGTAACACTTGAAATATTTATACGGCTTCCATTAAATGCAATCCACCTGTGAAAGACCTGACACTCAGTTAGAGTTCATTTGTGTCTTTTCATTTGCATACGTACCTTTTTCACCAGAAAAACTGATCAGATTTGCAGTTACCAAGGTGTAACTTGGTGTTTAAATATTTCCCATTCTATTTATTAATGCTACGTATAATCTCACAGCAATATTAGTTAGTAAATTGTTCAGAATTTCTCTGCCTGCTTAGCTGTAAAAGGTCATTATTTTCATTTAGCAGCCAACAGAGGAAACAAATCCTTAGAGATTTTGGATCATTTTCATAATTTTTTTTTAAAGCCATCTGATTTAGATATGGTAAAACTGAGAGTGAAACGTGTTTACACAAGTGTTTCTGCAGGTAAGAAACAGAAAATTTCAAGCTAAGTATAGACTGAATTATTAGGAAGAGATCATATTGTTTATTAGACTTGTATCAGCTTCTTTAACAAAAGACAATACCAATCGTTACGAATCTCTGTTTCCATGGACCAGGAAGGCAATGACACTATTACTACAACGAGATAATCCTTCTTCCAATTTTTAAATTAATGTATTTTTCAAATGTAGATTTTAAATTTCTGAGAGTGTGATTATTTCTTCCCTAAAGCACTGCTTATCTTCCTAAGATAATTTGCTGATTGTTATTTCTGCAAGAGATGCATGCTCTTCATCAAAACCACTGCTGCAGCTCAAATAACCAAACTAACTTTAAATGAGCTGGCTTAGATCCTGACCAGCAGCACAGCATCAAGGAGCTCAGTGCTGGACAGTCAATAGAATATTCATTGCGGGAACAGGCAGGCTTAGAGAATCCATTGACAAAGACACTATTTCTGGTGCTGTGTTACTCACTGAATGGTAGTTCAGATACTTGCATGTGAGCTACCATCACAATTTGGACTTATCTCTAAATATTCTGTCAGGAGGAGGAGTGCAATTTTCCTTTTTCATTCATCTCTCTAGCTTTACAGGTTATTAGTTAACTCTAAAACCAACACTTGTCTTGGAAAATACTAAAGAGCAGATAAATCAAGTATGCTCTCAGAACCCCCAGATGTGCTCTTGTGCATTCTCATTAGCTTGAGTAATAGTATGTACGCACAACACACGATGGCAGATACATTTACAGGTTTTACTGAAAAGTGTTAATACAGAACAGTAAGAAATAACAGACAGAGAATATGATACTAATCTTTTTTATTTAATCCCAATGCACTTATGAAATTGACAGCAGTATCATTTACAGAAAAATCAGCAACATTTTAGTTTTGTCTATACAGCAGAAATAAAGACAATTAGCACAAGAATTTGCCAGAACTTTTAAAATGTTAAAAGTCTCAATACTGCAGACATAAATTTCTGTTAGAATTACAGAAGAATGTACAGAGACTAAACAAGACGCTTAAAATAAAATATATTCTCATGACTATATTTATGGGATCACAAAATCACTGGCCCACTTCAATTTCAGCATGACAGAATGAAATCACATCCTCAAAAGAATTAGTTAAACAGTCCTAATCCTTCATCTTCTAAATCCAGCCCTACCTCTCAGCCTTCATATTGTTTAATCTGAAGAGGACTGTCATCTAGTTCTCTGAACTCCACGACGATTAACCCTTCCAAATGAGAACTTAAGGCACAGACTGAAGTTTCAAAGTGATTAAGATTCCGCATCTGATTCGGACAGTATTTTTAACTAGAAATGTGCCTACACAACAGCAAATATCAGTCTCACCTGGAAGCAAGAATTATAGTACTGGCCATTCAGAAATGCAGCTGCGTGTTTTAAATGAAAGAGAACCCAGATAAACAGAGACTGAAGGATGAACAGGTAAGAGAAGATAAACAGCAAAGGGTTCAGGACCAGAAAGAGGAGACACAGAACAGATCAGGAAGGAAGACACGTCGGGGCTGTGCAAACACCAAGGGTGTTGGGAACTTAGCCTGTGCTTCCACTACCTGTAAGGGTGTTGCTAAAGAAAGTGCGGGCGTTTACTCTCAAACAAGTCACCTACAGACACCTATAGGCATCTTACTGAGTGCCAGCTATATTTCCTGGCAATATTCTCCTCCCCTCAATAGTGAACAACTATTGAATGTGAGGAAAAGCACCTGCTCTAGGAAGATGGCAGTAACAGACATACAATACCTGTGAAATTGGAAAGACCCATCTGAAATACATGTTCAGACCTCCTATCTTTAAGAAAAACTAACTTATATTGCAACAGGAACAGGAAAGAGTCAGACTAAAAAAGCTGGGCAAGTTTAGTCTGGTAAAGCAAAGATTTGGTGGCGGCAGGATTAGTCAATATGTATTTATAAAACAAACCTGATATAAAACCAAATATGCATAAACTGAGCAGTATTGTATGTACTACAAACAGGCATAGGCATGCAATAGCAACAGTTGGACAGAACAACTATTCTACAGTGGGCATGATCAGATTATGGGAGGATTATGTGCCGTGATTGCTTCTGACAAGATGGGGGATGAAGTCTCTTGGCCTAATTTTAGACCCTAAAATTTATGGGCAATAAATACCTGTCAGATAACTAGAGCAACTCAAGAAAACAGAAAGAGTGAGCTAAATTACCTGATTATAGTATGAATTACAAATTATTCCCCACCACATGCATGTTGTTTTCTATTTATAACTAGATCAACATCCATATTCAAATGCCAGATTATTGTAAATAAAGACTCTGTGTCTCTTAGATTTAAAACATTCTGAACTACTCAATAACCTTCATAAATTGTAGGGGAGGGTTCTGAAGAACCTAGACAAAATAATGAAGCACTGAGTGTTTCTCACTATGTAGTATTTCATTTCATTAGAACTTCATCAATGCCAATACTGCTCCAGTAGCATGTGCCAACCTAATGATAAAAGGTTAGTTCACATTTTTATATACTCCAGATGGCAATGATTCAGAAAGAATCTCACTCTTTAGTTCAGCAGGATTAGGAAACCTCTTACAACAACCTCAATTGACATTTCTCATCCTGCCAGCACTACAATGGGTCATGATGCATGTGTTTCACATTGCAGTTGCCAGTATAATTGTCCTATTACAAACACACTGATTGAGAAAATACATGTTGCACCGCAATAAACACTAAATATGTCACAAAATATGCAACAGAGGGCTCACAATAAAATGCCGGGAAGTCTGAAACGGGAAAATATTGCTTGTTATTTTTCAATGCTATAAATTTCAGCAATTCAGTACATAACTGCACGAGCTGAATGAAACCCAGAATACTTAAAATATTTTTACAACAAGAATACTCACTGAAGTATGAAAGTAATGAAACCAGTAATCCATTATTCTTCCTTGTACACACTAAAATTGTCTCCAACAAAAATTTCAGAAATGGCCTTTGTGAAACTTGAATATATATATAAAAAATGTAAGTTTTCCTTATTCTTTCTTTAAATAGGCTCTATACCAATATAACATACTCTCCCACTATTCACTACTGCATAGCCTTAGACGAAATGAGCTCTTTTCTCTGTGAAAGGCTGAGACTAAGACATAAGAAAGGAATTTGATAGACACTTGCCTTTTAATGAAGATGTGACAGATTGTTTTTTGTGTTTTTTTTCCTTTCAGTTTGAGAATACAAGCATAGTAGCAATACACATTTACAGTACTTAAGAATATTAAGAAATACTTTGTCTTGAACAGAATTCGTATCCTGAGATGCTCTCGCATTCAACAAGCAAAGTGAAGGATCTCCACTGCAGACCACTTTTAACACAGGTCCACTTTGATATACCGTAATTGTAACTAATTTTAAGTCAGTCAGCTCCCTGGCTTCTTAATCTACTGATTACCTTGCTCTGCCTTACCTGACTTTCGGAAAGTAGTACAGCTGGTCAGAATTTTCTGGTTTCTTACTGATTTTTCCAGTAAAAAAGGATATACCCAAAGGCTTACTGTTATTGCTTATCATCTATACATGATCTACACATGATTAGCTTTCTCATGGTTAGCAGATACAAGCTGGAAGAAATCTGCCAACTGAAAACAAACAGAACACAACAAAACCACAATCAACTCAGCAGCTCTAAAAAAGGCTTTGGGATGAAGGATGAAACCTATAGCCAAAGGCAGAAAAAGGTTACCTTCCGATCAGGTGAGACGGTATATCAACCCATGCCACGTTCATTCAATTAATAGACTCTGCAGCTTGCAAATACCGATAAGGGCACTACAACTTAATGATCTAATCTATATTCCTAGAGAATGAAAACTTAGTTCAAAACACACAGTTTCCTTGGATTTCCAATGCAGGCACAACGTACAGCAGGATGTGCTTTCTCTGCTATATACTGGCATGAGAAACTGGACAATCAATTCCCACAAATGTAGAAGAATAAAAAGGAGGAATAAAAGCGCTTGCAGAAAAAGGTATGTCAAGCTCTAAAACGCAGCACAACCTGTGCCAAAATCGGAGACTACAGAAATCTCTGTTCCCTTGCAGTGTTAAGCCTGAGTCCACATCTCCTCCTAACTATTCTTTTCATGACAAATGCAACTCTTCCTCGGCATGCCACTTCTTCCTTCCTATCTGGAATGACGGCAAAAATCTAGAAGAGTAAAATGCCTTATCTAGAAGAAAGAAATTGAACTGGGATTCAGTTATCATGAAACAGAATGATGCAAAAGAAAATTATTCTCCAAGGTATATGTAAACTAAGAGTGTGTATCAGCAACATAAAATACTCAGTGTTCTCTACAACATGACTTGTTCTGAACACGATTTGTAGTTTCTCTGCATCCTTTTGCAGCATATGCTTAGTTATCTGATAAGAGGAGCTCATTGTTTTATGTAACACAATATTCTATGGACATCCTTCAGACAATGTTTTCAGAATAACCCATCTGTAGTTATTATACTGCATGCTTGAAAGACAATGGATGCTTTCTGAAATACATATTTAATTAATGCTATGTAATACATAATTCGACCGAAGGTTAGCAGTGCCCAGGTTCATAAAATTTGAGATTAGGAGGCAGGTACCACACATGGAATTAAAACCATGTTACACTGAAACGATCACTCAAATAGATCTACATTTTCTTACAATATCTGCAAACTGAAGCACACGATATGACCAAAGATAATCACATTAAGATTTTTGGCAATGCTTTACAATAAAAGCCATCTGAAATAGTAGACAGTAATTGTTACTAAATGGTAACAGAATCCCTATGGAGTCAGGAATTATAACCATATTAGTCATGTAAGTTGATCATGATCAATGACACTGCAAAAAATATCAAGCTTTTAAGCAATAAACCCCTTACAGGCAAAGCCCACGGTGATTACTGAGGTCCATTCCTGCCATAAAACAGATACAGGCGACTCTCATTGTTGCATTTTTAGTGTAGTCACCTAGCACCCTCCAGCAGCTGGTGAGGATTTGGCCCATCAATTTTCCTTATTTATTTGAATAGTTTGAATAATGTCAGATGACTTAAAACTGTAGCATTTGTCCTTCAATGCTTTCTTCATCCTCAAGAAGGGAAATGCCCATTCCTTTTCAGGGGACATCCCTTCTGCTAGGTCTAGATCCAAACTCAGTGACAATCCTACGCTTTTCCTTCAAACAGGAGTGAAGAAAGTCCTCACAGCTGTCCTTACTGATACTTATGGACTAAACCCAAGCATCTCTTTTCTTTTTTAAATCCCATTTTTCCTCTACGTGAGTTCCTTTACATCTATCAAGAAAATGCACAAGCAACACCCATGCAGCTGAAACAAAGTTCTAATGCCTTCAGGGCATAAATCCCTGAGCATGCACCTACAGAGCACGAAGCAAAATGTAGTATCAGAGTAATGCATGAGTAATTAGAAGAACTCAGTCTATAACGCTATACGAGAAAAACAAATTCCATCCTGTTCTCTGAGTATTTATCATATACTGTGAGAAACAAAACTCCAAAACAGTTTCATCTAATGTAGTAGCTTTTCACCTTTAAATATACTCGTCGTAACTTTTAATAATCATATTTGAAATGTGCTCATAGAGGAAAAACAGACACCCAAACCATTTTGATAAAAGAAAAAGATTAAAACTAAATTTTTAAGTTGCCCTGTCCAATTTTGAACACTGACAAACAAATGAACTGCTGCATGGCCTGTTACATTAGAACAATACTCTGGAATAATTACAAGTTCTAAGATAAAATTAAAATTACCATAATAATTCTCCTGTGAAACAATCCAATCTGTGCAGACTACAAATTGCTACTAGGCTGAAAAAATATATTGCCACCTCAAGTCAGGTAGATAAATTATTCTATTTCTATTACTTAGTGTAGGTACTTAAGAGGTTATGCAGAGCAGGATGACAAACTGATTATATTTACACATTATGTATTGGTCACATTCAAAGACCAGCTCTACTTTCAGAGCAGCACTAGAAGGCCAGCTATGCAAACTGTGAGTAAAGATACAATTCTACAACAGCTGATGAGAGCAAAAGTCCCAATCTATGGGGCTCACCTTCAGATACAAGAGAAGACAGCAAGCCGGTGACACCTTTGTGCCTGTTTTCCTATGCTGTTGCCTGTACCACTTCCTTCAGAGTACTTCAGAGAACGCCTTTTCTCCTCCCTGCCTCACACACGCATGAAAAACAGAAAACCTTGCTTTGACATCTAGACAAGACAAAGGATTCCCTTATTATTCCACCCAGAAGGATAACATTCAGGATTTCATGTTGTTATCCCCTGTACCACAAATCTGTACTATTTAAGGCACCGAACTCCTCAAAGGTACCCAAAGGTCTTCCTTCCTTCTGCCCTTAATGAGAGCAGAAGGCACACCAGTATCTTAAAAAGGCTGAGCACTTTTGTGGATCAGATTTTATCTGCTTGCAATTAGAATGGGAGTGCGGACTCCCTGTTTTAGTTTGTTGTAAAACTGTAAAGGTAAAACTTAGACTCAGTCAACCAATGATACTTTGAAGATTCCAATCATGCTCATAGAAGAGAAGTATCACTATCAAGATCATTTGGTTTTATGTCAGCTTTTTAATCATAGTATTCCCTCACTGTTTAATTTGCTCTGTACCTATCACCATCAATCTGAATATACATCACTGCCCATTAACGACACATTTACAGTTTATAACACAAGTTTTATAGTTCAGGAAAATTATTAATACAAGCCACCTCAAGCATCTAACAGAAAAACAACTACAAAAACAGTGTTCATAAACTCTCTCTGATCCATTAGTAAAGAGAAACAGTCTATAATCTGCAAATTGCCTACCAGATATGGCTTTTAAGTATAGGTTTAGAATTGTATGACAAAAGGAACCATGAGTGTGATGTGATCAGTAAATTAAAATGGGATAAATCCACTTTATCTGAGTAGCGACTTAAATCTGATCACGGAATCAGAGGATCAGTCTTAACTAACATTATACATACTGATTTTAAAAACGTGTGTCTTTTTGACTCTCCAAGAGGACTGATTACTTTGGAGAAATTAGTCCCCAAGTGCGGACAGCACATGTATGCCTGGGATGAGAGTACCTAAGACCACCAGTTGCGAAAGGCACATGTGATCGAGGTTTCAAAACTTTCCTGTCATTTCCATTTCCTAGCCTCTCCCTTCCCAGGCAGGCGTAATTAATAAAAGGTGCCATTGTACAACCCTACAGCAAAAGAGAAGACTTTGAAGAGAGACTGAGTCACTGTGTTGGTGTAGAAAAGAACTCTGGTAGACAATCCTGTAGCTCAAACCAGACTGATTCTTTTAAAAAGAATCTTTAGATTTACCACAGTCATCCATGGCAGACCCTAAGGTAATATATGTTCTTGTCAGCTTTCTTCTTGCATGTTTTCCTTACCTAGTTTAACTTCTCTAATCATTTTACTGGGACATAATTTCCATTTACACAGATCTCTCTGAATCACTGAGTTCAAAAATGTAAATGACAATGCTGTTTCTAAGGTGATTCTCTGCAGTATATTCTACTGTAAGGATTCAAGACCTTTATCACCATATTGTCCTCCTCTCATAGGTATTTCCTCCATTTCCTTTTTAATATTCTTTTGTTATACAGATATTATGAAATGAAGATAATCTTTTTAAAAGACAAAGGTACACATATAATTTAAAGTAGGGAATTTTTCCATATTCAGGTTCAGAAGGATAGAGCTGGCTTTTACATGAATAAACCAAACTTTGAAGACTCCTATCCCATCAAAATTAAAAAGAAAACTCTTATTTGTTTTGGTAGTAAACATGGCAGAAAAGATTACTGATATTTTTAAAAGCACTTAGTTATATGAAAGGCCTTCTCTGTTGAAACAGAAGAATTTTCAGATTATGCGGAACCATCACTATATGATTCTTCAAAGTACGTCAGTCACAGCATCACAGAATGTTAGGGGTTGGAAGGGACCTCGAAAGATTACCTAGTCCAACCCCCCCACCAGAGCAGGACCACCTAGGAACAGGATCACACAGGAACGCGTCCAGGTGGGTTTTGACTGTCTCCAGGGAAGCAGACTCCACAACCTCTCTGGGCTGCTCTGCCACCCTCATGTTTATGTGGAACCTCCCATGCTTCAACTTGCACCCGTTGTCCCCATGAATGAGGAAACAGTATATAGAATTGACAAAATCAGATGGTCTTATAAGCAAAGGCAATCTTCCATTTTAATATTTTTAAAGCACACATGAACTTTCAACACATATACAAAAGTGATTTACAGTTTCATGATTGCAATCTAAACTGAATCTTGTTACCTTTAAATATATTGCCTATGATGATCTTTTCTGCAAAACATTGTAAAAATTATTCCAATACATTTGGTTGGAAGGAGTTCCTAATGGGCTAAATAAGGGATTAACCTCACATTGCAGGACATGGGAATATCACAATATTTTTCCATCATGAGAAGTTTCCTCCCAAGCAGATGATCTGTAGCTGCCACTAAGGATGTAGCATCTGACTCTAGCCATGTTCTAACCTCAAAAGCACTTCAAGAGAGACCCTATAGAACATTGTTAACCATAGCGGTTCTTCTCTAGAGTACATTAAATTTAACAAAAAACTCTTCCTAGAAGACTTTCTTGCAAGCTACTTATTAGAGCACAGGCAACTGAACCGAGCACTGGGACCATAATTGTTTAGTCTTCTTCATGAAGACTGCTGTGGAACCACATCTAAATTTTATTATCAGTCTAATCTTCTGTGCACAATTTCTTGGTTTTATATAAGTAAATAGCACTCCTTTGGGACTTCACTCATTTTTCAACTACCTACACATATAATTGTCAGTGGTTGTTTGGCTACAGTTGGTGCCTGGGAGTATGATGAAGAAATCCTGGCTGAATCTACTTATCTTAATTCTTTAACTGTTACCTTTCACATTCTATCTTGTGATCTCAGATCATCCTTGTCAATCTTTACTGGTATATGTATGCTCTTATCTTCCTTTAGGGAAGACTAAGACAGAACAGCTGTTAAGAGTTTCTGCGTTCTCATCTATTATATGCCTTTCTATCCTCCTATCTCCTACATGATTTTCTGTTTAAAACTACTTTTCACCCTTTTATAATCTTTGTAAAAGTGCCTTAGCTGTCTATAAATACATATATATATCTCTCAATCATGCCTCCAAATAAAAAGGTGATCTAAGTTAGAAGGAGTTCGGTCTTTCACCTACGGGGGTGATCACAGCAAGCTATGAAGAAAAAGTGATGACAATCTTACAGTGTAATCAGAACAGGTTCTTTCCTGAAAAATGGCTCAGAATTAAGAATGTACTGTTAAAAGAAAACATTTTAAAAGATGTTCTTTTAGACCACAGCTAATTTATATCAAATGGCTTGACTTAAGGGAAAAAATAAACTAAAGGGAAACAAATGAATTTCTGCTGATCTCCGCAGATCTTTTTCTGGCAGATCTGCTGATCCCTCTCCTCATCCTTGGAATTAAGGTATGCATCCTGTCTAGCAAAGGAATTTTTTTTTTAATATGTGAAGGAATGTGTTAGTTTTGAATACTCTTTACCTTTTATGGCATCAAGGAATTGCAGGATAGCACGTGACACATCTGTGACTTTCCCAAGTTCAAAAGAAACCAAACTATGGCAAGTTCCACAGGAAAGAAGCAATCCGCACTTTGCATGTTCCAACGCAAATTTAAAAATACATCTATAAGAACAGCAAACCAGCAGTAAGTAACAGAAGTCCTCCTGACAACCACAGGTCCCATCTGCCTTGGAAACATCTTACCATACATGGCTGTACAGCTCTTAGGCAGCAACATTACTCAGTAACAGAACTTAGCTCCTATATCAGCACTGTCCTTTCATAAATCTAAACATGTTTTACAATGGAGACTTATCTGTAGGTAGAAATAGCTGCAAGAATATACCTATTATTGTGTAAAATAAAATGCACAGAGCTGTGAACTTCGATAGGTACAGGATTTCACGGTACATAAACATCAAACACGAAGCTCAATCTCTTTAAACAGCAGCAGCAAGGGAGTCTGCAATCTCACCAAAACGAGGTTTCACTGTCTTCTGGCACAAAAAGGGTCCGTAAACCCAGTCACCACATCTGCACAGGAATCCCTGCCCTTACTCTCAAGCACAATATTACCTGGTACATGCCTGCAGGAGCTTCCTTCAAGATCAGTGGGGAACTCTCACTTTAGGAATGAAACGGCCATATAACAAGAGAGCTGACGGTTACGTACCACACACTACCTAATATAGATAGGTTCTGCTTGGTCAGGACCATGGTATGGGAGTGCAGAGAACATTCAAACCGCCTCTCTATCACAAAAATTAACGCATATGCTGTGTGTGGATCTGTATATGGGCACTGGTTAAATTAAATACTGTTAAGTTGTGGTGAAAATGCTGATACATCGTTCTTATGTCAGGCTCTGTCTTGTGTTTCAAAAGACAGGGTAAACCAAAAGATTACCCTGTAACCTAGTACTACTTTGGTGCTAATCTATTACCTTACGCAAAGGGAAAAAAACCATTCTACCCTATTAAATTGTAGTGCTAGCTAGAACAGAGGAAGCAGAGTATCATTTCATGCTCTGATAAATCAGGAAAAGGCAATAGATGCAACCTTCCAGAAATACAAGTATGACGCATACTGTCAGCATATAAATAAATACAAACCAAACCCAGGATTTTCTGAGCACACAGCCATGTTTTTGTCCGTGGAAGATAAAAATTACCTATTTCCCTGGACCCCTTGAAAGAAGCTTTCAGCAACTAAGAGCTGCCGTGAACCACCACATGATTTACTAGTGCATCGGGGTACTGAAACGGGGCTGGCTCTTAATGCAGCTTCAGTGCCTAAGAGTCCACAGAAGATCGGGAACTGCATGTACCTCTACGTGCATCTTTAATAATGCCTGAAGCAAAGCAACCCATTGCTCTCTAAAAGTGTTATGCAAGTATACATCATGCAATATAGTCTGCTATAATTTCTGGTCCTTGCATGACTTCTGTGTTTCGAGTTTACACTGGTTCTTCAGTTCTCTGCAGTCACTCTGACCTCATTGCTTTTGCTCTTTCTCAACTTCTGTATGAAAATATGTATTTCAACCTGATGGTTTCTAACATGAGAATGGAAATTGTACTTTCTGAAGAAAACGAAGAAACACATTCTTTGAAGATAGCTCTAATGTGTACGTACTTTCAAAACCACTGTATCATACACAGGACAGAAGAGTGGAAAAAATTAAGCCTGGTATGAAAAATTGTAAAATCCCTTTTTTTTCTTCTTGTTGGTCAAACAGGAAAGCAGCACATGTAGTGCAAAGCAGCCTGAGAACCGAGTGGGATCAAATTCCATATACATTTTGGGGCAACTTCCTCTTCAGGCTTAATTTCATGGGTTTAGTAAAACCATTCTATTATTTTCTGCCAGTTGAAGACTATTCACACAAAAGTTTCTTGATCTTACTTAGAATAGTGCTTGACAGTTCTGAGCAACGATTAGAGGTCAAATATGTACCTAAGTGTTGTACATGTACATAAATAAAAATACTAATATACTCGCCCCATCAGGGTGAATCTAAAAGAAACTTCATTATTTTACTCTGTCAATTCTAATCAAACAAGATCGATACCCTCAGCATCAGGTCAAAGCCCTAGGAGAGCGGTATTCACACCACGTCCTGAGGCTCAGCGAGTGCAGCCAAGAGTGAAGCAGTCCTCCAGCGAAGCGCTCTGCCCAGCCCAGCGACAGCAGCAGCTCCAGAACATCAGCCCCACCTCCCCTACCCCGTATACAGGAGAGGCATCCCAGCACTCGAAGACCCCAGTGAGAGGGACCCCACGCTGCAGTGGGGGAAAAGGGTGAGGAGGAAGGCGCGGCAGAGACAAAGCGTTTTAACTGACCACAGCAGCTCCCCACTCCCTGCTGCCCACCATGCTGCTCAGGAGAGGAGGCAGAAGAGTCAGGAACAAAGGAATGAAGTTGAGTCTGGGAAGAAGGGAGGGGTGGGAAGTGGTGGTATTAGTTTTGTCTCTGTTTCTCACGATCCTACTCTATTTTTAATTGGTAATAAATTAGATTCGTCTTCCCCAAGTTGAGTCTGTTTTCCCCTTGATGGTAATTGTTGATTTATCTGCTTGTCCTTATTGCAACCCATGAGCGTTTTGTTTTCTTATTGTTTTCTCTTCCAGTCCTATTGAGGAGGGTGAGTGAGACAGTGGTCAGGTGAGCACCCGGCAGCTAGACAAGGCCGACCCACCACAACATGTTTGAAGATGGCCATCTTGTAGTCAGCAGCGAAGCAGAGGGTAATTGTACAAGTGACATAACGCACTAGACGTGGAGCACTTTCAAGTCAACAAGTTGTATTTCATACTTACTCACTAGTTTTCTTTGTATCATTTCACACAGGAACAGCTAATAAAATCTGGTGGTATCTAAAAACATACAGCAGGATGACAGGGTCAGCCTTTGATATAAACTCTATCTTTGTGACAATCTGCCTCCCCCAGTAACCCTACATACAGGCCACTCGGGGAGGATGATAAGAGATTACTGCAGAACTACACAAAAGAAAAGAGGAAAACTGTAGACAGCTCCTTCTGTAATCTTCTGAGACAAGGAGTGATTCCCACATAGTATTTTACTCATCCCTGCTATGACAAAATCAAAGGAATACCATCAATGGCTGCCAGGAGAGCATTTTAATTTCCCCAGAAACCAGATGAAAATGTTATTAATGGTTTAAATTGGCATTCAATGGGCATTAGACAAACTGACTGACCACAGGGGCGGCTGAGGTGTCCTACTGGTTTATACTTCTCAGGCACGGTCTCTGCTGTATGTGGATTACCACTCATGGCAGTAAGGCCACGGAAGTGCAAGGCGGTGGTGACCTCTCGTTCAAGCAGATGTGACAGCATTAGAAATTATGATGTGATGATGCAATATCAACATGCTGATGCAATGCCAAAAAGAAATTACTTTACCACAGCTGCTCACCTGCTGACAAGCCAGAATGGAGCAAGGGGAAACAACAATAACTGGAGAAAACCAAGTAGGATGTGCTTAAACCAATGGCCACACAGTCCTTTTATACAAAGTGTTACCAGATTTGTCGTAGTCATTCTTTCCCTTGTCAGAAGCGACAGGCTAATCCTACAGTCAATATTAATGTGAGGGGAATGCTGAAATACAATCTAATGAGAACTGCACTCATCCCGTTCGCAGGACCCTGGCGCACCAAACAAGGACCATTTCCTACTTTTCCAGTAACATCCATTCTCAAAAGCCTGAGGCAGATTCCCAGTCACAGACATTGATACCTATAAACAACATCATCTTAACTGAAAGAATTTTTGAAATTTACCCAAAGGCGATTTTAAGATTTGATACTAGCCTCTTCAATTACTGTTTAAGGATATACTTTACAATACTGTGTTTATTGAACTTTTTTCATTTAGACCAAAATAGCAATCAAAATAACAAGTAAAGCTACTTCCTTTACTGCTTTAACATTTAATCCCAGCTTGGAGTCACATGTACTGTATACACTCAACAGACAACAACTTCTATTGCTCACTGATGTACAGCAGAGAAATGTAATCAATTTATAGTGTGTGTATTAGTGTGTGTTTTAGAGTGATACTATAAATCACACCAACTGCTTCAGGCAGGGTTGCTGCATTTCTGTTCCTACCGTTCTAGGAAGATGCTAAAAGTAGGAAAAGCACAGCTAAAACCAAGAACCAGGATGTATGTGAGGCGCTGTGTATTTTCTTCTCTAATGTCCAAGATGTAAGAAGTTCAAGGAGGAACTAATGTTAAACTGTGAGCAAAAGCAAAAAAAAACCCAGAAAAAGAAAAAAAGAAAAACAACCCCAAAGGAATTAACTTATTTTCCTCCAGAGCTGGATAAAGAGGCAGCAGGCATAATATTAAGCTAAATGGTGACCCACCCTGACAGTTGTCAACAATAAAACAGGAAAATCAGGCTGCATGACACTGTCTTGGAAGAAACTGAGCTGACAGGTATTTATAGGGTTAGTCTCCATGCATCCGAGCAACATTCATCTGTACGTTGTCATGCCAAAAATGGCCTTATAGAATTGAACCAAACAGCTGCAGCAAAGCAACAGATCTCAGTGGTTGCGAGAAAGAAAACATCAGGGATTTCACCTCAAGGTGAGATTATAGTAAGGCAATGCAAAAATAACTACATCGAACTACAGTGTAAAATCCTAGCTTTAGCATTAAATGTTTTTCCTGCAGGATCTTTCCGCACCTTGAATATATTTACCTCCAATAAAATTAGAAAACAATTTAAAAACTACATGGATACACCACTATACAATTTGGGGAAAGAAATTTGGTTTTAAAAGCTCTTTCTCCTTCTACAGCAATTGTCACATATTTATCAAACTAACCACTGTGTCACTTTAAGGCTCTGGCAGATTTATACAGATGTTAAGAAAGGGAACGTCGATTTATTTCAGACTCCTAGCCTGGAATATTGCTTACTTGGTAAGAACAGAAACGTCAATCAATAAAAAAAAACCCTTGCCTTCAGAAGTCCTCAATCTCCAACTATATGCTTATATGACAGATTAAAGTTTTCACACAATTTCAGATAGGAATAGGCAGCTTTCCTCCCCTGATTACAGAGGTCAGCTTACAGCTTTCCACAAACTATTACATTCCATTCTTTCAAACATGCAGAGAAAATATCTTGAGATGCAAAGAAACATCCTCCAAATCACAGTTTAACCTACTGCTCTGCATGTATATGTAGGAATGTCTATGTAAATCCACTCAGTTCAGGAATTACACATATTTAAAAGACTTAAACTATAGTATCTGTTCTTACGTTAGTCTACCTGCATCTGAAAGCCAGAATGGTTGGGCCTATTGTTCTCTAGCCATCCTCCGCCAATTTGCTCAATTTTAACATTTCCTCATATCACCACCTGTCTTGTCCTATTTAAATGTTCTCAAATTGAGAAGAAAAGTCTCAAATCCTTCAAACAATACAGAATCTCTAAGCAGCACAAGATTATCCAGTTGACAGTTTCATTATTTACCCAAGTAGAGTAAAAAAAAAGACACCTGTTTAGGAAGAAAGTCTGTTATAAAACTTTAATATTCTACTAAACATAAGACAAAATAGCCTCTAATATTCATCATAACAAACATAATGTTTTAAAAGCAAATGAACTATTTAAGTGATACACTCTCTTCCTAGCATCCAGTCTACACTAAGATAAAATCATATCCCAGTGAAGCCAACAGCTGTTTTCATCATTGGTCATAACAGGGCAAACCAAGGTGCCATTAATGAAAAGTGGTATTTGAGTTTGCCTTCAAACAGTATAGCTAACGTGCAGACAGCCTTAAAAAGAAAATAATACTGATTTAGGCAGCATTCACCTTTATCTAAATCAGAGGTACGAAAATAAAGAGACAAACAACTTTAATCCAAAGAACTTGCATCCCTCTGCTTCCTGATAGACCAGAGCAAGCTAGACTGAAAATAGTAATGGAAGAAAAAGAAAGGATTAATTTGAAGATAGTGGACTTCAGGAATCCTAACTAATAAAACAGTTATTCTTCCCAGAAACACCATAGAAGGGAAGCAGACTACTGCAGTTTCACAGGAATAATGAAAGGTTATCCTGAAAAGATCTGAATATGCAACAGTTTAAATTTTACCAAGTTACTGGGTGTGTTACTGTGGAGATGGGCTTCCCCTCACCCCTTCTCTTCTTAATCATTGCTCCAACACCTTCAAAGTTTATTTCAAAGGCTTCCAGTTATTGTAACAATAATACTGTTCTAAAATCAGGACCTCAGGATATTCTTCCATAAACAAAGATCAATATATAATAGAGCTAAATATTCTAACCAGGAATACTCATAGGGTAGATTTGTTTCATGTATGCTACTCAGGGAGTCTCATCAGAATGAGTAAAAATTGAAACCAAAGATCATAGCATAAGAACAAGAACAGAAAGCTAAAAAAGAAATATCCTTAGTATTTTTAGCAAAAGAATTTCAGATTCATCTGAACATTTTGGTAGTTTTTCAAAATCTGAAGAGCATTAATGGAAATTTTCCAAAAACAAAATAACCGATCCGAAGAACTTTTATTATTGCTATTAAGAGCTTTTGCAGCGTTGCCTAGAAACCCAGTTTCAGATCAGAGGAGCAGTGTGGCAGACACTTAGGAAAAAAAAGAAAAACAGAAAAATGCCCAACATAGAAAAACCCTATAAACCCCAACAAAAGTAACCAAAGGAAAATCCCACCCCACAGCTTGTTTTCACCATATTAAACTGAACTTGAACTTTACAATGATTCAGGGGCCCAAGGGAACAAGTTAATATTCAGTCTTGATGGAAAATATACAACATGAAATTCCATTGTCTCTTTTGATTTTGTTTTGATTGTTTTGTTACTGTTCATGTGACAAAGACAATAAAAATTCTATTTGATGTACAAGATCTCATCATGCATCATGAAAACAATAAATAACTCAAATCCTTACTGTCATATGAATGAATAGTTTCTCTTAAATCCCACTTCTAAGATGGTTTCCTTGTAAGCGGAGCTCTGTTCTAGCACAAAGCTCTGGTCCAGTCAATGCAGGAAGAGATTTGAAGCACGAGCAAGCAGAATGATTACCCAGCTGGTAAAAGGCATCACTTTTTTTTTTCCTTTATTCGGATTGATCAAACCCATTCTTGTTGGTTAACAGACACAAACAACCACATACTGACTTATCAATGACACGAGCTTTTTGAGACGTGAAGACCTGTTCTTAGAAAGTTATTGGGAATTTGAACAAATGCAAAATCTCTAGAAATGAAAACGTTCACCATTACATGGAATGATGGTATAAGCCTTTCAAGTTTTACAGGATGCTAACAATCACTTAGCCAAAAGCCCGTTATGTTTACAGAATTTCAGAGGGAGAGCAGGTTTTGCCTTTGATTCTATCCACGCAAGCTATCAACAGGTTTGATCAATCTTTTTGCACCAAAGTATGATCATCCCGTACTTTGAACATAGTTTACTCATGCAACCTACCTGGAAAACTGTTCTTGCAGCCCACGCATCTGAGCTCGGCTACGCTCCGACTCTAGTGTCACCTCCCGTAATCTTTTTTCACTCTCAAGTCTTAAATGTCTTTCTTCCTCCAACTCATGTATCAGCTTCTCACGCTGAAAGACCACAAAAAGTTATTTATTAACTTTACACATAAAACATATTTTTAGCAAGAATCTTAGATTTAATTTGGGAAAAAATCACCAAACAATCAAAATAATTACCCTAGCTATCCAGTCCCCTCATTTTTTTTTTTTTGTGTAGCAGTGTTACACAGAATACCAAACTAGAAATGGAATGCCTTTCAGAGTATGTCCATCACACTGAGCTACTCTTACACAGCTCAGACTCACTGAAGTCAGCATTTTTAAAAACAAACACCCACCCTCTCCTTCAAAGCTCTTTTTCTTCACCTCCACTCAAAATAAATGTAAAAAATTACATTTGAGATCTGTGATCTATCTTGCTTCAATGCAGACATGGGAAGCATGAAAAAAGTCAAGAGGAAAACTTATCATCCGTCCCTTAATGTTTGAATCTCACAAGCAGAGAAGGACCTGATTCTTCAGCCACAAGTTTTCTTGGCTTGACTGAGAGGAGGATCAGTAGGACAGAGTCTATTTGAACTTACCAAAAAAAATACTATGACAAACAATATGTTTTTAAAAACTGAGTACCAATTGAACAAATATGAGAGAAATAAAAATGTCATTAATTTTACTAATACTTCTCAAAGGCAAATAGCATATGGTTGTTGCTAATTCTTAAAACATAGGACCAAAAAACGCAACCCACAACATACAGTGCTACCTGGATAAACCTACATATGTCACGGCCTAATCTTGTTTTGGTTTTTTTTTTAAAAAAGAAAGAACACCATATAACAGGGTACCTAACGATTTCAAAACACTTTTAAAAGTAGCTAAATGCAAATTAGGAGAAGCAGGGGAATGAACTGAAAAGTTATAAAAAATGCTATTAGATTTTTTTAAAAAAAGTATATACAGCTTTTTCTATTTGACACTGTTAAATGGAAATTAAATTAAATTAAATTTTTCTTTGTGCATTCAAATGACATGATAAATCAATAAAAAAACCCCAAGCAATATACACAGTACTACATTATATTCCATCAGTGAAGGTGTTCCAACGTCAGTTGTCTAAGAAAGCATTAAATCACTGTAAATCTACAGTGGGTTCACGACCTATATGCTTTGAAAAAACTTTGTGCCCATGGTGCAGTGTCGTTTGTAGCCTATCAAACAGTCTGATGTAGTTCCATTGCTGACATAAAATTTCATGACATACCTGCAAAAATCTATCTAGAAATTATACATACAGTTTCATTAGAAAATAACGAAGGTATCTTAGTGTTAAACCATTAAATGGGGGACAGAAACTATTTGTACAAGTCTCACAGCTATAAATCTTACTGGATAATAATTTACAATAGCAGTAACCAAGGGACCAAAAATATGAACACCACCAAGTGGAAAAGGGATCTTAAAGACAGTGACAAATAAGCAGATGCCACAAAGGGAGGCTGCAAAGGATTAAACGAAGTATCTATACACTTGTGAAAAAATAGGGGGAATTTCTCAGAGAACAGAGGGCTTCTGTCTGGTTGGTCATATGTAATATCTGGAAAATGGAAAACTTCAAAACAAGAAACAAATTACTAGAAAATAAATAATTGTTCTACCTAAACTATCTAAAATCTCTCTTACATAGCCATGTTCTGCCAGGTGCTGAGTAGCCCTTGGTTTCTGTCAAACTGAGAAGAGCAGAGAGTGCTCAGCACCAGGCAGAAGATACACAGCAGCCGTACAGAGTACAGCTCACAAAGGATAACTCAGGCTAATGACACCGGAAGAATATTCAAAGCAGTCAGCATTTCTCCAGCTTAGACCTTGTCAATGCCAGCTTCAAAATTTGTAATACAGTTCCAGAGGCCCTTGCTGAATACTGGCAGCATCTTCTCTTATAGAAGCATTTCACTGCTGCTGAAGAGGCATCTAGAGCTTCCAGAGAGTCAGAGGGCAGCAAGGAAAATTATCTAAAAGAAATATATAGTTACCACTCAGGGCTTAAGCCAAGCTTTCAGAAGATACTGGTATCTGCAGAAATTTGGCTTAAAAACAAATATGTAACTGTCCCTACAGTAACTGGTAAGACATCTCGGAGGCAAATCAGTTACTGCTGTGAACCCCTGAGCGTCCAAGCTGTCTCAGGCTGTGCCTGAGCTACTTGATGCAACTGTGACAATGGACTGAAGATCAGAGATTCAGCCATGCCTTCAACGCTCATTCAGCATCATTACTGCCACAACGGTCTTATTCGGATACAGCAACTACCTCTGTATGTCTGCTGCGCTGACCATGCTCTGGTCCTCAAATAAACCCTCCTTCTACATTAAGTACAAAGCCACAGCTCCCCAAGGGGGTGAGACAAAACATGACACTTCGGAAAGCAGGTGAGTACCCTGTCCTCCACCTCGCTGCCAGGATGCTTTGCAGGTTCCACACAGCTCCATTGACTGTCCTGCGAACGAGCATGCTGTATCTATGTGCATGGCCATGCTGCTGCTAATCACAAACCCACATTTTCTAGTACAGCACTGAATATACAGCAGAGATTCACAAATAAGAACTTTCCCCTACAGGTCAAAGAGCTGTACAAGCTATTTCTAGGTTTCATGTACCTCTGGCTGATAGGTCAGAGAATGCTGTTGCTACCATTTAGTCCTTCTGTTCATGTGGGGAAGTCTGTATTACCGTCCTACACAAAAAGAACAGCACATCCACATGGTTTTTGTTTTTCTTTAAGAAGAAGAAAGGACCCAGGAACTACCTTAAGAAAAGCACCCATAAGGAAACACAAATTCACATTACAAGAAAAATAGCATTACAGGAATGGTGTGTCTAAACATTAGGAACTTCTGGACTGAGTTAAATGTCCAGTTCGAATTCGGCCACCTCATGGGCAAGCATTACGACACGGCACTGGTTACATGAGCACATACTGTTGCTGTAATTCTCCTTTCAGGGTAAGCGATGAACAACGAACAAGTTGCAAGGCTAGAAGACCAGAAACAAAAGGACTAACCTATGGCGCTGAAATTCAGGGTTCTCTTCCCAGCTACTAAAAATTTCCAAATTACGAAAAAGGGGAGAAGACTGCCCGCAGGATAGCCACAAAGCAATAACACCATCAGCCCCTTCATTTTTGTGCTTCTTCACAATAATTTATTGGCAACCTTGAGGCACTTCTGCCCTTTCTTGCAGGCAGAAAGCAGATCTGCTTTCAGCCAGATCACAGACATTAAATACTGGGGGGGGGAGGGGGGGGGGGGGGAAGGAGTAAGAGACCACCCACACTTTGAAAGTTTTCAGTCTCCAGGACACAAAACACTCATGTACACTACACACAGAAAGTACCTCCCACAGTAGTGATCTTATCTACAAGAGAGAACTACATTTTTATTCAAACCCAGAAAAGCCATAATGAAGTGTCAGAAGACAGAAGTGAGCCAAACGTACAGAAAGGCCAGGCTTAAACAGAGATGGGTTTTTTTTTTGTCTCTTGGAAGCAGGTAACATATCCCTGAATTCTCCAGAAATTTTGCATGGTCATAACCCCCTTTATAACCTCTCTGTGCTAACCCCACTTTATTTCTGTACAAAATAAAGGTGTGTGAAAGGAAATGAACTAGCCAGAAATGGTTCAAGGTTTTACAGTGAACATAAGCTTCCTGGAAAGGGATACAATTAGCATGCCATGTGAAGAAAAGGTTAAATAAAAAAAAGAAAGATCACGTGACATGCATCAGTATGTTTTAACACCAGGAAAATCACTGCCATCTTCCAATGAAGTTATATGTGTTCCCACTTGCCAATTCCTCTTTAATTGCAGTGTTTTCTCTCCATGAGCTCTGTTCAAACTGATTTTTCCTGCTTCCTCTCCTTGCCTCCTGCAGCACAGCTATAACCTTCTCCTCTTAGAAGTATAACCTTTACTTCACTCGTGCTTCCCTTTCTTCACTCTTCCCTTTTTCAGCCTCTCCAGATAGCCTGACTTTCATCACAACACCCTGTCAAATTTCTGATAACTTTCCAAATATGCAAAAATTTTATGTGAACAAACTAGAGTGAAATACAGGGTTAGCAAACTCCACCAATACTTTTGTGCAAGTACTGGAATATTTTAACACTTGAACAAATACTGTTTGCAATTACTTTTTCATGAACATTTCAGCAATCAGGTTTCACTGGCTGCTCATTATGCTCGTGAGCCAGCGTTTGCACTTCAACGAGTTCCTTTTTGTGTAGCTGTAGAAATGTTCGTGTCAAAATGTTTCATTTCTCATCCAGTCAGGGACATGTACCACACATTAACTTGTCTCCTCAAAGTTAAGGAAGGAATCCAATTTGAGATACTCATGATCAAAACAAAACGCATGAAAACTATTTATGGCTACACCAAAAATAGTGCATGTATTTGACAGGAAAATCCAAATTGCTCCTCAGCACTCCACGAAGAGGCCAAGAGCAACGCTTATTTTCAGAGTTCCTGGTTAATAGCCATGCTCTTGGTCTACAGACTGACCCAGAGCAGCCACACAACAAGTGTCTCCTAAGAGGTGCTCAACTGTTTATGTCTCTAATTCCCTTGGGATGTGTCAAAACCATCAGCACCTGGTTCTTTCATGTTCTACCAAACGGCAAACGTCTCCTCTCTCAAGTGACCCCTGATGCTGCCACAGCCAGCAGAAATCGCAGAAGTGACAAAACACAGAAGTGGACGCGGCGGGCGGCAGACGGCAGTGCCTGGTGCTGCGGGGCCAGGAGCTACACTGTGGGCGCTTCGTTTCTGGCCAGTTTGACACCCAGCATGCAGAGCGAACATGTAGCACCTTAAGGTTTTGTACAGAAAGGCTGCCTTCTTACCTCTTCTTCCTTTCTGGGCTATTTCGCTGTCAACTTTAAATTTGGACATGGACAACACACTCAAGCCTGCCAAGTGAGGGACTTGCAGTTTAACTCCTTTACCTGTCGCAGCAAATAAAATCAGCAGATGTCTCGTTTGAATGACGGGACCGGCTCCATGACTGTACCTTCCCAGAGAAGCACTCAGGGACTTCTCTCCACAAGGGTCAAGCATTTGACTAACTCAAGCAGATTTCTTACTCCAAACCCTCTAGTCTCACCCCACCCTTTTTGTTGGACCTGCTTCTCTCCCCTCCTCAGCACTGGTGATCTTGTGCCCTCCATGTTAAACCTGCTCAGCGGACAGCTCAGCCCTCCTTGCCTTTCTACTTGAAAACATTTTCCCCTGCCCCTCCACAATGTGCCACCCTAATAATCTTACTTTTTCTTCATGTCAGTGGATCAGACGTGTTGTGTGTCTGTGCCCGGGCGCTGGCTGCGGGGCTGCTCTGTGGGGAGAGGCTGGGGCTGCCCCGTGCCGGACACGGATGGTTCCAGTTGGTTCCAGTCGGTTCCAGCCAGCCCCGCCGCAGGGCACAGCTGAGCCCGTCAGCACCGCTGGGAAAATGTATTTAACAGAGGGTGAAACGTCACAGAAGCGGTGAGGAGTGAGGGGAAAAGTGTGAGAAACCGCCCAGCGAGTGCCCAGGCCCAGGGAGGGGGAGCGGGAGGAGGCGCTCCTTGTGCTGGGCAGGTATTTCCCTGCAGCCTGTAGAGGGACCACAGGGGACACCTCCTGAAGGACTGCAGCCCATGGGGGGACCATGGGGGACACCTCCTGAAGGACTGCAGCCCGTAGGGGGACCATGCTGGAGCTGGGGACACTTGGGAGGAGGAAGGCCCAGCAGAGGGACTGTCATGGTCTGGCCTCAACCTGCACCCCAGTGGGGGCAGCTGGGGAATCAAACCCCCAAACTGCACTTTGGAAAGTGTTGTTTTAAATCTGTCTGTGTTTTACACTACCCAAATCTATTTTAAATGGCAATAAATTAATCTTCCCCAAGTCAAGTTTGTTTTGCCTATGAGAGTGATTGGTATGTGATCTCCGTCTTTATCTTGACCCACGAGCTTTTTTCTTCTTATTTTCTCCTCTGGTCCTGTTGAGGGGCAGGAGTGGGAGAGCAGCTGGGTGGGTGCCTGGCAGCCGGACAACACCAACCCACCACACCAGAGTATTTTATTTTTAACTTTTTAATTTATCTTTCAGAAAAAAAATCACACTACTCCTTTGATCAATAATGTTACCTATGTGTTACACAAAAATGTAGCTGTGCATCAAAATTTAAAACTATAGATAACTGCAAGTGAAAAATTAAAAGCATTCAGTATACACACACCATGCATACGATACAGGGTGTTGCTATTCATAACGGAGCCAGCCCAACATCTACATAGGAACTAGTCCTTCCTTGTTCTGTTTAGCTTATGTTTGAGCCTCATGAAAAGCAATTCTTTAGAACAGCTAGATATAACTGGACTGATGAGTTTAAATATCAAAAATGCCTTAGAAGAGGCACGAATGTAATTTCTTCCTATCTTAAAGGTTACTTTTTAAGTAGAGAGAAGGGCTACTGTTTAAATAGAAGTAAGATTCTTCTGTATTCTCGAATTTGTTCTTTGCTTCCCCAGTGCCTCGTAAGAAGGGTTTTACTATGGTACTACTAATCATGCCAAAATGGAGCACTATTTTGTCAAAAAAAGTCTACACGAGAATATTTAACACAGGCTTAACGTTGCTTAAAATCAGGCTAATAACCCTCACATTAATTTTTTAACAACTATTTTAAAGCCTTTGCTAAAGAGGGTTACAATTTCTGTGTAATTAATATTGATTCCAAACAGATACTTTACAATGAATTTAAATGAGAGGAAGAAAAGAATACAAATTTTTTTGTTTACTGTTTGAAGTACCATTAAGTCATCGCTAACCTAAACTGAGTATTTATGTAAGTTTTAATGCATTTTCTGATGCTATGCCTCTGATACTTCAGCATAAAAATTGTAATTTAATAGAACCATGGCCTGGTCTGTAACACGACATCCTACAAGCCAGAGAGAATCAACTGGCCACAAAAGTAGATGATAACAATGACAGAATTTAGCAAACAAACAGCAACTACTAGAAGCACATTAAAATCCATTTTTCTAGCAAGTCAATGCCCAATACTGTTATGAATAAACATGTATATTCAAAGTACTCAAAACCACTATTTTATCACCCTTGTACACCACTTTTGAAAGACTGCTGCAGGCAAGAGCCAAGGAACAGCCTGGGATAAGGGATGAGAGGAGGATGGTGAAACAGTTCCATGTTTCGAGAATTAATTATGAAATATTAATTGAAACAGAAACTGGAATTTGCAACTTGGTCTCACAGTTGGTTACTTTAACAATGTAACTCATTTTTTCCAATGCAATGAATATTTAATTCCCTCAACTTAATGCACAGTGATCAAATAGTATTTGTTCAAGTGCCACAGAGTATACCCAAGCCCCAGCTGCCCACGGCCCAAGCTGTTGGTTTGGGAAGTACGAGTGTTCTCTATGTTATAGATATTTTGTGAGAGCTTCCGTTTGGGTCCTGCAAAAAAACCACAACAAAACAGGTCAAGGAGTCCGAGGTGGTTCACCCTCATCTGTCTTACACAGAACGTGGGTGAAACCTCTTTGGAGCGGTCACCTCCCGCAGCAGATGGATCTGCTTGTCACCCCCCTGCAAAGCCTGGGGCCCCCACGCGAGGCAGGAGCCCTCCCTCCAAACTCCCCTTGTGCAACCTGGCCCAAACCCAGCACACAGGAGGCTACAGTCCACTGTCTGTCTAAACTTATTTCACTCACAGACGGCAGGAAAGAAATGTGATTACAAGAACACAAAGCAGATATAAATTTTTATTTCATCATAAATTGCACCAGGTACTGTATTTTTGTTCAAATTAAAATGAGTCAAACTTCAGAGTGTCCTTTGTTTGTTCCTCATCGATCGCTGTTAAACCAAATGTTTCTCATTCTGTAATCAATACTTCTCTGCAAAAATAAACCGAGGCACTGACAAACAACTTTGCAGCACATTGCAGCGTTCCTTGTAGTGGACTTTGACAGCATGAAAAAACACTACCCCAAAGAGTAGAAAAAAAGAAGTGCATTGCTTGTGGTGCTTATTACAATTTGTACAGGCTGCTTACAGCTGAATCATTTTACTGTAACAAGACTTTATTAAATTAGCCAGCTATTGAAACCAGGGCTTTCCGACAGTGGCACTTAATATGCCTTTGCCCCCTGTTACTGTTTCCAGCTACACTGGGAATACTGACAAATACCCTTAAACACTCAAAGCTTTCCCAGGGATGAAGTTATAGGTGTTTCTAAAGCACAGTGAAGCATTAAAGTATAAACAATAATAACTTAAGCAGTTGGAGGGCTCATGGAGGGAGAGGTAGCTTTATTTCCATATTTTTTCAAAATAAGAAAGTCAAGGGTGAAGTTGCGTGGCTGCTTTGTAGTCCAAATTAATCACCCTTTCACTTGATGCAGATTTGTACTACAGAGGCTAAAGACGACATTTCCTTGATTTATACTAGGCCTCTACTTTTTCTCTGAATTATTTTATGATGTAATCATTTTTCCTAAACTTATTCCCACTAAAGCTCTGCAAAAGCAAGACACAAATAGTATAAAAAGCAGTTTCCTAATTTTAGGCTGGTGTCTTCTAGCTTTTTCATTCCAGTAAGAAAAAATGACAGTTCTTTAGATCAGGATTCACCTCCCAAAATGACAGCCTGCCTGAATAAACCAGGAAAATCTAATTGACACTGAATAACTTAGCATTTTCTGAAACCGCCTTGAAAACAGTTAAAGTAAATAAATCCAAATAATTTATTTTCCACTATGAAATTTTAACATGCTAATACATCTCTCTCTCTTTGGCCTCATCAGACTAGCTCATGTATCCTGTGACTACCAGACATAAACTTCAAGCTTTGCTTGGCTCTAAGATGAATAGCAAGATAGGAAAGGTTTATTATTATTAGTGATATTTTATTGACAGTACTTTACACACTTTATATTCTTGGGTGATAGCACTGCTTCAGAGCAATTCAAGTAAATTAGAAACTCTTTCTTGGTGTAGTTACTCCTTCTGAATAAAATAAGATGCTAGCTTTCATTGTGCACTAGCTCAAAATTGCCACCATGTGGCAGGACAGCAACTTAATTTAGCATTATTTATACTGCACTGATATGGTTTTAATTGCATCTGTACGACAGAATAACTGCTGTGCTGAAGCTCCTTTATCATTGCAAGCCTACAATTAATCTGAATTAGGCAGGCTATTACACGAGCAGTACTGTATATATAGTTGGGAGTTGTGACAACATTTATTTTACAGAAAAAAAAAAAAAATAAATAATTCATAAAGCCTTTCAGCACAGCACTACATGGCTAGCAGCACTGCCTGCCCAGCCAGGGTGTACGGCCAGGCCTCCGCAAGGGAGCTCTTACTGCCCAACAGCTCTTTAATTCTGTGGAACACACAATGACGGGCCATGCAAAATTGGAGTCACCTTTTAAAAAAATTAAATACCAAAAAGTTCCCGCTCACCCTCTTCCAGAAACTAAGGAACTGAAGTCAACTACGTGGACCTGTTTTAGCACCTCCCCTGGAGACACACCACTAGACACAGCAGTCACACACAACCCACGACAGCGATGTATGCGCAGGCATGCGTTATGCAGGTGAAACACCTGCATCCCCAGTAGCTGTCACTCCCTCAGCTTCCTAAAGGTCATCTCTGTATCGTGTTTGCAGTGCTGAATGAAGGCAAGCAATACACATTTTTGATAATCCTGTCCTCCTAATAAAATAATTGCGATTCATTCAAATTCACAATTGATAGCCCAATTTCAAAGACTTGTATTGCTCTTCAGTTCCCAGGATAATCAATTTTTCCATTTTAGACATTATTTCCTTATAGGGTAAGGGGTGTAGAGAGAATACTTCTAGTGAACATGAAAGTCCCACACAGTCAGATCACGGATTTTTTTGTAATTATTCATCCTAAAATGATAAGCTTTTAAAAAATGAATTTGCAAATGCAATTGAGCTTCTAATAGCTTCTACAGACAGCAATTAAAGAAATCTCATTTCTCTAAATTAAACATAATGAAATGTTTTTCAAGATCAAATAAAAACTTGTAAACAATATTAAGACAGACATAATTCGTATGAATACCTAGTATTCAGAAGTGTGAGGAAAAAACCTCTGTCAATACCAAAATGAAAAACAGTGGAATTAATAAGTAATATAATGTAAATATTTTTTTTTCCATGACATCTTGGATTATAATAGCTAATTATAATTCCAAGTCCTTTGCTACACATTTCTTTTTTTGCAAGGTGACTTGCATTATATTGAGGTATCTAACCAAGCATAAAGGTGTTCGTTCGTTTTTTACACCAGGTCTATACAATCTTTTCTTACTAAAAACAAAGTTTTATAACCAATGTAACTTGTTTACAACAAGCCTTTATTAATTCAGTTGCAAACAAGCAAAAATGCCCAGTCTGCACCAGTTGATATTTCCCACTTGTTTGATTCAAGAAAATTTGTAATACTGGTGTTTGAACCATAAAACAGCACAAAGGAGTAGACAACTACTTCCAAGAGCCAACCCACCTGGGCCAGTAAGGTGTCAATTGTTTGATTCACCTACAATTTTCTATCAGATCTGTAATTCTTGAACACTTCCTAGAGGGCTATTGGCATAGCAACGTATGAAACACAGAAGGTTCGGCTGTCTGGTGAAACAAAAGCTCCCTGTCACAGAAATACAACCAAGGTTTTGCAATTTAAGGTTTTTCATCAGAACAAAACTACTGATGACAGACTGCAAGTCTCTCCGTCACTCTCTAGTAGATTTATTTAAATAAACAGGCCATGGGGCTGAACTCCCCACTCACAGAACAAAGATTAAGAATAAATGAACCCAGGTGATTTAGAAGAGGATCCAGGTTCAAGAAAGTGCCTTATCCCATGGGATATTGCCTATACTCAGTAATCAGAAACTCCATCCCGGATCAGAAGAGGAGCCTTGCAGTGAGGGCCAGAGATTTGCCTGAAGTTCTCCCAAGTGCATTACATGTTCTTTGGACTTTCTGTGACCTACAGCAACACTTTCAAAACAACTATATACTGTATAGGTGCATGAGAGAAGCTCTAGGACATAGGTGTTAGGGTGGTTTCCACGTCTGCATTTGCTGAGATTACATTTAATTTTTGATATGGCATGGCGGTTTTTTATAGTTAAGTAACAGATACTTGCTGTCAGTTTGGATGAAATTCCAGCCTAGGCATATGCTTGAAGAGGAAAGAGGGAAGAGATTCCTTGAGCTCTGTAAACCAGTGCAGTCCGCTGCTGACACTCTTTCAAAATTTAAGAAAGATTTCCAAAGGGGATTTTGAAAGGCAGGCAGTTTCCAGATCTTGTCTGCATTGTTTGGAATGTCTACAAAAGATCATCCCATGAACCATGGCAGCCAGTGGTCAGTTCAGAGTCAGGAGATTTATTGAAGTTCCTTTTAACCAGGTAACAATATTTTGATAAGCCACTATGTAAACATAACTGCAAAACAGTATTTTTGGCATACTTGCAAATGGCTATAAAGTCTAGGCAGAGTGGGGAGAAAAAAGCCGTGAATTTGTAGTCATGCTGGACTTTAATTTCTGAAACACCTATGCCTATCCATTCAAGGGGACTTGTAAAGTGGAATAGTGAAATAAAGTGAAATAAAGCATAGTCTGTAGAAAGGGTAGAAGAGAAGAAATAGGTAAAAAGGCAACGAAGGGTGACATGTCACTCAAGCCACACTGTTTATACCTAGTGTTGATTTTAACCTATGGAATTCATATGAAGCAATACAGTACCTGCAGTAATCATTCCTACGCTTTCTAAAGCGTGCAATGAAAGGACACAGGCCCAGAGTACCAGCGACCAGGATGGCCCAGGCACCAGGCTTCTTCCAGAACCAGTCGTAATGGTAGAAGAGGTCACTGTCCCACTCTGATCTCTCCTGATCACTAGCTGGAGGTCTCCAGCCTTCCAAGTCAGCAGAGAATTGCTTGAGGCTCAGGATGGGGTACTGAACCCAGACGGCTTTGAAGTAACCTGGCAGGCTGTGCAGCAAAGCAGAAGATGGGGCACTAGCATAATCCCCACCCACTCTGCCTCGGTGACAGTGACCCCCAGCTGGGAGACAGCGACATCCTAAATTACTCTCGCTTATCTACAGTGCCTGTGTGCCTGCACGCAAAGCAAATGGGTTTTCTCCTCTGTAACTGACCAACATGTTCTTTAGATGATATAAATGGTTTCTTTTCTAAAGGACTGAATGCTCACAGAACACACGGGCATGGGGCTGAATCAAGCGTTTCCCACTTGGATCTGTATTAGTGAGATAGGAGGTAGGCAGCAGGATACACACAGGATAAGCATTAGAAAAAACCCCACACTTCTGAGAGTTTTATTTGGCTTTAATGGATTGGCCAGTGGAACTCCACTCCATTGCTCCAAGGCGCTCCGGGATTTACTCACAAGCTAGAAGTAGCACGTGTTTCTTGAGTTAGGGCATCTTCACTCTCTGGACTTCTCATGAAAATATCTGTATTTCCCGCAAATAAACAGGATATCAAGAACCTAGCTGAAATAGATGTAAGGCTAAAGGAAAGCTGTGAGCATAGAAGTAGAACTTAACCACGCCACTCATGAGAAGAGGCTCAGAATGGTTTGCCGTGCCACCAGACCCCCACAGATCTGGGAGATGCCAAGAGTTTAGTTTTCACACACACACTTCTAGTTGCCTTTCTCAGCTGACACACTCAACACCTCTGGCATCACTACTTTGCTGCTAGCTACCTTTCCATACAGCACGTCTTTTCCCAGGCTCTTTATAGCACTGCTCATGAACATGTCAGATCTTATTACAATTTTTCTGCATTCACTTGTGCAGTCCATTTATGGTCGGTATGTAACTGCAAAAAAAGCTACATTATTTACCCAGCTGTTCCTTGCATTTATTCGACTCCTAGCGCTTTAGTTTTCTGGCAAATGTACCTCTTTTTCATATTCACTCCTTTAGCACTGCAGGCACTGCTATAGGCAATAGGGAAATGCAGTGGGCTTTTTGTTGGCTGTCGCATCTTCAATGGTATTTTTAACAGAGCTGCCACTGCAAAATCTTTATTAGTGCTGACAATGCACATATGCAGAAGAACTGACTTGACTTTCAGGGGCCAGACTGAGTTTGCAGTTACCAGTTTTCTCTGGCACCCGGGAGAACTTGAAGAAGTAAAATAACAAGTTTGCATGCTGTTTTAATTCATTCACTGGTCAAACTGGAGTAATTAAAAGACAGCCTCCACCTGATATCGTTTTGCAGTATCACTTTTCAGTAACAGGTTCACTTGGACGTCTGTGTTTCCAGAGACCAAACTCAATTCTAAGCACCAGCCAGGCTCTACTCCTTTAGTCCCCTTTCCTTACTAGAACAGGTAGGCTAGATACACTCCTACAGCAGAAGCTCAAAAACAGATAAAAAAACTGTGACATTTAGTTCTCTGGTCTTCATTGACACATTTACCTTGTAACATAGGATGTAACTGTTTCACTGTATCTAACCATAGTTTATTCTAACCTATTAATTGCTCGTAGTCACGTACACATCTCTAATTTAGGACATGACCAAAAAAAAGATCTGTTGGTTTTTTTTTTCAACTTAACAGTAAGTGTGGACAATTACAAGTGTTAGATTGACTTTCTTGCAGATAAAAAGAAAAGAACTTTCTTTTTTTGGCAGCAAATAGCAACTACTAAAGCCAAAGAGTGCAGCTCTCCTCTCTTCTGCTTCTTCCACCACCTTCAGCACTAGTTGAAAAAAAAATCCAATAGAAGCAGTTACAGCTAACAGGCTGAGCAGAGTTCTGTCCTGGGCAATAAAACACATACTCACATAATTAACACTCAGGACTTTCCATGTGCATTCTCTACCACATAGAGCACTACAACAGGAGTCAGGAGAGTAATTCTAAACTTTTGGCCAGCACACCAAGGTTTCACATCACTTCCACACACAGTTCCCTCATCTTTCACAGTGGCAGATGCTCCATAAAAGCAAGAAAGTGACACCTCCCCCGCAAGACCAGGACAGCTCAGCAAAGCTTTACAGACTTCCTGAATCACAGCCATACCAGTTTGTCTGTCCACCGGGCACAAGGGGTATGAAGAGCGGGTTGGCAAAGTCTTTGTAATTACATAGTCTTTAAGCATTGGCAAGAAGGAAATTTGCTCTTCACAGTGCTTCTGTGGACTAGTGTAATACATTACTTAACTTTCTATCACTCACTCAAGACACCAATTTTGATATCGAATTCAATACAGCAGAATATGAACAGTTTTTGTCTAAATGGTGCTGAAAAGCAACACCCTAGCTGCACTGGCAATGCAAGCAAAGTCAAGCAGAGCTGGGTTCATGGGAATCAGGGTGCACAAGTGTTTACTTCAACTCTTCAGCTGCTATGGGTAGAGGGACGAACCCCATCGAGTACCTCTGGTCCCGCTCCTGCCCCAGCATCCAGAAGCAAGTCAGCAGCTACATGAAAAGGACACAGCTAAGAAAAGTCTCTCCTTCCCATCTCTGTTAGATTAAACACATTGCCAGAAGCTGATACTCTTGTTTCCTGGGGGTTCACAAGGGTATTTCTGCTAAACTGTTTATGCTCCTTCCAAAGCTCCTCCTTTTGAAATGCGTTAAGATGGCACGCATTGTTCACACCTTGACCTCCACTCGCCTCCTCCTCCATCTTTCAGTTTATGAACAGATTTCCCTCATCAACCAATGGAAGGCACAACCGCTGGAAACCTGCCTTTAGACTAACACAGCTGACAACTCTCAAAGTCTAGTTTTAGTCTGAAACTATTAGTATGAAACTTCATGTATTTTCCTACAGTATCTCCTACATCACAAGCTTTCCCTCTGAGGTGGTTTATTATCAGTGACATAGGGAAATCGTACATATCACGAGATTTCCAACAACAACCTGGGAATTCTGACCTGCTCCTCTAGCGACAGCCATGGAAAAAGTTTCTTAAATGGAAACCTCTGCCAGTCTCTGCCGCAGGGCACTTGTTAACAGATACTACCAGGAACAGGATGTTCCCAGGAGATAATAATTTTTCTCCGACACTCAGAAATAATTTCTAAATAAGCAGTGTCACTACGGATGCTGATCACAAATGTGCAGCGTAAAGATGTAATTACACAATGACAGTCGTATGGGCTGTGCGCACTGAGCCAAATCCCCTCTTGGTATTCATCCCAAGTAGCTAGGCTGCGATTATTCATGGCACATCAGCACCCCAGGCTCCAAACAGCTCTCGGGACTATTTAGATGCCCAGTAAGACCCTGCATCTTCCTCAAAGAGTTCACTACCTACACAGGCAATCGGACGAACAATGGAAGAGTCAGAATAAAGCCTGGTTTACAAACGAGCAATTTAGATCAGAAATGAAATATTTTCCAGGATTACAAAGGAATTAGGTGGCAAAACTAGAAACACGCCTTGCAGGACATCGAAGTTAAAGACTGTGACCCTTAATGAGTACAGTGAACAGGGGTTTTAAGCAGCTGGTTATTCAAAGTCACACAACAGGGTACTGTGCAGAAAGCACAAATTATCAGTACAGTTTGGAGGATGAGCGAAAGCCACTTCACAGCCAGGTAAGGTCCTGGTACTTTTATTAGTTTCCAGAATAACTACAGAGTGCATCATGCCAAGTGGTATGGAAATAACACAATCCAAACATCACAGTCATTCCCACAGTCTAGACAGTCTCCTCTCGCAGGACATGCAAGCAAGGCGGATCACCAGTTCCAGACTTGGAAAACTATGTCATGAGATCTTCATTATAAAAGATCCCATAGAATATCAAAAGATGCGTTATCACAATGCAACGGACACAGAGCCAAAACAAACAGCAAGTATGTAAAAGCAAATTCCTGACAAAGCAAAAAGTGAATTCAAGTTTATGAGACTGGAGTAGGGAGGGAAAGAAACGAAGAAACACAGTTGCTAGCTCACGCCATATGAATCTATACAGAGCCACATAAGTTTAGTATAGGAAGACATTATTTCCTTACTATGTTTTAACATACCCTTTAAATCTCGAACAGAAGTTGCAGAGAGGGATGATTATGCTCTGCCAAGAGAAAAGACCAACAAAGCTAGAGGGGCTTAATGGCACAAAGAATATTGACGAGTCCAAATCTTGCTCGGAGGAGTTGCAATCAGTTTTCATGTCCACCTGTGTTCAGTGGCCAGAAACTGGCCAACAGTTTCTCCCAGTTTCTGTGGTCTCTCTTTTATTTACCTCCAACAGACCAGTATATACGTAGTTTGTCTCTGCCCAGAAGGAACCGGACAAGACAACAGTACCTTGCCATGCTATCTTGGTGCCGTGAAACAATTACAGATCAGGGCTCCATTGCACTAGACGCTGAACAAAGACTTGTAGCAGTGTAGTTTTTGCTCTTAACACAAGGCAATCTAAAGCACTGTTTGAGCTGACGCCTTCCAAGGGTCAGCACCAACTTCACGGTACAAGCTTCAAAAGCACAGCATTCATTTAAATAAATGGGCATTTAATGGAAGCAGCACAACTGAGCAATACTCTTGGTACATAAATTTTGTCCTTCCTTATACAGAAACCTTCTCTTCCTCCTGATAACCTTTTCTGTCTCATTTGGGGAAAAAAGGTCATTCTTCTGGACCCAGACAAAAACCCCTTTGGTTTGTGCAAGGGCTAGTGCCCCATATCACAAAGGATAAAAATCACTAGAGCGATACTGAAGTTCACCTTTAGATGACAACAACAAGGAAGAAATTAAAGACTGTATTCCCTGTCCAGCAGCGAAAATGCTCACCTACCCTGACTGGCTTGATTAGACTGAGACAAATTCTGGGAACTGGTATTTCTGCACCATTTTGTCTTCTCTGCCTTCCTTTAGCTACACTTTACAACAGAAATCAGCAATCAGCCCGAATCACCACAAGGATGACTGTAATGCACCTCAAAGAGCCCCTGGAAGAGCTGATACAGATATGGAAACAATGGGAGAAGGCTGGAATTGTTGCAATGGATATTGCAAACAGATTTGAATCAACCGACTCAAACCAGTACAACAAGTTTTTGTTTGGTCTTACAAGCAGGCCTACAAGATTTTAGAATCCTAAAAATCCTAAAAATACAAAAAAAAAAAGAGTTTTCTTTCAAAAAAAAAAAAAAAATCTTAGGAAGATAAATTAATGGATTTTTCTCTGTTCCCAGAACTATCACTGCAAACAGGCCTTTTAGATTGAAGTCACAGTTGTTGGTAAGTATTATAAATGCTACACTACCAGTTCAACTACTTGCCAAAAAAAAAGCAAAAATCTAGTGATTTCTTTTACTTGTAAAATGCTAATTTCCCCAGCTAATTCAAGAAAAAAGCTACCAAGTATATCACAGCAATTTCACTACTATCAATCTGTATAAATTTACCTTCCTAGTTTGCATAAAATTCAAAATGTTGGCCCAGTGCACACGTTCACCTTTCCTCTTCAGAGCCTCAGATGTTGTGACTAATTCTGTCCTAATCGAGATCCCTTTCTTGCATTAGATAAAATCCGACTGTAAATGTTCTGCCTCTTCAGCCTGCAGATCGGTGGCTCTATTCAGGTCACCCTTGCAAAAATATTAATCCAGTGAGCATGTGGCTTCCTCGAGTCAACTCCTGTCATTGCCTGGAGGAGCTCAGGATTGCAGAGCTTAACCTTTGATATGAAAATGGCTGCAATTCACTGTTATTAGTGCATGGGCCCATCACTCCTATTAGGCAGTGAGGTATTGCCTAGAGCAGGATACATCTGTTTCTAGTCATAAAGCGGGATTTGCTTCGTGCTGAAGCCAACTGCCACTCTGATATTCCATATACCCATAGATGCTACGAGAGTACTTCAACATCCCCTGCCTTTGTTATCTAATGTATAAATGGCAATTTCTACTCGAGGGCAATTTAGTTGATATGACATACTTTCTACAGATTGCCTCTGTTTTAGTTTCAGACCTTATATAAATGCATTTTAATGTATTTTTTTTCTGTGTTTAGTGATTCTTACATAATTCTATTTGACTATTTTTTAATGTCAACTAAATACTTGCAGAAACTTGTTGAAGAGACGGATCACTTCGGCGAGTTGCAGTTGAGGGGTAAAACTTATTCCTGCCCCTTCGGATATAGTAATGGTCTTTACAGTGCCGGTGCCCACGACAGCACCCGTGGCAAGCAGAGCAAGGAAACACCAAAAGCAACAAGGGAGTTTCGCTGCCTTTGCGATGGCAAGTCCCACGAGACCCTTCAAAGCCCTGTGTATTCCAAAATACTGCAGCGAACACCTCCCAGCTCCGCAAGCCCTAAACACCGGGGAAGCCCGGGGGGCCGGCGGGGCGGTGGGGGGGGGTTCCCACGGCCGGTGGGGCCGTGGGGGGGATCCCATGGCCCGTTGGGGGGGGGTTCCCACGTCGGCGGGGCGGCGGGGGGTGTTTCCCATGGCTGCGGCTCCCTCTCCTGGTGGAAAGCCAGAGCCCGGCCGGCCACCAGCGCGGGGAGCACCCGGCACCTTCCCGGCCGCGCTCCCACGACCTCGGTTACACTTTGAACACCAGTGGAATGAAAGTAAATCGATTTTAACAATTTCTTGTCGAATTTGGTGACTAAACCGGACCCTGCAAGTGGTTAACCAGGAAGGGGTAACGCAGGCTGGGAAAGGCAGCCGAGCTGAGCACAGGCACTCTCAGCTCTTCTGATTTGGGAAAAGCGAGAACCAGGTTGATTTTTTCGTTGGGAAATGACTGTTGAAAAGGTCTCAGCAATTTCAAGTCATACAGAAACCTCGGATTCATAAAAGCCTTAAAATAAAAAACCTAAAAATCTCTACATACTTGCAAATTTGAAGCAAACAACAAAGAACACTTAGGACACAAGAAGAACTACAAAAAAAATCTTCTATTTTAAAGCCACTGAAGACAAAACTGTAAAGTTGTGAATGAGGACATTTGGCCTAATGAAGTATGAACAATTAATGACATCCAGGAGCATTAAACTAGGCTTGTAAAGAATTTCAATAATCATTATTGATGCTAACTACTACTAATGTCACTGAGTTTCCGTGAGGGCTGTATGATGAAGTTTCTAAGAAAAAGGAGCTAGACACCATGGCTAGCTATGCATAAATACACAGCTTCACAAAGACAAGACAAGGGTCAGACTGCTTTTTTTCCAGTTTAGGATATTTAATATTCAAAGAGACATTTTAAAACAGTGACTGTGCCTCTCTCTCTCTCTGCCACTTTCTAATTAAAGCACAGATAGATGTTTTCATAGATGTAAGGACCCAGAAGTTGGGAAAGACAATTTAGCCTTTTGTATCTCATCTTTAACACTTCATTTATTACTAAATATCATCTATTTTTGAATGACCCGGGTGCTTCTGCAACAACAGCCTTCCCTGCTGCTGAAGGCGACTGCAGAGATTCATCACGCTGGTGACAGAAAGTGCCTCTGTGCTAGTGGCAGTACATTGTGCTGCCATCTGTAAGACCCCAGCTCAAGAGAACCTCAGGATTCCCTCTCCTCCATAAAAACACGGTACGTAGTGCAGATGTTAGTAGCTGGGCCTCTGAACATGCTGACCGTGCTCCTCTGCAGAGGGCACCCTGCTAGCTGATTAATGGGGCAGCATGAATATCAGCAGTGGTGCTGACCACAGAGCCAGGATGGTGGCCCAAGACAGACTGCCCTGGCAGTGCTGAGAGCCAGGAGAGGTAAATGCAGCTCCCAGGAGAGGTGCAGAAAAAGCAGTTTCCTACAATCACGGGCTTCCACTGTAACGGTGCATTTCCAGTTTCCCACAGAAAAAAAAGATGGAGATTTGGCTTTCTATTTTCAACTTCATTTGTCTCCGCTCAACAAAGCACCATCAAGCCAGGGCCTGATCTCCTCTTTCTTCTCTCCAAAAACTAGCACCCACATTGAAAGTCTAAATTGGAGAGAAAGAGCAAACAACTAAAATTACATACAAAACACCCTGGAGTCGGGAAAAGCAGAGAATATAGTCAGATTTTCTACTGATTTTAATAAGATTTCAATCAAGACCTTTTCTGCACTTCAACACATCCATTTCCAGGTGAACTCTCCAGTTCGGCTGTGCGCGTTGAGACGACACAGAGATCTTTTCAGAGCTGATTACTTCAGAAGTTCGGTTTCAATCCAGGCAAAAGACTGGTATGCACTTCCCGTGGTTTTGTAAGCGGTTGTTACATGTATCTGAACACACTACATTTAAGAAAGTTGTAACAAGCAGAAGTGACTCTGTTCCTAGTAATAATGGGCTATCTTACTGACGCTGCGATTTTTTTCTGCCTTTCCTTTATACTTCTTCCACTCTTTAAAAACTTGCAGTCTCTACTGTTTTACAGCAAAAACTGTTTGTAAAGCAAGAATTGTGCTGATCGCATCAAAACTCATTAATATAACTTGTTTTTCCATTATTAGCACCATCTGAGCCTGTTGAAAGCCTTAACCAGGGCTTTAATTTTTCCACAGAGAGCTTTAAATTAATTAGTGGTTTACATGCTAACAAAGAATCTGATACATTCATAAATCAATCTAATGCAGAAGGATTACCAGAGGGTGGAAACCTATTCAGTGGGGACCTCACATTCACTTAACATGGTGGGTTTTTAACAAAAGGGTGCAGGTGTGGAATAGACGGGTACCAGGAACAGCCCATGATAATCACTTTGCATCACTTAAAGACGCAGCAGGACACAGGGTAAATCAGAGCCTAGGGCCCACCCTAAGTGAAACCCATGTAGATATAAAAGGCAGTATCATCCCACTTTAACCTTCACAGCTAAATTGCCAGAGTGGTACAATTTCTTTTGTGTAGCTTACAGGCCACTGAACTAATGGAAAATAGAGTAGAATTCAAGGACTTGGATGCAGAAGTACAAACTAGTGAAACTGTGTAATATATATGTAAATAAAGGTATCGAATAAATATTTTTTAAAAAAATTTTTAATTTAAACTAAAAAAAATTTCTGGGTAATTATGAAATGAATCCAAGTCATTAAAACATGACGTAATTGTGTATACTTTTGGTTCATTGTAGCTTTTTGATCTAGTTTCTGCTAACACAGCACTTAAGCTGCCACAAGAACTCTGCTATGTAACTGTGGCAGCATTTTTCTCCTATTTTTCCTAACCTGGCACTGTTTACTGTTAAGAAAATTTCACAAAAATGAACAACTTTACCTGGCCTTGTTGTAAGTCCTAAAGGTCCAAAGCCATGGATGTAAAGTTAAAACAAAAAAAAAAAAAACAAAGAAAAAAAAGAGAAAAAAATATTTTGATGACTAAAGCAGTTTTCAGTCTTCACTATGTTTCGAAATAAACTTGTGATCTATTTTGAAAACTGCCCGTTTTGATAATGGAATCTCTGTCACCACAGATGGCTGCACAGCCTCCATCAAATGCTGTAAGAACTGTACACATATGAACTGATCACCTTTTCCTTTACAAAAAGGTAAGATGGCCTTGGTGAGTTCAGAAGAAACATGACTAAGAAAACTGTGAACATGCACATTAAGAAATTAAAGGCCATAAGCAACAGGAAGAGCCACCTGGCAATCTAGGCTCAGTGCTGCTCAAACTTTCAGTAGATGGATTGGCAGTAAGTAATTGTGCATTTTGATAATGAATAATCAATATTTCCTGATGGTGGTTCATAAAATAAAGAAACCTGAGCAACCGTCAGGTATTCACAATCTGAATTTATTCAGTCCTCTATTTATAAACACATGCTCACTCAATCCTACAGATGAGGTATCAGATTTTCCATATAACCACACGGAAAAAAAAACATATTACAGGTTATTTGTATATTTTTGGTGAGAACATTTATCTTGAAGTATCTTCATTTAATCTTCTATAGTGCCTTCCAGTAATTAGCCACTTCCAATAACAAATCAGTCACGAAAAAATGTAACTCTGGGACATATTAAAAACCACATTTCTTACAGGGAGCACTGTGGGGCAGACACACTGGTATCGCATACAATACATACTGCCTGATCTTCAACCTCAGCTGAAGTCTCCTCAGAAAAACATCTCCTCATAAACATGCATTTCATCTTCACTTACCATATGTTACTTATACAGATGTACAAACCCATTTTTTGAGCAAATATACTACAGTGTAAGTAGTTTCTGCAGCACACGCTTCATATTTATTTGTCATTATTGATTTTACATACACGCCCACCTCGCTGCAGCGGTTCCTCTGATGCTGGGTGAACCTGAGCACCAGGAGCCTTTCCCGCCCATCACTCCCAAGGACCACATGCAAAAAGATAACAGCTGGCTGCAGGTTACAGCAAATGCTAACTGACGACCCCCCATGCAGGGAAGCAAACCTAAACAGCATATTCTCCCCTTGACTTGTGCTGGGAAGGCAACAGCAAAGAGTATCCACAGCGTTCTCACGCTGTGATCAGAGAGGTGCCATACGGGATGCAGGAAGGACAGGGCAAACCCACCAACCCGTGCATCCCTGCAGTGTGCCGGTGGCAGGGCAGCACACATAGGGACAGGGCACACACTCCCTGCCCACTGACTCTGCCCACCCTAAAAGCGAGCGTGGGTTGACATAACATGGTCACCTCTTACCCTCATGACCTACCTGTGACCACAAAACCCAAATACATTTATTTTTTTTAAAGAAGCAAGAAACACTAGCAGGTATTAAATGAGGTGCCGTCCTGCAAAAGGCTTGCGTGATGCTTCACACAGTTCCCGGGACGCGGGGGAGCGGTGTGGCAGCACGGCTCCTTGTGCTCTCTGCCCCGCTTCACGCCTGGTGTAAGAAATGTTCTCCAGGAGACAGAATGAGGCATTGAAGGTGGCACTAAAGGTGGCACTAAAGGTGGCACTGTGCTCTTCCCAAGTGAAGGAGTTTGTTCACTGAAAACCTTCATGCCAATCTAACTAGCACTACAAACAAAAAATAAAACGGGAGTAAGTAAAGGCAATTAGCTAATTAGTGATTAAATAAAGCTGTGGCCTGTCACTGGCAGGGGGGTGCCATCCCTTTTATCCAGAGTCGCAGCTGGTGACAGTACAGCAAAACCCCTCGGGTGCCCTGTGGCTGGCTGGTGTCCTCGCTGCCAGCCCCAGAGGACTCCGTGCTGTCTCCAGCGGGGTGTCCATCACACCAAAAAGAGCAGCACGTGGGATTCAGTACCCTGCAGGCACACTGCTGCCTGCCAGCACTTCTCCAGAGGAAGCCTCGCCGTTTGCCAAAGGCTTGCTTGCTCGGAATCCCTCGCCGAAAATTTGCTCTGAATGTTTGTAAAGTATTTGCTTCAAAACTGGTATGTGCTGCAGGCTCCTTGCTGCACACCCCAAGAACGCAGGCTACACAAGTTACTTCATCCCTGGCCTCCCCTGTGTTCAAATACTCCATCTCCTGGACCCTTGCTGCTCTCATGCTGCTCACAGCCAAGCAAGTTCATTAATGCTAATTAATGACTGCTGTGTTTCATATTAAAATCACCAGTTCTGAGCTCTGAGACACAAAGAAGTTTCCATACATCAACAGCATCAAAGCAATTGTCTCTACAGGCACACTCATCCTCAGCTGTAGTTGCAGGGTAATTGTGGAAATTACCCCTCAGGGAAGAGGGGAAAAACTACCTAGTGTTTACCCTGGGGCAAGACTGCACCCCTGGAGAGCTTACCTATCAGCTCCCTAATGGGTTACAACACTCGGCCTCTCAACAAATTATACAAAATTACACTCTGGTTAGCAGGGCTATGTGATTAAGCCCATAGTAAAAGGCGTAAGAAGCATCTGACCCTCACGAGATGAGACCACAAGGTGGGTGCATATACCAAAAGCCTTACCAGCTCTAGAAGGTTAATCAATATTGCTTACTTCATGAAGTCTCGGATTATCTCACTAAGTATATTTTACACTCAATATATAATATTATTTCTATGCCTCTAAGGGAAAGCTAGCTTAAAAATATTAAAAGGAAACATTTCAAACAGAGCAAAAAGCTCTTCCAGATTTTGAAATTTGTTTACACTGAAAACTAAAATGCAATTGCAAATCCAGTGCCTGATCTTTGCCATTCTTCCTCAGGCAGAATTCCTCCTGGAAGCAGCATGAGTTTTATCTCAGTCACAGACTCTTGGATTGTGGCTGAACCTGATAAAAGTTTGTTTCTCCGTTCCTCCAGGACTTCTGCTCCAATACACACACAACGTTACCCAGTGGTCAGTCTTCCCAACTGCTTAAACCTCATCTCAAAGTCTTCTGGTGGCCAACGCAGCCACGCTGCAGACCCAAGGGCAGGTGCATCGCGGGCGGTGTTGGGATGGGAGAGGGCAGCAGGGGCTCGGGGCAAATCAGCAATATTTGCCTGAGCAAACCCTGCTCGTCTCCTTCCCCTCCCTACAAGGCATCCAGAGCCCAAAAGGCCCTGTCCCAGTAGGGCCTCCTGCGAGGCACCCTCAGCTCTGCTGGAGCCACGTGTGGCCACAGTGAGAGCTATAGATTCATGGTGGGTTTCTCCTACCTGTCACTTAGCTCCCTCCACATCTCACTTCATTGTATTCATCACTAACAATGACTTACAAAATGCACTCTCTGGAGGCAGGTGGGATTTCAAGGATCCTGCATCACACAGGCTAACAGAGCGTCTGCTCCCCAGAGACTCTCTACAGCTTCTCCTCACTAAGCTAAACTTCCAACCAAATTCTTTCACAACCAGCTATGCAACTCACTCAAACCAGTAGCAGTTCCATGAGTATGTTCAAGAAGACTGGTTTGGGTTTTAAAACCATGCTTTATCCCATGGAAGCCTAAGACATTTTATCTGAAGACAGGGACAAACAAACTCCTTAACAGATGGGAAGAGTTCCTTAGATATTAAGTAATTAAGCACACTCAGCACATGTTGGTTCCTAAAGAAAATTGTTTTGAAGAGATAAGGCACTCTATAAACTATTTGAGGTTAACCAAAAATCTGCCATTTCAACTTTTGGTCACAAGCCTAATCTCATAAATTGCTACATGAAAAATTAAGATGTAAGGAACATTACAAGATTCACAACATTATCAGACTGAGGTTTTTCTAAGCTTCCATGCTTGAATTCTTCCATTTTTTCTGCAGTTGGCTAAGATTTAACAGGCAAGGAATTCTACTGCATTTTGATCCGAAATTGCCTTTCCATGCTTGCCTTGCTTCCAATTCCAGTAAGCACCATCAGCAGGGAAAAGGAAACAGCTTTTCTCTACTGTGGCTTTTTCAAGGCAACCAAGATAGAGCCTTGAGTTCCCTCAGATTTATGAATATATCGTTGGCAACCCATCATTACGGCCAAGACAGTCTTAATGCTCCGGTGACCATCTTCAGCAAGACAAAATGGACCTAAGGCCTGAAGCAGTAAGACAAGAATTGCAAAGCAGCGAGTTGCCGCAGCTTACCATTGCTCCTTCACTCTTACTTTGTGCAACTTCTCGCTGCAGCCGAGCCACAGACAGCTTCTCCCTACGGAAAGAAAAGCGTGTGAGTAGCAGTTCATTTTTCTCTGGCGGAGAGAACGCATCGCTTCCCCATCGGGGTGGCATTCCTGCATATCGCTCGGGTAACCCTCCCGGCAGAGCCTGCTCTCCTCGCCGTGTTTCTCTGCAATATTTAGTGGCTCCGTTATTGTTCCATTTTGTGGCAGTTTGACAGAACTGTCAATAAATCAACTACATCAGAACATCATTTGCTCCATTCAAACTACAAAGTAGCTCATCATGCTGGCGATATGGAAACAGACCATGCAAATTAGATTGTGTTATTTATTTTCCTATGGCCTTGCATATCAGCTTTATTCCACACTATATCAACACAAAGGAGAAGGCTGTTAGATCATCCATAGATGTACACATAAAAATGAAATTTAAAAAAAACCACACATCTATTCTATTCCTAAGCATACTGCACTGCATTTTGCAACTACTGAATTATTAGATTTTTTTTTAATTACTCTTTTTTCATATAAGATTCTTAGCCAAATGTTTGGCTCTACTCAAGTAACCATTTGCTTAATTAAGGATCTGGTAATCACAACATGCTTTCACCTGAAAAAAATTAAGAAAGGAATGAAAGAAGAGGTTTAGTATATATAGAAAAGGAAAGAGATTTTCACAGTGTATGGAGTGGGAAAACGTAGCACGTACAAAGTACCAAGTATGCGAACTGCAAAACCTAGATGGTGGAAGGTGGTGCAGGAACCAAGCACTGCAGGAGGGGTATGGGAAGAGAGGAATTCACTCTGGAATTTCAGCAAAGCAGGAAATACTTTACAGAACAAGTGGGTCTTAAGCAACCTACCATAATTTTAAAAGGATTTAAGAAAAACAAAGGCACTTTTTCAAGCAGGCTATTTTTAAAGAAAAGTATCTGTTTTTGAAAGAAAAGCACCCTGCAGAAACGTCAGAGGAATTTATCAGCACACGAAGAATTTATCTGTGGACAATGAAACATAAAATTTGCAGTTGAATAAATTACTTACAAAAGTTGATCAGCTTTGGAAACTTCCAGCAAAATTATTTTTAAATTAGAATATATCAAGTTTGAAATTGTCCATTTACTTGTGTTTTGCCCAGAGATTTTACTTGGTCTAACTGGAAAGAAAGACCTGAACCATTCCAGTGCAGCATCCTGGCACTGACCTGAGGTATTTAAAATCTCTGCCCCAGTGACCACTCAGTATAACGTACATCTAAGAGTGCCAATGGCTCAGGCCTGCCGAGACATGGCCTGGCCGGCAGCGCCTGCCCTGGCGCAGCCACGCTGTTGAGGGCCGGCAGGGCCAGCCTCGCGCCAGGCTCCAGCCACCAGTCGGCCCTCCACGCCACCCGGCTCTCCTGAGACGTTCTGAGCTCAGGAAAGAAAACCTTCCAAGGAAGTATTAAGTCTTGAAGACGCACAGGCACATCTCCCAGCTCTCTCACCACAGAGAAGAGCAGGGGCTGGAAACTCCCTCCCCCAAAAACCTGCAAAGGTGCCCAGCCGGGGGTGAGGGAGGACCCGGCGGCTGATGATCTCCCCAGGCTCCGTAGCCGCTCCTGTCATTGACTGGGTCACGCTCATCCAGCATGAAAAGCTAAATGCTCTGTGATATTTTATTCCTGATCTTGCAATAAAAGTAGCCTTTAAGCCATTTCTCAGGAACAGTTTCTGCCGAGGAAGGAAGACCTGTGCATACCTGCCTAATTACTGCAGGAATGACAGCACTCGTGTCACTCAGCCATAGTTCAGTGTATGCCTGGGTCACTAAACCAGTCCTCCCTCTCCGTTTCAGATCAGAAGACATTGTACTTAAGTCTCCCTAACAGTTACCTGCCCCCATGTGCTTGCTGCACCCCCACAAATCGGCACCCCTACGCAGCCGGCTGGTGGCACCCTGCATGCATGGTTATCAGATCAATACTAGGCATTGCTAATATTGTGATTCGTGATCGTATACAATGTTGAAACCACTGAATATTGGCAAAACCTAAGGACAATACAGCCACAGCCCAGTGGAAGTTGCACCTGCATCTCTCCAGCATGATACCAAGATCCTCTTTTGTACACCTGAAAAATTACTGACAATTGAGAGTGACGTTAGTACAGTATCGATAGCCTTAACGCAAGCATCCTAAAAACAGCTTCTAAAAGACACGTGCCACCCTCCCTTTTGCTTGCTCAGATACTATCACAGGCAAATTACAAAATTGGTTAATCCTATTTTAAGGATTTAGTTCATCTGCTGGAAATAGCCCACTGCCTTTTTGCACTGCTTCAGTGCCCTAATATGTTTTGGTGGAAAAAGCGAGTATACCCTTTGAGGGGGTTTTGACCTTTTAATTGCAAAACAAATGCCTAAAGATATTTTATGAGAAAAGATGCACAGGGGAAAAAAAAATAAACAAAAAACTTCACAAATCACTCCTCCATACATCTCCTGCCAGTGGTCTGCAGAGATTTATTTAGTTATTCCTCCTACCTCAGGAATACTCCTACCTTCCTCTCTCCATGTTACCTCCAACATGGGATCAGTTCCACATTTCTGGAATCCTGGAATTTTATCAGAGCAAATTCCACTCGAGCTCCATTTGCAAAGGGCTCCTCCTCCTAACTCTTCCCTCGCTGGCTGAGGTTCAGGAAGGGCTTCCTTAACATTTTTCCCAGCGAAGGAGAGCAAAGACTGGCATTCTCATACATCGCTGCTATTAGGAACAGAACCACTTTTCAATAGAAGAAAGTGAAAAAGAAACATGACTATCATTTATGAGAAGCAAACTGCAATAGTGGATACAGAAGAGCCATCTGTTCCAATGTTGTCTAAAAACAAGTGAACTTTGAGGAAAGCAAGCTCTGTGCTCCCACTTCAAATAGGTGCCAGAGCACCTTCTCCCTCCCACCTGCGTTCCCCAGTGAAGGAGCTGTGGACTCGCAGCCAGACATCTGCAGATGGTTACCTTCACCCAGGCAGGACGCGCGGCAGAGGCTCAGCGAGCCTCTGGACCACAGTCACCCCTGAGATCATTCCAGGGAGCTTCATTTGTGATGCACTTGGCCCACCGCCTGCAGTGAGCCATTTCCCACCACCTCTGTTCAAACGTACACCGGTATAATGGGTGAGAAATGGGCTCAGAACCCTGTTACGAGCCAACAGCATTTAACACCAGTTTGCAGTGTTGGAAGTTTTCATATAAGATACATGACGAGAGAGCAAGGGCCTTCATGTCTAAGCATGACCAAATAAACCCATTCGTTACTACCCACCATCTCAGGTAGTTTTGATTAAGACAGCACCTTCAGCGACTTACTCTCAGCCCCTACTTTTTAACACGGTGTTACAATTGGATAATCATTTTACTACGACTGAGCTGCAAAAATAATAAGCTTTTAGTTGCTTTAGCCTTTCAGATGTTTCAAATGCAAAGAATATTTGACACGCAGCTTCAAGTTAATCTTGTTTTTTAATCTTTGCTTTTAAATGGGAAAAATCAGTAGTATTACACTGTTGCTATACAGTTTTATTTATTTTTAATCAAGCATGTTTCATCCCTATAGCATGATTAATTAACAAAGTTAATTAGCAACTACAGCCAACCTGCAAGAAAACAAAATCTTCCCTGAGGATTTAAAAAATTAAAAACATGTTCATTGAGAAGTTCTCATGTTCGCTTTTGAAAAACCACCAAATGATAAAAGGTTTACAAAAACGCTCTTTGAAAGCACAGTTTATGCTCTTCAGTGTGAATATTTGCATTGTAAGTGGCAAAATTCCCAGCCAAGGACTTTGCAAGGAGATAACTAAAGGAGCCAAACAAGGATTCAATTATATCCTTTCCAGATGGAACCATGCACACAAGTAGTCACTGTGTGGATAGAAGAAAGATGTATTTCAAGTCTCAGTATCGCTAGTAGTTATTGCAGTAGCTTGTTCTAAAAAACAACAGTTTGAGGAAAGCCCATTTAGTCCAAGAAAAACACAAATGTGCTAAATAATCCTGCAAATTTGAACTCTCCTTAAACTTAAATTTCTCCTACACTCTCCCTTCCCATCAGTTCAACTCATTCAACGACCACACAAAAAACCCCCATATCATATGATAATACACACAGCTTGGGGCTTCACTACAAAAACTACTTGAACTTCCCCCAATCCACAGGGATAAAGGTAGGTAAGTCGATGCAATCACAGGCCCCACCTATTGCATAATTTTGAACAAATGGTGATACTGTTCCTGATCTGGTAACAGGTATCCTCAGATCAAAAAACCCCACCAAAACACAATACAAGTACACTGGATGCATGAAGGACTCCCTTTTTCTTAGGTCTCCTTTTTTATATTGCTATTTTACATTGATACAATAAAACAAAAAACTCTAGCAGTGAACTTCAGCTTCCCAAATTTTGAAGTAAGATTTTAATTTTTTCTTTCAAAACCTCCAATTCAGAAGCTCTCAGATACGGGGCTTTGCTTCTCCATCTAACACAGAAAGATATCACTTAAAATAGCTTCTGCATAAAGTTATGAAATAAAGATCCCCTTAAAATGTGCTGAATTATATCCACTTGCCAAGATCTCAGCCATACAGAATCAGGATATATTTTCAGTCATTAATAATAATTTTACAGTTTCAATGAAGAAAAACGATTTTAGAGTTTTAATGAAGAACACAATCAAAACTCACAAAGAATGGAAAATGTCTTAGTAACATCATCCAAAACTTAAGTTAATGCTTCAGTGAATCTTAATCCCCATGACCCAATGGGAAGACAAGGGCTCTGTCAAACCCTGACATTGTCCTTTCCTGTCTTGATCACACCCAGCAGCCCCACGACCTGGCAGCGTGCACTGACAGGTCTTGCATTTTCCACAGACACACGAAGATTTCAAACTTTTCCTATTTCCTTTTTCCCAAGTAAATTACTACCTTCCTACACAAGGAATGAATGTGGACAAAATTTAATAGGTATGACAGCTGCCAGTTTCTCTACTTGCTATTTTTTTCCACAAACAGGAAAGTGTTTCACCCTTTCTCGGAAACTTTCACTCTAAAGTGAAGTGGTTGGTTCGGCATCATAAAATGAAGACTAGGTTTTTCTTCCATTTTACAACTTGTACTATTTGTAAAGCCAGAAAATCATCACTTGACCCATTGAAAAAGTCAAGCTTTGAAAACACACTTTTAACATTTCTTTTGGTTTTAGTGGCTCTGTCCAATCAGAGTGGCCAAGCTACATGCCAAGTGAGTCCTTCTGTGCCTTCTGCAGGCTATTCTGGAGTAGAGAAATTCAAACCAAGTTTCCCCATCTATGCTATTGCTGTGAGATTCAGAAGGTGAATAAATACTTTGTTCACTCAGGGAAAGAGCAAACAGAAAAATGACAGAGACTCGGAATCTGAATTTGCAAGGCGTCCCTAACCACTCCTTATTTATCACCTACCAAAATTATTTCTATTTAACGTTTCCCCTCCACTGTATCATCACTTGTAGCCGCAGCACGGTTTTCAAATGAACCAGAAAAAAACACCACTAAAATCCATTAAACATGGATTAAACATAGCATGGTGCTAACAACTGACCTAGGGCAGGGCGCTAGTCTGTGCGCAGAGACACAAGCCCGGCTTCCTTGAACTCCTGGTTTTCCAGGGAGGTTTCCCATCTGAATGCTGACCTGACTCCGTCGAGTCTATGAGATCTGACAAGGGAAGAGCCGAGGGTGGAACAGCTGCAGTGAACTAATGCGCCTCTTTCAGCTCCTATTGCGATCGCGGTGGTTAGCGATGCTGCAACCTTCCTTCCTACTGAAGATCACGTACAACAAAGGCATTTGGTGCTTTATAAATGTCAGCGCCGTGTGTGTTCTGAGACTGGTCTTTTAGAGTCGCAATGGTTTAACTAGACCTGGTAATAAAAGAGTCATCTTGCAAAGAAATATTCATTGCAAATATAAAGCTCAGCCAAGTAAGAGCTTTATTTTATTATTTTTACAATAATTGCAAAGTTAAAAGAGTTACAATAATGGAAGTACTAATGCTGTCAAGCAGAAGCAGAAGAGATAGGACGAGCCACCAGCAAGGCACAGGCTCCTATTTATTGCTAATTTATTTGTAATAAAAGATAAGCATACAGAAAACATAATTTACATTAAATTTCTCTTCTACAAGATATGATACTACCAAATCCAGACAAGCAAAACAGGTAGTAACTTACTTAAATTGTATTTTCTTTGGGTGACACTAACAGCAAGGAAACAAAACCCCAGAATTGCAACTATAATCTAAAATAGGTATCAGCAAGCCCCAGGGGCTCCTCACCCACTTCCAGTGGATTTTTATGTACATGAAATCTGAAGCAGAAGTTCAGAGAAGACAATCTAGTTACTTTCCAAAAGCATCCAAACAAGACATCAAATACAAAAGACATACCATGGAAGAAATCACAGGGTACCACAGGGCTGAGTCACACACCCTGGTCAGAAAGGAGGAGGCAAAGAGAGGAACCTCGTGGGCACAGAGACTTCATTATAAAAGCAAAAAGCTCGTCTTTGGCTAAGAAAGAGGGACAGAGCCACGGCAAAGAAATTAGAACAGGAAAGGTTATCAGGAGTCCACAGCATATTATCACAGGATTGTTTTCATGACAAATTACTCTCAGCACCAGCACAGCAGCCAAGGCTGGCTGGGCCCTTGAGCACGGTCATTCGCCTGTCCTAAGCATGTGCATGGGGGCGGACGGCAAAGCATTTTCAACAGAAGCACCTTCTCTCATATTGGCAATCTTTATGGCTTCATTGACATTCATTGTTTTCAACACTGAAATTATGGGTGCAACACTGCACACATTAGTGATTCACTGGTATTTCAGACAACATGTCAAATATATCTATTTTTTAATGCTGGGCTGTCTCCATCCACTACTAGTGCTGACTCCACAACACAGCCCACCTCTCAAATTCTGTATATATTTGGGCCAACAGTATCAGACATAGTTAGGAAGGTCTAGACTCAAGGCTTAAAATGTTGAGTGTTTTCCCCTCTTGAGCTTTGACACTATTTTTAACCTTGGTAATGTAGAAAAGCTAGAAAGTGAAGAGCAAAAGCTTTTTAGGGACCTTTAAATAACATTCATTAGTAACTGCTGAATAATTAGAATGACAATAAGTAGAGCCACCAACTCCCTTTCAGTTCCTTGACAAGACACGGAGATGGTACCAGCCATCACAATCAATGCAACTTCTTGATTAAGAAAAAAATCTTAAAGGTAAAAAAAAAGTGATTCCTTCCACATGACGCACACACTCAGTTGTAGGATAAAACATTAATGTCTGTATGACACCATACCAAATCATCAGGATAATTATGAATTATATCAAGCAATCATTTTACAAATCTCCTGGAACACCTCACTTATGACCATTATTCATGAGATAATGCATTCAGTTGCAATTTTTTGCCAGATATATACCTCTGAAACCCTTTCTTTGGGGGCTGAGATTCCAGGTGGAAGAAGAAAATGGGTGGGGGGAAAAAAAGCTGATATTTTTTACAAAACACAAAATGAGAGGAAAAAAGATTAACATTTTCCTAATCATTTCTAAAGTCTGCCGACAGTAACGAGAGATACAGATTTATTTTAAAAATCAGCCCAAACATAAAACAGTAAAATGCAGTAGCCAAGGTAGTTACACTTGGCTATCAACTTTAATGCAACATCACGTATGAAACATCAAACACCTAAGTGCCAAGAAACACCAAGTGAACAGCACTACAGTAGTGAACTTTGAAACACATTTAAAGTACAGGTGTTCACACTGCAAATTAAATACTCCATACATTATGTAAATTTTGCATTTATCAAAAAGCATAGTTAAAGTTTTAGCTGGGCCAAATTCTGTGCAGATTTTCTCCCTGTTTAAACCTCTTGATTCAATATACCCCATAAACTACTATAGCACACTACTACAAATAAATGAGCACAGGATCTGTCCCACAAATTTGTTATTATTAAAAACGGTACATTAACCATAAACCTTATTTCTCTGTTCTGCTATCCACGCTGTAAAGCACCTAGCAAAAGCAATTCAACAAATTCACACTGTTGTAGTTTGTAATTTCTTAACATAAGTGATTGATTTATCAATTTTAATGTTACATTAACAGTAATATTTGTATTTAATGCTGTATTATTTCTGCCAATAAGTTGCAATCCAAGAAGCATACAGTGGGAATTTGTATAATTAGGCAAGCTGCCAAGTTCTCAAAGACTTACTGTCATGGAAAACCTCAGTGTTCAAACAGGAAAAAAAAAAGAAGAAAAGGACTAACATAAGTCAGTTTGGAATATTAATTCAGTAAAAGAAACCTTACATTACAGCACAGGCAGCTGTTGTGCACAGAATCCCATCCTTTACCACAAGAATGACTGTGTGCTCTTCTTTTCAGATGCTGCTTTAAAATATCTTACAGAAATGAAAGCATCTGTTTAATGAAAGCCCTAAAATGCTCTAAAATGGTACCAAATGTCTTTCTGAGAATTCTGTCACAGTACGAGGCCTACAGTTTGCACTTTTCTAATTAAAACAAAATAGTAGTGTTTATCTTCTTTTTGACAGCATCCTCTGAGCCACTGCATCATTCTTTTGACCTTCTCCCGTACAGGTCAGTGTGGAAAGCGTATTTTACACTACCATCTTTCCCTTCTGGTACACCACTAATTCACCTGATCCTCCTGTAGCAGGACACAGTCCAGGAGCTCCGCTTCTTTCAATGGGACAATAAGACAGGTTGCTAAAAACCTCCCAGTTTAGCTTAACATTGCAGCTGGGTTCAAAGTGGGTAACGAAAGAGGTGCTACTACAAGACAGTTTGGCCCACAGGAGAAAGACAACAGTTTACAGAACCACCTTTTAGCCCTTCTTATTTCCAACACACACAACTGCCACTCTTCGTTTCGTGTGCCCAAAAGATGCTTTTTTTTGGTCCTCATCCCCAAATACACCTGCTCTCAATGCTGGAAGTACTGAAGCCGGCGACATTTGGCTGTTCAGCGGAGCCGACACGAGCCTGGCAACACATCAGTCGCCAACACAGGGAAGATGCTGCTAAAGCAGATGCCACTTTCCAGAGTCAGATTTTGATTTCTGTGACTCAATGAAACTGAAAGCAACAGCAGAGATGTGAATACAGCCGCTCTCTCTCCATAGTCATCAAAAGATTATTTTTTAATGCGCGTTCAAGAATGAAGAGCTAGAGTACGGACTAGAAGGAAACCACTACATGTAAGGGTATTTTTCACATCTTGCCTTTCTTCAGCATGTCATTCAGCACTTCTACTCTAGTCTAGATTTAAAACCAGCTGTAGGTTGCCATGAGGGAAAGTATAGCTGTCTCTCCTCAGTTTAATTGCCCCTAGCAGTGTCTTTCAGCTCGTGAGTGTACAAGTTCTTAGTTGGTGTTTTGCTGTCCATTTTTAAGCTGGGTCAAGCCATCCTCTAGACTAGATGGGAGTCTCAATTCTTGTGTTTCTGGTTGAGATGTTCTGTATGGTTTGAAGTGCTAAATCCTTACAACACACAGATATACTATTTTTATTGCATTGTTTATTTGTGTTAAGTTTTTTTAAAATATATATATTTGGAATCCAGAAGATATCTCCTGATACATGAAGAATTCTCTTCTGGATTGTGACCGAAACAGAATTAGCTATGAATCCTGAACCCCTTCAGCCATTTCTAGTAAAACTGAATTCTTATTTTTCACTAAGCCGAGACTTAAGACTTTGGAAAACCAAAATTAAATGAAAAAACAAGCAAACAAGGTGTTCTTTTTTGAAAAGGACTTGAAAGTTGAGTTAACAAGTCCCCTAATCACTGGTTGCTAATATATATTTTTTCTCTGGAGATTTGTCACACAGAGATGATGTGCTGCGGAAATTCTTTTGAAAGGATATGCATTTCCCTAAAGGATTTTTAATGAGAATTTATTGCTCATGAAAGATTCAGCATTGGCAGCACTTCAGTCTTCAGTTAACAATCTTTGTTTATTAACATAAAATGCATCATGCTTAACAGGAGCATAACTTTCTCAACCAATGCATCAAAGCACAAAAGAATTCTCACTCCTTCAGTCATATCCCCTGAGGCTGTCTGAGAGGGTGCTAGCTGAAATTCATATGGTTGTCCTCTATGAAAATGAAGTTAGAACCCTTGTTTCACATAAGGCTGAAAATCATGGAAACATTTCTTCGTTACCGAAATTACTGACATAAACTAACAGCAAGAAACGGCAGCAGACTGCTATTACGTCTCATAGTGTCTATTCCTTCCATGCAAACCTTTTACCAGTATCAGAAGATCTTTGATTAGTCCTAATCCTAATTGCTGTTAAATTCCACGAGTAACATTCATGCAAAGTGCTGACTCCACAGCCTGTTAGTAATTACTACCTTTTGAAACTCAATGAATTTGCAAGAGTGATGAAGGCTATAAGCAACTGAGTCTGTAAACTAGAGATCCCAGAAACACACCACTAAGCCATCTCTTGTATTTCTATGGAAATAAAAAGGTAGAAATGCATTTCTTCAGAAAAACAGGACCAAAAGGACAACTGAAGAAACTGAGGTTAAGGCACAAAACCCAAATACATTGATTTGGACCTAAGCTCAACCAAACTCTTTGATCCCACTGCTTTCTTCATAACTAGCTTCCCTTCTGCTCTGTCCGAACGATACACCCAGCTCTCGGTTTTTGTGAGAATGTTTAGAAAGATTTTTCTCCCTGTTCTCTACAAAGCTGCTCAGTTTTGCTCTTACAATTCAAAGAAGATAACTGATTTTGCTTCATTACTGGTTGACCTCTTACCTCTCGTTTTCCAATTCTTTGTTCCCAGATCATCACAACACATTCCTGGTATTCTTTCTAATCTCTTTTTTTGGGGGTGTTACAGTGTGATGTGCCCACAACATGAGGACTTCTGTTTTTCTTGACAACCTGCACTTCCTATATCTTTTCTCTCTCTAAGCTACATTTATTGCACACCCTGTAACCTTCCGGTTGTCACTCACGTCCTGTTCTAACTGAACGTTAAAATAGCTTGGAAAAATCATCCCCTTTTTTGTGGCCAAAGAACAAAATCAAAGTGAATTTACTCCATTTCACTCACTGGACTTCTCTCTCTCTTGACTTCTCTTTACACAACTGTTCAATACTTAAGTATTCTGGCACAACCTACTACCAAATCTGCAATGACCTTCCACTCAAAGAGAAAATACAGAAGAGAAAGTTTTTCATAAATAGTCTTTTTCTTTACTGTTTAAATTGGGTTTTTTTGTTGTTGTTTCTCGTAATTTCATTTTGCACCCTCAAGAATACTATTCTATTAAGACCCAGAAATACTGTTCAGTCAGGTGGACATGTTTCTGCTGGGGACTGACTCCATTTTAAGGCCAGAGGCAGCTGAAATTCAGATCAGACCCCTGGAGTAGCATTTTGTGCTGCAACCCATCTTTGCCATCCTCTACCAACTCACTTGAGAGATGAAAGAATTTCTTCTCGCATCATTTTACAGGAAATCAAATGACCTGAACACTGAGATGCCGTATACACCTTTGGGTAGAGCAGAACAGCAGCACCGATTTCCAAGGGTATTACCTGCACACTTCTAGACTGAGCAGTGGGCTCTAGGATTACAGAGCTGTAACACGGAGTACTTTGTATTCAGGAGATCATCACAGTAGGTCAAAGGATATGCCAAACCAGTCTATCATACAGATATAAAAAATATAGAAGCTTTCTACATGAGGGAAAACATCCACACATAAAACACATAGCTCCCGTACTTGCACTTCTAAATTTCCAAGCTGTGATACAGTGTTGGAAATCACACACAGGAGCCTGGGGGTGCCCAATGAGAAAATGTAGCAAAGGCAGTGGAGTTAAAAATTAAACGACTGTACACAAGATAAATAATTATTTTTTTAATACACTGTGAAGCAAGAACCACTATTAGGGGGAAAAAAGGCTACTAAAATGATAGAAATATGGTTTGCAGCATACAATTTAATTGTTGATCATTACTGAGCACATATGCTGAAAGACATGCAATATTTGCCATATTTACACTGCTGTGAAATCAGCTATTCAGTTTTACATGTGTATATCCATGATCTGTTATTAACAGTGTTAGTGCATCTATTCAATCATTTGAGTTTATACTGTAGTAGTGACAAAAAACCAAATTAAACCAATTATGAAAATAATTTCAGATATCCATCCAGTTTTCATAATTCTGAAAGTAAAAAGCATGTTTCATAGTCAAAGGACATTTGAGATAAACTCTGCCAAGATCACCTTTTGTAAAATTACCTGCTTTTGGCAAAAAAGGTAAAATGGGTTATTTGTTCTTGAAGAGCAACAGGTCATCTAATGCTGTGCAACAGTTGGTGTTTCGGCCACCTGCAAACAGCCACTGGCACGAACACGTCACTCACGGCACGCCCTTGGTGTCAGTACAGACCCTGGAGGTGCCTTCCAATAGGAGTCCCAGCAAGATAAAATAAATGAAATAATTGTTTTCTGAGAGCATTTCTCAAATGTCTACATAAAATATATTTGGATGTACTGACAGACAATAATTGCCACTTAGTTTTCAGATTCAGGAATGTGATCCTGTTTATTGATTGCAAAGATTTGGAGAGAGAAGGTAATTCAGACTTTTCTATAAACCTCTGTGAACTTCAGTAACCTACTAGTTTTGTGAAGAGGAAAAAAAAAAAGAGGAAAGCTAGTAACAGGGAATTCTGGGGTTTTATTTCAAGTGATACCATAACAAATTTCCTTGGAAAAAGTTATAAACTGCTGGGCTTCCCTCAGTCCTCCCCCAGGCTAGGGAACATGCTTCAGTATGCCTTAAACAAAATCGTGTTCTCTAAACCATGTCTCACTATGCCAGAAAGGAAAACTAAAAAAAAAAAAAGTGTTGAAAATCACTTTGAAGTACTTTCTGTAACCCAACACACAAATTCATATTCATGCAGCCCTATAGCAATGAAATCAGTTCCATACTAATGATACAATTGTTTCTTCTATCACTGTCTATAAAAGACTCAATAAAGTCAAAGGCAGCGGCCTCTGGCTGATTATGTGTTTTGACAAATTAGATGATTAACTGGAACTTCAAACTCAAGCTTCGTTATCTCATTAGACCTAAAAGAGGAGAAGAAAAGACTTGACTTTTGAGAGGACGCGGATCTACAGCGACCTCAGCCCAGACTGAGAGCGCTACTCAAAGGGCATTATTTGTACTGAACCAAAGAGCGGCTGGCTTGCGCACAGGCTAGTTTTAATACAGAAATTACAGCTGTCACTTTAAATAATGGATGCAGCATATGGTAATATATGCAAAATGCCTTCCACATGTTCAAATAGAGATGGAGAAATTAAGTTATCAGTGACAGCTTTACCACATAATACACCAGTCTAACACTTAACAACATTGAAAATGAAATCCCGAGCACATCAGACATATTAGTGGAGCAATGACAGTGTGTATTTATGAAGCCATTTAAATTCACATATAGTCAAATCACAACCTCAGTGGTTGCCTAGGGATGAAACAGAGAAGATGGAAGAGCAATGGGCACAAGACCCACCTGTGCTGCTCCAGTTGTTTTACGGAGCTCCATTAACAAAACTCACGTGACGACTTGAACTTGCTTCACTACAGCATCTTTAAAACCTGCTCTCCAAATATTAAACGAAAAAACTTTATCAGATGAAACTTGGCTACTGTCTATCCTTTTAGCTAGTACAGCTCAACAAAGTTGCACCAGGACTTTTCCAATTAGTCATGATATAACTAAAAATCTTGTTATGAAAAAGTGCACCGCCATCATTTTACAAGTAAACACAATCTAAAAAAATAGCTTTCTGTTTGAAACCTGAATCAGGGGAGCAAATACCTTCAAGAAACCCCAGACAAACTAAACCCTCTTGGGGCATTTTATATTATTTTCCCCACCGACATCAGCCAGACCTGCTTTATGAATGAGGCTAGCTCCTCAAAGCTCAAATAGCATCAACTTCAATGAAGTAACTTTAGCAAATAAAACCAAGTACTTTAAAATATATGGGTGAATAAGGATTAGGATGTGTTAGAGTTCAGGCATTTCCAACCATATTAAAGGTATATTAAGAAATATGTAAAATATGAACTGAAGTATTAAAATGGAAAGATTCTCAGCAGTTCAAATGTCAACCAGATACTTAAGCAAATCTGCATTTCTCCAGTTTCTGCAACAAATAGCATGTTTTGAAACCAACTGGATGTTTGAATAAAGCTCCTTGCCACTCTTCACAGCAGAAAAATTCCAGCATTGTATCTGGGTAATGAACTGTGCTCTGAAATGACTTATAGTCACCACCACAGCCAGATACATCACCTTTGGTAGGAAGCAAAATAAAAATCACACACAGTGCTCACACAGCATCACCACAAGTATTACCTCATTTACAGACTCAGGAAAAACTCCATTTCAAATCAAGGTATTGATTAGTTCAAAATTTAATTCCCCAGTCAAAAGCTATAACAAGAAAATAAATCCAGTAAAAGGCATTGGCCAACTAATAAGTGAGCCTAATCTTGATTTTAAGTTGCTTTGGTATTAAGAGATCATACAATTAGAACCATGATAATAGTGAAGGAAAAAACCAGCCATATCACCAAAATCGGTGATAAACTGCGTAGACAAATCTCCTGCATCATTACATGCCCATGCCTTTAGTTTAGATGAGATGAAAACAGCTGACGGAAAATACACACACAGGCATTTTGAATTTTTGCTGCTTAAACCTTACACATTTACCTTAAATTCAAAGGATCAGAACAAGGCTGCAATAAGCACCTACTTGTAACATCCACCACCAATAATTAGCAATTTTCTTAGGGAAAGCCAAGAGAAGCAATCTCCTCCATACCCAGGGTTCATTTGAAAGGTGGTAACCGTGGCTCTTAACAGTGTCTTACAAGAGTGCAAAGAGAACTGAAAATACTTTTATATACAGAATATAAGTCATTAATGGTCTACGCTCCTATACAGGTGTTCAGAGCTTTTCTGAACTCAGGGGATCAATATTTAACAAACGATTGTGTTCACTTTCCTTTCTCAAAGTCCCCAAAGCAGAACAGAATAGCTTCTCCTTTTTCATCATGCTGCAAGAACAAGCATATTTTGATACGCTAGGATACTTCCACGTTGACATATTTTTCTTAACAAGAGATTGTCTTAATTAGTCCCGTCTATCATTTGGAGGTTATCTAGAAGACATGTTAAGGATTTTTTTAGTGAGGCAGAAAAAAATCATATGCTTTTAGATTATTATTCCTTACTATAAATTAGATTATTATTCCTTACTACAAAACTTACTACAAAACTAGTACCTGCTCATTACTGCACATCCCGTAAAAACAGTTTTTAGAGTTGACAGCGAAAGCTGTTATCATCTAATTTCACATGGAACTGAAATGCTAGGATTTTAGTCTGCAGAAATTACCCACATATTTATCCCTTCAGTAAACATTGTCGGTGAGAACGCATTATGAAGACACACAAGCTCTTCCTTTGCCCTGCATCTGGCTCTGGCCATGAAGGTAAAGCTTTGCACCAGCAGCTCTGCTGCTGGCCTCTGTCTACGAAGTTCTCACTTGGCATCAATACAATGCCCCAGTGTGTTAGACGACTGTACAGCTACTTTCTAAATTGAAAGTTATTTTAGTCGGCATACTCATACTTTTTTCCCCGCAATCTCAGATGTAGGAAAAGATAAACTCTCAAGGTATGAGGTCTATCAACAGGTACTTTCCCCTAGTACTGTCTTGTGAAAATATTATGAAAAACTTTACCTATTTATAGACAGTACTTCTGTATGCACCAATAAAAACTATAGGTATACTTAAAAATCCAAAGCTTACAATCTCTCAGAATTGCAAGTGACAGATAGACAAAACTATTCATTTTCTAGACAGGTACTGAATAATTTCCATTTTCCCCTATATATAGGTCATGGTTTACAAGGTTTCCCAAAGAACTTATTTTCTTTAAAAACAGTGATACCTTTCAGAGCATTCCCTGAAACATCAATCAACTTTTCTTTTACAAAGAAAATGTTTCTAAGTAAATGTACACAAGTACCTCAGAGCGTCAAAGGTATTAATGAATAAAAGTATTTAAAAACACTAGAAAATTATGCCCATCATACCAAGCAGCACTTTAATACCTTAAACAGGCAGCCAGATGGCTGGTTTCAGTCAGCTCATTTCCACTGACATGTATTTAATCAGCTGAGTTACCTCAGACAAATAACTAGCCTGGATTTTAAGAGACAGACAATGATGGAGCGGGATAGCTAGAGCTGGAGAGCAGCAGGGCTTAGAAATTACTTAAAGCTGGGGCTCGCCAGCCCTTGGCAGGCTGGAGGCAGCAGGGCTCAGCCCTGCTCCCTGGGCCAGCAGGATGATTCGGGCACTTGCTGGAAGCTCCAGCAGCTCAGCAGGACCTGCGGGACATTCCTGCAGCCTTCGCTGCAGTCCTCCAGCTGGGCTCTTAATTACTGCCCCTTGGCTCTTAATTACCACCCCGACGCTCCGCCACCTCCTGAAAGCCTGCGTTCCTTGCAGCTAGAGCGCCAGTAGTCTCGGACACGTAAAATCTCTTTTGCTAGTGCCTAGCTGGGCAGCCAAAAATCAGAGAGGTAGAGTTTTACTAGAGAGGAAGGGGAAGGGGAAGAAAATGCTCTCACTGCCACAAAGCAAAATGCCCCTCTGACTCTTCAGACTTTTAGTTTATTTATCTCCTCTTCAGTAGAGGCCTCCAGCCACCACCACACTGCAGCTGGAGTTTTAAATTTTTTAGGTTATAAATCCTTCCTCAATGGTCAAGAGGATTTTCACAGGAGTTCACTGGCCAACCATCAAATGGCCACACCAAAGGGCAGAACCATACATTCACCTACTTAACTGTACCCCCTAACACCCATCCTCTCTGTGCCTATATTGGCTTTTCTCCACATCCTCTCTTTCTCTATTTCTCCAAAGCACGTTGCTTTTTCACCAGTATTTTTACGTTGCCGAAGCCAACAAATTTTCACCAATTCTAATACACGTCTTTCCGTGATGGTTTTCCTAAGCAAATGTGGTTTGACCCTTAAGTCAATGATTATGGTCAAAGCCATTTAGTAATGTCTGCGTACTGTCTCCTGACACCACAGAAAGGGACACACCTGGGGAATGAGAGCCAACATTAAAATCTCTGAAGGGGTTAGAGCGCAGGGGTTGCCTGGGAACATGGAAACAGCAGCTGGATCCATAACTACAGAGAGCAGACAGAGCCCCTTCCACTATTTAACTAGAGACAATGCAAAAAGGTGTCATAAATTTACACCAATTGCTCAAATATTACGATCTGAGTACTCAAACACTTATTTCTGCCTCAGTGATCCACAGGAAACGTGCAGTTTGAGCTGGTAATACAATCACATATTAATGACTCCCAGAATCAGCCCCAACTTCGAAACTGCATGCCCTGAAGCCTCATTGCAGAGTGAAATGATGACATTACCCAGTCTAACCTCAAGAAACAATCTCATACTCAGTGCTTGTTTTTACACAACATGCCGCTGTACTATTTACTGCCATTTTTATGCTCTTCTATATATGAGAGGCACAAAAAGAATGGTTCTATTTTAAACCAGTGAAAGTTTGAAAGCTTTTCTGACAGGTAGGGATTTTTTTTCATTTCATTTTTAAAAGGAATTAAAAATCTAGATCACACATCCAACAAGAAACAACAGTGAAAGTCAGTGCCAGGCTTGCTTATTCTCAGAAGTAAAGTTGGGCAGTTTCAGGACCTCGTCTTTTGAGCACAGATTGCATTCTAGCATATCAGATGCTGCAGTAATGGGATTTTGTAAATCTGAAACGCATTCATATTGTGTACCTAAAGAAATCTCTTGATGTTTCACTTAGTTTAATGCTCTTTTTCATCGTATGTACCCACCCATGCCCCCCTGCTTTCAACAGCTAATAACCAATACATCTGACGAAAATTAATTGTCTTGACAGCTTGCATAAAAACTATAAAGGTCCAAAGGAAAAATGCTGTGGCAGCATTTTCTTTCTCTGTAGGACAGTAGCTATGGAAACTATCTTTAGAGGCCAACTGGCCTTCATCCCAGTACAACACACACACACAAAAAAATCAAAACGCTACTTTCAGTGGGTTAGTCAGTGGCAGCAGTCTTAATTGTCAACCTTCACAACATTGCCGCACGTTAGCTAGAGCAAAATACTCACTGATTTTGTTGGAAGCAAAGCTGATATGACATTATAGTACTATTACAGACTTAGATAATACATAGCCCTATGAACTGTGCTCATATTGATACTTATTATGATAACCTGTTACAAACAACATATAAAACATGCAAAACTACACAGATACTGAAAACATCAATGTGCAAATTATCCACTTTCTTAATAGAAAATATTTTGGTAATTGTTATGACAGAAATAATTTAGTCTTATCCTCAGGTAAATACTTGCAGCTAAAGAGGAAATCTCTAATCTTATTAACTGTCACATTTCACTACCTGAAAGTCCTATCCTTTTGGAAAGGTTTTATCTCATATAGCTAGCCTGAACAAAAGCTGTGATTTCTAATACAGTCTGACAAAATCATCATATTTTATGAATGCTGAGAGATTATGAAGCGTTTTTCCCTCAAAAGGTAAGACACAAATGAGCAAATGCATGTGGCAACTTCCATCGCCAACCACAGAAGAGTTCCTCCAGAGCAGCAATCATAGGTCATTAATGAGGCTCTCAACCTTTTCAAGAAGTATGTCTTTCATCCAGAATGATATTCAAAAAGTACTGAAAGATTTCAGTCATTAAGAAACGTACCCATAAGAAAGGAAGCCAGAGTATATATATGTACCTGAAGTATACATACACTTCTGTCTTTGCAAATGTCGGTATTTCACTCAACTTTACGATTTTGCGATGCTGCAGTACTCTGATCCCTTTCTCCAAGTTTTCTGGAAAACTTCTTGTGCTCACACCAGCAATTCTTATTTAAATGGCTTATGGGGACTCCCCAGCCAGGACAGAATTCTACAGATCAGGTTTATGTTCAGTCACGAGCCAACTTCTCCCCAACGCCACATGACACTAGCTGGGCGCAGGTCTACTGAGGGCTACAGAAATGAAACATCTTGAAGAATCTGGCTTGAAGCATTGGTACTTTGAAGTGCACTACAAAAACCAAACAAGAGTGCATGATTCACAGACTAACATATCGAAAGAGGCACTGGGCTGGCTTTTAGCCAATTATCCAATCCAACTGTGTTGGGTTGATAGTTGGACTTCATGATCTTTGAGGTCTTTTCCAATCTTAATGACTCTATGATTCCACCCAGATAACCACTTAGTACCCGCAAATCAATTCTAGTTGCATTCAAAGAAGTCTACACGTATTGGCAGAAGACAACTAGAATGCAAGGCATATGCCTAAAATACAGGCTAGCTATGAAACTTCAAATTTAATTTAGCTCACAGATTACAATCGCTGTTATTCATGGCTGTCTAGATCTCCATCCTGGTGCTTCCACAGAGAAGTTATGTTTATCTCCTCCTTACCTCAAGAGGATCTACTTGCAAGAGCTTAGACACAAGCAGGCAGGCTGGATTCGCAGCAGGCCTGTGTTGACGTAGCTCCCACTTTGCCCACTGGAGATACTTCTCTAAACCAACTACTGCACTGGCTAATTCATTTGAAACTGAAGCCAAGCGTGGTATTTTCAGGCCATTAAACCAATAGGGATTATTATAAATATCAAGCAGGTCAAGATTACATTATCTGCTGCATTTTCTCTCGCTCACAACTATGATCAAATTATGACCCCTGCAGGTCCCTCATCACAGTGGTACAGCCAGTGAAGAAATTTTTCAGTGAAGAAATTTTTCCTATATCCAATCTAAACTTCCCCTAGTGTGACTTGAGGCCACTTCCTCTCATCACATTTTGCTTGGGAGAAGAGACCGGACTCACCTCTCTACAACCTCCTTTCAGGTAGCTGTAGAGGGTGACAAGGTCTCCCCTCAGCCTGCTTTTCTCCAGGCTAAACAACCCCAGTTCCCTCAGCCGCTCCTCATCAGACCTGTTCTCCAGACCCTTCACCAGCTTTGTTGCCCTTCTCTGGACACGCTCCAGCACCTCAATGTCCTTCTTGCAGTGAGGGGCCCAAAACTGCACACAGTATTAGAGGTGCAGCCTCACCAGTGCTGAGTACAGGGGCACGATCACACCCCTACTCCTGCTGGCCACACTACTTCTGATACAGGCCAGGATGCTGTTGGCCCTCTTGGCCACCTGGGCACACTGCTGGCTCTTGTTCAGTCGATGAACACCCCCAGGTCTTTTTGCGCCGGGCAACTTTCCAGCCACTCTTCCCCAAGCCTGTAGCATTGCATGGGGTTTTTGTGACCTAAGTGCAGGACCCAGCACAATTAATGTTCATTACTTCTTTTTAATAAATTAGCACTGTGTCAAGCAGCTTTCTCTGTAAAGCAGTGGGTGCAGTCTCTCAGAAATACGTATTTAGCTGCACTGCATATTAGACAGTCAAAGAAATAAATTAAGACCTTCAATGCAGTCTTAATCCAAATTATTTCACTGGTTGACTGCTCATCTCACCATATGGGAAAGGAGCTTTCACATCTCCTACCCAGACCTCACTGATGGGATATTTGTAATATCACTATAAAAACCAAAAAGAGCCAAGTTTTCTGAAGGCAGAGAGACACCCGCTACTGATCCAAATGGGAAAAGGGCACAGACACCCAGCTGTAAAGCTGTGATTTCATCCTGTCATGTAGAAGCTCTGCATCTGAAATACTGACGGGAGGAACTGGAGGGAAGAGGGCCATGCCACGCTTAGATCCCCTCAGTGCCATTAATAAATCCATGCTGACTGGAACTATGGGCCATTTTTAAGGTCTAACAATAGTTCTCGTTAATTTGGCTGTTACCTTTACATAGATTTATCAGTATAGGATTGCAGCAAAACACAGCAGAACTATTTATTGCATGCCTCACACTGAGGTTTGATCCAGCTACTACTAAACAAACCAGGTTCTGTTTCAACTAACTTGGATCTGACTCAAAAATATGTGGTCCATGCTGTCATCATAAGAAAGAGGAGATTAACAGAACTGAAAGGACAGACAATAGGGCTTATGTGCCAAAAGCCTGACTTCTTTTCGCATGTTAATCTCATAACAGACACCCATGACTGAAAACCTTGTCTTGCTTACCATCCTTAGGACTATGACAGCTACACCACTGCTGAGTAAAGTTATTAAGGAGATTAATCCACACTCTAATAATATTTATCTAAGTATTGCTATAAATATCTTTCTTAGAAAAGCCTTTACATGACAAGGGAGAGAGAAACTCACATATTAATACATCACACATTAATACCCCAACCTATCCAACCTTTACCCTAGCACAAACCCCAAAATAAGCCAACAAAATGCACAATAAATACCCAAGCATGTTTTCACTACCTTATGAAGCAGATCCATCAGGGACCACTGCCATCATTTGCTTTATGTTAAGTGCATACTACACCAATGAGTTACAGCATTAGCTTTTATCAAAAATATTTTTAACTAGCTATGAAAAATTTGATCCTTTCTTTCATGCAAGTATCTCCATCCCAGAAAACAAGTCCCAGAAAAATAAAAGATTTCTAACATCTGTTAATACCACACTTGCTCTCCTCCAGCTTTATAACTCGGTTTCCTCCCTCACCGAAATACATGCTTTTGCAGATCCCAATATCTTTCTCCACTCCTGCTTTCACACTTCATAACATCTGTATCACGAATCTCAAGATCTGTCAGCCTGTTCCACTGTGGGCTTTTTTATTCATGCAGTTCTGCCACTTTCCTAACACAGCTTTGCAAACTTAATAGAATATCCCTCTGCAGTTAAATATTTTCTGTCTTTGATTAATGCCTGCAAACTCACAGTTCTCTTACTGAACACAACTTCACCATTTTCTTCCAAGAGAAAGTACATCAAAATCCAACAAGGCCATTTTCTTCCTTCTCACCTGCCAAGACGGTGTTCATCTCCCAGTCCCTCCTCTCACCCGTTTACATCACCTGCCTTACTCTTCCTTAGGGTCTGCTGCCCCTGGTTCCTGTTCCTCACCATACAGGTCTATCACAGTAATTCCTGGCTTAAAAAAACCCAAGAGAGTCATCCTTGGTCCTACTTCATTCTCCGGGATTGCTGAACACAGTCTAGACTGACACTCATCCTTGCCCTTTGTCAAAATACCAGAACAAGTGTTCAACCTTTTGTGAGGCTCGACTCTTCAAGAACCAACTCGTAGCTCCTCATCAAGGAACCATGAAGCCCCACAAGTCCTAGCTCAAACCAGGAGCTCCTTTACATGGAGTCCGGAGCTGGAAACCTTGGGATGTTTTGTGACTTTCTGTTTTTCAGATATGGAGTCTGGACAAAGACAGTCCATGTTTACAAGCCAGGAGACATCAGCGTTTGTAAGCTCCTGTTAGCTACCAGTCAGATACGGACCTGTAAGACACAATGTCAGCCACGGATAGTCTTAGCAGTTTTGAAGTAAATCTTCAGATACCTGATCTTGTGAGAATGTCAGACTTTGAGAGCAGAAGCCTTGATTTCAAAAGAAATCTACTCCTGCTCTCTGACCAATGTCTCCTCACTTGTCCTTGTACTCTGTAGTCTACTCCTCTGATCATTTGCTGACCTTTGTTTCACACATACATTGTGAGGGTTTGGGCCCAGACATTCTTTCTGGTCATATTTTAACTCACCAGATGCATTTGCACTGGCGATTTGATGTGCTATGGGGCACTTTTTCGGTGAAAACTCATCTTGCATCAACATTTAAGGTCTTGAGCACACCATTCATGATCTTGCAGATTCCCTTCCGTAGCTGTGCACCAGGACAACAATGAGAGCACCCCAGATACAATGTAGATGCAAGGTCCCCAGCAGTTGACTCCTTGGTGCGTACCCAGGACCAGCAGCTGGTGCAATGTCTTGGGCCAACAGGGAGATAAAGTGGAGATGTGGTCCTGAACCCAGAAAGGATCACCACAAATAATCAAGTTCTTTTCTTTTTTGTGCCATGTCAGCTGGTAATACCGATGCGCCTATTGAGTCCTTGGCTAGGCCTCTACTACAGTGCCAATGCAAATGTAGGTACATTTGTTTTAACACAGTGAGCATTAAAAAACAAACAAACAAACAATAACACCATCCTACTGTAATTATTCTTTTACATTAGGCAACCCTGAAAACAATGACTGGATATTAATACTAATTTACTCATCTACAAGCTGTAGCAGTAGCAGCAAAACCAATGTTACATGGGAGACAGCCCTGCAGTAAAACATACAGCAAGTTGTTCCCGATTCATGAACTACAGATACTGATCTCGAGCTCAGATACCAGAGGCATTCCCAGCAGTCCCCTGTATTACCACACGTGCTGTTTCCATGAACATATATTTTTATGTGCTTGAAAGCTGGCATGTAGGATTCCCATTAACAGCAACAGGAATGATTATGACTCAATCTCATTTTCGGTAGCCAGCAGGAATCACTTTACTGCAGATGTCAAGGCGACCAAGACGTACCGCATGTTGAGTACGGCTCCACCGCTGGCTTTGGGCTTCTCCCAAACTCAACAGAAAGCTGTATTTATTGCACTGGGTTTGGCCTACGTTCTCCTCTCACCACATTTTACACAGCTATGCTCTTATTCAGGACACAGCTACCCTTCAGGTTGCAGTAAGTCACTGGGGTCATCATTTTACAAACTGCAAGCTGGCTTTTATACCTGAGACTAGGAACATAATGCTGGAACACAGACATACACAGCGGGCATGGAGAAGAGGCACACAGGCAATTAATTCAAAGAAGGTGAAAGGGAAAGAAACAGCAGAAAAGTTCTGTAAAGGTCAATGTCTATTGCCACAGAAATGATTGTACTTACGGCAATGAAACCCGAAATTATCATTCTAAAGGCTTAAAGCATATAGCTCATCTTCAGAGAAAAAATACCACTCAGAGTAAGGAAGTGGTATACTCACTCACAAGTAACTTTATTACCATCAAACACACAATGGGATAAGGATTTTAGCTTCCTGCAGCAGCTTAGACCAACAACACGGGCAAAATCTTGGCACAGAGAAGAACTGAAAAGTCCAAAGGATTCAAGTGGACATAATGAGAGAGCAGCTGCATTGTCTATTTAGAACAACACAGGCAACCACGAGCCAAGAGTCTATTTAAAGGGGTTTATACACAATGCAAGGAAAGTTATTAGAAGATGGAACAAAGATGTACATGGAAAGCAACTGGTAAATGTTTGGCTCAGATACTCAGAACCACACAGATTTCAGAGAAATCCTAAGAGAGACAGGGAAAAGAAGAATGTTTCTTTTTGTTCTTTCACAGCATAGAGCGCTGTTGAAATTTTTGTTTCTGTGATATATCAAACTATTTTTCCACATCTTAGTTTTTCCTTCCTGATCTTACTTGCATTCTGATTATTCTGAGGAATAATTTGTTTCAGATATGAACCGTCAGCGCACACACCACAGCAAAAGAGGTAGAAGTACTTGACTCTCCTTTATGAGCCGTTATTTTCTGCACTTTAAAGATTCTCTCCTGAAAAAAAAAAAAAACTTCTTGTTTTCATTTCAAGGGGTAAGTATAGAAGAAAAACAAATTCTCAAACAACTAGAGAACTCCAAGGTCTCTGACTTTTTGAAGAATTTTGCATATATGAGTCTTTCTGGCAGAACACCCACTCTTTCTTTTAATGTTTAAATAATTTGAATATATTTTTAAACAAACAAATGAAAAAAGAAAGTTTTTTTAAAACTTCATCCACATCAGCTTGGGACTGTATCCATCATCTAATATCCTAAAACTATCAATTCTTTGGCCATTCCTAGGAGATTCCATTATACAATGTAAATGAAATCTAAGTATCAACGAGTTAGAAATAACAGACAGAATGTTGCTGTAGTAATCCCTCCAGATCTTCTTCAGAATGGAAGCATAAATGTAAAACCTACCAGGCTTCTGGTTGATGTTTTCACATGAATATTATTAAAATTGCCTTATCATCACCTGATTTCTGAGCAGTGGCAATTCTGCGTTAGCGCTCAACAACCTCAACTTTACCACAGTGTAGTTTCAGATTGAAAAAGAGGTGTCAAACCTCCATGGAAACATAAACCTGAAGCAGAAACACAACTCACACATCTTAAATACCAGTTGAAAGCCAGTTCCATCACACTATGCGATTACATTTTAACTAAATAACCATCTAATAGCAGCTACCTACTGTAATTCTTGAGAATAGGAGCAAAGCTAAAGGGGTTTGGGTTGGTTTGGGTTTTTTTGTACAGCACCTCTTTGCAAGCTTTAATCCTGTGAACAACTACACACATGCTTAACTTCACACGCCGAGTAGCCTCTCTATTTCAATGCTGTAACTCTAAGGTTAAGCAGGTGTCTAACCGGTTGCAAAATCAGGGTCTTAAATCGAAAAGTAATCAGCGTAAGAAGTGGATTTATGCTCAACACCTGGCTGCTGCTGCTGCTGAGCTTATCTGTGCAGGGATTTATCCGGTGGAGGCAAGCAGTGGTGTGGCAGTAACGCTCTACAACAGTTGTAGCTAACCCTACATAGCAGAGAAGTGGAGGAGTTAACCATTAATAATTATTACAGAAAGGGAGGTTCTTTGCTTAAGAAAAAAGGTGACACCAAGTACCTACAAAGCATACATTTATACTTCAATCCAGCAAGAAAAACTTGTCAGTAAGCATGTGCTACATGCAATTAACAGCAAAGATGCAGAGGAGAAAAAGCTGAACTCGGAATAACTTTCCTAGGAAACTCTCTAAAAAAGCCAAAGTACAAAGAGACCAGACTGAAAAAACCAAACACTACGACATTGACTTTTTCTGAGCTAAGGGATATAATATTCCTGTCCACAATGTTCAGTGAAGGAGGAAACTACACAAGAAATGCCAAAACCATCCTTAAGTTTTGCTCTTTTTCATTTTTTCCAATCAGAGCATCAGAGCTCTGCACTGAACGTCCAGTTCATCCTTAACAATCAGCACACCACGGCGCTGGGGGGGATGCACCATATGGCTCACTTTAACCGCGTAAATTGTGCGCTGTGACATGAATGGAACTGCTCCATGTCCACAGTCAGTCACCAGTTTCAAGGATCTGGCGGAAGGGGGATTACACCGCATGCTGCAGGCACTCCAGGAACAAGCAGGGCTTCAGACAGGGCCAGCACAAAGTCAGGCTCAGGCTTCTGTTCCGCACATCTGAAATCCACTGGGTCAAAACGCTTTTTTTAGACTATTTTTAAAGCAACAGCAATCTAATAATGTACTTTTTCCCACAGCAAATTTCAAGTTTTAAAAGAAACATGTAAATCTACAGCAGCAGAGACCTGATGATGTTTTTATTCTTGCTGCTGGCAAGCCTCACCCAACACCAGTGGCATTAATCCCAGCGTTCACTAGGAAAAGGAACTAAGTCTTGGTAAATTCAAGTAAGGGTACTGGTCGCTTTATCCTGAAAGGGAATACTGCATTTCGTTTATATTGTTTGTTTCCTCTTTTAACAAGAAATGGAAAAACATCTATGGTATTCAAGGCCAAAAAAAAAAAAAAAAAAAAAAAAGGTCTTTTTGATACATTACCAAATGACCAAGACCAAAATTCACCGAAAAAAAATCCTCAGCATTCTGATTACTGTCTAGTTATTCCCCAACCACATTTAAAAATCTAGCCTGCCTATTCCAGCATTTCAGTGCGATTTTTATTGACCTACTAACCTGTAACTCTGGAAGCCTGGAGCTAAGAATGCAATAATGGCTAGCAAATACAAGTCTCCAAACAGAGTGTAATAACCTTAAGTAAACTACTGCCAAGCAAAAGTCCTGCAGATCAAACAGTTCCCACGAAGCCTTATGCTATTAACTAGCAAAAAAGTCCCATGATATCTCCATAGTCATGCACAATAACAGAGCACTGCGCTTCTGTTTACTTACATAGCTTATCTGCAATCCAGAAATGTATACAGTCAATCCCTCAGATGTAAATCACTTCTCTATTTAATGTTACTTCACTTGTTAAAAACTTTGCTAGCTTTCTTACGATAAACAAGGGGTTTATCTGGAGTATCAGTTTTTAAGGGATGTACAGTGGACACGTAAACCATTTCAATCAGGAGGTCAATTTTATATCATCACATGGAGAGAAAGAATTGCAAATGTATAAAATAAAGTTGGCAATGTGGTATTTACGTGGCTCTGCTTTTTCCTACAGGAAACTGCAAGGCCCACTCACGCTTATTCTGCCTTATTTCAGTCATCTCCTGGGTAAACCCACCTCAGAAGATGGGTTGTGGATCTAACACGCTGCTGAAGCCAACAGAATGGGCAACTACAAGCCTCATCGGACACCAGTGGTTCGCTCAGCACTCTGCGTTTACTTTACACCCTACTGCTTTGTGCACTTTAACACGAACTCATTTCAAAAAGATCTCTTTCCTGCCTAATGCACTTCTTCCATCAGCACGGTCTTCTTCCAGTGATTTGTGTAATGTGGTCGCGTCAACCTCTACACAAACGGGAATAAAAATTTTCAAAAAAAAAAAAAAAGAAACGAAGCTCGTTAGGATGCTCCTACCGGAGTCACAGCACAAGAAGAAAATCTGCTGCCCCGGAAGCAACAGGGCTCAAACGCGGACACGGGCGGTCTCCCTCCCTGCGCCAACGGAGGGCAGAAGGCGGCGAGGAGGCGCATCGCCCTGACCCCCGGCCGCGGAGGGGCAGGGCCCCGCGGCAGGGCCGGCCGCGCACAGACGCGGTGCGGGTCCCCGGGCCGGGCGGGGGCCGCGGGGGGGCCGGCCCGGGGATGGGCGCGCCCCGGGCGGCGCGGGTGCCCGGCCCGGGGAACCCGCTCTCCCCGGCCGCGGCGTTCCGGGGCTCCTCCGGCCCGCGGGCAGCCCCGTAGGCGCGGGGGACGGCCGGTCGGCGCCGCAGGGAGCCCAGCCTTCCGCAGGGCGCTGCGGCGGGCGCGGCCGCCCCGGTCTGCGTGGCCGGCGGGGCGGGGAGGAGGCCGGGCCGGCGGCGGGGAGCGGCGGCAGGTGCCTCCCCCCGCCCGCGGGCCGCGCCCGGCCCCGCGCAGCCCCGCGCCCCCGGGCGGGGGAGCGGCGGGCGCCGCCGGGGCCGGCGAGGGGGAGCCGGGGAAGGGGAGGAGACGGCGGTGGCGGCGGGGCGGGCAGGAGGCGGCGGAGGCGCGGCGGGCAGGTGAGGGAGGGGAGGCGCGGCGCGGCCGGCTCCTTACCTGCTCGGCGGTGGGGCATGCTGCGGCGGGCGGGGGCAGCGCGTCCCGGCGGGCCGGGGAGCCCGCCGCCGCCGCCCCCCGCCTCGGCAGAGCGGCTGCCGCCCCCCGGGCCGGCCGCCCCGCCGCCGCTCGCCTCTTCCGCTTTGTTCCGCCGCGGCGGCTTGTCCTCCCGCTCCCGCCGCAGCCGCGGGACGCGTAACATGTGCCTGGGGAGGGCGGGCGGGTGCCCGGGGTGGCACTTTCGGCGGGGCGGGGAGCGCGGCGGCCGGGCCCCTCCGCCCCCGGCCCCGCGGAGGAGCGGGGCTGTCAGATCCAGCCCATCTGCCGCGATCGCAATCGGTCGCAACTGAATGGCTCCGGCAAATCTGCGCCGGCAGCAGGGGCTCGCCGCGGCGGGGGGCGGGGGGGCGCCGGGCGGGGGCGGCCATTGTCTGCGGCGGCGGGGCCGGGGCCGCCGGGCTCCCCCGGGCCGGGGGCGGCGGGCAGGAGCTGCCCGAGGATGGGGTGTCCGGGCGGCCGCCCTTCGGCGTGGGTTTGGGCAGCTCTCCCCCGCCCCCGCCCGCGGGTCTGCCCGGCGCGAAGAAACCTCTCGTTCTGCATAGCCCCAAATGAGATGCTAATCTCAAGTGGGTACCGTTTCGGCTGTCTTCGAAAGTTGGGAGGGAAGGCTGCCGGCGCAGCGGAGCCGCCTAGCCCGGGTGCCGGGGTGACCCGGGGAGCGCGACGGGGCTGCGGCCGTGCCCGGAGGGGTCCCGGCCGGTCAGGCTGCGGGGGCCCGGCTGGGCGACAGGAGGGCAAAAGGCTTCAGGTGGACGGGCATTCGCAGGCACGCACGGCAGGCTTGTACAGCCTCACGTTGTACGGAAAAACAGTTCCTAAAAAAATCACTGAAAGCTTTGGCAGTCAAAAAAGGACAAGTAAAAAATCGTTCCTGCTTACAATAGATCACCCTGGTATGCGATCAGGTTATTTGTAGACGCAGCACGTTTAAGAGGACCTAAGTGTAGAGCAAGCAAGAGCTCAGGCAGGATTTTCTGGTTTAATTAGAGAAAGCGTGAGAAGTCTCAGAAACAAAGTGAGAAAACCTGAGATGATGCAAACGAGAGATAGCTGGGTATGCTGGAGTAAAGAGACTGCGGGAATCACAGGGTGCAAAGTAAAGCCTCATTATGCTGAGACAAGAATTAAAAGGGTAGAGCTGTGTCCGAGAATCAGAGACAAGGTGGAGTACTGGAGAAATAAAGCTTCAAAAATGAAGGTTGCAGGAGTTTTTCTGGATTTTGTGTTTTGGAGGTTTCTGGGCAGAGGAGCGATACACTCTCAAGAATGACTAAATCATGGGAATTAAATAAACCGCCAGAAATAATGCTCAGATTTTACTTAACAGATTGGCTGGAGCTGAAGCCAGTGCATTTTACAGAAGGAACCTCTTCCTGTGGCGGTGCAGAGAACAATCTTTGCACCCAAATAGATGGATAAATTGGTAGCCAGGTCTGTTAATGCAGATTTTCTTCCATGTTGGGAATTCCTTTTTCCAGTATAGAATGGGAACCTCCAAAATTACTTGAGTCTATCAAACTTAAAATGGCCTTTCCAGGACAGCAGCTTACACAGGCACCTTGGTCTCTCCTAATGAGACACAACAGTTCAATTTTCTGAGGGCTGATCTGGAGTCCTGGGCTAGTCTAAGTCTTTGGGTTTAATTTGGTGTAACTGGGTGAAGTATAAAGCCTACACTATGCTGCAAATCAGAGTAGATGATATAGTGATGTCCTTAAATTCTACAAAGCTCTGTGAAAGAAAGCTGCAAAGAAGCAGGAGAAGGGAACTAGGCAGAATGACAGCTAAAAGGTCGGAGTCTCCAAATTTGAATTTGGGAGAATTTGGGGTCTCCCAATAGATTCTTATTCTGCATTTGAGTAGGGTCTCATCATTTAAACCATGATCCTGTAGCAGTCACATAGTGCTGAAGTAATGTCTACTGACGTGTTTAAGTGCTTTGTTGTGCAGGGAAACTCTCCTATTTTCAATTACTGAGTATGTATGTAAATATTCATTTTCTGTTTAAATAGAAATAATAACATGCCAATAAAATGTAACCACAACGTAATGCATGTTGCTTGCACAGTCAACCTAAATCGCCTATCCAGATTTCTTTATAATTAGTGATTTAAACTTCAAAGGCTAAATGGTTTTTGAGATTTGGGTAACATACAAGTGGCTGCACTGGATCTGCCCAAAAGACCTGTGTAGCTCAGTATCATTTCTCTTCAGTGGCGAAACCCACATTTCCAGGGAAAGATATAACGCTTTTCCGCTCCCTAGCCACCTGGGAGCTCAGGGATGCCCTGAGCCAAGCTTGCCCTCTCTGCCTTTAATACATCTCACTAGATTTCTTCCACGACTTTATCCAGTCTCCAACTGAACCCATGAACACTTTTAAAACCTATGATACCCTGTTGCAGATGCTTTGAACCTTGCTTACACGAAAAATCTCTTCCTTTCGTTTGTTTTTTTTTGATAGGTCACAGCTTAGCTTCATCCAATACCCTTTATTTCTAGTGTTGAAAGAAGCAGCGGACAATTGCTCCTCTCCATGCTACTCATGTTTTTAGCTCTGTCATTCCCCTGCGAATTTACTGCTTTTTCACTCTCAAAAGTCTTAGTTGTTCCATAAATGAAAACCATCCCATGCTCCTGATTACCCTCTTCTTCCCTCCTCTGAACTTTTCCAGTTCTGTTGCACCTTTTCTGAAGTCGGGGACCAGAACTGCAACTGGTATTCAGGATGCAGTAAAATCACTGGCATAATTATGATCCCTTCCTAGGTGCGGTACTGCAGATCTTAGAGTGCTGTTCTGGTCTAGTCAACAAATCTTTCTATCAGTCCGTAAATTATTGCAGAGAAAGCTTTTATTTAATGACAACGTATGTCTTTCCACTAGTCTCCTGAATTCCTAGGAAATCATTGAATGATTTCACCAGATACACTAGATTAAGCAGGACTACACGGATGAAAAAAAATATTGCTAGTTCTTTAATTGTTTTCGGGCCTGAGCTTATATCCCCTGAAATAAAGAGCAGAGGAACTGGTCTCCTGTTCTGTAAGTAGAAGTGATACAGAATTAAAAAGAACCAGTATTTATCTACAATTTAAAGCTATAATTACAACTTGAAAGTATTATGCATATCGAGCTGTACTGTTCCTGACGGGTGAGATACTGTTCTTCTGTGTTTCTTTTAAGATTAATAGTATCTCAATTTCATACACAGCAATAAGTACATGTTCCAAATCATTAATTATTTCTTGTCCCTAGGGTTGCGTAATTCTATCTACAGTAGACATTTACAAGATAATACACTAATCTTCAAACAAAATTCATGACTTTGCTTACCATTGCTTTAGAGTGATACTAAAAATGCAATGCTCACTTCAGAACACTAAAATGAAGTAGATGATAGCGTTAGCTCGATACATTAATGGTAGCCATAGTTTTAAACATAGAAACCTAACAGCTGGCACGGACAAATGCAATAATTGCCTGGTATAGGAATTTTATTTTCTTTGAGATGTCAAGCTACTGTTGAAGGGACAGATGCTTCCTAAACTGACTTTTGATTCTCGACTGGCGTAATGTACACGTGGAGGTGATTTACCTCTGCTCACTGTTGCATTCACCAGCTTTTTCAAACAGGAGGTACTTGGGAAAGAACAGGTATGTTGGCAGGTTGGAAGTGACCAATTTGCCCAGTAATTAATAATGCCAGAATAGCCATGTAATCTTCAAGAGGGTCTGTGCTTCATGGAGAAACTTCATACTTAAAAATCTGGGGAGAAGAAACTTCCAGAAATGTAGTTATTAAGTTTAACTCACTTCTTGTCCTTTGTTTAATAGTGCTTTATTTACTTACATAGGACTGAAGCTATGTATAGGTGATGTAATCTAGATTTTCAGATATCTAAAGGTTTTATTCTATCTAAAGGTTACTAGCACTGAACACTAGCAGTGTTCTAAAACTCTACTAAACATGAGTAGGGTAGAAATCGCATGTACTGATGTAATTTACAGAAACAGCCTGACACAGGACATGGTTCAGTGAGACCTGAGGCAGCGCTGCCCTTTTGGGGACTTCAATTCAAATATGAGGATGATCGCCAGCGCATCTGGGAGAAGTGCCAGGCCAGGCTATTACACAAAAAGCTGCGCAATAGAAGCTGACGGGGACACTCACCAAGCGCCCTGCACTGGCAGAAAAAATCGCAGATCAGTCGCTCAAGGAGAGGTTCCAGAAAAAAACTAGTCCCCAATAGCTGTGTTGGTATTTCCCAGTACAGACTGGTAAGCAGGACTACAGGAAGACTCGCAGTCTGGCTGCTGCATTCTGCTGAGATCTGTTACCATCCGCTCCGCTGCTGATGGTTTTCTTCAGCCTAAAAAAGATTCTATGAAAGTTTTCTCTTGATCTCAATGGAAATTTAGAATTTAGAACCTTCATGGGAATTCTGAGTATCTTTTCAATTGTCTGAAGAAAGGGTCCAGTGCTGCCATTTGCACATTTCCACACTGCCGAACAGAAGTGAAAAGTAATCCTGACGTTACTGTTGCTGGGAGAAGGACAGCATTTGGCCATTTCCTCAAGCATTTATAACAGTGTTATTAGAGAAAAGGAGAAGAGGGGTTGAGACCGCATATAACTTTTGATCCATGTTTCTGGACCGATCTCTCCCAGGGCTCCACAGGAAGATAGGTACTTCCTTTGCATTTGATCTCTCTTCCCCAACCAGGAAGAGTAGAAGATCATAAAAATACAGGAAGCCTTGCAGGAACCATGCTGTACCTACTTGTTTCTCTCAAAAGGCCTTAAGAGGCTCTTGACTTGTGTGGTAGAGGACTAAGAGTCTGCTGAATGAAAAACAACGTTGAATTTATTACAGCGTTATCAGGAACTGAACTAGGAAGAATTTGAGAGGTAGCATCAAACTAGCATCAAACCTCCTCAAGTACTGGGCAGTTCAAGCATGTGCCAAAGCTGGCAGCACGTGGAAGCAGATAGGCTTATCCCTCTGCTGTCTTTAAAGGTGCTACATAAATTACAGCTAAATACTCTGCAAGAGCTGGTATCTCCTTACTGCTAAGCATTTGCTGGAGATTAACCTAGGTTTTCTATTTTTTGCTTATTTAAGTTACACTTTCTAGACTCTGCTTAGCTAATGAGGTGGTAATAAAACTAAGAGGTCTGTATTTTGCAAGCTTTTATTCATTTTTTAAAGTCTCAGGGGAATATCTACATAAGCAAGAGTTTGCAAATTCTGAGCTATGCTGATTTAAGTAGGAAAAAAATATGCTCAGGTCTTTAATATCTGATGAATGCTGCCTTATATTTGAAATCTTGTCCCTAGTGGAACCCATTACAATAATGTTTACACAGGTTTATGCTATAAATGCATGATATTTTCCCTACAGCAGAATATGTTGGAATTTACTCCTGATTAAAAAACGTAATGTGCAAATGGGCCAGAATATGGGTTGCTATAGACATAACGATGCCCTTTTATTAACAAATAAAGCAATGGAAAATTTAATTTGTCAACATGAAAAGGGCTTCATACAGCAGGCAGAACTGATAGGAAGCGCACGCTGGATCTCCTGCAATGTGTGTAAACAGGAAGCCAGCCAAATCCTACAGAATTAAAGGAAGCTTTCAGAAAGCTGTGAAGTACCTCCCCAAACTCTTCCAGCCTGATCAGTCAGAGCTACACAGGAGATCAGGTGAGCCTCCTGGATAAGGCTAGCTACAGATCTAAACTCCGCTTCTGCAAAAATACACTCCGGTACAGCTGGATCTTTAGCTGCCAAGTGCACACAAAGCCTGGACAGGGGTGCTGACTGTCACGGTGGAACGCAGGAAGATGACAGTGATGGATAAGCACACGCTTAACATTACGTAGCAGGAAGAGGTGATGTCACAGCAATATTTTGGTTGCATGGGTGTCCTGCTTTCAACTCAAGCAGTATTTGTCCAGTGATAGGCCTAGCCAGATGACACAGATCTCTACATCTATGTTTTTCTCTGTATTTAAAACCCGTTGCACCAGCACAGCAGCACCAATATACTTTAAAATAATCTGCCTCAAGAGGACCGGGTAGAGCCCTTCTCTCCGTCCCCCCTTGCCACTACCCATCCCCTGACAGAGGAGATCATTTACTGTGGAGTGACAAGGGCCAAGGACAGGAGTTGGAGAGGACACTTCCAGAGATAGGTCTCCTCTTCCACGCCTTAGCATGCTGTGAACCATGGGCACAAGAAAATGCTGTCCCGTCACAGAGCACAAGGTAAGATTGTCATCAAGCTTCCTTTAAGCCATAAAACCTTTTAAAGATTCGAGCAGTGATGTGGGAACTTCATCCCCCAGATTGGAGTGAACAGACTGACAACACACAGTGCTGTGACATGAGAAATAGAACCTTATTATTGTACACTGAACTGGAACACAGAAAAACTCTGGCTTAGACACGGATCTCTTGTATAAGCTCCATTACTTAGTATATTCACAACTTTATTTTTCTCTGTAAAAAGGGAATTATGTTATTTCGTGTTTCATCCTTGGGGCTGAGGAGATGAAAACCATTTCTCACGTTGTGTGGAACAACGAGGCCCTGTTCTCACTTGGGGTCTTAAAGTCTTGCTTTAATGTAACTTAGAAAAAATAAAAGTGGTTGAGCATTACAGAATGAAATAGAAATGCTAAACTTGATTATTTAACTTCTCTTTCACGAGTGAAACTGATTTACAGGGAAAGGTGCTAACCTGACTTGCATGACTTCATATACATTTTCTCACTGGCCTCTTCTACATCTGCCATCAGCACTGCCCTGTTTGTAGACTTTATTAGTGAAACAGATCAGCGACGTGCCATGCCTTAAATAACAAATTCATAAATTCTCCATTTCTTCTTCCTTAAACCCACTACCCCGTCTAAAGCCCTGACTCACAACCTGTGTCTGTGCACAACTCATTTCTATAATACATTTCGACATCCTGTTTTTGTAACAGCCCAAATTTGTGGCCTTGATGTAAATCCATGGGTTTTCCTCTGCCAAATAGGAAACAGAGGCTCCGCGTGAAGATACGGTTGTTCATTTTTAGGCAAGACTTCAGGACAATGTCACTGTTACTCATAGGAATTATTATTTTCCCTGTGAATAATTAAAAAAATAATTGAAATTATCTGAGGAGTGAAATATGATTCAACATGAATAAGAGTGGCTGTGCCTAGACATTAGTGGAAGGCTAAATTCAACACCAAATAATAAAGAGACTACAGACAGATAATAAAGAGACTACTACATTTGGAGATGTTTGGTTTTTCAAAAAAGATTAGGTAATCTCTGAGCACCAACAACAGATCATTGTATATTCATTTCTTGTAGACTGTTATGTTGATCTGTTATTTGGTTTCATATCTGAAAACTGGGGTACCGTTTCAGATGAGTAGGTGGTCTGACCTATGCCTCTATGGCCGGTCCTTTTGGGTCGGCCTGTGCCCCCCATGCAGCGATGCAGCAGTTGTGCAGCGCGTCTGCAGTGTGCCCGGTGCGGGCTACCTGAACCAAAATCTGCGCTTCAGAAGACACAGACAAAAAACCTGCCACTTACACTTAGGTTCAGAAAAAAAATCAGCTCAAAGCATATTTTTTTTCCTAACCCTAAATAGCCACTACAGTAATATGTATATCTGCATACACAAAAGAGTTCGTTCTTATAAAAAATCTAAAACAAACAGAGTACCATGGCAGGATTATACTTTTCATTTCCCAGCATACAAATGAGGATCTAATTTACTCTGGGCTGTTCATGCATTTTGCTTTTAACAAACATCCATATGTCAAATAGACCTTCCACATACTTCCCTGCTGGAGTTTTTTTTTCCTTTCAACTTGGTAGGGAACATTTGTGATCCTTATTCTACCAAATATATCTAAAGAATATATTTTGCTCAAGGCCTTCTATTTTTTAATTTAAGAGAAACAAATCAGTTCATGGCTCCGGCAGTCTCGCTATTATGACAAGCATACATCTGTGCAAAAATACCCCAATCCCTAATTAATTGCAGAATGTTATTAACATTTTTAGATTTAACATTGGTTAATTTATTTAATTTTATAAACATGACCATATGAAGTTACTTTTTAAAGAACACTTTTCCATCTTTTGCCTGCAGTTTTTAAATCTGGGTAGTTTATCATAGATACAGAGATATTTGCTTGTATCAAAATTATTTTGTATTCAGATGGTTCCAAATCCTTTACATAATGACTTCAATAACTGAAGCTTGCCACTTCACTCCTGATTCATGCAGCACTGAAGGGCAGTGTTAATGGGAGTTTTCTCCGATTAAAGGAAGCAGGCTGAGAGTCATATTCTTTAAAATTAATACTTGGTATGAATGTATAATGCTAAAATCAGCCCAGGTCATATTTCTCATACACCACAGCACACCAAGTTGAGCTTAATTTTAAGTCAGGTTAGTAAACACTCCACAAAAATCTGCCCTGTCAAGAGTTAAAATGACTCACTGCTGAAGGAGATTTTCTTATTGATCAGGTAAAGAGTTGCACATAAAATGACTATCAACTTTACTCAGTTGAGGACAATTATTTTATACGACTAATTAATAGAACTGATAAAATTTGAACAGTTGTAAACTTCTGTAACTTCTTTTGTTTAAAAGACAGTGATCAGTCTTGATTTGAACATTGAGATAAATTATACTCACTTAAGTATGCACTGCTTTTGCTGCAACTGCAACGTGTTCTAGTGGCTATCCAGTCTTTTCCCTTGGTTATAAGTTCAGTATTTATAGGGGACTTAAGGAGTCCATAAGGTTCATTTGTATTCTTTAACCTATTTTCTCTTACTTTTCTGTGATGCTGTTAAAAATATAATTTATAACGCAAACAGTAAAACACTTACTTCTGTTATTCACATTACTCTCACCCAGTTCAGTTACGAAAAAGTATCTTTAACAACCGTGGTGCGAGGTAGGCATTGTACCGGGAAGCCAAAGGAAGCGAGCCGTTTTCATTCACAGATAATACAAAGGCCGTGCTTTTTGTGGCCTGTAACTACATCTGCACTGCTCACTGAACCATCCAAATTTACACTCAGCTAAAGAAAAGCACATTTGGCCAAAAATCAGATACATTTTTAATTGGTATCCTAGTGCTATTCAAATACTAATGCTTGGTAGAGATGCATGTCTGAAGCAGTATTGTGAACTCTCTCATACAACTTGGTGACCTTTATATTTTTTACCTACATTTTTGTGTGAATTTTTTCACACATAAAGTCACGAATCAGAAGCCTCAGATTTAGAGAAGTATATCATGTTATAATGTTAGTTGGAAACACCTGTGGTGACTGGATGGCTCCTAATTGCCAAACTCAGTTCAGCTCTACCTCGGCCAGCCTCACCTCCAAACACTAAGGAAACTCAAAGGAATACATCAGTGTTTTCATGGATTTTACAAGTTTATCGTCTATATCCAGTGCCATATCCAACCGGGTTGTAGAGATGTGGCAAAAACCCCCTAAAAAACCACCACCCCACCCCCTCAGAAAAAAAAACCCAAAACTAAACAGCAAAAAACCCCTAAACCACTGAGAAGGAGATGAGAGGCAGGTGTTAGTAGCTAATAGCACAAAAGACTTTTTTTCCTGGCTTTATCCATTGCCAGGATGGTGTGACAAGACAGGAACATAAGAAGCAAAGAAGAAGGAAAGAAGAAGGAAACCTCAAGCTCTTACAAAGGAAACCAAACCCCACCAATCTCTTGTCTGCTGATCATGGGCTACAACAACAGTTTTGGAAGGTAACTCATTCCAAAGAGTTTGTTACTTACATTAGCATCATAGACCAGAGGCAGCTTTTGTTATCAGAAACTTCCAGAAAGGGTTAAAATGGCTGCTTTGACCTTAATTCCCCTTGGGCCAAGTTACTTAGCCCTTCACAAGAAAAAGATACTTGTGCAGAGCATGACCTTATTTAGCTGGGGTAGCGTTTGGGTTTTTTCACAGCCTTCATTACTGTAATATCATACATAGGGTTTTTCATTTGTTTGCCATGCAACTTATTCCCCTAAGATTAGTCCTTTTCTAGTCAAGCAGTTTAAAGCTAATCACAGTTGTTATTTTAATCTGTGCTCACCATTAAGAATTCTTGCAGAGCTATTTTGCTTGTTAGCAATTATGGTCTCCCCATGGAAGTTCATGATTACAGCAAAAGCAACCTGTTTAATGCTTGGCACCTCTTTAGTATACAAGCATTAAACCCAGGAGCGTAGAAGCATGCTAATGCTGGTGATGAAAGTATAGCAAATCTATTTAACAAATTCCGGTTTTAAAATACAGTACTGGAGAAATGCCATGCAGTCCTCGTGCACATTTGTGGTCTCCCCCCACTCTGTGGTTTTCATTACTGTAATAAGGTGCTGTTGATCCTTCATTCATTTATCATAGGATGGTCATGTCTGAAATGCAGCCTACCCTCATGCTTTCGCCAAGACAGACTGAAGGTTTGGTCCTGGTTCCTGTAGCACTAATAATAAAACTCCCTTGAAAGGTCTTAAAAATAGGGCCTGACCTTTGCATATTTAGGCAAGCATCCTATGCTGAAATGTGAGTTCTTTCTTCTGTTAAGGGAACTTGTCATTGCTGTCGCTGATCTATGTGTCAAGACTTTAATATTATGATCTACTGTCAAGGTCAATTAGCAAAGACCGCAGGAGCAAATTTCTGCTTCTCATGTTGATTGTCCATGTGATTCTGCCATAAAAATTGTACATAGTAATACACATTAGCTGAATTAGATAGAGCATTAAATGACTGTGAGAAACAACACTGCAGGGGGATCCCCCACCCCTGACCCAATTCTGTCCTATTTAAAGTTATTTTCAGATAGGATAGGGCAGAGAAATCTGAAATAATCCAGTGTTCAAGCTGATACACTGGGATGCACAATAGTGCATGAACTCCAGTGATAAATGTTGGTGATTTACATGGACAGGGGTCAAATTTGTCTCACATCGGATAAATATATTTTGTTTGAACTTGAGAAATGGGGGAACCACTGACAAGTCAAATATGCTATAATTTTCATCATTCTTCACGTGAAAATAATGATTGTAAAATGTTCAGTATAAGAAAAGTTACGTTAAAAAAGTCTTCATCACCAGATACTAGTGAGGGACCTTCACTTGTTCTTGTAAAGGATTTAAAGAACAAAACATCTGAAGCTAGGCTAGAGGTCTGTTTTAGTAGAAAGCTATAAAACGTGACCTAACCATCGGCAGTTCTCCTGGGACGGCAATTACAGCAATAAATGTTCCGCAGCAGATGCTAATGCTGTATATAAACAGTCGTCCTCTAAAATGAAAAGAAATTTTTGCCCCCACATGTCTTTTAGGGTCCCATTGTACATGTGGAAATGTAAAGGAAATGTAAAATTGATATGCGCACCATGACATTGGCTTTAGACTCCTCTGTCTTAGCCTGGCTGCTATAAATCTGTCCCGGCTGTAAGTAACGCTGAAGGAGCTAAATGGCCAGAATTTGTGTCTGTCTTTTTTTATTAGCTCGCCTAGAGTAAAGTGGAGGTTATCGGTCAATGTCAGGTTCAGCGCCCAGTGACCCACTGGGTTAAAATCATGGTAGTCACAAATCAAGAGCATAATGAAGTCTGAGAAGAGGGCTATGCTGATTTATTAGGACATCTGTCTGGCTATAGACAGCCTAGTACTGCCCCTGTGTAGTGCGAGCTATTAGCATAATCCTCACCCTGGAACATGTTAAGAGATTTTAAAAAGAGAAATAAAGTGTTCAAAGACTGGCAAAACCAGAAGGGTTTATCTTGTTGTACTCGTTGTAAGTCTTAACTTTTTATGCCAAGACCCTGTAAAAATAATATTAAAACTAAATGAATATTAAAATAAATTACTGTCTTCAGTTTTCCAAAACCACTGAATTTTCAGAACACATCTGAATGTCTGTTGATAATAAAACAGTGTCACTACCTCTGCTACTTTTCAAGGACTTTTTCATCTTTTAATTTTTTATTATTCATTTGTATTTAACCATGGTAGTGTCATCCACTTATAATGTTACCATCTTCATTCTTACAAAAATAATCTCCTGAATTCTGTAATCTTAAATATAAACTTCCATTTTTTTCTGTGAATTATTTTGACTATGTTTAAAAGAAAGCAGGAGTTAAACACAAACTTTCTGAGTTTTGCCTATAAATAAGATGAACATATCATAAATTCTGTATGCTGTAAGTGCTATAATACTACTTTATATCCTATAGGTCACAAAGTTTGTGAGATGCATAGCAACTAGTACTGTCATGTGCAAAGCTACTTTTTTTGGTACACGAGAGGCATTCAGCTGAAAAATCAGACAGATCATTATTTCTTCCTTGATCAGAACTAAGGTGAAATAGGTTTCAATCTATGAAAATTAAATTATTCCCTGAAGATGACTTTATATTTGACTATGTATTAATAAAAAATGTCACTGCTCATATGCCTTCAGAAAAAAAAAAAAAGTTAAATATTGCATTTAAAAAAAATACATGGCTGAGAATACTGAATGAGTTTCATCACTGCAATTATTCCATTTCCTCTGTATTAAATGTGAACTCGGATAGGAATTTATCTGGTAACTATAAAAATCTGAGATAGTGAGTAGTTAATAAATAGGTACTGAATACTTCAAAAATACAAAGTACAAGCAAATAGTGCAAAGTGCTGTCATGCAGATCTTTTAGACCAGCTGCGATACTAACAAATCTATACAAATGGAAAGTCTGAAAGAATTAATTTAAAAATGATCAAGAGATAATTAACTCATTAAGGCTTTTGAGGCTCCTGAAGATTAGGTAATTTCTTTGCTATCTTTTCCGTTTCATATCAAAGCAGCCCTGAGACAACAGCTAGAGAACAGTACTGCTGCAGTACAATAATCCAGAGATTTAGACATTTTTGCCATCACGTCACTGTTATGAGTGATGCTTGATAGATTTTGGAAAGATGCAAACAATGCACAACCTCTCCTCCTACCTAATGAAGGCCTCAACAGTAACACAGCAGCAAACCCACTGAAGTTTTGTATGTAATAAAATTGCTGTTGTAAAGAGGAAACTATGTCTGGAATGAAGTGAGCAGCATTTTGTGAGAGCCGACGACCTCCACCTGTGAGCAGATGACATTTACTAGACCAGACGAATGCATGGAGGTTTGCAAGGTCCTGTAGCCGTCCTACCAGGGGGACGCAGAGTTTGAGGAGATCTTCCGAAGTGCTCCTGCAGTTACCACATTTGCTGCACGGCAGAGTAGAAACGCCCACTAGCTGCACGCTTAGCATGTGGAAATCCCTGCTTTGCCAAAACCAGAGTTTAAGTCTGGGCAGCCTGCACTGAGCAACATGAATGCAGAAGAAATAGAAAATCTGGACTATCACAAGTACTGCAAAATTTTAAAACCGTGTTTATTTCGTTTCAAAACTCTTGAATTCTCATGCTGCTATGCTGGATTTTGGCTATAGTTTGTGTGCCATTCAGTGAAAACACTTATATTCAAGAATGTAAGACCATTTCTTAAATTCAATACAATTAAAAGAATCCGAAGTAGAGTTTGCATCCACTGCTTAGAAAATGGAACATGGGGAAACCTGTGCATGTGTGTAACTGCCCTGATCAGCAAAGGCAAGATTCAACTCGTGTGTGATGCTCTACTGACTTCACTTAGGCAAGACTTGCTAGTCTGCAAAGAATGAAAAAGTGGAGAAACTGAATACCTAATCATTTATTTGAACTCAAGAATGAAAACTATGGAGTGCAGTATTTTTTCTGAAATAGTAACATAAACATGTGTGTGCATAGTACTTGCCTCCATAAATTCCAGCGTTGTTCTTCCAGCTGAGTCACTAAATGCTCTATGTATTTGTTTGAGTCCATATATTCCTGAATGAAAAATGATTAAAAGGTTAGCTTTTCAACGTTCAAGGCATTTGTAAAATTTTGAGTAAAAGACAGTCAGAGTCAGTTTGTGGAGTCCACTTTCATTTTGCGCCCAAGGTTATCCCACGTACACAGAAATCACAATCACGTAAAAATCTAGATTCAAGCCAAATTTGGATTCATACCAAGGGAACAGGGCAGTAGCCTGATACACTTTTCAGAGATTATTTGAGGCAGACAAAAGGCAGTGGGGATATGCAAGCAGGACAAATAAATTAAAGTACATATAAATACATATCCATATTCTAAGAGCAAAATTATCTTCCCTGGGTCCAGACTGAAAAATAATTTCTCAGCACTGCAGCCACTGTTTCGGTGCACGTTTTGTTTACTTTAGGCATAAATCAAAGTGAACTGAATATTTGACTCAAATATTTATTTCATGCATGGTATGAAAAATATTATAGCATGTACCCTATTTGAAAATGAAACTATAACTCAGGTTCTATATCATTTTCCAGTTCAACTTTTGCAGATGCTATAACTTGCAATCTCAGCTATATGAAAGCTACTGTATTTGTGTCTAGACAGAATTTCTGATAAGTAATCATGATCAGATGAACAATTCGGATTTTTTTCTTATTGAAGCCTATTCTTTAAACTCGATGCAAAGAGACGATGTTTATTCTCAGCAGAGAAATACATCAGTAATAGAAATGTTCCACTTCATGTCAGTAATAGAAATATACCACTTCATTTCCAGGAGGAAGGCAACTTCAGTGTTATTTATATAAGATATTTCAGAATGAACCCACAGAATAACATGTGATATAATACGATATATTTGTATGACAGCGGTACCAACACAGCCACATTACTGTTATTCTGGAAGTCTATCAGTAATAATAGAACCCTCTTGAAATATCTAACCAAAGCAAAAACATGTTTCAAACCTCATACTTCAGGAAATAACAAGTACTGGAGTGCTATCTGGAAAAGAATCCATGTTCACTTTCTGGAGACAAAAGCTCCATTTTTATAGCTCCACTGGTTTAGCTTTGGTCTCATCTCAAAACCACTTTGCGAGGTTCTTGTTTGGATCAGGAGTTGTTTGTTTCTTTACTATTCTTACTTACTTTGTGTACAAATACGGGGTTTTGTTGCAAAGTAGTTATCTTCATGACCAGGAATATGAGATAGCTACCACAGGGACAGTACATCATCATATCTTCTCAAAGTGAAGATAAATGTTAGATGATTTTAATGATCATAATTTATATATACATGTACACTTTTATTTTTCAGGACTGGAATTGTTCTAAGTGATTCCTGTGTTTCTGCCCACAGTAATTATTTTCTTGTTCTGATTAAGAAAGAGTGGTTCCTCAAAGGCTATCATGACACAGAGAAACAGTCCCTGGCACAGATGGGAAGGAAGGGTAAGACGCTGCTCCTGAGGAGCCTGTGCAAATGCATCTCAGCCGTATCCTGTTCAAACTGCATTGCTTGAAAACCTTTGGGTATTGTGAAACTTTCCATTAAACTCTGTGGTTGCCCCAAGCTTAAACTTTAATCTAACTGCTGTAGATAGATGTATCTTGTAGATGTTACTTTCGGAAAACATTAAATAATGTAAATCTTGAGAAACACCATGAACTTCAGTGGCATTAATACAGCTTTTATACCAGTGCTGTTAAGATTAGACTGGCGTCAGCATCGGCTCTTACTCTCCCTGTTACTCAACTGAGTTGAATTTTACTTGTAGTACGCCACGTCAATTAAGCAGCAAGCTTCTTCTAAGCCACTACAAGTAAAGTCATTCTGTAATACACATATATTGCAGTTCAGAAAAAACGTACTGTACAAATGTATAATGATGATTAGTTGCAGTACCAAGTTTTTAAAACAAGCTGCCTTTTTTCACTCAATATTTTTTACTACAATGAACGTGGTATAAATTAGCATTAATACCTTTACATCTTTTTAATGTAATATTAAACAATATTCCTGATTTATTCATCAGTGCACTTTGCCCTACAGGCAAGGATAAGATCAGCAGTTTTATTCTGCATAAATTCTACCACGATAATAGAAAAAACTCATTCTGAAGCAATTTTCTCAAAAATACTGTCTAGAAATAAAGACAATAGGGAAAAAGAAAGCAATGTGTTTATCCTATATGACTGCTGCCTTAATGTTAAGTTTTTTCTGTGGCAAATCAGAAATATTATTCTATTTCTCTTTGAAGGCCTGAAACTCAGTAGCACATAATCTGTCAGCATGCAAAAATGATGTAAATAAATCAACCATGATTTGATAGAAACATAGTGATTAGAAGTACCTCCTTTCTTCTATGCTGCCACGGCACATTCATGTGCCAGCCGCGTCCAAAGCAAGCCATCTGCTTCAGACAAGGTCTCTGTTCCCAAGCCCAAGTTTCTGCTCTTTTCTTTTATCAGCTATCCCAATAAGCCAAATTCTGAAAACCCTGGATCAGAACCCAGTACTAGCACTTGGTCAATGTGAAGCAAATAGCATATAGTCATTTGAGATTTAGAGGAACTCTGTGATTTAGAATACCTTGGCACATTCAGTCAAAGCATAAAATGTGAGGAAAACCCCATAGTAAGCACACTTGTTTATGGCTGGGCTTGATCATCTTTAAGGTCTTTTCCAACCTAAATAATTCTATGATTCTACGTTCACAAAGACTACATATACAATTCAGTAAACTAATGACATTTCTCGGTATCCAGTAGATCACATCGAGAGGAGCAATACAAATATTTTGTAGCTCCTTGGAGCTCTGTCATACAGATGCTTGCACCGTGTAGGCTTTGAGTAGCACAGCTAGCTGTTGAGTCTGAAGAATTACATGGAGCGTCGTTTTCTGATGTGCATATAGTATTTCAGGAGTTTGCGTTCTTGGAAGGAGGATCCAAGTGACCCACACATACATAAGAAAAACATGTTTTCCTTACGAAAACAGAGACAAGATCCAATAACTGAGTAAAGATAATAATCATTAGGTAGACATGACTGGTACTTCTACTAGATACTAATAAGACAGATCAATCAAATAGGAGAGGAAGGCTGTGAAAGCACAGTGGCCCCAGGGTTTCCAAAGTGGCTTACCATTCTGCCTGTTCCCACTTCAAGGCTAAACACTGAGCACCTGCAAAGCAGGTGGGGGGAAGGTCGTGTAAGGCCAAGTCATTTTTTCCGAAATTATGCTGCATTTTTAATGGGAAGTTGGAGGCTCCAAATTAGTGTGTTTGTATAAAACTGGTGATATTATACAGCGATTGTGCCAGTGGTGGAATTGCCATCCATGCTGTCATTCACAATTGGACTAGACCTCAGCAGCTTGAGCTGCGCTGACTCTGCCTTGAGTCCCATTCCAACCTCCAGTGATTCCTCCCAACCTGCAGGATTACTGAGGAGTCCATGATTTAAAAAAAAAAAATAAGAATTTTAAATCCTTTTCAGAAGAATGGATGAAACCTGTCCCTTTTCTTCTCAATTAGTTAGCTGCCAGCCAGGAGGATTTCACTCCATCTGTCCTCCTGTGATGGCATATAACTGCACTGTTTTAAGGAAAAAAAAAACCTTCTGTAATGTGTTTAAATGCAGTAGAAAAATCTTTCTAACAGCTGCGTAGATTCTGGCAGCCGGGAGGAGTTGGTATGCAAATGTCACATACCAGCTCATCTAATTTAGAGAGCATTAGAGAATTGCTTTACCAAAATTGTCACTGTTTTGAGCTGAAGCACAAGCATGCAAATATAGCTACGTATGTTTTTTAACAGAACTAAATATCTAGCTTAATTGTTTTGTTATTTTTTTGTTTTGTTTTCTTTTCTTTGTTAGCTGGACGGCTGTCAGGAAAAAAAAAAAAAAGGAAGAGAAAGGAAATGAAGTGCCTCCACCGAGGCCCGGGATCCACTGCTCGGTATTTTGGTTGGTTATGTGGGTATTTGTTCTGGCATATCCATGCTGTTGTGCTGGGCAGGGTATCAAAAATTATACAGCACACAGAACATTTTCCCATCCATTGTTACAGAGCAAACCCTGAGGGCAACCTTAGGCTTATAACACAGGAGTCCCTTGCTGGAAGCTGGAGGTGATAAATTTAAGCTGAAGAAATAGCACATAGTCTCTGCCTCTCTTAAGGAACTTGCACAGCTTGGTATCAAAGAGAGTTTAATGAGCTTAGCGATATGTGAAAAGGATTAAGGATACAGTCGTTGATCCAGCAAATCAGTTGATTACGTACTTAATTCAATAGGGCTACTCATGTGCTAAAAGTTAAGCGTGTGCTTTGGCGCTTTTACTGGGCCGTGGGCACTGGGAGGTGGATGGTGTTGTGGTGGGACTGGGACATCCTGCACCAGGGATACCCCAGCTCTCCTAAACCCACACGCCTCAACCCGGCATGTGGGGACACAGCAGCAGCCCTGCCTGCCACTGCTTTCCCTGTCCCGGACAAGCTCCCAGCGCAGGACCTGGGTGCCGCAGCTGAGGTGCCCGAGTTGTGCAGAAAACAGGGGAACTGGAACAGAGAGTAGGCCAGCCCTCATCTTCCTGCAGACCGCCTTGGAAGCAGGGCTGGGAGGTAAAAGTCATGTTCAGCCCTGCAGAGCCCAAAGCGTCCCACTCTCCCCCTGGCACATCGAACTCCTGGTTCAGTTGGGATGGACACTGAGCAATCGGCCCCAACACAGTCCTCTGCAACACCACCCCTTGACTCCTCTAGAAGTTGTGTTTGAAACCAGTCAGGAAAGCATCAACATGGATTCAGGCTCTAGTGCTTCACAGAGGAGGATGTTTTGTCAGTGGGGAGTAGAGAAAAACACTGAATGATAACCTGATAAATGCCCAAACAAGTTCCTGCGAGTATCTGGAGCCGTCCAGCCCTGGAGACAGGGAACTACATAGAAAGCCCATGATCATCTGTTACAATGCAGAAAGTCGTATTTTCACAGGGAAAGGTTATTAGAAATCAAACAACAACAAAGCTGTCTGCAGCCAAACAGCAGACTGCTGCAATTAGAAAATTATGTTAGCAAAGCAGCGAGGGGGACATCTAAGCTGTTACACTAAGTGCGGAGACACAAGTCATCTTTGAAGGATCTTGGAAGAGTGCCCTAGGGTAAAGCTTTAGATCTAGGGAGAGTGCCTTCAGAGAATATTACAACTTTTGTAAAATATTTATTTTTGTTATCATGCTGCTGCATAAACCTTTGATAGAAAATAGGCTTTTTTCCAGCAGCCCAAGAGGACATATATATATATATATATATGCATATTCTTGTCTGGACTATTTTTTTCACATGTCTGAAAGCATTATAATTGAGAATTTGAGTGAGCTGTCTGTTCTACAACATTACCTAGCTGCACACTAAAAATAAATCAGGTATAAAAAAAAGATAAAACCTCTTTGAATTAGATATTTTTATCACTCCCTTCAATCCCACACCTGGCTAGACTGCTCACCTTTGGTGCTAAATAGCAATAAAAGCTAAACCGTGTGGCTCAAGAAAAGATCTTTTAAAACTGCTGTTATTGCCAATTTATTCTTTTCCTTCCTGATTTCAACATGTTATTTTAATTGTCAGTTTTATTAACAACTGGCATGAAAGTGTACATTTAGAGCCTCTGCAATGGAGCAGAAGGCTGGCAAAAGCCCTCATGCACATACTGTGGAATTACACCATTATGGTAAAACCAGTAATGATTATTTTAATAAATATGTTGAGCAAATTTCTTAATTGTTCAGAATCACTGAAGCCTCAGTGAACAGTTCCTATTACATCGCAGCTGCAATGATTAAAAAAGATTTACCAACTCATCTGAAGCTAGTTGTTTTTGTAAAAAAATCAGCTGGGTTTTCCTCCTCCTGCTGCTGCTTGGCTTCCGCTTTGCACCCTGTTAAATGGCACTATCCACAGATGACAGCAGAGTTTAATAAAGCCTGAAATAGCACAAACTCGTTAGCTAACGGACAGATTCTGCACCCTGTGCACTCTGAATACTGGGATGCAGAGATAGTTTGCAGAGGAATGCTACCCAGATTCGCAGCTGGCATATAGAGCTCTGCTGCATTTGAATTTTTGCCAGTTTGTCCCCAAAGAAGTAGAAGCTCTGGGATAATGACATGGGTACTCTGCTGCTCAGTGACACCCACACGGGGCCACGGAGAATGCTGCAGATTTACATTATCTTCCACCAGCTTATAAAACCTTCTGTTTTCCAGTAAGACATTTTCTACAAGGAAATCTCATGGCTCAGGCAGGCAGGTGCAGGGAAGATGTATGGACGAGTATTCTGCGAGGGCTCTTCCCTCGCTTAGTAGACCATGGCTGAAAGGTGAAGAACAGATTTGTCAAGAATCACCACCACCATTCAGACTTACAGGTGTTTGGCTGGTTTGGGTTGCTCACCCTTTAAGGGTTACAGTGCTTTTACATGTGAGTTATACAACCTACATAGGCCCTGACATGATAACTAAATCATAGCAGGTAGGAGGATAGCAATGACGCTGGACCTAAATTCTGGAAGAGGAAAAGCTAAAAAAAATTGACTTAATTGAGGTTAATTACATTAAAGCAGATTTGCAGGAAATGAACGAAGTATCTCAGTACTGGGAATGAAGGAAAGAATCCCAGAGCTTCCCCAGCTGCTACCTTCTGATGTTAAGGAGTGAAAATAAAAAGACAAAAATATATGTTTAGCTTTCGAAAGGGAAGCCTGATGACAGTTTCAGGCAGCAAAATAGCACAGCAGTTTTCAGCTGGACTGAGTCTCTGAATTCCACCTTTTTTGATACAAGTGAGTGCCGTAATCTTGTAAGAGGCTGCACAATTCATAGGAGTACAATATTGTATCTCCCTTCTAAGAACTTTTCCTTCTAAGGAATGCCTGCTGTCCTCTAGCAAGAACACATTGCTTCAGTTCAAAGGCACATGATTTCTCAGTGTCCTGATTCCTCACCAAAGCCAGATGACTAAGAAGAGGCCACAGCAATCCTTGCAATGTCACATAGAGCCTGCATGTCTGTAACCCAAGCCATTAGGATCAAGGTAAAAATAATGGACAAGCTCCAGCAGATGCCCTTGTTTTCCATAGCCCTAGAAAATCTCTGGCAGTGGTAAAACCACTGTACTGGATCTCATGTCAGTTTAATACTCCAGGCCCTAACTTTCAAAGCAGTTAATGGTTTCAGCAACAGCTGGGTTAAAGGACAAATGTCAATTTATGAAACAGTATGACAGCTGTCCTCTTTCATGGCAGTGAAACACAGCCCAAGATAAAGCAGGTGAGTGTTAGGATAAAGTCCTAAGATCAAACAGATAGATGAAAATTGTATTTTTCTGAAAATAGGCACTTGGACAGACAATTTCAAACTGGGATCCATTAAAAAATTTGTGCTTATTTGACAGACTGGAATATTTTTCAAAATAAGATAAGATATAAAGTAAGATAGCGAGGAGTAAAGTCAGAAATCAAGGAGACGGATTAAATACAAGAGGAAGAGATAAGTAAAACCAGAAAGAAGGACAGCAGGAGTGAGTAAGTACAGTGAACATGTCTAGAACTTGACAAATTTTTATGTACAAATACCTTTTACTCCAAAAAGAGAGCACAAGTCTGATGAGGAGCGGCTGAGGGAAATGGGGTTGTTTAGCCTGGAGAAGAGGAGGCTGAGGGGAGACCTTATCTCTCTCTGCAACTACTTGAAAGGAGGTTGTAGCGAGGTGGGGGTCGGTCACTTCTCCCAAGTAACAAGCGATAGGACAAGAGGAAATGGCCTCAAGTTGTGTCAGAGGAGGTTTAGATTGGACATTAGGAAAAATTTCTTTACCGAAAGGGTTGTCAAGCACTGGAACAGGCTGCCCAGGGAATTGGTTGAGTTCCCATCCCTGGAGGTATTGAAAAGACGTGTAGATGTGGCATTTTGGGGCGTGGTTTAGTGGGCATGGTGGTGTTGGGTTGACAGTTGGACTTGATGACCTTAGAGGTATTTTCTGACCTTAATGATTCTATGATTCTATGAAAATTTTGCATTCCTTGGGCTTAAAATTCTCTGTGCAAATAACAGACTATGGAAATTTTGTCATTTCTGCTAAATACTGAGCAAATTATTCTGTTTGGCTGTATAAGTAAAGAAACTGGATGGCAGGGGGATTGGAATTAGATGATCTTTAAGGTCTCTTTGAACCCAAACCTTTCTATGATTCTATGATTTTGTCCAACAGGCAAATCCATGCTAGTTTTAGCTGATTTTCTTTCCCTGAAAGAAGTATAAATCAGTAAAAGCAAATACAAAATATTACCTGGAATTTACTAGACTTAGCTTGAAACAGAAAAGGATGATATCATACCAGAAAAGTTCAAATTTATTAGACATCCTCTAAGACATCGTGCTTTTAACAACCGTTAACAGCTTCATTGAACAATACAAAGATACACACTGTTGCTGTAGGAACAAGAGCCAAGAGTGTATAGAAGCATGTCCTATGGCACCAACATGTGGATGCCCTTGATTTGTATTTGAGGTCAAATCAGGAGATCCTTTTGGTAATCAGTCTGCATAAAGGCCGAGTGCCCATGGACACCCATCCATCCTGAGTGTAGCTCCCTGTGAACGAAGTTCAAGCAGGCTGGTTAGGGCCTGATCCTGAGCGGCAGGCAGGGAGCAGGAACTGAAGCAGATGCAGGTGATGGTACAGATTATGGGCTGCTTCCTAGTCCCAGAGGAAGGAAAAGCACCAAGAACTCTTTGAGTTTATACACTACCAAAAAAATGAACAAGGCCATGGCAACAGCCAAGGATTTCAGAAGGAAATGGGAAAAACCTGCCTTTTTGCCAGGAAGAGGAACGGATATGGATGAGCAGGTTGCACCACAGCCCCCTGACTCCTAGGCAGGTTTGGGACTGCTCTCCCAGTTACCTCAGCGTATGGGAAGTTCTTGTCCTCAGCTAGTGTAAAACCTCTCTATATAGTGAAATGTGAAATCATAGAAGGGCTTAGGTTGGAAGAGACTCTAGAGACCATCTAATCCAATCTCCCTGCCATGGGCAGGGGCACCTCTCAACTAGACCAGGTTGCTCAAGGCCCCATCTAACCTGGCCTTGAACACCTCCAGGCAAGGGGCATCCACAGCCTCTCTGGGCAATCTATTCCAAGATCTCACCACCCTTGCACTGAAAAACTTCTTCCTAAAATCTAGTCTAAACCTACTGTCCTTCAGTTTAAAACCATTTCCTCTTGTCCTGTCACTGGACACTCTTGCAAAAAGTGCTCCCTCACCACCCTTCCTGTAGGTTCCCTTCAGGTATTGGAAGGCAGCTATAAGGTCCCCCCAGAGTCTTCTCCAGGCTGAACAATCCCAGTGCCCTCAGCCTATCCTCATAGCAGAGATGCTTCAGGCCCTGGATCATCTTTGTGGCCGTCCTCTGGACTCATTCCAAGAGGTCTATGTCCCTATTATGGTGGGGACAGCAGAACTGGATGCAGTATTCGAGGTGGCATACAAAGTGAAGCTTAGCATAGTGGTACATGTGATTGTTCCCAGTTCAAAGTTATTGATGACTATGTGTAAGTTAAGGAGGTGTCAGGGTGATAGAAATGTTTATATCCCAGCATTTCCACAGATGAAAAGGTGCCAGTGTTATTTTGGGCAGTAGGAATTTGCTATGTAGCTACAACAGACATTCAGAGTAAAACTAAAAAAAAAAAATTCAAGAAGATGTGCAGATTTTATGAGTTTGCTGCTACACAGTGTGTATATTTACATGAAATAATTAGCTGTAGTCTTGTTTATGTCAAATCAAATTTACATTAATAAACTTCACCCAGCAAAGCTACTGATGCTGTAAGAAAATGCCCAGAAATGTTAGCAGCCATAAAGATGCCAAGTAAACACTGGAGCATTTAATTAATCAATTTCTGACATTACCAGGTAATTACAATTTCTGAATCATTTCTTGGATGTTTTTTATGAATATGAATCAACCACAACACACAGTGCTGGTTGGAGGTATTTGACTTATGTAGACATATGGCACTTGCATGTGACTCACACTGACTAAAGAAGACAAGGAGTTACAGCAAGGATAGAAAAACATTCACGGGATCTATTGCAGACTTGGGGAAATCTAATTCTAAGGTTATTACAGGCGTTTGGGATTCACAGATAAAGACGCTTCATTCTCGGAATGTATCAGACTTGTTAACTCACTTGGAATAACCACTATCATCCATCCTGACAACAAATACCTCAGGACCTGAAGTTTTCTACCATTTTCTTTCACTGCTTCATTATCACTTGTCCTCACATTTATTCTGGCAACTTCTGATAGGGAACAAGGTAGACACAAACAAATCAAGCATATCTTCATAGGGTTTTATTTCTACCTAAAACCAAACTAACTAAAAAGGCGGTAGATGCTCATTAGTTCAATCATTCTCTTATTAATAGTCCATAGTAAAAAAAATATAAAATATAATATATATGCACATATATAAAACATATAAATATAAGGTAAAAATCCAACACCATGCTATAGGCATATCAAGCTGATGATGCCAAAATGCGTCCAAGCATCAGTGGGCAAAACAAGGTGAGAAAAAAGTTCTCAGGATTTCCAGCTTCCATCCTCTGCTTTAGATACAAGAGTAACCCGGGAGTAGCAAAACCCAAATTATCAACCCCTTAGGGTTTGTATGGATGGAAACCAGAGAAACTGGCGCTGGGAAGAGAGAAGGCGATGTGCGGTGCCAGAGGCTGAGACCCTCTTTCCAAACAGGTCTCGCTTGCTTTCTCCTGCCATCCCTTTTTTACCCACCTGCCACCATGCTCTGCTCTAGCCACAAACAAACAGAGGAGGGAACTTCTTATAGCACATTTTCAAAATTAATCTCTGTGTTGACAGCTCTGCTATCTATAGTCAAGAAAAATTTATCTGAGTGTTAAAAATGTAGCAATGCTCAGGAAATCTCAGAAGCTGCTCCCAGCACTCTGCCTCCTCCTGGTACGCTGAATTCAGCGCAACTGCTTTGATTTACATCCATTCACTTCATCTATATGATACACAAACATACACACACAGCACAATAATGGAACATGCAAATAAATATGCCCTGTTCGTTGGTTTACTTTTTCACTCTGTGTTTGTACAGAGAAAAAAGAAATTAATCAGAAGCTAACACACAAATATAGCTATGAATTGTCACAGTTTATTCTAAACAAAGCGGCAGCCGTGCTCACGGGGAGCCCTGTCAGCTCCTGTTCTACCTGAAGCACATTTACTGTCAGCTGTCATTACCACGGCTTGCAGCTGGTTCCACTTAGAGCACTGATTGATTGTAGGACACAACAGAGTCTGAAGCATGAATCAGTTGTAAACTGTTGCCCAAATCACACTCTTTCCTCAACCAAAATTCCCACTAATTTCCATGAGATATTCAAGAAAATAAAATTAAAAAAAAAAAAAAAAACAAACATAAATGCAACAGGATTGGCCCCGCTTGTAGTTATTTGTGCAAATGTAATAAAAAATCTAAAGCTTTTAATATATTTTCTTGTAGGTAACAGTGCAATTCAGTGCATGTGAGGAAGGTAACCTCCGCTGACAGTTTTGCAAAGCAGGTTTCCCATAAGGAGCTCTGATCCCAACTGCTGCAGGTCTCTGACAGCCACCGACTGTCGTCACCTAGAAGACGAGCTCCAGTCCCAGCTCAAGACAGGCAAGCGCACTGAGTAACCTGAGTTTCTGGGGTCGGGGGATTAATCATAAGAAGTTTGGCATTTCCCAAGTGGTGTATAGGCTAGACGGCATCATGTGATAGCGGTTGGAGATAAACTTTAAGTATATCAGGGATTTAGTGAAAGTAGATTTAGTGGAAGGAAAATGTTTCACTTTAATGGTAAGCTATAAGCAGAAAGTTCAGTAAGACCCAGAAAGGGAATAAGAACTAGAACATTTGTGTCAGCAAACAGCATATAAGCATGCATTTATGTTGTGTAGGCCTGTTAAATACTTAAGCCAAAGCAGCGCCGTTCGTTATATCCACTAATGCTCGGTAAATTCTGGGTGGAACAGAAAGCACAAAAGTACTGAAGGCACAACTTCTTGCTGGGCTGCAACTCCAACCCTGTCACCCCTACCAACGCTATGAACACTTACAGACACGCGTATCTGTCTGGGTCAGTAGTGGCAAGGAGATGCATGGGCAAGATTAGAGCGTACGTGGACTAAATGGGCTGCAAGATGACCCAACAGCGTTCCGCTCCGGTGCCGTTCCCTGCGGGCGTGGGTTTTCATATGAGCGCAACGCTGCAGCTCTTCAGCTGGCCTTAGTGACAGGCATGTTGCAAGCGGCCGTGCAGCAGCCTCCGTGCCATTTCGAAAGCCAGAGCGAGCTGTGCACCAGTCCGGGAAGGCGAGTATGAAGGGTTGCTTTGATGGAAAGACGAGAGCTAGAGCCATGCTCCCAAAGCGGCTGCAATGCACGGAGAGGGGATCCTGGGGGAGCCCTTTAGTGACCTGCAGTCAGAAGTGGGGCAGGGAGGTGCTGTTCTTGGGTCAATATGGGTGCAAATTGTTGTGTTTAATGTGTAGGAGTAACTGAGCGTAACGTAAAGGTTTTCATAAAGTAGAAATTGGTACTTTTCCCTCCTCACTTATGTTCCAAACAAAGCAAAGCACTCCCCCTTCAATTCCTGCATATAACAATTGAATTAATAATCATTATTAACTTGTGCTTTTGAAAGAGGTCTAACGCATTATTAAATTTTGTCTTCTCAACTCTTTTAACTCCAGCATGCCGTGTACAGTAGATGCTAAACAAATATAATGACACTACTCAATTTAAAGAGAATCTATTTCCTTTTCATAAAAATTGAAGTGAACCTTTAATTTCATTCAGCATTTTAGAATTCACAGGTACAATGCGGTGCCAGTGAAATCAAAGCTGTAATTTAGCTCCTGGTTAATGCTAATAATTTTTCTGCAGTTGAATATTTTTGCACTAAATTGCAGATCCATCTCGAACGTTATGTGCGTAGAGATATTAGTTACCATATTGCAAAACGTTCTGTTTATTCAAATAAGAGTGAAACAAACACAAACTGTAGCATGAAAGGCTTGAAAATACTTGTTTAAATGTTCATTGTCCGCTGCTACGCAGGATATATAGTGACAATTCAGATTACATGGTAGCTTTTTGCTTTATCCGCCATCTTGCCAGTTAGCATTCAAAAACATAACTTTAAAAATACCCTTAATTTTATGTGTGAAATAGCAAATGACATACTTAGCTGTCCATGTTTCTTTAACATGAGCCTTTCAATCCACAGGGAACTTAATGTGAATTAACAGTGAGAACATTAAGCATAAATCTTTATATTTCTGTGACCCTAATTTTTGTCACTAACTGCAGCTTACTGGAAAAGTTCTTTACAATATTTGACTGAACTACACTTTAAAGATCTTTATCATCATCAGTTGGAAAATCTATGGCAACAAGTGATGAGTCAAGTTAGTGCAGCTGATGCTCTACTGCCAACTTTGTGATGTTTAGAGACTGCGTCTCTCTCTTGGGAAACAGATATACACACCATTTCCAGCAGAAGCCTTGGTTCCCACTGGTCTGAGACACAGACAAAAAATTAAAACAAAATACATAACAATCCAGTACCTAAAAGCATTTTTTTTCACACGAAGGTGACATCCATTTCCCCTGTGTAAGGGTGTTATGGGTCAGCTTCAGCTGGAATTGTGCCAGCCTTGATGGAATTAACCAAGGGCATGTCAGTCCAAAATGAAGACAGACAAGAGATACACAAAGTAATCAGTTTTTCCTGTCCACTGTTAATGGGTGATTTTTAGAGTAATTGGACACAAAGATTTTTAAACACTGGTTTAAAAAAAAGTGTCATTTGGGGATACTAATTATTTTACATAAACACTCTGACCTCTTGCTGTCAGCTAGTATTTGTTAAGCATCTCATGTTTCTGAGTATTCAAAACTAGTGGCAATAATTTATGTACAACAGAAGGGTTGAAATACTGCATCTGAACTGTGTAGGTGCTCCATGCATGAATTACAGACAATTTATTGTATGATTCTCGCAAGGACTGATGATTTAGATTAATTTCCATAAGCCTTAAGAAGTTTGCATGCATACTCTGAATTGGAAATATTGAGCTTATATTAAATCACAGGAGAAAAAAAATATACCAACTTTAAGAAACTTTAAAAGTTAAAGAGAGGTTTCAGTCCAGAAAGAGCTAAAGAATAAGGTATGTATTTCCCTTCAAGTCTTGATTGTCCTGCATTTCATACATATCATGACAGAGCAGGTTGATTAGCCTTGCAGGCGCTGCCCTGTCTTGCTGCTTAGGCAGTGCAGAGCCCCTGGAGGCAGTGTATGTGGCTCTGGTGGGGCAGGACATGGGTGTCCAGCTCCCATGGGAAGTCTGCAGAAATGGGAGGAACTGCTCAGGTCTCACCTCTCCCATAAAGACAAGCCTACCACATAAGTATGGTTTCAAGGTGTTACAGACATCAAGGTAGTTATGGAACTGAACCATTTTACTCACTCAGCCGTACTTGTGTAATCTTGCATGGCTTTGCTGTGAAAAGTGCTGAGCATCTGTGAGTCTCATTGATACTGCAGAATTAAACTTATTCAGGGGAGGAAAAGCAATTTTCAAACTTCAGATACAGTCCTTAATCATTCATTTAAAAAGCATTTCCATAGCCATCAACTTGACAGTATTTAAATGAAAAGAGTCTGAAAATCTCTTGTTTTCCAACAGGAAATGTTTTCAGGGATTGGCATTTCACATGTATAGAGAAATTTACAGTAATCATATCCTGATGACAAGTCTAGGAGCGGATTTACATCTAACGGGAACAATCTAATTTATCTGCATACAGTCATACCCAGTGGCTATTGTGAACATTTCATTATCAAGGAAATTAAAGACAACACAAGAAAATTAATGTTTTAAGAGAAAATCGTATGGTCCATTTAACTCTTCTTTTGACTGTCCACATAATGTAATAAGATAATTTGCTTTTATTCCTATGCCTGAGTAACAGAAATAACACTTTTCATGAATCATCTACAAAAGCTTTAAGAACAAAAGCAAGCTAGTCAGTATAAAGCTTTCAAATTACTTCTGTATAAATGCATACCATGTGTACTTCGGCAAACCCCTCTCAAAGAAAAAGCCCTTACACTGAATTACAACCTTCCTCCTCTTCTCCTTTCCAACCGTTTCTGTTTGGATATCAAACATCCTCACTGCACAGCAGTACTATCCTCTGGTTGTATGGGACACAATGGAAATTTTGTCACGAGCTCCTGTGTCACAAACTCACTCTTTGGATGTGGAGACGGTGGCCCACTATGAAAGCACGGCGAACACTCCTACCAGGAAGATGCCTCAGCACTTTGTGGTCAGAGACTTGTAGGGAAGCGCTCAGAAGTTTTGCTGGTGAGCAGAGCTATTTCTCTCGTCTCACCTTCCTTTCTTCCAATCATCCTTCATAATTCTGAGTCTTGTAAAACAAAGTTTTTCGACCAAAAGTTTTTTGCGGTAGCAGGAAAGGAATAGGGCCTTAAAAGACAATGCCTCCTCCATGCATCTGGGATGTGGGCAAAACAGCCTCCCTGCACAAAGGGTCCTAAACCTGGCATCCCAACGAGTTCTCCTGCTGTGGTCTCTCCTGATGAGGATGCTTAGGGTAGGATTTCAGAATATTCCCAACCCTGCAGTGCTTACTTTAACAAGCGTATCTCAGAACTCAGTATGGCTGGGTCTGTCAGTCCAGCCACTCTTGCCTGTGTCACTCCAGTTATTGAAGGGAGAAGCACAAATCAGAAAGGAATCAAAACAGCACGGGGTTAAATGGGGCATTTAAACATCTAAAGGTGCAGATAGGCACCTAACGAGATTTTAATGAGAATGTGCTCACTCTGCTCCCTTGGAGATTTCTGAAAGGACTCTAGACTTTTTCTCTTTCCGAGAGGGGGAGGGCAACGAAGCCCAGCATATAAATTCCTTTCCTTTGATACTTGCATTCATACTTCGTCAGATAAAAAAAACAACTGTCCTCTGTACGTATTTGAAAGACACAATCATTTATGTGGATAACTGAATGCCCCCTTATATTACTTTGCGTTCACGCATCAGATGCCTGGGGCCAGAAGGACATGCTGAATATGAGAGTATCTGTCTAGCCACAAAGTAAATATGGTGCAAGGGAGGATTAAGACAAGGCAAATGAGTCTGCCATTTCAGACTGCAAAACTTTGCAGGCTCTCCTGCAATGCCAAAAGAGTGAAGAATTTCACAGAGGTGATTGAACTGATCTTCATGCTGGGGGAAACTGAGTCACTGAACAAGTCTCATTCTCTGAGTCAGTCTGGCAAGACCACAGCTGAAAGCAAGATGTCCTCAGTCCTTCCAGTCCTTTAGTCTGATTACATCCATCCCCCTAACCTCACACCAGAAACGTACCAAGTATGTATGTGCATTATACATATTCACATGCACATGTACAAAAAATAAGCTAATTAAAAAAGTGTTTACTTAGTTAAGATACAGTAACTTAACCTTATGGTCTTGAAAATTGGAGAGAACCCTTCCAAAACAGAGTTATGCAGTCAGCTCTAGCAATGTCTCAGGGACAAGTGATTTTTTTGCTGCTTTGACAGATTGTACTGCCTGTGCTAATATGTATCAGCTGATAGATCTCAACCATAATGAATTGGTTTATCTTTTAAATTTTGATGAAAAAGACCTTTAAATTATTTGTCTCCTAAAATGCTCCTGATTAGAACTTCTTCTTTCAAATCTAATACTATTATTAGTCAAGGCAGAGTTTTCTGCTTTCCACAGACAGTAACTATTCATTTAGTTATGATTAGTGCTGCATGGGGAAAACGTTTGTTTTAAAAAAGGCAGCATTCAACTCTTAACAGATATAGTACATCGTAAATGTATCTTGAAGTTGGAATAATGCAGAGATGTACTGTTCTCCTGGGAGATCTGGAGATTTCCTCCTTATCTAATTTTAATTTATAGCACTGACGTGCTATAACTGCTTTATCTGAAAATTGTTATGCACACTAAAGATGTAAGAGACATGCTAATATCCACCAAGAGGAAATGCTTGATAATGATTGCGAACTCCAGAAGTATTTACTGAGTTATAATCTATATGGGAACACTAATTAGTTCCACAATGATTATTTGTCTCCCCTCAAAGCTTTGGGAAACTTTGCAAAACAGGCTGCTTTCCAGTGGGTAGCACTGCAATTCCAGTGACACAGGAGTACAGTATTAGGCTAGATTTCACCATTTCTACACAAATTTACATTTTTTCATCAGCACGTATCAGCGTCCAGAGAGATAGTCAGACATGGATGGAGCCCAGCTATACTGCTGTACGAAGGCACCGTTCCTGCCTGGGCCACCCCAAGGTCGGAGGAAAACTCAGTCTAACTGAGTTTGCAAATAGGACTGAGTTTTGAATTGACCTCCAGGTTCAGGGTCTATGTGAACAACAACAGAGAAAGGGATGCAGTCCGATAGCATCAGACGTTCAGTAAGAAAGGTAAAATATTATCGCTATCAATTAAAGTATTAGAACAGCATGTGTCTGCATTGCTAAATGTGAAGAGCAGCATCAAAGCCCTTTCTGTGCTCGTCCTCTCTCTGGACCAGCCTGTGGAGCTGCTGTCTGTACTTACGCCCGGGGCGCACACATTCTCCCTGCTCAGTCGAGGTGTGCTACCCAGGGCAAAAACGGCAAGGAAAAGAAACAATAAGGACTTCGCACCATTCTCTAAACTTGGAAAATTTCAGTTAATTATTAAATAATATCATTTGGGGTCTTGCAGCTCATGGACAATAAACTTAGACCTGTCAATTAATGTTTTAATTTTGTGCACTTAGAGGCTCGCTCATGCCTGCAAACGGCTTTTCCAAGACATGACTGGTGACATTTCCCACTTCCTCGTCTATTTTTCTCCTGTTGCTCCTGTTATGATTAAAAGCAGCAGGATTATATTTTTCTCAGTGGGAAATGTGTCACCTGCTGTTGAAAGGAAAGCAATTATTGTGTCCTCGCTAAATCTTGGGCCTATTTGTGTAGAGCTTTAGAGCTTGAAAACATAAACATCCCTGTCTGTGCCAGTGTAAGTGGTTAGGCACTTTGGAACCCCAGCTGGGATCCCCCTGGATGTCACCTTCAGCGCCTGTTAAGCACAGGGAAAGATGCCAAAGCCGAGTGCCTTTCCCGTAACTGTGTCTAATCAATGGAAAGTAAAAGTGAATGATGTGCTCTTAGTTCCTGCACAGGACACCTCAAAACATTATGTTCTCCCTCTCCCTCCTTATTCCAGGAGTCAGATTATACTTTTCAGCTTTACTCAAACAAGATTTATGTCGGCCCTGCATTTGTGCAGTTGTTTTCACTCCTTTTGTGTGTTTTTATGTGACTGTAAATCTGTCTGACAAAGGGACAGGTATTTTATTTGCACACTGTCAGATGCTATTTCTCTGTGCAATCTCCTGTTATCAAACAGAAAAAGTCTTATAATCAAAATGGGAAATAAAGCAACTGAACACTTACATTTGCAGCTGGCCAAAAGCAATAAAAGCACCAAACTCACAGAATGTGTGTATTTATACATATCCACGTATACAGACACACGAAAGGATGTATGGGTGTAAGCTAAGAGATGGTAGCTTTTACTACACGAAGTTTGTTTCTCATCAGTCTATAGCTATTTAGATATTATTTTTCCCATAGAAGTGAAGAAAATGCCTATAAATACTTGAAAGGGAAAGAGCACAAGTATGACTAAATTTAAGAAAAAAAAAATCTTACACTAATTATGAAAGGAAGTCTCTAACACTACTGATCACTGTCCTAGGATCTAAGGAAGTGGATCTAGAGTCAATTCTAGGGAAAGGATCAGCAGCCTCAGTATCGGGTATCATTTCAGGTAATAAAAGAAAAGTGTTCTCAATTTTTACCACCCTATGACCCCAGCCAGTAATAATAACCGCCATGAAGATCTATTTTCCTTAACATAAATAAAACAGTTACTTAATATTTAAAACAGGGATCATCTACAAACACATTTAGGAGGTACCGTCTATGTAACTGGTATCTTGGAAGAAAATACACCTTTATACATCTTTTTTCTAACAAATCATGCAAATGCAAGCTGGAAAGCCATTTTTTCATGTGAAGCACGACGTGTAGTGACTGTACTTGGAGAACTGTCTATTTATTTTTAATTCTAGGCATTTATAAAGTATCTGTCTTATGTTAACCATGCTAGATGGACAACAAATGTCTAGGGTCTGTTTACTCAGATAATAATTATACCGATACTTTTGCCATCTTCTATATCTTAATAAAAATGGACATCTGAGATTTACTGAAATCCATTGGTCCTATCTCTAACAATGGCTAGGCCTAGCTGTTTCAGATGAGGTTATATGAGCCCCAGGAACAGAACAGAATAATTTAGGTTGAAAGGGACCTCTGAGCTGTCTGGTGGAAGCCCGCCACGCAAAGCAGGGTCAACTTCAAAGTGAGATCATGTTAAAGAAGGTCATATCCAGCCAAGTTTTGAATGTCCCCACAAGTCCACAGCCCCTCTGGGCAATCTGTTTCAATGTTTGATCACCCTGATAGTAAATTTTTTCTCCTAATATCAAACCTGAATTTCCCTTCAAGCAACTGTTGCCCATTGCTCGTTCTTTCACTGCGCACCTCCAAGGAAAGACTAGCTCCATCTTTCCCATTACTGTTCCCTTAGGTAGACAGCAAAGAAATCTCTCCTCAGCCTTCTTTTCATAGTCCTGAACAAACCAGCTCTCTCACCCTTCCCATCTGCTGTCCCAGGCCCATCTTGATGACAGCTCTGGACAAGCTCCAGCATGTCCAGAATGGACCAGTAAGGAACCACTGTGCAAGATGGACTCTTCTGTCTACCCATCAGCTAGGCAGCTCTGAAGCACACAGCTTCCTTTTTATTCTTCAAAATGCCTTTTTTATGCTAAGTAGCTATGGATATACTTAGAGACATATGAATGTCTAAATCCTAAATGTACATAGCTTCTGAAATCTGTGGTAAGTAATGTCACAGATGAATTATGTATTAAAATCTCTAGTGTTTACAATATATTTTCTATCACATTTCTGTAAATCTTGGATAGAGCCAGTTGACATCAAAACACATGCACACAAATTTTCAGTGAATACACATTAGGGAAATTTTACCCCTATGCAAGCTAGTGCTGAATAGAGAGATTTAGAGAATAGCATTCACAGAACAAATTAAACATCTTCTCCAGTTCAGGTAGAGTATGCAGGCTGCTCCTTCAATAGCAACTGAGAACTAGCCACCTGTTAACTTTGCTGTTGAAATGCTCTTAGCTGTGGAGATAAAAACACTATTTACTTGCTGATAGTGTTTGGCAGGATTCAGAAAGGAACCGAAGTGCTACAATCCTTCTCCAATTCTGAAGGCTGGAGGAGACATGTATTGTCCTACTACACAGTGTACAGCTACATAGTATGCTGCGACTTACCATTTAAATTTGAATATGTTACATTAAAATATGCAAGGTAAACTACATGAAGAACACTACATTGGAAATTTCCTCTGTTTTGTTTTACCATGAATGTACATTCAACATATGCTTTCCCAAAGACACCAACTCTTGCTGGCCAAGAATGAAATTAAGGTGAAGAAGGAACATTGTATAATAGAATAAATACAATATTGCCCCAGCTTTTCGCTTTCTGTACCACGAGACACTTTTCTAAAAAAATTCTTTTATCACAAAATTAAATATTGTGCTTTAATATAGTTTATTATTAGCAAAGACAGAAGAAAATTGCCATGCTGAAGAGCAACTTTCTGCTCACCTAACTTTGACGATCCTCATCTGTTTTACTATAGAATTTCTGACCAGAAGCCCAGAAACAGCTCAGTAAAAAACAGAGGGCTACACATCCCAGATCATGTTTTCCTTCACATGATCTGCTAGAAACAAGAGCTTTTAGCATTTGGACAAATTCAAACACTCTGGCATACGCATAGGTAACTGTTCAAAATTGCAGCCCATGAAATAAAATGGCATTTAACAGCTTGACCTATAATATCTTTTCTAAGCTGTGACTTTGAAAATAAATACAACATACAGTCTTTGCTGAGACATACCAAAAGATTCAGTGATAATATAAACACAACAAGGCTGGGTGCTTCCTTTCCAAATCATATTGTGTATGAATTGCCAAAATCTATAGCATATGGATGTATTTTATTTTAACTTCATTTCATTTCATTTCATTTCATTTCATTTCATTTCATTTCATTTCATTTCATTTCATTTCGCCTTCTGTTTCTCTATTCTTAAAACACTCTGGAAAAAAAACGACTTTTAATTAGAGATTCATTATTACACTCACTTTGATCAGGCAATCATAGCCATCTCAGTACGCCCTGCGAAAGTTCATGAGGTTCACTACGGCTCTTGAAACAGCACTTTGTATCCTCTGCTTTCTAACTTCATATGGCCTTCTAATGTTCAGTCACAATTAGTATCACAGTTATATCTACAACAGATCTCTCTACAGAAGAGAAATACTTTATTTCTCTTCTTTTCTCAGCTGCAGATAAAAATGGTACCAGACCACTAATCCTTTCTATATGGGCAGATGGCTGTTTGATGTATGTACTCATCTACAAACAAAATTCAGAAATTCATTTGGCTTTATCTCCATTCATTATTTATTATTGGTCTCTCTTCACTTAACATCAAACGTGCAAGTAAGAGGACTGCCATTCTTTATGTTAATTGTTCAGATGATTACTCATGAATAATAATACTTAGCATTTATATAGTTCTTTACATCTCTAAATTACTTTATAAATCTTGGTTCATCAAAAAGTCTTAGACTTCTTACCAGAACTTACCTTCTAGGAATAATGTCTAACTAAAATTTAAAAAAAAAAACAGTATCACAGTGTTGTTTGTTAAATATTTAGTGCCTTGAGGTACCAAAGCAACTGAGTGCATAAGCTTTGACACGGGTTTGCATTTCAGGCTCGTGTCATAAATTCTCTTCTGTATACATGGAAGCAAGCAGGCTACAAAGGGGATGAGAAATGACAGAAAGAGTAGGGAAGCATTATGCCACTGAAGATTAATTTATTGAAGGATTTTATACTACACCTACTGTTACCTGACTGCCCAGTACAGGTCAAATATCGGAACAAACTTCACCTGCACAGTGGTCCTACCCAAGGCTAACTTCACACATTTTGGAGGGTGAAGACTAGTCATGGATAAATTGCATCTCTGTAGCTCTCCATACTGCTTGCTAAGAACCTGCTGCTGGTGTTTGGCAGATTTTTGTTAACAGATTCAGGGTAATAATGTTCCAAATCAATGCCCCCCCTGCCCTCTCAACTTACAGAGCTTCTTGCACCAGTTTTCTTTGTATACAGCTGCTAAATTGCCCAACTTAACAGCCATAAGTAACGAGGCCAGGGACTCAAATGAGTACACCCACAAAGTTACAGATGACAACAGAATGTTATCGTAATAAGAAGGGAAAAAACATAAGAACACTGACATAACATAACTCAGTGGCCATCTAATCCAATGCAAGTGTTCCCTGCTGGGCGCAGGCGTGTGGCTGGCAGCCTGGGTGCCTGTTATGCCTCACACAGGGTGTCAAGAACTTTCCCTTTGCATTATTTCATAAAACCATAGAATAGAAACACAGGATGGTTTGGGGTGGAAGGGACCTTAAAGACCATCCAGTTCCACCCCCCTGCCATGGGCAGGGACACCTCCCACCAGACCAGGTTGCTCCAAGCCCCATCCAGCCTGGCCTTGAGCACTGCCAGGGAGGGGGCAGCCACAGCTTCTCTGGGCAACCTGTGTCAGTGCCTCACCTCCCTTGTAGTGAAGAACTTCTTCCTAATATCTAATCTAAATCTCCCCTCTTTCAGTTTGAAACCATTACCCCTGGTCCTATCACCACATTCTCTGATCAAGAGTCCCTCCCCACCTTTCCTGCAGGCCCCCTTTAAGCACTGGAAGGCCGCTATAAGGTCTCCCCAGAGCCTTCTCTTCTCCAGGCTCAACAACCCCAACTCCCTCAGCCTGTCCTCAAAGGGGAGGTGCTCCAGCCCCCTGAGCATCTTCGTGGCCTCCTCTGGACCTGCTTGAGCAGACCCATGTCTTTCTTGTGCTGCAGGCCCCAGAGCTGAATGCAGCACTGCAGGGGGGTCTCACGAGAGCGGAGTAGACGGGGAGAATCCCCTCCTTCGACCTGCTGGTCACACTTCTCTTGATGCAGCCCAGGATGCGGTTGGCTTTCTGGGCTGTGAGCGCACACTGCTGGGTCATGTCCAGTTTTTCACCCACCAGCACCCTCAAGTCCTTCTGCCCAGGGCTGCTCTCAATCCACTCATTGCCCAGCTTGTATCTGTGCTTGGGATTGCCCCGACCCAGGTGCAGGACCTTGCACTTGGCCTTGTTGAACTTCATGAGGTTTGCACAGTCCCATCTCTCCAGCCTGTCAAGGTCCCTCTGGATGGCCTCCCTTCCCTCCAGCATGTTGACTGCCCCACGCAGCTTGGTGTTGTCAGCAAACTTGCCAAGGGGCCACTCAGTCGCACTGTCCATGTCACCAACAAAGATGTTAAACAGCACCAGTCCCAATACCAGCCCTTGAGGAATGCCACTCATCATGATGATTTCAAGTAAATGGAAAAGTTTATATCACCTCAGTGTATTTTGTAGGAAGTTTTAAGCATGAAGTTTATCCAAGATGCTGCAAAACCAACTTTCTATCTAAAGCAACCTATTCTTCTCTAGGAAGAACAAAACAAATACGGGTTGTGTGTCTAAATGGAAGAGAGTTTACATATAGATTTGTATGAGAACAGATTTTACTGAAAAATACAGGACTATCCTGGCAGTGGTCACTATGTCACAGAGCAGTGCATGGAAATATGTTCATGAAAGAATCCTAGTCCTTTCTGTAAGGAATTAAACACACTTTCATGCCAAGAACAGATGCACAAACAGACACATAAAGGGGACAATGCCTTTTCCAGTTGCGGGCCCACCGCAATCACTAGGGCTGCCTTAGGTGTATGTTGCTGGATCTATGTTTTGTGACACATGTCAGGATCAGCTGTGCTCCTGCCAGCTCACATTAAATACTAGGTGACTCTGCAGCTATTCTCTACCTCTGCGCTGCATAAGAAAACTGACTATTAAAATTTGTCTTCCATGGGATAGCTCGCTTGAGCTATTACTTATTGTTCAAGCATTTGACAGGCTGAAAATTCAAGTGTAAAAAAGAAATCATTTCTTGATATTAGTTGTACAACCAATGTTTTAACAAACATAAAAACAACTGCAGGCTTCAAAATGTGCTATTTAAGTGAGGCAATTAAAAGCAATGGTCCAGTGTCAATGATAGCTTCTGGGGTTGAATGAAATAAATAAACCTATTAAAATAAGCGGATGCTTAACCTCAAATGATCAAATGATGTTGGGTATCGTTTACAATATTTCTGCTAGTTTGTAAATTACAGTGTCATTGCAGTATAATTTTTGTCATTAACTGTCCAGAAGTCAAGAAGACTCCAGTGATGTAAGGCAAAATGCAGCCACACACCTGCTGTGAGAGTAGTCAGCCCAGGCTGCAGCTACATGATTTTACACAACCTTTCAACCCAGTGAATCTGGTTAGAATTTGATTCTAATCCAGATCCCACAATGTCATCATACCGCAATTTTCACATCATGACAAGCACACGTATAGTATGTTATTAATAAGAGTTAAAAGCAAACTGGAGGAACAAATACCAAGACACTCCCTTACCTAACCTCCTCCCAGCTTGATAGGAAACCTGTTGGAAACTGCTACAGCAACCAGCCAGCCCCCCAACAAACAGCAATATGTCCTTGATTGTGAGATCATTTATATTCAAATAGGTTATACAAACCAATAGCTACTGTTTTTTTTTTACTTGGGCAACAAATTTGCCAGTCTATCTAACAGCTTTCAGAAATCCTTACATTATAATAAGTAATCTTGTTATTTTACAATGCAGTTGAGTATGTGCAAATACATGAATCTGAGTACACCCATAGAAGAATTTGTTCATACAAACTCATAATTTTACAGCCTGCCCCCCGCCCCCTCCCCCCCCAACAGTGCAGAAAAATAAGCGACCAACTGAATTTTGCATAAGCAGCGAGTGACACTGAAGTTTTCAGTCTGGGAATGACAACATGGAACATTTTAAACTAATCTGATTTTCTGTTTCCTCTATATATTATGAAAGTCAGGGCTCATAAAGGCATCTCCATAAAATACTCAAGCTTTGGGATTATGGAATGGTCACTTCCCTGAGATTAAAACCTCATTTCTTTCATGGCAATGACTGTATAAGAAGGAGGGAGTTAAGTGACCAGAGCAATTGGAGATGCCTGCAATTTTAGGGTCATTTTTAGTCCATGCAGGCAGATTCTTGTCCCATGTTGGCAGAAAACTGAAGAAACAAACACATAAGTCTGTGAAATCATTTGTAATATCAGGGCTCAATATGGTTTTCTAAGGGAATACTTGATTTCCTAAAACTTTAAGTCTTTCAGTTTTGGATATATGTCTAATCTTTGTTTTAAGCAGGTTTTATTGCTGCAGTGGTTAGAGTTCTAAGTCTTCTTGTGAGGTTGTGAAGCACATTAGCCAAAAGCAGAGTACTGTGAATGTTTTGTTTCATCCCGATGGCTGTTGTGTTAGGTTAAATATTAACATGCAATAAACCCCTAAGTTTAAAACAAATAATAACAATTTAATTGCCAAGAAATAATTCAAGTGTCTCATTTCTGTTTTGCTTTACGGAAAATTTGGTCATTGACTGCACTAACAGTAAAAGGATTGAAACAGTAAGAACAGTAGCAACAGTCATGCAATCCATCTGGACCATAAGCACTTCAAAAACTCTACTTTACCAAAAATGTTATGATTAAATAAAAGTGGTTTCCTTTTTTAAATAACCATGCATTTCATCCTTATTATAGTTAAAGTGAATGTATTAGATTCTTGACAACACAAGGATAGAAATGAATTAACTGCCCATTTTAGCCATCTTGACATGATTAGTTTGTAGCATAAATTGTGCAACTTATCAATTGCATTATGACTTGCAGGAGAGTCTTGTACATTACAAAAATGACAGATATTTAGGCTCCCGTGCATTTTTTAATTTTCATTTGAAAACTGGTCTCACGGGCTTTTGCTTAATAAAAAACAAATACATGTAAGTCATAAATAAGCCTGGGCTTGGGCCAGGGCTAGAAAAGGGATCCTGGACTCCAGAGGCAGTGAAGAAATGCCAACGACACTTGACATCCTGCAATTTTTGTGCATGACTTCATGGGGATGGGTGGGTGAGTTGGTGTAATTGCAAACAGTTGAACAAATTTCACTGGGAGCCCTGGGAGCTTCATAGGAGGTGATAAAGTGCCGGCATTCAGAAAGAAAGACTGAAGGCAGATCATTAAGATCTCAGGAGGAACTTTAAATTACTCAGGAGAACCCGATTACAAGTGAGCACACCCTTCAAAACTGACCTCTTCTGAAAGGCTTTTATTCTTGAGTTGTCCTCAGACTTCCAAGCGGAATAACTTGACAGCTTTCTATCTTCCTATATTCCCTAAATATTATATGCCAGATGATCTCTTCCCATTTCTTTGAACTAAAATGCAAAAAAGATCGTGATGAAGAGAGGACAGAGCCTGGGTCCTCTGTTTTCAGTAGTACAGATGTCCTGGTTTGGCTGGGATAGAATCATAGGCCAGCCATGCTAGGCAGGCTCAAACTAGCTGGGGCAGCTGCCCTGAGTTAGCTACAGGTGTAGCCCCATACCATAATGTCATGGGCATTATACAGGGGGAAGGTTTACTGAGGAGAGGGACCTTCTGTGAGGTTATTCTTGCTGGGGTTCCTCCTGCTCCTCCTCCTCTGCAGTACATGAAGATGACAGTGTATTTATTTGGTGGAGTATTTTCTGTTTGTACTGGTGGTGTTTTCACTAAAGCTGTTGTAACTTCACCTATGGGTCTTCTCTCTTTTTTTCACCATTCCCCTCCCTGGTTGGTGAGGGTTTATCAGATGATAGAGCAACTGTTACAGTTTATCCCTGGTACAGGCTAAATGTGGACAACTGACTACAGGCCGTTCAGAAGAACAGGTCAGTTTTAGTGTGGGAGTTGGGGAAATCCCAGAGTCCCTTAAACAGCCATTCAGTTCCTTGCAGGGCTTGTGATAATTAAAAGGTAGCACTGAACCCAGCTGAGTTTTATCTTTTATCTAAGCATGTCAAAAATATCTGTTCATTATAAGTCACCAATACATAGTGTGCTGCTCTCTCCTTCCACCAGAACAAGAACAGAGGAACATTAATGTGTGCACTAGGGCTGCAGCAGCTCGATCTGCCTGTGCTGTTGTCATCGAGGGAAGGGAACTGGGGCTGGCAAAGAGTAGATGGCTCATTCCTATAAGCTCAATGGTGTGGGGTAGGTTCCGACTTTAGGCGGAAGCAGTCAGCACTCCTGGGCACTGGTTCATGCAGCCCTTTCATTGAAGGCTCAAGATTTAAAGAAGCTCAAAAAAGCCTCAGGTTTCGGGAAATAAATATGACCTTTCATAAAATAAGGGGGGAAAATAGCAGGGACAAGTGTTTGCCTGAGGATTACCTCAATCCCTTGCTGTCAGTTCCAGAAGCAAAGTCCATTATTACACCTGTGCTGCTGCCTTGAACAAGTTTCTACAGTGTAAATGAAACGATTCTTATTATCTGCCCACGATGGTGATTGATAAGTTTGCACTTTACAGGAACAGCTCACTGCTCTCAATTGCCTCATCATTGATTTTCTCTAGGCCATGCCTCTCCTGTCATACTGCAGACAGAAAGCCTCCTTCCATGAGGTTAGTCCAGATGCAATGAATTTTACCGCTGCTGAAACTCACTTTATCTCAGTGGAAATTTGCAGAGATGGAGCTAACGGAAAATCCCGTTACCCTCTACCTGCCAGCTCTGCCATTTGCTTCCTGCAATCCACCCTGCTGTGTTCCCACCAAGGGCTTGATTTTTCATAAGGAAGGTAAAAACCCATCACAGAAGACAGAGCAGAGAGAGAATGAGACAGTATGAGTCCCTCCACTGACGGGAGATCGGCTGTATCGTAACTGCACACCTGCTCAGCGAGGAGCGCAGAGTGTGCATCGTCCTGCGTTTTAGGAGATAGGTGTATGGGTGTCAGTAGGAAATTAAGAGTGAGAGAACCTGAAGAGCTCACAGAAGAAATGTGATTACATTTTTAAAAGCTGCTAAAACTCAAAATCCTGAACCTTATATATATCTATAAAAAAAGTAAAACATTTCACTCCATGCCACTTAGGCTCAGAATTTCTTTCCCACCGATATGCCAAAATTAGAAACACATTTTCAGGGAAGGCTTAAGTCCCGAATAGATGCTTGGCCTTCAGAAAGGCAGCTCTGTCCCTACAGCCTTCTCATTTTCCTCTGAGCAGCCATCTGTTTGGCCAATTAGATTCTGACTATTAAAAATCCAATATCACAAGGAAAGTGGTATGATTCATATACAGTGGCTATACACTTTCTCCCTCACACAGAGCAAAACGCACACGCCAACACCAATCCATCTGCCTTACAACACAGATATACAGCCATCGGTTCCTCTGTCTATCAAGCTCCAACCGAACTCTGCTTCCCTCTGAGTTGAGGCATGGTGATAATAAGAGCATGACAAATTGATCTTCTGCTGTGGCGAGTCCTTTGACGCTGCTCTCAGAGCAGTTTGAATTTGTTGGGAACATGAGATTAAAAAAAATCTGAAGTTTAAAGATCAGATTGAATTTCTTGCTGCACCTGCAATAACTGAGTGGCTCCTGACTGGTAAATGTGTGCCCTTGTTTTCTTCATCTGCTTCCACAAAATATCTAAAATAGATTATAAAGATGATAAACTCACATAATTAGTTATGGTTAATCAACATATGAAAGGTTTGCATTGTGCTGTAATCAGTAATTACCAGTTATTTCAGATTCACTCTTGTGACTGTTACTTGTCTGACTTATCTACGTGTGGTAAGTCAATTTATCATAGGGTAACAGTGATGCCTCAGAAGAGGCTCAGACTCTATCCACTTTCTGGGCTTAAGCATTATCTGTTGTCCCTCTTGTGCCTAAGAAAATAAAATGAATATTTAAAAATAAAATTAAATGAAACATTTTTTCATAGGGCTCCATAGGCAACTTGCATTGGCATTAAAGGGAACTGAGTGCACAGGCTTGAGCCCATTCCACAGTAATTTAGTGGTTTAAGCAAATGCTTTGTTGACTAGGGGCTTTTGTGACTACATAGCATTATTTTCCTTTTTTCTTTCATATTTCAAAAAATCTTATGTCAAAATATGTACACATGTAAACTCGGGTAGCTACGACTGCCTCCCCGATGCTTTCTCAGAAACCCTCTGCTTATTTACCCATATATCACCCCCATTATGAAGCTGTGTACTCCTTGGCACAGCGGCATTGCCTCTTGGGGAGTGAATAGCCCACGTTTCGGAAGCTCCAGTAACAGCAGAACTGAACTGAAGGGGTTTTCTGTGAAATTCTCAAAGATCATGCACAGTGAGTGGCAGCAGACTGTACTGAACTTTGGGAGACCTCCTTGCAAAGGCACGTGGTTTGGGCCCTTGTTCTCACGTCTGCTAGAAACTAAAAGCAGAAGAGAGATGACGTGCTCAGCCTGCAAAGGGAGAGAGAGCTGTCTTCCAGTTCAGAGAGTGAGCGCAGTGGGTGAACTTCAGGTATTCTGACCCTTCCTCCTGGAATACGAATTAGTTTATGACTATAAACTATGGGCCCACAGTTATGGAATTAGGCCAGAGGGTTTAAATCAGATCTCAGTGCAAAACACTGCTCTCCAGAGCAAATGTAGTAACCGGAGTATGGGAAAAATTAAGCAGATTTGGATCGCATTTATGCCCATACAAATCTGGCTCTTTGTACTGATTTCCTCTGTACGTAACTTGCAATCACTACGAACCCTCCTTGCACCTTAAATTAATACGCTCAGGAAAGAGGACAGGAACATCCTGCACAGTACTCTAAGGGGATGGAATACTGCAGCAGACCAGAGCGTTCCCCTACACACTGTCCAGTTCCCACCTCTCCTCCTCCTCTTCAATCTATGGAACTTTCACAAAATACAGAAATAGTTGAAGTTTATAAAACTATGTGTCAAGACCCCCAAGACAAAGTAGCATGAAAATGTATTTGGAAAATGCTTCTCTTCTGGCAGTTCTGCTGAAAAACTTTTATCATAATTAGAACTACTGAGTAGCTTTATAACTGGTTTCCATATAAGGTAGTTGTAATATTTGAAAAATAGCAAAATTCCTGTATTCTTTTTGAGCTCTGACATAAAATAATGGGAAACAAAATACATGCATCATTTAAGCATGCTATGGAACAGAATGCAGCATCATCACAAAGCTAAATACAAAAAATACAGAGCTTTTTGTTCAGATAATTTTCAAAATTAAAAAAAAAAAAAAGGCAAGAAAGATTTCCTTGGGATAAAATGACAACATTTTGTCTATCCTCAGCTTTTCCAGCTCATTCTAAAGTATTTTAGTAATGTACATGAATGATTATGAAGGTTGTCTTAGATGGTTGCCTATTGCCCTGAAGAAAATGTTTATGACCTGAATAGATTAATTATGTTCTCCACTTAAATATCATTCCTTCAGGACTAGTTATTGTTAAGTGTGAATGTGCCACTTTATATGCAAATAAAATGGACTGAGAGTGGAATAAAAAGTTCGGCATATATCTACTGACAAATCATCTTATTATGTTTTATATTAGCAGACAGAACATCTTGTGGTATGAAATGTTAATAGAGTTCAACAGGATGCGGTACTTGCTTCCTTTTTCTAGAAAATCTGAGTCAAACTTTCAATTATTTTCTGCTAGTCACCCACCTTTGCTTCATTTGGAAAGGATTTTAACTGAATAGTAAGAAAAAGTGATACATCGAATGCAAGAAAAAGATCTAAAACTCATTAATACTTAATATTAGTAAACCTATTTAATAAAAGTGACATAAATTAAAAATAGAAGCCAATGTAATCTTGAATGCTCTATAAAAGAGGATTCAAAACAATTAATTCATATTAGTGCAAGTTCTTCAATAGAATCAAAATCCAGAGAATCCTGGGATAAACCTTGCTTGTAGTTAGAGCACAGCTCAACATTAGACAGCGAAGGCTATTCCACTTTAGATCTACACCCTCCAGTTATGCGTATGTTTAGATATTGATGAGAAGAAGGAATCGTAAGACATAGACTTTAAATTTTGTCCTTAGTCGTAGTTATAAGTCTGAGTATTGATCACCATCTGGCTACATGGCAACAGACAATTGGTGATAATTTTCAGGTATTTTTTAAAAAAGAAAGTTGCCTGCACCTGCTTTCATGATTCGTCAGTAGTCCAAGCAACATTTTATTACTACCTACCTATAATACTTGTTTAGCTTGTTAATAATTTTTATAGAAAAAGATGCTTTGGGGTTCGCCATGCTGTGACATTTGTTTCTGAGGTGCCAAAGTGACAGCCCACTGCCTGCATGAGCCATAAGGAAAGCGAAGATATTTACCAGCTCTTGGAAGATAAGAACTTTGGTTTTTAAATAAAGGAAAGATCCAGGAGACCTAAAGAGGAAAAGATGATGTCTCTAGAAGACTGGAAACTGTAAGGGCAGAGAAATGTCTTGGTTTAATTCTCACTTGGGAGTTTCACACAGGATTAAAAATTATTCAAAAAAAAAAAATTATTAATTGCTCAGGGACAAGAAAAACATGGATTAGGAATCATGATCAGTTCTCGGTTTAACTTTTCTCGTCTATGAACAAAACTGAGAGTCTTCAATAAGGCAAATTAGCACTGTGAATGTGTTAGTGGGGTGACATACTAAAACCACTAAATCCCTGTGGTCTGCTATTTGAGGAAGACAAATTTGGAATGAAGTTGCATTGTTGCATAAAATATTCCCATAACTTAAATTTGTTCTGGATTGAAATAAGTCTTTCCATTTAAATAAAGCACATAACATTAGTTGAATGGAAAGAAATGAATGAAATTTGAAGAACAGTTTAGCGTATCTTATTCTCACATATTTTTAGCCAAAATTTTAATTAATGTGATTATACCATATTTTACACGGCATCAGTCAAAATCAGCTGAAGTCAATGTCAAAGTACCTGGCTGAGTTCAGAAGAGGCAGGTTAGATGTAGAGCTCTGGATCAGGCCATGATAATTAAAAGAAAATCACCATCAGAATGATTTAATCATAGTATGTCTTGACACAGGATTATTGCCCTTGAAGCGTGAACTTAATTATTGAATCTGCTGCTGGGAATCCTCAAATACTATTGAAGCTGAAAATACTTAGGGCCTCTGAGACACCCCCACTTCTGAGATGGACCTGGTCCAACAATGGGATCATTGGGTTCATCAGCACAGGAATACATAAGCAGAATATATATTCTATGTGTTGCATTTACACTGCTGATGTGTTTGCTAATGATACAGAATGATTACATTCACAAGTGGGTTGGCTGTTAATCTAGGATGCTGTGCAAAATACTATGAGCATAGTAAGAAAGAAAATACACTGCGGTTTCCTCTGTTCTCTCATCCTCTCCCTAAACCCATGTGCAGTTTTGAAAACAAAAACTATGAAAAGGCCCTTCTTTCACTAGCAATCTGCTCATGTGGAAGGTATCGGCAATCTTTGAATTCCAAAGAACAGATAGATAAATAAATGAATAAACAGATAATATTTTTAAGCTCCTTTTAATCAATCTGTCCAAACAGACCGAAACAAAACTTGAAAAAAAAACCCAACCAAACCCTGCTGTATTTAGATCTTGCATGCCACGTGACAACTGAGAGATCATTTTTATAGCTGTAATAATCCTATGAAAGTGGGGTAAAACTGCTGCTGGCATTCCTCAAACTGTTGTGGCACTATCAGGAACCTCTATATTATGAGGAGATATTTGAGCCCATCATCTCTAGTTTCCAGATAATGTACTGACTTAATCGCCACTCTCCACAATACAAAGCAGGCAATCTTTCTGTCTTTTGTTCATTTTTTACATCTTAGAACAGTTGCGCTTCAGTCTTCTATACACCATCTACTCCCACATCTGTCTCACACTATACAGCTATTCTTCACAATTCCTGCCGTGCTTATTTTTGTTGCTACATTGAAATCTTGTGCATAATTATGTGAGGTTGCTATGGAGATTATGTGTGATTTGTCATGAGGAAAATCTATTGTGTTTGAGGTAATTCTGCACGCTAATGACCACCAAATCTTTTTTCTTCCCCGCCCCAGGGATTAGGAGAAACTACCTGCCTGGATGTTCACAGCTCTAAACCAAACTGATTCTATAAACAGAAAAGTTTGTGTTCTGCACAGAGGACAGGAATTTTAAGCAGGTGGATATGAACTGGTACATGGTGATGGTTTTGATGTCCATGTTTTTGAAGAATGCATCACAGGTAGTTTTTAAGTGTCTATAAAGTTAATTTTTTCACTTGGTGAAAACATTTTTAGTCAATGCTCATGATTTCCCATGAAGAAGATATGGTGCAGTATAAATTCAAACCAGGTACAATTGAATGGACAGAGCTTTGAAAACTATGTAAACAACAGTACTTTGACACATTAACTTCTCCGTCCCTAGCTCTGTATCCTTTTCAGAGCTGGGAAAGCTTACAGTGTGATTGATTACTGCACATCAGTCACAAGCAATTCACACCATCCAGCTTGGGCTGAACAATAGCTAGAGGCTTACACACAGCTTTCAACCAAGGTCATGGGTTAGTCCTTCCTCACCCCAGCTAGCAACTTCCCTCCCTCCTCAAGCTGGGACGAGCTCAGAAAGCATATATATTTGCATAGCAAGTGGACAGGAAAACACAGAAACACGCCAAACGTTTCCACCATGGAAGATCCAGCTAAAGAAATCACGGGGATTAGGTAGGAAAATCCCTCCCATTCCAGGCAGAGGAGGTAGAGCACAAAGACAGCAAGTTTCTGGGAGTGAAGAAATGTACTCATAGAAACAGGGCTTTCATGAGGAAAGTGCAATTCAGGAACTGTTTTAAAAAAACCTCTTCATGTCACAACTCTGAAGTATAATCTAAAGCCTCAGACAGTTACGAACTCTGCAGTTCAGGTCACCATCCTGCGGTTGCCGTTGAATTTGCAGGTGTGCTATCCTTTACTACCCTGGTGACGCTGGATGGAAGGGAAGGTGCAAAAAGTATAGATGCATAGAAATAACGGGATCTTTAAAAACTTCAAAACATTCATCATCTTCTGCCATTCTTTCATTCCTCATAAGTGACCCTCATCATTTTTACATCCTTCCTACAGATCACCTTGTAATTTTTACTTTTATGCAATTAGTGATGAATGTTTGCTGGCCTAAGCATTTCTCAAATCACTAGTAACAGAAAAAAACATTAAGATGCAGCTTGTAACTGAAGGACAAACACACCCTGAGGTGTGTGTATCTTTATGCAGAGCAACTGCTGCCTTCCCCACATAATCTTATATTAACCTACTGCTCAGGACTGCTGACCGTGAGCATAGGAATACATCTGAAATTGAGAGACTCTTTAATTAAAACCTGAGTTTTGATAAAAAATATAACTACCACAGCCAAGTCTTTGAAAAAATAAAAAATCCATATGTCACCCTTTCACTCCGTGGTTTAGACTTCAGAAGCAACAGGACTTTGATTCTTTTATCTTCCATCCCCTACATTGCATGCTTACCATATAGCCTGATGTTTGCAATACTTTGATTGCTGCCCTACCATGCTCTGAAGGGGTAATCTGCTTCAAAAGCTGCATAAATTGATTGGCTTGACTTTGGTGACATTAAAAAAAAAAGTAGAGTTTGCTCTGGTAGTTCATAATGTTGCCAGAACCCTTGAAGGAATTTACAACCTCATTATGCACAAATGGGAATACATTATTCTATATATTGCTAGTATTACAATAGTGTTGGATAATAGAGCTTTTAGTATTTAAAAAGCTCTTCTACAGCACCTTTTGAAGATAGTTGATAAAATACAGTCAGGTAAAGCCAATTATCAACTTTAACAAAGCTGTTATACTACTTTGTGCATTTTTAAGCATATTTTTTGTGGTTAGAATTAACACAGAAGTCTGAAAGAGTTCTTTTAAAATAAGAATAAATGAGAGAAAAGGGAGGAATGGTGGTTAAACACTCAACTGTGTGCCTGCCTTATACAGCTCAGGCATACAGGTTTTGAAATGCTGCATACAAGAAAACTGTGCAATTCATTGTGTCCCAGATATACGCCAAAGATGTTCTCCAAAAGAAAGGGTGAGTAGAGGTGATCTGGAAAGGCTTTTAATCTGTGTGATAAATTGCCAAATGGCATTACATTTAATGAGTCCCATCAATGCAGTGCTGGAATAGCAGAAATAAATTAATAAACATATAAAGCCCTATCAAAAAACTAGTATAAACAATTACATGAATTAATAATAAGAATCCTATTAATGCCTGCATAATTTAGAGAAGTTAATGAAGCCAATTTGAAGTTTTGGTAATGTATATTTGGTGCTTTGAAGTCTAATTTTCTAAATAGGTCTTAATGCGCCTTTTCCCTGTTTATTTCCCCCACCCCCAATTTAAGGAATGAGCTCTTCTGGAAAAAAGCATGAAATTTAATGGAAAATTGTGTTTTCTGCAGGATTTTAGAACTCTATTGTGAATCTCTCTTTCCTGTAGAATACCCAGTGGCTTAAATAAACAAACCTATGAGAAGCACAGAGCCATCATTTACTTCTGTAACAACTGAGTAAAATGTCCACACAACGCTTGGAAGCCTGGTGAAGAATCTATTGTTTCCAGTATTCAGATCCTATTACTGTCATTTTATTGAAATAAAAAACCCTTGAGGAAAAGCTTCATATTTGGCCAAATGTTAAAGAAATACTGAAAGGGGAACCATCACATATATACATATTTTCAAGAGAAGATTTTTACACCTTAGCACCTTCATACAGGAAAACAGACCCATCTTGACCTGCAATGAAGAAATGAGTTAAAATTTTCCTACACTTCTTACTAAGCAGCAGATACTATTTGTGCATTTCCAAGAAATAATTCTTGGTCACTTGATGGTTAAAAAATTAAGAGTAAGTTGTGAGCAGAAAATCAGTCATGAACAAGAGGCATCTACACATCATCAGAAATAATGAAACACAAGTCTTGGGTAGTTCTACAGCAGAGAAATGAGAAAAATATGTTTGGCATCAACATCTGTTTTCAGAAAATATTTGTTGTAATTTTCAGGTGCTGGCTGTGGCAAATCCACTTTTGGCCCAGCTCCAGAAATGACTTTTGTAGTCAGCAATTGTGAATTGTTAATGTACTGATCGGTGTCTGGGATGAAATCTTGATCCCTGCATTGGCCTCAGCCAGGTCATGATGTTGTACCTTATTCTCACCTCCCACAAATAGGGTTTATTTGGCTGATCACAAGTCTCCCTATAAAATTCCTTTACTGAAGTAGTTTCCAGATTACAGTGAATGGGACAGTCTCACCATCTGCTTTAGCTATCTAAGCTGAGATCCAGGCTCCTAAGTTTGCTCGACGTCTAGTGAGGACAAAAAGGCAGATACCACCAGGCTAAACCAGAAATCTGCAGGTGGGTAATGTGCAGTTAAGTAACGTGAGGGCCTTGCAGGGTACCGTTTGCTCTGTGGCTCTGTGAGGTGTTTACCCACTGTCTATAAAGAATTCTTTAAAACTGGTTGTTTACAGCTGACACCCAGGCTGTCAGGAATGAGAGGTTTGACTTCAGCTCCAGTAGCAAGCGAGCTTTTTATTAAGGTTCTGCACTGAGGCAGTGTTGAGTCAGCCTGGGAAATGTTCCTGCACATCACCTTTAATCATCCTGGTATTTCTAGTATATTTATAACCTCAGTTTTTCACCTCATCTCTGAATAGGAGGATTCTGTTTTTTTTGGGTCATCCTCTCGGCACATCTCACCAGGCAGCACATTGCCGGAGGTCACTTTTGTTTTTCCAAATTAATTTGGGGCACTTTTACCTGAGAAAATTCTTGCATATGGCACAAGAATTTTTTATTTACCTTTTCTTAAGTCAACTATGGTCTGAAAAAAAAGAAGATTTAATTTGAACTGCCAAAGATTTACAATAGCTACACTGGAAGAGTGCCTGAGATAAATGAAGAGGGCAACATGTTATCCTGTAAGGCACTGGGCTTCGTGATATGACACTGCAGAAATAAAATGGCATTTAAAATATCCTGGTCATGTCTGTTTTAAGTTGCAGTGCAACTGACAGTGATGTTACCAGCTGACATAGATCACAGACCTACACTTTAACAAGGAAAGAATTCACAGATATGTATTCTCTTAAAAGCACAGAGCAGCAATATTGTTTGCTGCTCGTTTCCCCTCCTCAAGTGGAATACTCAGTTATGCTTTGAAATTCTTATATTCCATTTGGTAAGCATATTAGATACCTTCCATTTTTCTGTGCAGCAAATGGTAATTATTTATCTGTTACGAGAATGTATTTAAGAAAATATAAGCTATGAGAAATTGCTGACGAGCATCCCATCTATGGCGAGGGCAGTATACTTACATCTACATTTACACTTCAAGCTAAATTAACGTGCCCAATACATTGAATGCAACAATGCTCAAACTCACCTAAAAAGCTTCAGTCCAATCACACATGAGAGAGTAAACATTTTAGGTTTAAGTGATTTTCATCAAAGACAGTAAATACTACAGAGAATCATCTAAGAAATATTTCAGTAAAACTTGTTTTTAAATGAGGTATTTCAACTTTCTGTCCTGCAAGGCCAATGGAGAGAAAGCCTGACTGTGAAAGCTGGTGTAAGAGAGTAGTGAGCAGCCTTAAGAAGTTGACTCTGCAGCTGGATACTGATCAACCCTTTGTATTTCTGGCTGGAGTCAGAAAATTAAAGTCTGTCTATCTTCCAGTGTCCAGCGTTTCCAATTAGCTACGTTTGTGCAGGTGTTCAACCAGCCGACAAGTGTTTATGCTGCACTTATGCCTCTATACTTATCTCAGTCTGAGCCAGGGTACAGCACTCTAGTATTGCTTCAAGTCTCTAAAAAACCTACTCCTGATCACCTCTACTCAACGCTCGTTCCCTAAAAACCGAATATACCTTTTCAAAGAGTCCCAACACTATTTACACTGTTCAACTGCAAACCAGATACTAGAGCTCTACATATCCTCTAAGGTACAAAATTTAATTCAAAAGGATTCAGACTTATCCCAGCTCTCCTCCTTCATTTCAGCAATATTTTTCTCACTCAGTTGCTTGCGAAAGCATAAGCTCATTACGTGCTGTCCAACAGTCATCAGAAGATAATCATGTATTAATTTTCAAACCTAATATTGCATTTCTTCCTTGTGATAAAGTTTCTCAGAACAGAGAGCCAGAAATTACTTTAGAGTGGCAATTTATAAAGAAGATTAGTCTGGCAAAGTGGATCTGAAGAGTTTGTTTCTAATTATTTCCATAAATGAGCTTTACAGGAAATTCTAATAGGAAGTTCCAATAATCAAGCAATTTATGCCAAAATAAGCTCTAGTATTCTCCACCTTCAGATACTGCATTTATTCCATTAAGATCCATAGACATTTGTGAAGAACACTAGAGTCCTAAAGTAGCAATGAACATTCATCTTATTATCTAATTTATAAAGTACACACATTGTGTGTGCTTGCGTTTGGATTCTGTTTAATTGTGCCTTATTCCAAAAGGAGTTTTATCACATTAGATGGACTGTGTTATGCATCTGTGATCAATTTTAAGCATTATTTCACAGCTCAGTGCTTTGAGCACAATAAGGAGAAACGAAAGGCTTTGGCTATCATTTTGCATATGCATTAAAGTTGAACTGGAAAAGAGCACAGCCTTTAATAACATCTTGCAACTTTTAGGTTGCTCATGATGGAACAAACAATCATTCTGGGATGTGTCATCTTCCATCAAGATCAGCTTTCCAAACCTCAGAATTACAAGATCAAAGTGACAGCAAAGAAAACTTTGCACATGTCACACAGGCTCAGCCAGGACCCTGAACCACATATGTACTCTACTTTCAAAATATACAGGCATTCACTACCTCCATTTGGATCTGAATTATGCAAAGCTCTAACAGAGCAAACCAAAAATGAACATTTGAAGACCACCGAACCCATCACATGCCTCATATGTAGGCACCAACATTGGTTTTTGAGACCATCCTTTTGTGGTCCTACCTTACATAGCTATACAAGTACCAAACAGAAGGATCTCTGTGAACAGCCACCCTGCCAATTTTGACTAGCCCTTATGCCAAAGCAGAAGAGCTGTAAGATGGACATTTCTGAAGCAAGGTTCATGTTGAAATGCCAGCTGCAATGTGGCACTAAGCACCTGGTGACAGGCAGCACTGTTACCCTGGAGGTAACAGCCCTGCTGATCCCTGCCTGCTGCATCTCAGACGTGAGGATCCGAGGGGACTGATCTCATTGAGGATAGCATGTTAAATATTTACTGACTAAAACCGAGATTTTTTTGCCAGTCACGACTGTAGTCATATTCTTAGATCAATGTCACTATAAGAGAAAGTATTTCCACAGTTCAGTCTTTTGGGTTAATTAAGAAAAATTAATAGATTACATCTATTATTCGCTTGCAAGGCTTAATATTTTTGTCTTCAGTGACGCAGCCCAGATAGCTTCAAACAAAGCAAGCGTGAAAGAACAAAAGAAAGAAAGAAAGAACTGCTGAGACTGTTTAGTATCCCCTGTTCACGCCCATACATGCACATATGCCCACTGACAGGTAGGAATTGGAAATCATGGAAAACTACCCAACTGCAGCTCTTTCTGGCCTATTTCATATATCTTCCCTAAGATGCAATGTACATGGTCCCCTCCACCAGCTAATCCAAAAAACTCAGAGCATCTAAAAGAAGAAATAGTAAACCATCCACTTTACCGTTCCTTTCTCATTCTACAGGAGAAATAGCCTAATTTACTGTGTGTCCATTTGTGTACTCAGCTGAGCCACTTGAGTAGGTTATATGTGGCATGAAATTACCGATGTAAATCTAAAACTGAAGAAACAAATTTGACCTTTAATTCTGGGAAGAGTTGATATTATCTTTATTTTACATGGCTTCTAGAAAAAATTGTATTATTTCCTACAGCCTCAAACTTCCCACAGTAAACTAGTAGTTTCTCTGATCTTTGGGATGCAGCTGTTTAGAAGATGTTAGTCATGAAAGGAGAAGTGATCTCAAAGAGGCCAGCCAATAGATGGCTTTTAAAGATGAGGGGTTGAGACCTTCGACTGATCTGACTACTCAACAGAGAGTGAGCATAGGGAACGGAGAGTGAGGGTGATGGCCATAATGACATACATTGCTACGTGGACTGGCACTCCACTTGTAGATTTTTCAGACTATTTGGCTTCATTTGTATATATATATTGCTCTGTAATAATCAATACTATGAATCATGAATTTGTTCATTGGGTTGGCCAGGTGTGTATCCAACAGCTTGGATTGCAACCTGTTGACTGGGTGCGAATGGACCTTAAAAATTAGCTGCCAGAGAGCACTTCCCACAAGCGCACAAGCAGCTCCACTCAGTGGAGTGCAATTAAAAGAAGAGGCTGTCACTCTGTTGTAGAAAGCATCAATTGTGCATTCATCAGTCCTCCAGCAAAGTCCCTTCATTCCTGCCAAGGCTCCCTCTGTGCCTCTCTGTCTGCTTGGATTGCTGCACAGGAATGTAAGTCAGCTAACAAACAATGAATTTAAGGGCTAACGAGTAGTGCTTTGTTGAATGCTCCTTTTGATATAGGTTCAACCATGGTCAAATTTGCTCACAAACAAAGCTGAAGGGTGAGTAAATACACTGGAGAGAAGAAGAAAATTGTAGTGACCTATAATATCAGGACACGTTGAAACTTGCAATTATCTTGTGCTTTGGAGTGAATTAACAGAGAGAAAACGAGTGTAAAAAGGTACCTAGGAAATATTGATAGATTACACAGAAGTCTGGTGATATTGTTCTGGTACTTCATACAAGTGTGTCATAACTGTGTTGTCATTGCCAGGAAGTGCTTTGTGGGATTTCAGGACAAAAAAACCCACTCAAAACTTATGGAAAAAGGAGCAAGAATTTCAATAGGACACCTCAACTTCTGCTGTTTGTATACTGACACCTGATCTTTGAGATGTTACTTTATTTTAATGCCATATGGCACCCATCACCACAACTGGTAGGTGCAATATATAATCCAAACTGACAGGACCTGAAATACAGAACTTTGCCCAGCGCTTCCTGAAGGTAGGCAAGAACTTTGTAAGAAGTGAAAGGAACTGAAAATCTTCATTTTCTGTAGTTCTGAGAAAAGTTTTGGGCTGCTTTTATCATGTAGTTCTCTTGTAATAAATTCAATCTTGCACTTCTGAAAGGGTGTTAAATCTTGGTTTTCAGCAGGAATTCAAGAACCAGCTACTGACCGCTTGTTTTATTTATTTAACCTTCATAGGAAGACATGTAGGGCTGAAGCCATCGCAGCTGTGCCTACAAAGGTGCATCATTCATGAGCTTTCTGTATCTGACACTAGTACAAAGTGCACAGAGTATCATGGATGTTAGAGATAGTGAGAAAAGGACTGAGCTGATTTTAAAATTATTTCTCTCTATTTCACAATGGAGACAGAGTAATCATTTTCTTTCTCTTTCTCATGCTGAAAATAAGTTTTCATAAGAGTTTTTAGCAGCTAATCCACGTTTTATTACTCTCTTCACTAACTCTGAGGAAACACGTGGCTTATTTTAGTGAAAATTCACTGTAGATTATAGTAGCTTGAAAGTCATGTCATGAAACCCAAAACCAGACTCAGTGCTGGAGATTTTCCACTCCATTTCAAATGAAAGGTGTGCCAAGCTCACAAATATTCCTATGAAGGCAGCCAAGCAGTGCAGGATAATATAGCATCTGAGTTTTGGTTGTCACAAATAACAAAAACCCCAAGCCAAGCAAAGTTTTGTTCATGTAAAAATCCAAACAGCAGTTGAAAAAAACCTCACATAACCTCTCTTACACTTATTTGACTACCTGCTTTCCCAGAGCATCTTTTGTGGTACAAGGAAGAGCCAAGTAATGTACTTCCTTTGTTCGGCACTGAAATGAGTTGGACAAAACATGTACACGGCATTTAAAAAGAATTAAATGCATATTCAGTGTAACTGCATATTTCATCACATTCATTTGGATTAGGTAAGAAATATGTAAAGTAAGCAAAGCTACTGTGCTCATTCAGGGTCAAATCTTTTGTACAGACTGCAACACACTTCAGGAGATATCTGTTGTATCTTTTGCTCAGGAGTGGGCCTGCAATGACAATTCATCTGCAGAGCACCGTAGTCTAATTTATTTCCTCTAGAAAACATTTTACAAGTCTGACCTAGTAATACAGATTACAGCCGTTTACATGTTCGAAATACTGCTTAAATAAGTAGTGAAAGAACTTAGTGAGTCCCTCTACAGCATGTAATCAGTACAGTGTGTACTGATATAGATACTCTGCAGATACACTGCTGATACTCATCATCTACAGTATGAGGAGAGAGAACCCATTCATCGAGTAGATTTTTTTTTTATATAAAACAGTCTAACTCTGTAACCTCTCGTTATTCAGTTTAGAACAAATCAGTGAACCGATAAACACGTCTGGGGAATCCAGATGTGCCTTAGCTCTTTACCAGAGCAAAGCCTGCCTGCTCTGCACCCTCAGATATACAGTTAAGCCCCTTCTTGAATAAGGACAAGCTTAACAGATGTAGGGAAATGAAGCTACTGTCCATGTGTTAGGGCCTTTGGTAGTATTTAAAGGTGCAGACTTTTGAAGTTGGATTGATACATCCCTAGCTATAATAAAAAAGATGTTATAATGAATTAATATAGTAATCATGTAAATGCACATTCCAAAGCAATCTACGATACAAAAGAGTTCCTTCATCATTACCTAATTACTTTAACAAATGAAGGTTTTTATATTTAATCTGAATCCCATGGTATGTATTATTCATTACTATGGTCACATACTGCTTGGTATTTAATTCCTTCACTGTGTGACTGAAGCACTGTCAGTGTCAGTGATGCACTGAGGATCTATGGCCATTCAGCCAAAGCAACACATTGTACTGGTGAGACAACTTAAATCATGACAGTAGGTACCTGGGTATCCAAACCCTCCAGTTTAGCCAATCTGAAGCCACAAGCTGGGCTGAAGTAAAGGGCAGAATCCCAGGTGCAAAACCCAGTCTCCAGGAGGCAGGCAGGATGCTTCCTCACTAGGTAACTCCCAAGTTATCGCTTCTTACTTTTGTTCTTCATGCACAAATACTGCAACTTATTTCAGGCTAAAAAAATACTCAAGCACTGCAAAGTACTTGAAAAATGCAATACAAGCTATGAAGAGAAATATGAGAAGCACTAATCGTTTTTCTGCGTGGCATTTCTTTTATTTCTGAGGATACGCTCACATCATGGCACGCTACCACTATTTTGTTAACTAAGACTTAGGAGATGGCCATATTGCATCTGATTTTGTATTTGCGAAGACAGCACACACAGGTCCTTACAGTGAGGTCCTTGATCTCAGCTACGGTAAAACCACTCCCCAACCTGCAAGAGGCCGGTGACTTCCAAACTGAGGAACAGCACACCGAAAACATAAATTTTAAGTTGTCATTTCAGTCTGGTGTCCCTTGTGAGCTTGATACCACTAAGAGTTTAATTTCACATGCTTTTAAAATGTAAGGGTACTTTTGGTAAAAAAAATCCCAAGTTTCTCTAAAGCATGCAGGGATGCAGACTTCTAGGACTGCTCCATATGCAGAGCTTCTCACTGGGATGGACAGGGAAGAATGGTCAGACTCAGGGCTCCCATCCCACCCTCACCCTTCTGCCCACAGGATCTTGTGTTCACTGGCACATTGCACTCATCTCTTCCCTCTCCATCTCTTTCCTCTTTCAATGGTCTTTATAAATACTGTCATTTCCTGGTAACTTGCCGTGCTATTTGTGCTGGTTTTACTATTTTGTTTACATTTAAACTTCCTCTTCTTTGTAATTCCCTGCACATATTTACATTCACATCGCAGAGTAACCCCCTGGGTGCAGAGCAGCACGCTGGGAAGCTCTGGAGGGCTTCCTGACCAGGGGGAGCAGCTAGTGGCCATTCTATTTTAAACTCGATGTTTGTTAGTTATCTCCAAGATAACATCAGATGCTGACTTACACGGATCAAGGAGAAGAATCCAGTTCTTCATTAAAAGTGTTTGCCTTATTCTGCCTGAAGCCAATATACAGTAGAAATAAATTTCAGACCTAATGAATGGTATCTCAAGGAGCTGAGCTTTAGTGGGAAGCGTTAGTAGAGTTCTGTTTTGAAAGTCATTTCTGTCCTTGCTGAATCCTGGATAAACAGGGGTTTTGAATGCTGGAACAGTGTCAATGGTTTTATAAAGCTGCCACCATTTATTTACTCATGCAGCAGAGTTTAAAAGAATCTAAAAGAGCGTATGCGTGTAAATTACTCTGCGGAGTATGGGACCAGAAAATACGTGACTGTTTTGTGTAATTAAGAGGGAACCAAGGAAACTATTAATAACATGAGACCGGTGTTATTAATACCCTGTGTTATTTCTGGTCTTAAACAGGCAGTATCTTCAACTTCACATCTTCAACTCTACAGACCCATTTGTGGCCTTAGCTCCACTCAGCAGAGATATCTCTGAGCAGATCACATGGCTTTGTGCACAGCACAGAAAGAGTCCACCAGAATGAATTCTGATTTTTAAACGTATCAAAGAATCACAGACTGGCAGGGGTTGGAAGGGATTTCTGGAGATCATCTAGTCCAATCCTCCATTAAAGCAGGTTCACCTACAGCAGGTCACACAGGATCACATCCAGGCAGGTTTTGAATCTCTCCAGGGAAGGAGACTCCACAACCTCCCTGGACAGCCTGTACCAGTGCTCTGCCACCCTCAGAGTAAAGAAGTTTTTCCTTATGTTAAGGTGGAACCTAATGTTCAGGTGGAACTTCCTGTGCTCCAGTTTGTGCCCGTTGCCTCTGGTCCTGTCACTGGGCACCACTGAAAAGAGCCTGGCCCCATCCTCTTGACACCCATCCTTTAGATATTTATAAGCGTTGATAAGGTCCCCTCTCAGCCTTCTCTTCTCCAGGCTAAAAAGAGCCTCAGGTCTCTCATCCTTTTTTCGGAAGAGAGATACTCCAGTCTCCTCATCATCTTCATAGCCCTCTGCTGGACTCTTTCCAGTAGTTCCCTGTCTTTCTTGAACTGGGGGGCCCAGAACTGGACACAGTACTGCAGATGTGGCCTCACCAGGTCAGAGTAGAGGGGGAGGAGAATCTCCCTCGACCTGCTGGCCACACTCTTCTCAATGCACCCCAGGGTAGCATTGGCCTTCTGGGCTACAAGGGCACGTTGCTGGCTCATGGTGAACTTACTGTTCACCAGAACTCCCAGGTCCTTCTTGGCAGAGCAGCCAACTCTCCAGCAGGTTGACCTCCAGCCTGTACCTGTGCGTGGGGTTATTCCTCCCCAAGTGCAGGACCCTACACTTGTCCTTACTGAACCTCATTTGGTTCCTCTCCGCCCAGCTCTCCAGCCTGTCCAGGTCTCACTGAATGGCAGCACAGCCTTCTGGTGTGTCAGCCACTCCTCCCAGTTTAGTATTGTCAGCAAACTTGCTGAAGATGTACTCTTTCCCTTCATCCAGGTCACTGATGAATGTGTTGATAAGACTGGACCCAGTACTGACCCCTGGGGAACACCGCTAGCCACAGGCCTCCAGCTGGACTCTGTGCTGCTGATCAGGACCCTCTGAGCAATGTCCTTCAGCCAGTTCTCAACCCACCTCACTGTCCACTCATCTATCCCACACTTCCTAAGCTTACCTGTGAGGTTGTGATGGGAGACAGTGTCAAAAGCCTTGCTGAAGTCGGGGTAGACAACATCCACCGCTCTCCCCTCATCCACCCAGCCAGTCGTGCCATCATAGAATGCTATCAGGTTGTTCAAGCATGATTTCCCCTTAGTGAATCCATGCTGACTACTCCTGATAATCTTCTTATCCTCCACATGCTTAGAGGTAAGAGCCAGAATGAGCTGTTCCATCACCTTTCCAGAGATGGAGATGAGGCTGACTGCCCTGTAGTTTTCCGGGTCCTCCTTCTTGCCCTTTTAAACGTGGTTTGTCACATTTAATTCCAAGTTGGGAGCACAACAAGTAACTGAGAACTGATAGAGTGTAAAGAAAGCACAGATTAATGTCAGGCAAGAACAGAAAACCCTAGTGATGCTCGCCAGATTTTCTATTCCTGGTCTATGTTAGTACAGTACATAACCGAGTACATAAGATGTCTAAAACACAGAGCTTTGGCAAATAAGACTTTCCACTTATAATTTTCCCATTCTCCCTTCTCCTTGTAGTTACATATCCTGTAAAAGGAAGATTTATTGAGGCATGTTCCAATAAATGCTGTGCATTAACTATAGCTATATATATCCTTAACATGTCAATCCTTGAAGTTCTGTACTTCACAGAAATTTTTATTGCAAGAGCCCAACTCCACAGTATTACACTACAATCCATGAAGCATTTGCCAGGGTTAAAACTTACAGGTAAACCCACAAACTATCAATCTCTGTGGGAGCTTCAGTCAGACAACAGACAGAAACTTCGCTATGCAACATGGTCCTCTTGGCAGGACTCTAGCTAGAGGATGCTCTGCAAAGGATGACACAGTCTCTGCTTTAGATAACCACTGAATTTAAAAAACCCTCTAAAGCAGAACTAGAATGTACCTATCTATTACACACTGGCAGTGATCAGAAAATAGTTTGCCAAACATATTTGTTTGATTACTATTGCAGGGGGGAATAGCTGTCCTGAGACATCTCTGGACTCTTGATTGTAAGTGTCTGGATGGTGCTTGCCTGCAGCCTCCGTACTGGGCACTCCACACACAGTGAGTAGAGCGAGGCACCTTCATATTCGGCATGCTGGCAACCATGCAGCCCCATTTGAGGCACCTCCCGTCCTTATTCTGTGAAGGCTCAAAATTCTCCAGAAATGCAGCACCCCACACCTGATGCCAGGCTGTGGGGTCCATAGCCATGGAGGTCAGGCATTGCAACACCCCAGTCTTAAATGCGCTCTTAGAGAACGGAGCAGAGGTCACCTAAGAGAGTTTCCCCCTTCCCTCGCAAAAGTCAGTGTGAGCTGATCCTTGTTGCTGCAGTCTCGGCTGAGAGAGCAACAGGAGCTGAACGAGGCATTTCCCTACCTGAGACGGGAGACTTTCTTGAGGGTCAGGTTTTGAGCCCAGCTGCTCGCACTTGGGAACCAACAGAGCATCCATACATCATCCCTGGGCTGGTCACAGAAAGGTGACACAAAGTGCTGAGAGCCAGCAGAAAGGTACGGCTCTAGCTCAGCCTTTGATTGATTCTGGCCCAGCAGAAGCACTGGGGAGCACTGCACAGTGCAGCAACATACTTCTTAACTTTTGTCACCAGCTGGTGAGTTTAGAAAATTTAGGGAAAAAAAAACAGCTTACCTGAAATATTTTCTTCAGGATTATAAAATTCTAATTAAGATTTTCAATGAAGTTATTAGAAGTATGGGTTAAGCTGAAGTCCTTGTCACCAAACATGACAGAGTATTAAAACATTACACAATGAAGCATAAACAACAATGTGCTTCATTTGTCCATTTACTTTACAGTCAGCTGAAAGAGTATTTAGGTCATTACATTTAAAATGCCATTGCATTAACTCATCTCTCAAAACAACACAATATCCAAACAGTAGCAGATCTGCTACATCTCCTAATGCCTCCCTGGAAAGGTAAAGAAGTTCTGATTACTGTGACAAAATATTTCATAGAAAAGTTGTTCATAGATATTTTGGTGGCTTCTAAAGAAATGCCTTATGTCAAGCCACAGTTGAACTCTGTGCAATGCAGAGAATTGATGTAAATTGATACGAGTTAAGGAAGAGGTGGACTGATGCTGGAAGCAAAGCTGTCTCTGTTGGTGCCTAACAGTGAGGATAGTGATGAGGGGCAAAGAGGTTTGGCTGATGTCAGAAATGCTATTTCAGGATGTCAAATTTGAAAAGTGAACACACAGGAAACTGCCAAGACTGGAAATGAGAGAGGAAAGATTACAGAAGAGCACAAGAGATAAAAGATAACAAATGCCAAGCATGAAAGACTGAGGTGCCCGCACAGAGCCTCTCCAGCACAAGCTGGAGCACAGTGCCAGGAGCTACACCCAGGAAACCAACCGTGTGTATGCACAGCTGGTAGCATCAACAGCACTCTGAAATTTAGACTGCAAGGGAAGAAAGCACATAAAATATTAAAGTTCTTAAAAACACGTTAGATAAAACAGACAAATCCAGGCTTTAGATATATGTCAGGACTGGAGTGAAAAATAATTCAGAAGAGTTTTCCCTGTCTGTATTACACTTGTCTACTTTTGAGTACTGCTCCATGAAACATGCCAGCAAGAACTCTTACTGCTAGTTCAAATATATTTTAAATTGGGGGATTTCTTTGCCCAGACCTGGTCTTTCTACCTGACCTCTTTCCTCAGGACTTCTAAGCTTCTGCAGAACAGACTTGTATCTTGCACTACTGCAGTTTACAACATACACAAGTGAATACCACTACTACTGGTAAATGGAGTGAGAAAATTAATAATATCTGTACCAACTTCCATGAATATACAGGTACATATAGTGTGTGAGGCAAGTTCAGTTTTGACAAAAGAGATGTAACATGAATAAATGCAGGTAAAGATGAGCATACACAGGGCATGGAGCACCCCTGCCTTCAGGGTCCACAGGCACCTGCTGTGTCATACAGTCCAGTTCACCAGCAGTCCAGTAAAGACCTTAAGTCAATGTTTGCTAGCTTCCAAAACCACCTTTAAAATCACATCCCCAACCATCAGTAGCAGTTATGGGGAATATCCACCTTTTAGCAGCTGCATTTGCTGAATGTCTTTTTTGTCCTGTTTTTCCTTTACTTCCGTCAATCAGTGTTTTCTCTATGTGCCTTATTAGGTACTGGCATTGAATAGTAAATATTTTGCCAAACAGATGTTCGTTTGATTAAAATTATGGGGGAACTAGATTGATTTCTGTGCCTATGACTGTATACTGTTAATAACTTCTCCGCTTTTGAATACCTACAAATTAAAAATAGGAGATGCGCAATAATAAATCAATAAAGGCTAGAAATGTGTGCTCACCTGACAACCAGTATGTTCAAATGCGATACAGAGAAAAACAAACCCTTTGAGCCAACTGGACCTTACTGCAGAATATCTGAAGGCTTTAGCTGGCCTGTCATCATATGTGCAATCCAAGCTTTTCTTTTCCCATATGTCTGGCAGTCTGCAGATAGACCATATGGAACCACAGCAAACTGTGGTAACAGAGGGACCATCACTGTCTAGGATGATACGCTAAAGGGTCAGACAGGCTTTGTCCGCTGTTTGTGACAACAGTTTTACCTGTAAGGTGCTACTTGGTTGTTTTCTGTAAAACAGACATCAATTCACAAAACCATTCTTTACTCTCATACAGAACATAAAGAGTCCTTAGTACAAGTTAAGATTTATTTACAAATAAATAAATAAAATCTTCCATCCTTTTTATTTTTAGAAGTTTCTTTTACTATACACTGCTGACACACTGCATTTCTGTTCTGCTTCTAAAAACACATAACTATTTCCAGAGTTTATTTTCCTATTAAGCTTTAAAGATATCTCTCATATTCCACAGAATACATGTTTAAAAATATCATTTTATGTCATATTTTGGAGCCTGAAGAGCGGATTACATAGGAGAAATGAACACAGTAGATGGAGAAGTTTGAGAAGGATTCAAGTCACATTTCAAAACTAAAATCCCCAAGTTGGATTTTAAAGCCCCAATCTCAGGGAGGAGTTGCCATGCAATTTTATTTCTGTCCTAGGCGGGGCCAAGGACCAGAATACAATCCAAAGAAAATACAAGCTGCAAAGATTCTTTCCTCAAAACCCAGCCTGAGTTGAAATTATCCTACACAGAGATATTATGATCAGGGAGAACTACACAGTACTGGAATATTAAGAAAGCACAGCAACTCAGTCAGTGTTTATTTATGGGAAGGTGACTGGTTCTGCATGAGGAAAACGTACTGCATTAATGGACAAATCCATGCTTCTTTCCAGGGCAAAATTCCTTTCAATGCTACAGGGAACTTTACCAGAAACACAAAATATAGCTAAAGAAAACTGCTTCCTGTAGCATTTGCAGGGAGAACCTGATGAAACCCCTTGTGTCTTACCCAAATGTGATTACATTATATTGCCTGCCTATGTTGAGTGGTTATTAATCACTTTTAAAGCCAATTTGTGAACTTGGCTTAGAAATCTGTTCTTACAACATCTTTGCTATTCTCCTTGGCTTCATTTAAATTGATTAAAAATACAATGAAAAACATTACCAAAACAGATGTTATATTCTTTTTCAAACTAGCATGAAAACTCAAAGTACCTTGCTTCATATTGGACACTTTACATGCAATTTTATTTTCACCCATTTAATCACAAAGTAAAATTTTGTTCCTCTCAAGCTTCTGTTTCCATAGTTAAACAAAACCAGACACCAAAAGGAGCATCTTCTAATTTCTAAAATCCGCATTCTCCTGCCAAACATTTGGTTTAGCTCAATCACATAGAATAGCTCCAGGGTTTTCACTGCATAAATAGGAGTACGATATTAAGTGACAACTGACTAAAAAATAATATGTTAAGTCTGATCATTCAAACTTAAGTTTTCCCCAAACTACAATACTTTCTTAGAACTTTCTGAGATGCAGATCAAAAGTATTTCTGGATTTGTTCAAAATGTTTCATACGCCTCCATATGCGAACACTTTCTCTGACTGCAGTTAAACAAGTAGGAGAATTACATCAACTTCATTATATTTATTTTATTTCCTAACCTCTGGGCCGGATTCAATAAAAGCTCTATCTGATTTTAGTCTGTGTGACAGGACATTAAAAAGACATGGTATTTATTTAATTTAGCACTCACTACTTTTTGAGCAACAAATCATAACTTCCTGCTGACTCTTGTTTACTATGACTTATTCATGGGAATTGTGCTTTAAATAGCTGAAGTCCATAGGATGTCAAAATCTGGAACTTGGACCGGAATGCACACAGATCTTACTAATTAACAAGGCCTGGGAAAATAAATGGGATAGAGAAAATATATTTGGGCTCTGGATTCAGCATGAGAACGGAGTCAGCATTCAGATTCAAAGCCAAATCAGAGCTAACGTTCAAGTATGCATGGAATGAGGTCCCTAACAGTGGTTATTGTAAGATTCCTACTCTAACTGACAGAAGCTTCCTGATACTTCCTTCGTTTCTAGCCAACTCAGAACAACTTCCTTGATTTCTTTGTGATTTTATTAACATGGTTTTAGACCCAGGAATTGATATCCCAGTCCTGCAAATATGAACAATCCACCTAAGCTGATCAAGCTGTCTTTGGGAGGAACATTACCAAGAAGATGATGTGCTATTGCGAGTTGTCTGCACATCGCTAAGTGCTGTGCTTCTGTTGGAGCTAGGCACGAAGAAAGGAGCTTGTCTCATGACAAGTAGCCCTCTGCTAATTGAACTTTTATTATCATACGAGAGGTAAAACTGAGCACAATCTGTCCACTTGCAGCAATGAAAAATGAGAAAGCCTTGAATTTTGCCCCACCTTCATCTTAAACTATGTTTTGTCCACCCGCATATGTACTTCCTCCTGGTTAATGCTTATTGCAACATTTTGCAAGAACTGCCAAAGGAATGAATAGAGGATATCTTACACTCACGATATGGCTGGGCTTTGTTTGCAAAAGAAATTATTCTTCCTTCAATAAAAGCCAAAAGAAAACGTAATTGCTCATTGTACTGACTGTCCTGCATGGCCTTCATGACTGTTCCTTGGAGAATGGGCTGATAATCTTTGTTTTTTTACATCAGATTTCTGAAGTATTTGCACAGCTTTGATGCATAGGAACATATGTGGGAGCTCTGTGCATCACTCCCAGCGGACAGTCCTCTACATCCACACTTCTTCAAGTAATTTACCTTTCTCCATGTTAGCTTATGCTCTGGCAAAGAACGTGCCTGAGAACATGCATTTCTGCTTCAATCTCTGTCTACAGATTTTCTTCCTTAGTTTCATCCACACCCAAAATGTGAGGCATATTTATTTTCTTTGCTCTCCTACATGAAGCTTTTGTTTAAAGAAAACCACTGTCCTTTTGAAAGCTTGAGGGCACGTGAAAGCAGTCTCTCTATATTAAGAATCCCCAGTGGGAAATCCATAGTTGCATTTCCTTCTGCATCAGCACCAGAAAAGCTGGAACATGAGGTCACCAACAGCAGCGTAGAGCAGATATAACACACAGTCAGACATTTACCCCAAGAGGGTCAAATTCAACCCACATGACCTCAAGAAACACTTTGAATGCAAAAGTTACATGAAGATTTGTATAGTATCTCCGAGGATTTTCCTTCAATCATGTCTGCCCTTCCCCATGCCCATATATATTGTTGCATCTTTTGGTTTTAGTGTTCTATTATATTCTTAATCATTCTTGGAAGTAGGTTGTTTGAATTGCATCACTAAATTGTTTCTAGAAAAGATGTCATTCCATTATTTGCTGTATATAACGATGTCAATTCCTTACATTGGAATGGATTCCTAGCCCCATTTTTCCTTTCTGAAAAAATATTCAGTTTGGAAGCTTTTCCATGTGCAGAATTCCCTCCTGGATTAACAAAGCTGATGTCACCACTGTGCAATTCTGGGTTAAGCCGCAGTAACTCCCCTGATCTCAATAAAGCTGCAGCAGCAGAAAACTCCAGTAACGCAACAGTGAGTCACACCCAGGCAGCTCTACATGTGGAAGGGTTCTGGATGCGTCCAAAGAGTAATCAACGAATGCTTTTCATTTTTTACCAAATGCTGGCTGCATTACACTGCAAAACATGGATTCAATATGCCAATGGACACTTAGGAAACTTACACAAAACAACAAAACAAAGCTGACTTTGGTGTTACACATCAATGAACTGAAGTTATTTGAGATACCAAAGGTTATCATGTTGTAAGGCGGCAAAATTGATTAAATTTTCCTAACGAGATGAAGTCACTGCATATTAATCCTTAATCAAATAGTGTCACATATGGCTTTCTTCTCAGTTTGATACCTTGGCTATAGCACCAGGGACAGGCTCCAAGTTTTTTATCAAGAACGTGCTTGCGATTTGAGCCTAAGAACAAAACAGGAATTCAGTGTTGCGCCCAGTGTTTGCAGAACCAGGCGATGTCGATTGTACATCAGTTTGCACGTAAAAGTTAGACTTTCCTCTTTCCATGACCGTCTTCTTTTCCTGTAACAATTCATACTGAAGGACTGCTAACAAAAAAGAGTGCAGGGCATTTCCCAGCTTTAGAAGCAACAAACATCAAATTTAATGTGCCTAGCATAGTTCTATTTAAAGCACTGGTAAATGAGCCAACAAACTACTGTCCATGAGCATTACATCACATGTTGCCACGTTTCTCCGAGGCTCTATAAAGCTGTAATATGTTCACTAATGAATTGCGTGGTATGTTCAGGCCATATGGCACACTGGAATTGTACAGGACAATGCTCTAGTTATGGGGGCACATAACAATCAATATCTGACATGTATATCATCACATGTCTATGAAACATCTCCCAAGGAGACTACATGTTAAAACAAACAGTGAATATTTTATTGTTTGCTCTCTTGTGTGCTTGTTACAATTTGGTTTATATATTATTTGATTTAAAATCATTCATGCTAATAACCTAAAATGCCAACATATTTTTTATTTTCATCTTTGTTCTAATTTCACTGCCGCTGCTGTGGGCATAGAAAGAAGGCGATTGGCTCCTGTTGTTTTGTTTCAAAAGTTCCAGCTGCTGACTAATTACCCTGTCGGAAAAGCAAACACGGCAGTTTCCCATATCTACACATTTTCTTATTTCTAAATATGAAACTACAGGAATCCAAGGCAGTTAATATGTCAGCTTTTATTTACATAGTTCTTCAGTTATCATGCCGAGTAGCATCTCTGCCCAACCTTTTGGATTATAAAAGGATTTTGTTGAAAGATAAAATGCTAGGGAATGGGTTAAAGTATGTAAATAAATTTAAACAAACACATAAACAAAAAGCAGAACACTTGAACTATCTCTATGCATTATGGTAAATGAAGCTGTAATCTCCTAATACTGCTGACAATGAGGTCCCTCCATTAGCTAACAGCCGGTTCTAAACACAGTCTTACAATAATTCTACCAACTAAATAAACATTTTAAAATGAACACACACACATGTGCATAATCATTCCGATTTACAAGGCAGAAAATGTACCACATTATGTTTCACTGCCTATTTTTTATTCATTAAATTTTGAACAGTATAAGCCTGCACGCAACTGAGCGACCCAGGATAAAAATACCCCTGTGAAGTTAAACCAGCTTTGAGTTATCCACCCAGCGTCCTCACAAGTTGCCGCACCTACCAGAGCTGCCTTTCTGGGAGAGCAGACCTACCTTTAACAACTGAATAAATGATAAACCATGCGGGTCATTATACTGGGCTGGATCATTCGGGTTCCTGCAGCCGTTCATTCTGGGTACAAAAATCCTGGATGTGCTCAATCAGAAAAGCAAGAGCATGCTTTTCTCCTCAGCTCAAGCGCTGCTGCTCTTCCGCTTCTTGTCAATATTTAACTAGTTTGTCAAGCTGGATTATATCGCCTGTCCTAAATCCTACTCATTTAATTCCAACTAAGTGGGTGTGCCTCCAACGCAGCCTCTTAGTCAAATATTGATAGCTTATCGAAGTCATTTGTTTGACCTGAATGGCTTCCTCTGGAGCGCATTATCATATATAGGTGATACAGTTCCCAAACCAATGCACCAGAGAAACCAGCATGGTAAACCAACAGTCATGATTTCTGTGTTCCATAGTGACATGCGCAGAAAACAAGGACTTTGTTGGATTTTCAGCATTTCTTGATGATTTTTTTGCCGCAGAATGAAGACTATATAAAAACATCATTCACAGCCATAGGAGGAATTCCAATATATACATACTTTTCAACAGATTTGTATAAAATAACATGCTTTTTCAGACTTTTTTTTAAAGGAGGCTGAAGGCAGTGCTTTCGCAGGGCTGATCCCACCCACCAAAGCACTCAGAGGTGGCCTGCAGCCACCCTCTCCCTACAACTACCGCATCACGACCAGAGCTATTTCTGCTGATTGCAAACAAGCCATTTCTGTTTGACTCATCGAAGATGCAACTATACACTACTATGAACAGGCTTGTATGAATTAATTTTTTGTTCCACTTATGTACATTTATTTGCAGGCTAAGTGTGTCTCTCAGGCACAGGCAACTTGCCAACACAGTCCTCAATGGAACAAAAGTTTGCTCTCCAAATTTAAAGGCACTAATAATATCAAGCAGTAAAAACAATGATGCAAGTAGTCAAGCTACAGTAGTTAACGTTAAACAGTCACTTACTACCAGCCCACTACAACATTTTGTCTCAGGAGGTAGAATTTTTTACAGAAAAGTTGCAACGTCATAGTTATTTTGGGGGGGAAAATGCTGACTTTTAACAACAAACTTTGCTTATTCCAAAAAGAGATTGGATGCAAAAAGGCTACGGGATCCAGAATAATATATATGAATAGTCCTCACAGATTTCTTCTTCCCTGTCCTCCCTCTAAGCTTTTTCACAAATAAAAAAAAGGATATTTGGAGCCAAAGAACTCAGTTCAACCAATTCATGGGAGAAATGAGATTCGCACTGCTTGCAAGGAGCAGTGAAGGTACAAGAAGGTGCAGTCTACATAATCGTATTCTCCAGCTAAACATTTTAGGCATCTGGAAGTTTGTGGCCGCTGGGCAATTTCTGATGTCTTTGATAATACAAAACATTTACATCCCTGTAAAGTTATTTAAAGTTATCCAGCCATTATTAATAATTAAGTCTGAAAATGTCTATCTACACATGGTTGTGCACCTTGAGTTCTCATAATGAATTATCAGGTCACGATCTTTATAGCTGTGCCTGACCCAAAGGCTGCTGAAGCAGCTGGCAGTTTTGCTGCTCATTCTCTGGGCTTTGGGCTGGGTTAGGCTTCACCCACACACCTCCACTGGCACTCAGGGTTGCTTACTTCCATCCCCACACCTCTCGCTCCAAGAGAACAAACTCTCCATGTCCAAAACCATCATAAGATAGTTCAAGATTGATACACAGTGTCTTTTCCAGCATGACATGATATGAGATCACCAAAATCTGGCAGAAGCTCACATCTGCCATTCAGAGAGATGGCCACTAACCTTTAGAGTGCAGTTAGCAGCCAGTGAAATTGTATATGCAATACAAATGGTCATTCTAGATATAAAGGGATTCTTAACCTATATACAATCTCTTGAGCAATTTAACTCCCCACCCCCTTCCCCAGTGCTTCTCCGAAACCCACAGCCTGCACTGAAATAGATGCTGAGCCTCAAACAGTCAGAAGCGATTTTGTAGTTCTAAATCCAAACCATGCACAACTGGTCTCTGAAACTAGTGGAACAAATGCTACTTTCTTGCAGCAAGATATTTTTGTCTTTGATAAATATTAACTGACATGCAATAGTCATAGCCAAAGCAGCTGACCCATATTTCATAACTAGTGGAGCTCTGCAACAGGAAGTTTTCTTTGACACTATCATTAGAAGCACTCAGCTGCTGGAGGCTGTGAGCCGGATCCCGGTGCAAAACTCCTTCTCAGATCACTGAGTACGGGATCACTGTGCGTGGCTTCGCCAGGAGGAAATGCACTGGAGCTCCCTTGACAGAAGATTTTAATGTGGTTCTTTACATCTTTTTAATTGGTTAGACAAGGAAAAAGTGGAGACATTCCAATTACGTCTTATTAAATGTTATTTTTCACTGGGGAAACTGTGGGCTCATCACTATCAGCACATAACGATCACAGGGAGGAAGCAGACACTGGGCAGAGGGAGGAGTTTTGTCACAAGGGTACTCTGTGATAGAGCTCACCTAGCTGCTGGGATTACAAGATAACACATATCAATCTGTCATGAGGTCATCTTCAGCGTAATTGAATTGCTACTTTCAAAAACCTATCACTGAAAGTAACTTTAGTGAAAATTAAATACCTGAAATCTGTAGATCTGAAGAAGAATGGTAGACATTGAAAAGTCTTTAGAAAAGACTACATTCTTGAGCCTAGAATGTTTTTTTTTATTATGAAGCAGAAACACTGCTTCTTCTTGTGTTGAAGTTTGGGTGTTTTCTGCTTTTTTGCAAATAAATAATTAGATTCAAAGTTTGCGAACAAAAAGAGGAGTGCAGAAAACCTGAAAATAGTCAAATTCTGCCTAATATTTCAAGTAATATAAAATACTATGAACCTCAGAAAAAAATGCTACAAATCTGGTACAGGAAAATCTCTGTTTACTTAATGCAGTTCTGACTCCTTATTTATTATTTATTATTTATTTATTTAAGTCTTGCACGAACTTCCCCAGCCAAGCTGTTCGGGTTGCCAACGTGAATAGCTTTCCACATCTGCTGCCAACTGACGTCTCCCCTGGCGGTATTCAGAGCTGAAGACCAAAAATTTCACATAGAGCAGAATTAGCTCTTTAATAAATGGGTCTGTGGAGCAGTTCAGCCTAGTATAAAGCAGCTGTTTCATATGGCTTCTGGCGATTGTCTCCAAAACTTGCCTCTGCCACAACATCCATGTCAAGGAGTTACCCAGTGCTTCCATCACAAGTCCCCATTTTCGCATTCTAAAAAAAATATTTTAAGTGAAAAGGGGACTTCAAAGGTTATATGAATGTTGCTCAATATCCTGTGTTGTTTGGGGAACGAGAGTAAATTCTGACCATTAGATCTCACTGAAGATTTTTCATCCTCTTCTTGAAACCCATTTACACATATTACTGGTTTTGCATGTGCATAAAGGCAATGTTTCCTGGTACATGCTGCAACAAATATTACTCACAGATTCGCTTACGCAACTTAGACATATCCACTGAGGTCTTACTGTCTTACAAGGACTGCTGAGCTAATTCTGTCAAACTCTCATTGCCCCCAGTGGAAATTTCTCCAAAATGAAATGAAAAAAAAAAAAAACCAAACCTGGATCATGCTCTGTGTTTGGGAGAAAAATGAACTGTCTTGGTAGCCGCCACATTTGTGTGCCAGAAATTGTTGTGTGGGATTTTAAAAGGTGCTTACTTTTGGCCTCTGTTCCCAGTGAATCAGTCAGCGATTAAACTTCCATTGACCTCAGCGGGAGCAGTTTAAACTCACATCAAGCATTTTAAAATCCAAGTATGCAGGTTTTACATATTGGACAACGTACCTTTCTGAGCACTATTATAAACCCTTTTCTCCAATCCATTCTATTGGCAATGCATCTTTTGCAGTAGATGTTGCAAGAGACTGAATAAGTGCAATTGTTTTTCAATGTCACTTAAATAAATTGCACATAGTGCCACAGGCTGAATAAGAAGAGACAATTTTTGATAAGCTCCTAATGTTTTTCTTTGTCTTAGAATGTGCTCATTAAACTTTGAAGAGCTTACACCACGCAGCATCCAACATAACTGCCATTCTAACACTGCCATGTCTGCCCCATCACACAACAAACCGAACATGACTTTTTCATGAGAAACAATAAAAAAATGTTCATCAATTATTGAAGTTTTCTTTTCAGTCCATATGGTTGAAAAAATACATACATGAAAATAAAATATCTCTTCCTACATGTCACTTATGCACACACTATATAGTTTGTGTTTCTTATAGAGGGCCCAGCCACCCCAATACCTTGTTTAGAGCAGTGTCTGACATCTACAGTTCACTTTTTTAGCCATGGAGGAATTCAAGACCCTCATTGCTGTCCTACACATAGCTATGGCCTTGTGCTAAAAAATAAATACCTGCCTTTCACAGAACGCAGTAGGCAGTTTAGCATTTCCAGAAATACAATAATACTTTCTTCATATCCTCTATTTTGATCTTTTCAGAAAGACTCAATTAGGCAAAAAATCTCTGAAACATTAAACATTTTTGAATGCGTCAATGTCCGTAAGACCGATGGCACACACGGTGTGGAGCAGGTAATTAATTAGTCCTGCAGTCCAGCATTCCCTTGCATGAGTGGGAACACTGCCTGTGCAGCTTTCAGTGACCTGAAGGTCAGTCTTCTGTATAAGGACATTTGCTACAAGGAGGTCACTAAACTTTTTTTTACACCAACAGAGAAAACAAGGAAACTGCTTTCCTCCTCGTCCAACTTCTCTGCAGAGCACCACCACGTCCCTTCCAAATTCCTGCTGCCCTCTGCTCCATACTATAACCTGAGCAGTGGACGCTTCTTTTATTCATTGCCTTTCATTGCCTTTCATCAAGAAAGCATCTTAAATTTCCTAAGGTGGAAAAGACCCTCCTTTGACCTCACTCTTCTCAGTTTTTCTGTATTCATGGATGCCAAGGGAGTATGACGAGGAAATTGGTTGTTTCTTCCCCCCTCCCCCGCTATTCCCACTCATGTCTCCCGATTTCCCAAGAGCGATCACAGTAGTGCTTGTAAAAGCTTATCTCCTCAGTGCCTCACTGGATGCATCCTATACTTCCCTTATCTCAACTAAGAGATAGCACCTCAGCTAGTACAGGGAGTATTAGCTCATTCTGGGGTTCTGCAGTGGGTCTGAGGTGAGAGTGTCACCCAAGAGGTACAAGCACTGTTTCCCATGGTACCCATATATTGAAAGGCTGGAAAATCTAACATCTAAATATTGGCGAGCCAAAATGGGCTTAATGCGAGATTGAAAGAGATCACAGCCCAGTGAAGGATGGCTGCAGGCCATAAATGCAAATAGCTGTGCAATTAACAACATGTTATACCCATAAAATTTAAATCAAACATTGGTCACCTGAAGGTCATTAAAGAAAGAAAGTCCCTTAGTTCTCCTTTACTCTGCTCTGAAAGGCTAATACCAGTGGGAGGTACAGCAGACTAAGAGGAAAACCACATAGATTTTAAAATATTTTGTTTCAAAAAAAGAAAATGGATTTGCTGAGTATTATGGTAAGCCTAATCTGTGCAAGGAAAGCAGTAATAAACTATGAATTACCAGGAACAACAACAAAAATCGTTGTTCATTTAAGTGACTATTGTCAGTACATATCACTTACCTAGCACTCAGAGAGCACACTTGCAGCACAAACATAATAAAAAGGCCAAACTTTCTAGAGTGCTCTGGATACTTCACCAGCTTTTATAAGCAGAGTTCAAGAAATGTGAAACTACTTTCTGTCAAATGCCTGCCTGCTGACTGTGAATAGTCACCTTTTACAAGACCTAGAGGGGATTTGAATGTTGTTTCTACAAGACTTTAACTCAGAGCTCCTCAGAGCAGCAGAGAAGGCTTTGCATACCCAAGTGCAGGTACTGTCAGCTGTGCAACACTTCAGGTCACTGTAGTATGAAATAACTTCTGAATAAACAGGATCTGCTTATTTTGACCACTACTATCTCCTGTATGAATCAAACCATGCTTGCTGGCAGTACAAACGCCAGCCTTTTTTTCATCTCCACTGCTGGACTGAGTAGAAATTTGCTGGATTTAAACCAAATGGAGGAAAAGAATTTTAATCCTTGACAAAAATGCCTATCACCAATGTATGTCTTCTATATCTACAGTAAGACAAAAGATTATAAACATTCAACTAGTAAATTAATTAACTAGTAATTTACAAGCCAGTGAAACAAACTCAGGGAAGCTGAACCTTTTGGTCAGAGTTGCACATCACCACGGTGGCTACAGAAAACGAAATGCTGATGTGCACTTGAGTGGCTGGGGGACAAATTACTTTCTGTGGAAGGTGTGGGAGCTTATGACTCTTTCGAACTTGATCAAGGGATTATTTTTCCTTAGCAGCTACCAAACAACAGGAAAGATCGGTAAAAGTCCAAAACTGGCCAGCTGAGAAGCATCTATTACACCTGGCCCAGGATACGATGGCAGAATGTGTGAAAAAGTCTGAAGAGCACTGGGCCTCTACACTGAAATTACCAAATTCAGTACATTGATGTAAACACTGATATAACTATGTTTACAGCGGTTTATATTTATGAACATACTTCTATTGCATTATCTTTCTTGGCTTCTTTGTAAAGCTAAAAGGAAAACAAAAATCATTCTGGTCCTCGTCTGGGAAGTTTTTCTGATGCTGACTTTATTTATTTGTTTATTGCCAAGTAGAAGCCTTAAGGATGTGTAAAGTATCTGTTGTGACACACACCACTTTCTTACTAGATCAAATATAGATCTCCACAGACAGCAGATAACAGCACAAAAGGGAAAGCATGAGATGAACTCACACTAGAATTAGAAAAAGAAAGGATTTAAAGCTGAAGGATTTGAGGGAAAATATCCATTATGATACGCTTCACATTCACCATTAGGCTGCCTTTGGGAAGGAGAGAATCAAGAAGCTGTAAAACAGGGTTTCAAATGGGCTTCCAGGGACTTGAGGAACCAGTAGACCTCCATTAGACAGACTTTTGACAGGTCTCTAAGTTAGCATATCCTATATATAAAAATAAATACAGCTTTAGCTGACAGACTATTGTTTCTACAGCAGTGTAGATCAAGACCAGTCAGAACTCTGAAGACTTTGAAACCAAACTGTGTTCTAAAACACAGTAAGCACACGGTACAGATACAGCATTATTCATAGCTTGGAGTTGGTTAGTGACAGCTGCCTTGTTTCTTAAAGCCTGCGGTCCCACGCCTGGGCAGGATGCATGGGCTGTTTTCTTTCCTGGGGAGAAATGTGAGTATCTGGGACTCTTAGTACTCAGCAAATGTGAAACTATCCATGCACAAACCAAAAGGTCTGAGCCCACAAGGCAAACACGACAAATCTCAAATATATGTTTTCATTCTTCTGTTTTGTAAACCAGTTTTATCATTTCTGGCATGGTAATGTTAATTATTGCTTTTCCTTATTCTGACCATGTGGATATAGAGTAGAAAACTGATGAATTCATTCATTTCTGCTAAATTTGAGCCCTTCTTTCTCAGTTACTTCAGCTTCTATTGTTCTATTCCCTTTGGAGAAGACTGGTTTTTTGCAAATCTCTGGAGCACATTTGCAGCAGGACAGCTTCCAGCATGTGAAGAAATGGGTGTTGGAATATTGCTCTGTAAAGGCAAAGAAAAGGGCTGATGTGAAAGTGATTAAAGACTGAGAGCTAGAGAAGCTTTGAGGATGGAACATACTGTTTTACACAAGAAAGAACCTTGTTTAGCCTCTCTTGTTGTTTTACCAGATTACAAAGGGTATTACCAATCAGAAACAAAAGCAGAAGAAGAGGGTTGAGCTCAGGGCAATGGTTTTAAATGAGGCTGTATACTCTCAATCTCTTGTTTCTCGGAGAAAATCCAGCAGAAGAGAGATAAATCTATGGCAATGAAAATATATGCATTATAACAGTGTCGGTAGAGTATATATTTGTTTTGGAATGCCCTTAGCAAGCTTAATACAAACTGACTGAATCTAATAAAGGAAATATTTGCTTTCTTGTTGATCATTCATGTGTGGATCTGTACCCTTTACTTTCCACATTTCACCCTCAGAAACTAAGCAGAAACACTGACTTCTCTGCATGTGTTTTAAACAGCAGATTATTTGCAACGCCTAAGTTAAACAGCAGAATACAGCCATGTAAGGGAAAGCTGGATAATGCATTGTCTTCCCTAGTGGGTTCTACCAGTACCTAATAAACATATAAGAGCAGACATAGCACCGTAGGTCAGAAGCAAAGGGTTGATTCTTGCAGCACCCAAGTCTCTAGTAGTCCACAGAACCGCATGGAGTAAATACCTACTTTTACTGTAGGTCACTGAACACCTACAAGGTGGAAGGGGGTTGTGTGAGGGAATGGGAATTGAATAGGTCATTTCAAGAGCTGTGAGAAGCAGGGACTCAGTTAACTGGCTGCCTCCTGGACTGAGTCATACAAATCTTAGCTTCAGGAGTACCCTCTGAGTTCAGTAAAAACATTTCAGTACATTCACAATTTGTCAGGATGGTAACACAGGGTTCAAGTATGGAGATTTATTTGTAAGTAAATTCTTTTCTCACTACTACAGCTGTGTCAAGGCTTGTGCCAACTGGCACTTGAAGCTATTCTACTGCCAAAAGTTGCTGTCTCCAAAGCAAATGGGAATGAGCCAACATCCTGTGGATCTCAACTGTAAGTAGCCATCTAAGACAGAATATAAGATGAGCTTGCAGAAGACTGGCACTCTCCATAGAAACAGTCAACTCAGAGACACAGAAAGAGTGAGAAAGAGAGAGAGAGGTTATGCATATTGGATAAACAGTTCATTTTTGTCTCCTGACTAATATTTAGGATGAGAATCTCCACTGGGATACATTAGAGCATCTTTAGCCCTATGTTTGCAAAAATCTTGACATCATTGTATAAACCATATTATTTGAGATGATAAATCTGGGGTCTGTTTTCTTTGCCTTATAGTTTAAGGGCCCCTAGACCATTGTTTTTAAGACTCTTTTGAATAACAGATAAGCGAGACACTTAGTCACACTTCAACTTCATGCAAATGGAGACTGTATGTAGTTACCCGAGTCTGGGTTTCAGGAAATGAAAGAAAAACCTGGAACCAAACACCACAAGGCAAGTAACAAAACCATAAGAGCTAGTGGCTGCAAAATCTGTCCAGCTCCAGCTCACATCAGTGGAAGCATGTGATTTTGTGCCAGCTGAGGACCCAGCCCTTAGTCTAAATATTGACTCAGTGTTTGGTCTCATGGACTAAACAAGAAGTTTCATAAGGCATTTCCCAACCCAGTTGAGTTTGGACAGCCTGAAAGCCTCCACTTCAGCCTCTATGTGATCAAAGTTGAGAGCTCTGTTGGAGTTTGCTCCTGAACACAGTCAAAAGATTTTTCAGCTGCTTTAAGATTTAGTTTTTATATATGCTTGCTGCAGCACCTACAATCTAGTAAGTATTCTCCACGAATACAAGAAAAAAAAGATACCACCCCTGTAGTCATACTTAAAGCTGGACAAAATATTTATGAATTATTTTTCCCCTCAAAACCCGAGTGATTTATCTGATTCATTAAAAGGAAACCAATCTTTACTGCTATGCCTGAAGTGAAAATTATCTTCCACCCTACTGAGAGCTTTGTGTTTTATTTGGCCAACTAAGTATGTTCTGTAGGAACTTAAGAAAAAAGGCAAATTACAAGCATTTGAACATTTATCAAATTCTTTCAAAAATATGGCAATATTTTCAAGATTTATATTTTTTAACATTAAAATGGTAAAAGGACTTTTCTGTAACCAAAGAGAAGGCAACAAATAAAATCTTGTGCATTAGATGTATCAATCAATTAGATCAATCTTACCCCAGGACCAAAAGCACAGTAGAGTACATATCTTTGCTTAAGAATTTCATTTGTTCAATCAATTTTAATCTCTACAGCCACTAGAAGTCTGAATTTTCTTTGACACTTGTTCTCTCTTGAGCCTGATCCTCCACTCTCAGCATACCAACTGTATCGCAAATTTTGTAAAAAGAATGAATCCTTGTCCTGAGCAATTGCATGTTCTCTGATACCGATTCTGTTGGCTCTGAATTTCTAAAAACTACTTTTCTATATTGGTCTCTGCTCTTTTACAGGCTCTGTCAGTGATATGCTGCCACATACACTGAAGCAGATCTCATCAATGTACGATCCTCTGTTCTCATCACGTTTTGGTAACTGCTGTAATCAAGGTAAAAGGTCTCAGTTAATTATTTGCTTCCTTAAAGGGTTATTGGAAGATTATAGAAAGAAGACAGGTACATTATTGTTAGCTATAGTACCACTGCCTCACTCAAAGGCTATCAAAAGCTCTCTTAGATCAAAGTTCCTTACTGAAAATTTACACTGGGTCATATCCTAACAAGTATAGACTGGGATCACGAGTCCTCAGGGCTCAGAAAAGAAAAATCACTTTTTATCTGTAACCTTTTATTGTTGCTGTCTTCCTTGACTACTTAACTCTGTCCTTAAGTGCTCTTGCACACCAGATTCCAGCCTCCATTTACAAAGGGGTTACCCCACTGAAGGGACAAAAGCTACATTACCCCCAGCTTTGAGAGCAGCCATCTATGCTGCAAATTTTTTCCAACAGAAAATATAAATGCTTTTTGCTACTCACATTTTCAATTTACCACATCTGCCTAAGATGGGATCCTTTCTGTTCACCTAGCAATGACAACAGTGAAAGCAAGTGCATGTCCGTCCCCCATTCACCGCTCGGCTTCCTGACGCAGCGTAATGGACATTGCCAGTGGGGACACACTCGGGTGAGTGCTGTCTGTGCTGAGGGAAATTGCCTACATACAAATGGATGGGGCAAAATGCATGTCATGAAGAGGAGAAGAAAATCTTATCTGTTTTGAAAGGTTACCAAGGATTTCAATAAAGGGTAATAGATGTATTGCCTTTGATTAGCTCATAAACCCCTGTATTACCATTCTGGTGAAATAAAGCTCCACTTAATAGTCTCCTCTTTCTCATAGAGATGGGTGGAATTTATCTCTGAGGGCTCTTCACTAAAAACAAATCATCATTTATATCCCAAGAAATACTAGGATAATGAAAACTGCCATACACAGTGCAGATAGTTTCCCCAATTTCTTTTTAGAAGCTTATTAATTGTCAGGACTTTCTGAGAGGTCTGTAAATCAGGACTGAATCTGCTTATATAATCTATGAATACGTGACAATGCTCATTATTTTCTGAAGTCTGAAAAACAAGTCCATTCCTATTCAAAAGTCCTGTTAACCCAGCAATCCTATCACCACACACTACTTGTTCTGCATCATGAGTGTGTGAGGATCCCCAATCTCTAAATATGAGACACTCTTTCTGTATTTCCTATTAAATGATACAAAGCAGTAGTAAACGTTTACCATGGATTCAGCTAAAGGTCTTCTATAATATTTGCATCCTTTTAAGCCAATTGTTTGTGTTGGTCTTAGGAGATGCGCTACCTTCTAAGAAAAACATGCAACGGCAGCAGACACCTGGAGAAGACCCACATCACAAGAAAACACTGAAGTCTGCTTAGGAAAAGGGATCAGACAGACAGACCCTTAAACAGAAAAAAATGTGCAGCCTGGGCCTGATCCCCTGCCTTCCCGCAGCTCCTCCTGCCTGTGAGCCCATGCTCAGCCACTGCAGGAAAAGGAGCAGCTTCACAGGGCTGTCACCACCTTTTCCTCTCCAGCTGAATCCAGCTGGGGACACGAGGTGCCCCACACGCAGGTGCACAGACATGCAATTCATAGACTCGTGAACTGGTCTGAAAGCATACAGTCCAACAATTCCACAGGGAGTTTGGTTGGAGGAGGCCCATGGGGCTCATTCACTTAGGAAAAAAAAAAAAAAAAAAAGAGTAGGACTGACTTCTGCAACGCGAGTATTCACACAGGCAGATCACAAATCCAGTGGTTTTAGCTGATCAGTCAAGGGGAATGACTTGGTAAGGCCAGAACAAAAAACAACACTTGGGAAGAGCTTAATTTCATTGTCTGAAGGTTTCTCTGCTGAGTTTAACCAGCCCTGCCCTCCACTCGTTTAGGCAGCTTTTCTTAGTAACAAAGGACTTTCACACTCCAGCATACACGAGAGATACAATTTTCAGATGCACTGACGTGATGGAGGCTTGGCACTGGCCTCGCTTTGCGCAGACTGAATGTAATTAGGTTCTGGTCAGTGGTCTGTGGGCAAACACCAGCTTCCAGTCCACTGATTAATTCATCTTTAGCCAGCACATTGACATCCAAAATTGACACACTTCACACTGGGGAAAGAGGATATTTGGAGGTTATAAAATTATATTTTATGATTTTTAGAAAATCCTGTGGTACAATATTGGATGCAACAAATACCCAGAATGTCTATCCCAAACCGAGGCGCTGCAGAAAAGCACAATTCTCCTTTCTGTACGGTACCAAGAAGTGCATAGAGAGTAACTCACCCTATTTTTAGGTTTGTCAGACATTCATCTCTGACTTCCCTCTATCTCTATCTCTGCTGGCACCACTTCCTGAGCTTTGCTAATTAGTGCATTGAGCCATACACATGGATATATAAATATAGATTAGATAGAAAGACCTTGTGTTTCTGAGTTTTAAGAATACCCCTAAAAATAGATGGTAATTGTGTCTAATAGGGAGCACTGTTCTCCATATTTCCTTCCTTGCCTCCATTTTGTGAGTACAGTATAAACAATGATTTTACCATCATAAATAATTCAAGCCATTCCACAAGATATCAGTAATGTCAATCAGACATATTTCTTCCCATCAATGAGAATTTCCTGTTTTCTACTACACATTGGGAAAAACGCTCTTAGCCTTGATGCATGAAGAACTGAAAAAACATCTTTTGTTTCTCATTCACAGCATTCAGAGTCCACCTTGTACACTGTGAGCCCAGATTCACAGGCTTGTGTTTTCTGAAGTTTCTATCCTCATTTCAAAGTGTCGTCCTGCAACTCATGCAGGGCTGGACAACTTATTGTACTTGTTATGAAAGTACCATAATGCAAGTTTATTTGGCCCATAAGTGACATAGGTCCTCATACAACCGACCCTGAAAAATATGTTAAATAAAACCTGAGCCATTTTCAATAATATTTGCTCAGTTTTAAAAGGTCATTAGAAGGTGAGCAAAAGTTGAGGGACAACTTTATGCAATGGATAAGAATAACACAGCACAGATGTAATGTTTCTCGTGGATGATCCACCAGGTTTTTACAAACATTTATTAAGCCACACATTTTCCATATGAGATAGGTAAACACTGTCACTCCCTTGCTCTCAGATCTGTAAAACAAGGCCAGTCAAAGACTTGTGACTCATAAGACATCAGAAGAGCCAAGAGCAAAATTAAAAATACTTAGCAGCCAGCCCTCATTCTAGCAACTTGAATTAATTCAGTTAGTGATGGGATCCTGTGCTCTACTCATGCAGGGTCAGGTCCCGTTTCCCTTGCCAATGACAGCAGATTCCTGGCTGTATTTGACTTCCAGTTTTGCATAATTATAAATAATCTGCTACATCTCATTTTTTCAGAGTCCAGTCATCTGTAATTTCCAACATGACTTCTTTCCTCCTCCTCCTCCTCTACTCCCCTGCTTTGATGCTTAACCCCTCAGTTCTTTTCTTTGCAGCATGGTATTATGAGAAACCTCTGTAGAAAGGGAGGCTGTGAACCAAATGATGAACATGTTCAGCGTAGAGTCCACAGCTGTGAGATATTCAATGTTAACAAAAGCCAGCAGGAAAGTGTTTAAATTCTCCCTTCTGTCCTCAGACCTGAATATCAGCAGGGTGTAAGTGGTTCACGGACATTGTACCTCTCATCTTCACCATGGGATGAATTTCCCTTAAACATCACAGTCATATCTCACAGCTTTGGTCTCCATTCCTACCTATTTTCAGTTCTGAGATATACCCAACAGAAACTATACCTAATAATAAATGATAAAGCACACTTGTGCTAACTTTCAAACACAGCTGTGTACCTGTAAATCCTAAGTGCTTCACCAGGCAGGGGAAATCAGAGGTGCCGCAAGACTCAAGATGAATACATAAGCAAAAGAAGCAGCAAGTTCATGTACCACTACTCCAAATTTTCTACACTGCTGGGCTTTATATATTATATAAAACTGATAACCAAATTTTCTCTTTCTGTAGTTGGTCAAAGACGTTCAAAACTCTGTCCTCAAGAGGACTTTTGAAATAAACGCACCAGCAAGTTGCTTACGACAGAAGTTTCAACTATGAAGTGCAGGTTCATAATTAGAATTACTCTAAGGACAACTGCATATACAATTATTTAATATGAGGTCACATTTGCCTAAGTTATTGAGAAAAACTTATTTTATTATTTTTAACTCTTTGAGCCAACAATCCTGCAGGAAAGAACTCCATTCTCTTCTCTTTCAAACACTAACAAAACAATTACTGGAAAAATTTTCACTGTAGTATTTGTCCCTGATGCAAACACATACATATTTGTCAGCTCTGAAATTAGATTCATCGTGCTGGTAGTCAAAAGAATAAAAATTACGGCGGAAAATGCTGATGAAATAGATACGTATCCTTTACCTGAGTATCAGGACACAATGAGCTCTAGAAGCACCACTGACTTATTTTCACAACGGGATGCACTGAAATTAGCAGGAGTTGTGTCTTTTTTTGAAATATTGTATTAATAACTACCTTCCAGCATGGAGTTCCCATTTGATTCTACACGAATTTAGTGTACACTGCTGAGGGCAAAAGAGGGTCAAGTCACCTCTTGACCTGCATATGAAAGTCCTGCATCATTAATGAGATTAAAAAGGAAGAACCACATTTAGACAGGTGATCCAGCAGAATAAGTCTCTTGAGATGGAACCACGTAGTTAATTCCACTGCATCAATATTTCAAATGCATCAGGTTCAGAGGAAAACACACTTGCCAAAAACAACAACAGTTTGGCTTGAAACCAAAATCTGTAACGTGCAATGTATTAAGTGCCAATGTTCTTGAAATGCTTCCTGTTTTTACGAATACAACCTGCAATTCAAGTGCTATCATGTAACCTGGCTAAGAAGACATTTAAAAAATAAAGGTATAAAATGCAGCATACCAGACAGATTGTGGCTCAAGAACAAAAACAAATATAGAGTCAAGCCATGGCTCATAAAGTATCATTTCAATAAGCTGAGTGAATGACCTAGACAAAGAGATGGCTTGTATGTGGTGGTAAATATGCTGCTATTTTTAAAGCTTGAAGGCTCCTTTAATACTGACAGTGTTGGAAATCCTAAGCTACACCACGCAAAACAGCATTCAGTTTATTCATATATAGCATGTTCTGGGATCTGAAGAGGTGTGTTCAGTCTTTTCAGCAAGTCTAACTTGCTTTTTCAGTTGAATATTCACGGAATACTACATTTTACTCAGGTTCTTCTTGTACTGGTGTCACAGTGCATTGCAGCTGCCTACCACTGTCGGCATCTCATTTCTCCAGACAGTGAGGACAGAAACTCATCTCAACACCCTGAGAAAAAGTAATAGAAAGCATAAGACTTGGAAAGCTAGAGATATCCCATGCTTGGGACCAAAGTGTGGTTTGGACAAAAACGATGAACTGAGGAGATGCTGCTGGAGTCGATCATTTGAGTAAGGCTGAGATAAGTGATTCCTGAATGGGTCTCTCCCTCCCTTTGTGTTCAAGCTTCCCCACTTCGCACAGAATAATTAATTAGCCAGAAAGAACTTCTTGTTCTGTAGTGGGAGATTTAGATTCCTATTCCTGTACCAGTGGACAGTCAATTATTTATACAAAGTAGAAGAAAGTCAACAGAAGGGACTGTGAACGCCCCGTGCAACATAATGACCTATTGCTCGGAGGCTATGATGCTCTCGAGGCAGAGGAGAGAACTGAACCTTATAAAAGCAGAACAAAATCATCTCCTTCTCCCTGGATAATAGAGCTCTTTTGCTGTTTTCAGGGGGTTTTTTTCCCTGAAATGAGAAGGAAAATTTGACCCAAATTCACAAGCAGTTTCCAGGCAACTGAACTTTTCCAGAACATGTAATGAAGCTCTGAAATGCTATTTGCCATCCTGCTGTAAAAACTTAATGGACTGCAATCATACCACAAGGTAAACTAAGGACATCCAGCTACTTTTGAAAGGCAAGATGAGACTTTTCTGTCACTGAGGAAACACTAAATACTTATCACCAGGATGGATTTTCATCTCCAAAGGATAATGAACCAGATCTTGAAAGTGACGGGAATCCTTCCCCCTCACCATCAAGAATCTTGTTTCCATTTGTGCTGTATGAAATTACTATTAATTCCTTATGCTATCTTGGGATCTAGAAGACCCTCTTATTATCCAGAACCCTCACTGTTTTGACCCTGTATAAACTTTGGATTTTGGGCAACAGAATAAGCAGAGATTTCAGAACAGGAGCCATCCTAATCATTTTTCCCAATACATGAGGCCGTAAAGACGTGTTTTAAAGGCTTTTGAAGGACAGCAGTGAAGAATCTTTTGGCTATTGATGGAGCACTTTTCTGAAGCATGAGGAAGACCTGGGAAGGAGTATAAATGCCTTGCAACACCTCTCCAAGCAGAGCGGGGAGTTGAGCTTTACGCTCGTGGTGGGTCAGAGAGCCAAGTCGACTCTTCATAAGAAGCCTCAAGAGGTAAATTTCCTTAAAACGCATTTAGGGAAAGGTGAGCTAATGAAGGACCACAGAGAGACAGACAATCTGACTGAGTGGACAGATAGGAAAATGAGTCTCTCCCTTTGACAAACGTAAAATAGTGGGTTTTACCTCTAACCTAGCTAACAGAATCTATGATTCTGTGATAAAAGATTACTGAAGAAAAAATAAATTGACCTTTGTTGCACTCTCTGACCAGCTTAGAGAAAACTGTGTTCCGGTCAAGTTCACCCATTTCACCCTCATATTGGGTGACCATCGTCATATCTGCTGACAGTCTGCTACGATGGCTCAGCCTTGCGTACTGACAAAGCAGCACTCCGGACTTCCAGTGAGACTGCTCCTGTTGGAAGGGAGACTCTCAGACTGCTGACAAGCTAATGCTGAGATTGTCTTCTGGAGACAAGCCATGCAGTTTTAGCACAAGGTTGAAAGTCACAGCAGCAAGTAGAAGCCTGAAATCTTTTAATATCTTAAAACTTAACCAATTTATTTAGTAACAGACTTCTATCCATTCCTAATTCTGGATAAAGCCATGTTAATTAGCCCTTGAGTTAAACGATATGCCAAGTACTACCAGCTGTCTTTTCCCTATTCTTCTTAGATATATGTATATGAAGACAGAGATACTTAAGAGGATAATTGCACCCCATCTCTTTGTTCACAGAAGAAATCCCCTGTCTGAGCTTGTGCTTCCTTCTTGCATTGAAAAACCCAACAAGGCAGCTCATAGCAGAACTGGATGGAAGCATCAATAATCTCTATGATTTATTTTGCTTGCCTCATTGTGTTTTTAATTATTGCTAGTAGTCCAGTCCCTACATTATATTGTTTGCCATAGAGAACCATGCATTTAGAGAGATGCACAAATCAGCACTTACCTACTGTGCAACTGTGCGCACTGACAAGCTATTTTAATGACTCAGGTAACCTATCGTACTATCCGAATCATAAATCAAGTCAAGGGGGAAAAACCTAAAGAAATGTATATGCTGATCAAAATCAGCCAAAAGAATGATACTTTCTCAATTTGGCCAATAAATACAGATTATACTGTTCAATAAAATTTTTTTTTTTTAAAAAAAAAAAAAAAAGGAACAGCACACTGTTTTGAATAACACCACTTCAGAAAAAAATATTCCCTCCAACTATTTTTTACTTTGTGGTTTCCACATTAATATAATTTTACACCCATCTTCATTTTAGTTAATCTACTGACACTAGTAAAATGCATCACTGTTAAGATGAGCATCGTCTAACACTATGTCAGTTTTGTACTTTTGTTGCCCCCTGCCATTCAGCATGGAGGGCACAGGAGAGGAGGTTATCTTCTTTCTTCAATGAAACATACAGCTATTTATTTCTTCTGCAGTCAGTATTTTCTTTATGGTCTCTCAGATAAAGATGTGGGAAACAATCTATGTCCAGATTTGCAAGGCAAAACAAAACACTGTATGACTACTGCCGAGTATCACATTCTTCTGCACGTCACAGTGAGTGAACTTAATTACGGTTCATTAACCCCAAATCCAGTTTCTCATTCATGTACCCAACAGTGTGGTATCAAGTCATCTCTCATAACTTCAGCGTGATGTTCTTAAATCAATGTGGACTTTTTTTATATAAATGTATCCTATAGTCCTTGCATTTTTCATTATATTTATAAATGGAAAAACAGCACATTATAATTAATGATTTCAGAAGCTACTTTTAAAGAGAAATAAACTGGAATTATCAAATCTCTTCCCTGAGGACAGAGACAGTCTGATTAAGTGCTTCAAAAAGTTCCTTTCAGATATCTTTTGCAGAAAATGCCCCTGCTGTGTCTGCCCTCTGGTTATTAGTTTCACCTGTAAACAGTTCACTGCCACTGCTGACTCCACTAAACATCTTCTTTGTACTTCAATCTGCATTTTATGTGAACTCTGGAGCTATTAGCCACTAATATCAACAGCATTGCACAGTCTAGGAACATTTATTGCTCCCCTGCTTAGTTTAATGTTTCTGCCTTAGTGCCGTAATATTATTAATAGTCACAAAGTACAATAAAAGAAAATTAAGTGTTTATTTTGTTTAGGCTTTCGCCACTTTACCTGCAGCCTTTTTCCATTACATTTGCACATAAATGAGCATACACTACATTTTTTAGTGCATCTAAAAATCAGGGTTTAACTCCCCTAATCATATTGTTCTATTTTCAGTCATCTTCCAGGCCGCTTTATTTGTTATTGTAAATGCAAGTATATTATGGTAAATTTCTACATCTATATTTTACATAAATGCATAGCATGCATTTGGTAGCTATTTGCCTTGCTAATAGACTTCATTTGTATATTTTTCCTTCTTTTAAAACAAATATTTTGTAAAAAGATGGTCTGCAGTAGAGGCATGACATAGTTTGCAGAACTTGCTCACATCACATGCATGCCAAAATGTCCTGTTTGCTGCTTGTGGTGCTGCTTTATTTCTCCCCTCAGTTTCATAGATGTAAAACCAAAATTAAGGTTTTAATGCCTATAAAGATAGGCATTGATTCAGACATACTTCAAACTGATGGGCATGAGATCTGGAGTCAGTTGCCTTCAAATACACAATGAAATTCTGAAGTGTCCACTTTCTCAAGAAACATTGGCCTCTACAGGCAATGCGCTGATAAAACGCGAGCCAAGTCATCTCTGGCCACAAGAATATAAACCAAAATGCTTCCCATGGATATACACAGTTACGCATAAGAATAGCATTAACCACATCCTTTCCAAAGACCAGCCCAAGTACATATTCTTATTAAAGAAACGAGATGGTGGATAAAATTAAAGATTACGTGGTTAGTGAGTATGTAAAGCTGCAGCTGCAAAAAGCCTCTTTCTGCATGGTGCAGGCTTTGTGGGACACCGTGGTGGGCACAGCCCAGGCTGCTCCTCTCCCACTGTGTGGCAGAGGCTGCTGGCATCTGAACAGCTAGTCCGAGAGGCACCTGTAGGGAAATGGGATATAAAACAACACTTCCTGGGGCCCGCATACAAACAGAGTTAAAATTTAACCGGGCCTGTCATCTCTTTAGTAGAGAGGTTAGTAATTTTCCCTGTCTAGATAATTTAGCTACACAAGTGTCCCAGCAGCTCTGCAGAACTTGCACAACCTTGTGCAACAGCAGCGTGAATTACCTAAACCACAGGCAATTTGGGTTGTGAAAGTGCAGGTCCAGGGAAACCTGACGGTCCCTGATTTCCCAAATGGTCCTCGGAGTGGCCTCCTGCCAGCCTGGCACGGGTATCCAGTATTCTTGGACTCTGCATCTCAGATTCAACTCTCCATGGTTAAAGCTTCACACTTCTAAGCAGCTTAATGAAAGACAGTAGGTGGCTTACATTTTTTCTGAACTGTCTTAATTTGACAGTATTTTTCCAGTATTCAGGGGCTTAGATTCTATACTAGGAGTCCTGGCACCACAGGAAAAGTATTAGGTTGTCTATTCTTTCACTCTGAATCTTGATTAATAGCCCCAAATTCCTGCTCCAAATGGACTGAAAGGAGATGCTTTGAAATGTATGCATTTGTTGGACTTTATTCGTCTGTACGCACAACTAATTATAAAGTAATTATTATTATCTCAATACATCTAAACAGGCAAGCAAGGGAAGACAGAACCATGTATTATAGTGACAAAGGGAATCAGCATTTTGTTATCATAAAAATCCAAGTTATCTTGTTTTCTTGTATGTTGGTGTAATTAATCACTGTATTTAGCATTCATAGATAATAACACCCAGTATCTGCTTTGATGAGATACAAACAAGCGTATTATGAATCACTTCACATCCAAACCATCGTAATTGCTAAAATTACTGTCTTCGTCTCTGTTGCTTCTGTAACAGCAGGTAACTCAATGAAATGCCTGAAACACCCACATGCTTTGGCAACCCGTTTAACTACCAAACTAATATGGCATTTGTCATTCTTCTTATGAAGCCATATTCTCCCTTCATCAAGCCTTCATCACCCATGGGGTGATGCAGGGCATAAACAAGGGCATAATCAGACTTCCTACAGTGGATGACTGAGGGAGTGAAAAATACTGTCAAATTCACTAATTCGCTAACCCCATCTAAATAAACCTCTTAAGTGGATGGAACACCAAGAGAAATCTTACTTTTATCTTTAACTAACTAATAAAATAAAATTTAAAAATAAAAGAACCCTTATCAGTTAATTGAGATTGTCTTCAATTATATAAATACGACCGACTAACCTTTAGGGCTTTTCATTAACCAAGGTTCATCAATTCTAATCATCTGACACTCAAATACTCTAATGGCCATGCCAATGTAATTAAAGTTGCCAATTCTGCTGACAAAGTTCTTGGGTTACAAGCACAGTTATCAATGCAGGATAAGTAATCTTGTACCACGCTGGTTTCACAGATACTGTCCTATCCCATTAATGTCTTAACAGGTGACAGATTTTATTAATGACATTAATCTTCAAATATGTATTCAGTCGCTACTTTCTGTTCAGAACCGGAAGTAGCCGCCAGTTTGTAATCCCGCATGATATTTTATCACAGTTAATAAACACAATAGGTGTCCTGGCAGAAGTAATCACCATCTTTAATCAAAATAATTAAGGTTTTAATCTTCTAAGGCTAATTTGTTTGACCCCATCCTACCAAATACATTCTCAAACATTCTGCTGTATGGATTGTGACTGCGGGCAGGAGTAGAGTCAGTGTGTAAGAAAGCAATTTAGCAGCTGCTTTAGAGTGTCTTTTGTACTGTACTAATATCCACATGCAAGGTATAAAGATTTCTCACTGCTACAAGATGACTTTCCAGTTAAGTCACATACTTGCTGCCTACAAAATGTGCATAAATTCATTTAAACAGCACATAATACTGTCTATTAGAATAATTGAAAAGCTTTCTAGAAGCTACTATGCAGCTGCAGACATCCAAGCAACTGCCAGACTTACACACTGGGAAAGCTTCATTGACTTCCATTGGGCTGATCACAAGAGTAAAATTACCTTCTAGTTCAGATGTCTTTTTTCCCTTCCAGAATTGCTACAGGATATTTAGGAATAAGTTTTCAACAAGACGTATCTCCTTTCTTCCTCACATTCAGCATTGTTTGATTTACCTTTTTTTTTTTTTCAATAGATTAAGAAGAAAAGAATCAGAGGAAATCTTTCACCATATGATAAAAACACCTTGCAGCAATGTGATTTATGACAAAACACAGTCTGAGTTTCAAGTATCAGAAAAGGAAAAGACAGCCAAACTGGGTGAGATCAATGGCCAGCAGAAGATGGGAGGATGTAAGAGGATGGCAAGCATGTTGCTGTACAATCATGGGACAGTTTCAGGCAGTTCTGGTCTCAATTTCTTCTCTAATAATTCCTAATTTTCTTTCTTGACTGCTACTGAATGTTGAGCTGACATTTTCATTAAACTGCCTATACTAACTATAATGCCTCATTCGTGAACAGCAGTACTTAGTTCCCATCAATATATTGAATACTTCTATTTCATCACCAATCCCTACAGCAATTGTAATTTTTTGAAATGAAAATGCAGTTGTGGAATATACTGGAGCAATAAATACATCCAACGATATCTTAGTTGCTTTCAGACATTCAAAAGCAGAAAGTTATGTTCTAAGAATTTTGAGGGTTTGCTTTCAGCTTCTTGAGTTGTTGCTTTTTCTTCACCAAAATCACAGAGTGGGCATTAGAATTATTAACTCACAGGTATGTTCTGATATTCTCAAGCAATCCCTGGCTTTTTGATTGTCTATCATAAATAGTTGTAAGATAACCAAAAGGAAAGTAAAAAAAAATAAAAAAATAATTAAGACATGACTTGCTAAATGTTGTTGCTCATGAGCTATTGAAAGTTATAGGTCATTGTCTCCCTGCTCTGCTTGCAGAATTTCTTCTGACAGGATTGTGCCAATATTAAAAGGAAGAACAAAGACACTAACTTACTTATATCTTGTAAGAGTTGCTAAGCAAACTGATACTGAAAATTTCCATCAGCACTTGAGCTAGCCAAGAGTAAACATAAAGCTGAAAACAGGCAAGGGTTTGGTTTTGGATTTTTTTTTACTTTCACAAATAACTTACTTCAGGAACTACATAAGCATCTACCTACACTAGCTTGGGGCTGCATCGGCTTAGGTCTTAGCTTACAATGAATTACTTTGTGTATTCTTTGACCTAGAGCCAATCCTGTTCAGAATATTATCTGTACAACTATGCTGGAGTCAGTAAAGCCTTGAACTTGCAGACTGAAGCACATGCTTTTTTATATACTGCAAATAGGCTGGCTGATGTCAATGAGAAAAGGCACAAAGAATAAGAAGTGAAACACATATAAGAGTTTGTAGGAGGAGAGCCTACAGAAGCAGCATTCAACTCATGGATTTTTGGTATTTGCTATAAATGTACATTCCCACGTGCACTTCAAGAACATTTGACACTTTGTAAATGACATTGCTCAGAAAGAAAGTGTAAAAGCTACACTGACAGCTTCGCACAAGTTCATAGTACGGCTGCATTATTAGTTATATGCGACTGTCCTTGTACACCAGGTATGGTTTTTAGCCAGAAACTCACACATGGGCATATGAAAGAGCTGTCTCTATTCGGTCTGAACACTGGGACAAGAGGTGGTGGTGAAGTGCAGTGCTGTCTCAGAGAAGTGACTAAGAGCTACCTGAAGTATATGGCAAATTCAAGAATGCAAGCCTGCTCTCAAAATACAGCCTCACTTTTTTCCACGTGACCACCAAGCTGATGCACATGTCAAACACAGTGAAAAAACCCTAGAGTCATATCACTGCCTTGATGTTCCACCGTTCTCAGTTGGGCTGTCACAAAATGCATGGTAGCAATGCTAGGAACTGAATTTATCAGCAGTGGAAAGAAAATCAGAAACAATCAGAAAGCAATGTTGGTTAAATTTATCTCAATTCTTAGAACCATTTCTTCCCACAATCCATATTTAAGGACAAATTCTGGAAAGTCTATTAGATTCTTATTCAGCTTAACAGGCATTTACCCTCCGAAGTGCCTGGGAATTGTTTTTAAAAGAGGGCTGAACAACAATGTCAACTTTTGGCCCAAAGTCAGCTGGAAAAGAGCCACAATGTAGACACAGTTGGCCCTCAGGATAGGCTTCCAAAGACCTTGACAAACTTGAAATTAAATTTTAATTATCCCTGTTCAGCTTGATTTATAATAATTGTCAATATCTGTGGTTTGAAATAACACATTTTACAACATGATCAGTCAGAGAAAATATTTTCCTAATGACTAAAGGGAGGAAGAGTCTGCAGTGAGTCCAAGAATTATATTATCAATCTTATTTATTATTTTTTTAAACCATAACACACAAACATTTAGGAGACATTGATCTGAAACTGGGGTGAAAGGCTGAAGAATACTATGTTTTCCTGGTTGCAGCAGTCAGATTTAGGAGTCTAATCCTGCAGACACAAGACTAGCTGAGGTCCCAGGAGTTCATAGAGATAATTAATGGCATTTGAGATGCTCACAAATTTTGAAGAGCCTGTAGAACCATAAAAATTTTACTTGCCATTTTTTAAAAATAATTATGATGTGCCAAGAGAAGGTAATTTATTCATTTGGACAAAGATTCTTGTGATGGTCTTCACAGAAAGTAAACCCATAACTACTTCAGACCCGCAACAAATCCCATTAAAATATTCAGCTCTTTCTATTCCTATAGAGTTGCACAAGAAAGGTCACTTTTAACACTGGTCTTTCAAGCTTATCAGCTTCTGGGCAATATTTCTGAAATAAATTGCCATGACTTAAAGGATACCAGACAGAACAACAAACAAACTCTCTTTCTCAACTTGTGTCAGTGTTTCTTGCCTTCAGGCAACGGCCACACGAAGAACCACAGGCTCAAGCCGTGGTTGTGCCAGGAATTTCCTAAATCAATACTTCAAGTTGCTCAGAAATCATCTGCTTTCCTGCTTTGAATCTATTTACAAAGAAGTTACTGCATATCGTTTTAAACAAGAGGAGTAAAAGGGTACATTAAAACTGTAAGAGCAACTCAATTCATGTGAAGTAAGAACTGCTAAGCTACAGTGAAAAATAGATCCCAATAATGTCAGCAGAGGAGCGTTCAGAGGTCATAAACCACAGACATATTGCAGTTACTGTCCCTGCTCTGAGTAAAAGGCTCACCAGAAACAAACCCCATCATTTGCAACTACTGTATTGGCAGGTCACTGTAACAGATGACGTACGTATCCTCAATTATTTTGTTTTCCCTGTATAAAGTGGATAAAACTAATACAGGTTTCTAGTTTGATTTTTTTGCAAGTGGACTCTGAAATTGCTTCTGCCATGGGTCTGTGAGTTCCCAGGCATTGCTTGATTCATTCTTACCAGTAGTCACTTCCGATGAAAAGATATAAGCTTTTGCAATTTCATTTTCTTTTTAAATGTAGCCTCCTGTAACAACTTCTTCCTAATAAGCTGTTTGTTTTCCATAATACCAATTGAATGAAACATTTTGCTTCATGCCTCAAATCTTGCCTCATTCACAACATTCATCCATTTGGGCTATAAATAAAATTATCATCGCCTTTCTTTCAAATAAGTAATGTGAGTAAAACTTGCCCACCCTGAACCTCATATACAATGGAAAAAAGAGAGGACTTGCCAGCTTTTCTGCATTTTACTCCTAAACCAACGTTTCCTCACACAAGTCCTTTGTTAGTTTACAAACACAAGCCCAGAAACTCCACATATTTGGAAGACTGTGGATTAAACCTATTGATTATCTCATACCCTGCCCTAAAGCAAAATTTCTCCTTTAAGTATTACAATGCATTATTCTATAACAATATTTGCCCTCTCCTCTCATCCAGGCAGCAGAAACATGAGAAGGTGATGAAAACCTTGGGGGGAGTTCACTGAAAGGGGGTGAAGGCTACGGCTTAGCTCAGCTCCAGACTTCTAGCTGAGGTCTGATTCTCTGCCCCTGAGAGTAGTACAGCTTTAAAACGCTTTTTTGAGAGGCTATTCTGAAGTTACAACATCAGTTACTGGCCATGCCTATGTAACACCGGCAGCTGCGATGGGCTGCACAGAGGGCTCAAGTAATTCTGTACAGAACCTGTCCTCCCAGATAGCAGGAAGAAATTGTGCCCAAGATTGTGAATTTTGAGCACAGACTCTTCTACAGCCTTCCAAATCCTCCTGGTTTCTAGGCTGCTGGCCAAATCCATGTTTAGGAGGGTGAGCAGGCAAGACTTAAACAGCAATTCAAGGAAACAGAAACAACCTCTTGCTCCACAGGAAGAAGTCTTTGATAGAAAAAGTATAAAAATATTGTTGAATATTGAAATTCCATTAGGGGTGTTGGGGGAAGGGACCAGTGGGGCTTTAGAAGACTGTAGGCAGGGGAAGATGCACACAGTTTGTGTTCCCTAGCCTATGTGATCTTATGATAGGACAGGAAGGCAGTACCCCTGAAAAAATTCTCCCTGTGCTGGAGGTCACAGTATTTGCCTCTTCTTTGGTCACCTGGAAGAAAGGCCTCTTCATTGCCTCTTCCAGAACTGACAGATCTCATCCCCACCAGAGCTGTCTTGGTGCAGTGCTGGCATGTAGGAGGAAAAGGAAAAGCACCACCTTTCCCTGGTGACGCAGGCACACAGCTAGCATCCCCCAGTTTTGGGGACAAGGTCATTTGTGCAGGTCTGGATTACCAGGTCTGCAAACCTGGCAATGCAGATAACTCAATACCTGGTAGTATTAACACCTAATAATTTTCTGATCATTTGGTATTGCATATTTCTAGAGGTGTGATAATACCATGAAACCTGCATATCACCCATCGTTACATGAAAGTTTTGTGACAATTATTTTTTAAAGTAGGAGGTTTCTATAGACTGCTATCTTTAACTGTATGTTCTCACAGTCCAAGGTTCATTAATTCAACAGTCAATTTATTTTGTAAGAATTATACTCCAGAAGCTACTATTTTAATAGAAATAACATTGCATTAGAAGCAAACTGCAGAGGAAAGAGAGTAACTAGCAGATAGTTTGTATTAATTTGATAAAATTATGAAATTGTAGGCTTGACTGAAAAGAAATCTAAGAGATAAAAATCTGTTTGGAAAACAAATTTTACCTTCTTGTAGCTGTTTATCATAACCAAGACAGCTACACAATATAAAGCTTAAATCTTCAACCGCTTAACATCTTCCAATGGTGTTGTCATAGAGCAATGATCCCAGGATCTGTACCCAGAGTTGAGAATTATAAAAAAAATAAGGGTTTTTCAACTACAAGTTAAAAGCATCTTTCCAACCCAATCATTATTGCTCTTCCATGGGCAAACCTGATCTTTTTCCAAAATAATTTCCTAGTGAAACAGTACGAGGTAGATTTACTGCATTTATCTTTCAATTCTGTACCAGAAAACAAAAAAAATTATTAAACCTATATCAGATACAGAAAATTCCACAGCACAGCTGCCTTCTTCAGGGACATAGGAAGGATCTTCAGTGAAGGACAAGGAACAAAGCTAGAAGTGGCATCCCCTGACAACGGTATTCACACAGAATTCTGAAATGGAGAATCTTTCAATAGAACAGGACGAAAAATCTCCAGACGGCTTTATTTCCTTAAGAAAGAAGGTATAAAAACATTCAAGTCAAAAAGAGAGGAACAACTTTGGATCATTTGAATGGTGAAGGTGAGCTGTGTCTTGTGAAAGTCAACATGAGGTGTGCTGTGCTGACATCATATTTATTAACTCGTAAACGCCATAGGAGCTGCAATTCCAGGGATGGCTTCACCCTAACGTACAGCTTCCTTGCTCCGTTCATTTCCTTTTCATCAAGGGATGGGATACTTAACTACAGAGAAAAAACTGAAGAGTCCTGACACACCTCGTTGCAAAGCCTTCAACCCCATGGAAGGGCTTCTGTGGGGTTTTTTGGGGATGGAATTTATCAGTCAAAGAACAAGTTAACATCATGACTCCTGCCCTGAGCCTATGAATCACCCGGACAACTTCTTAGCACAGAGAAAGGCAGCATGCCATTGCAACAGCATGTACACAACACACATGCATGAACAAGACTTCTTTTGGCCTTGAAGTATCTAGTCCAGATTTAAACTCCCGGGCTATTGGCTTGGCATCAGGCTATCAGTTGTACAGCCTCAGATGGCAGCCTAAGTTTTTCTGCTAACTCAGTGCCTTCTGTTCCCAAGCAATGGATGTTGGATCTTTACAGGAGTTACAAATTATTGGATGCACATCAGGAAGCTTTTTAAAGGACCTTCAGGAGACAGGTGGGAGGTAATCATACAGCAGAAAGAAAATGAATTACATTGATTTAAGCTTGATACAAAACTCCTCACTCCCAATTAGACTTTTTGCTGTCTTGAGTGGTTTACATCCTGTAAATACATCAACTGCAATTGCGAACATATTCAGCACAAATATGAAGTGATCTAAGTAATGTTAAATTCTTTTTAAAAATTCTGTTAAATAAATTGGACAGGTCAAGACAAATACGTAAGATTCCACATTCTCTTCAAGGGCCACAGTAAGAAGAACTTTTCATTACTCTTACAAGTGCTTTGCTCCTCTCTCTCACAAAACTGAACTGATAAGTTCCACAGATGCCTGGAGCAAACAGCACAACCAGGAGACAGAAGCGTGCAGGGAACAGCATCTCTGAGTCCCTGGCATTCCCTCCACCTGTAAGCTGAATCCCACTCAAGAAAACAGGATTACTTAATGTCAAAACCACTTTTCTGAGTCCCAGCAGCTCTTGATTCACTGTTCTAGCCTGCACAAACACAAAACGTAGCACACCCAAACACAGATAGGGTGCTGTACACTATATTGGGACTGTAACTAGCACAGGACGATGACAGCTGCAGCTATCTAGTCCTAGAGTGACCAAAATTTCCCTTGGTTTGTTCTTTCCCCCATCCTGCATTCTTTCCACCCTTGCAACTGAAAGTGGAAAACCCATAGGGATGTGGGGAACTCCACATCCACACAGATACATCCCCACGGTCTTGGGATGCCATCCTTACAAGAGTGCAGAGATTGCAGAATGCAAGAGGATTTTCCAGTCTGTCATTCCTAAGGCCTTTTACTACACACTGTAACACATCATGCATGAAGGATACCAGAAATGACACTGCTGCGTATTTTCCTCAGTATGTGGAAAATCACCCTTAGAACATACACAGGAACAGATCCGTACAGTGGCTCCATGTACTACCCTTTCATTTGCTTTTCATTTACCCTTAGATATTCAATATTTAAGCATTACCAGCCTAACGCACACAAATTTCAAGCAATGTATCTCTTCAGGTGAGACAATGTAAAGGATTTGGTGCCCAAACTACTATCTTTGCCAGTAAAATTAAGTCCTTTGCCACTTTCATGCATGCTTGGTATGTATGCAAGACCTCTAACCAAAATGTATGCCTCTTCATTTGCAGAGTGTTTTCTTCTTTTGTCAACAGTACATGCACTGACTGCTGAGTGGAGGATAACCCAAAAATTTTAGCTTCAGCTTTCAGTTTTCCTAACCTTATACGATCACTGCAGTCATGTCTCCCTTGATATTAGTTGACTATAAATGGATTTGCTTACCTAAAGGGCAAAAAAAAACAGAAACAGAAGACATAATATAGCATTTCAAAAGAAATATTATAGCCATTACTTCGACAAAAACACTGTACCTAACTCAGAACCAAATTCTGCCCTCAAAAAATCGATGTGTCATTTATAATTATCTGTATGTGTGTACATAAAGAAAGTGAAGGGGACAAATAGAATATGAGAGGACAGTTTAGCCCCCAAACTTTATAAAGAAACATCTGCCTTGGGTGTCTGAATGTTGTGGAGCTCTATTATATTGTTATATTTCTTTAACAAGACTTAGAGCGTGTTGCAAACGGAGTTCATCATTAAAATGAATTAATTATTTTACAGAAAAAGTTAGGGTTTATTTTTGCAGTGACTTAATTTTAATTCAGAATGCTTCTACCAGCTCTAGCTGTCAGCATTGGTTAAAATGAAACAGGCAAGAAGGAGATCTGGACCAATTTTAGCACACTTTATATGATAAAAATGTGTAACTTCAAAATAGCTAATAGAAATCTGGCACAATATTCATACAATGCAATTCATTCAAATATGACTCACAAATCCTCGTAGGTTAAGTATTACTATTCCTGTGATATGGAAAGACTAGCTAGAAAGTCAGTGTCAGAATAAGCTCCTAGCTTGTGTTTCTATGATCACCCCACTCACGTCCTATAGATCCTTTTCAAAGAAAACTCCTGATTCAGCATTTGTTCACACCACTTATGCCAGTTCTCCTAGGAAAAGGTAATTTTCGTGTAACGTGTCAATGGCACAACCTCAGACATCCCACAGTGGATGCAAATACTGCAAATAGAGTTTGGCAAGAAATGTCTCAGTGCAAAACATTTTAGAATTTTCCTATGCTGAACTGCGAAATGACAGAGACCTTTATAAATAAAGATCTCATACATTTCAGCAGAAGATTTCATAATTTTTAGGCTGGCATTTTAGAACAGAAAGAAAAAAAAGTAATGATACTCATTTTATTCTACCGGATGCAAACCAAAGTAATAAAGGCATCTATCTTAGACTTATCACATGGTCTGCGCTGCTTGGGACAGTCCTCCAAAACAGTTCCCCAGGTCTTCTTTGGAATGCTTCTCTGTCTTGGAAAATCCATAGTTAAAATCAAACTGTGTATTTTCCCCACCTTCCCCTCTTGAGTTTTGTCCCTAATGTGAAGAACATGATGCAACAAGTTGGCACGTTTCAAACATCTGACTGACTTCTTCCTTTTACCATTTTTCTTTTATTCGTACCAGATCACTTTGGTATTTGATAGATCAGTCTGAAAATTGCATTGGGATCCTAAAAGCAAAAGCAAAAGCAAATCCCATGCAATACATGGCAAAGATAAAACAAATAGCTCCAAAAATTGCTGGAGGATCAGCACAGTGCTGACAGAGTAGCAAATCAAAAGATACAGATTCTTTAAGGTTTCATTGTGACAGTGCACTGAAGGCACGAGAAAACTCAGATGAGTCACACTGTGTTACAACATTTACCGTAAACCAATGCTATTAATGCAAGCAGACAAGACAAGTCACAATCTGATGCGTTAGTCCAGAGAGAACAGGAGCAGATAGATTTTCTACAAACCAGCTTAACACAAAATAAATATAAAAGCATCTTTGTTCTTTGAAATGGCCTTCTCATCAGTGAAAAAAATTCACCCACTAATTCATAGGAGGTTTTTTTTAGAAATTCTTGGTTTTAAATTAATGTTTTGAGTACAGCATTTTCCTCCGGCCAAAAGGTCAAAGGAATTTTAAAGCTGGCACATTTCTATTAAAAGTACAGTGGCTCTTCCCTCTGCCCCCAGAGGCAGGGAAAGGAGAGGAGCTCAAGGCAATCGACTGCTGCATTAGATGGTGAAACAATTCTGCCTTGGTTCTTCCCTTAACTGCCCTTGCTTCCCTTCACACAGCTTCCCTTGCTACTTTTCATACACTGCTTCCAGCTGCTCTTCACGCGCTGCTTCCACTGGGGATGATGAAAGTTTGTCCATGTGTCAAATTATTGGTAGTCACTTCTACCCATAAAATAAAAGTGACATACCATAATGGCACCCTGTCCTCTAGAGCACTCTCACAAGATTGCAAAGCACTTTAGAAAAGGTCTAAACTATCAGCCTTAAGTTACTGCGGATAAAACTGAGACACAAACGTTAGCCACGGTAAAAGGACAGTCACTACTGGAAGCAGCCACTAATTACTGGTTTCTCTTTTTCACCACCATTTTGCCCATCATTTTTGAAAAGTTATGCCAGATCTTGTTTTCCCTGATTGCTTGCTTACAAAGAAGAATAAACTGCTGCCAATTTATTTTCCTTCTGAGAATCACACTAGCGATATTGTGGCTTCATAGCATTACAGAGCTGAATAACAAGGAGAGGTAATACCAGGGCATGACACCAAAGTGCAGTTCCCGATCCTTAACCCTCTAGAACTGCAGAAGTACTAGATTTCATAGGCAGCAGGACCATCATTATCTTCAAGTCTGCCCTCCTGCATAATGAAGGCCACAGAATTTCATTCAGTAATTCAGTCAGTGGAGGGAACTACTAATGGATGCTTGATTCTGCCTGCTAAAGCAGCTCTTGAGGCTACTGCGGTAGTAGTAAGGTTAAAAGGAGTGTAAGGTTGTCTGTTGGGTGCTCCATTCCAGACAGTAAAAGCTAGTTTAACTCTGTACTGTCCAAATATAAAAATTGGCAGACTTTGTTTATAGGCCTTTATCCTCATTTATCTGCGCATTTATTTATTTATCAACTCTTCCAGGCTGTATCTACAAGAATAGAGCCATCACCCTGAAGCCCTGAGCTACTGGCTAGCTATACAGCAGGTTTGCTTAAACCCAACCACAGTCCAGCCCAATCCTGGAGCCTTCACCAAGGAGATGAGCCAATCCCTTTCATCATCTCCCTTCCAATATATACTTTTCTATGGTCTAGTTTTTATTTGTTTGCACAAACTTACGTTGTGAGCTCAGAAAGTCTCTCAGCAATTCACAGATGGCCACAATCACATAAGCAGCTTTGGTAGGAATTCAAGATCTGACTAGAGATGTTAGGTATCTCTGATATACTTGGAGCATCTCAGTTTGGTAATGTTGAATCAGGGTTAGACTTTTGCAGAGACAAAGGCCAGCTGCCTTATGAATTTAGCTTTATATTCTGAATTCCTTTAACTCCTGACATTGTTTGGGAATTTGAGACTGATGGAATATGCAAGAATGGTGCCTGAAAGTTGCATTTGAATTTAATGTTGCTGCCATCTCTAATAGAAAATGCAACTTAAAGGGGAGCATTTATCAAAGAGTTCTGAGGCTAGACCCAACATCCATCTGTTTTCCAGGGTAGCACATGTTGCCTGTTTGTCATGCACAAAAAGTAAACTGTGTGTTACAGGAAGAGCGAAAGAGCAAAACGTGGCTGGGGATGCACCACACACTGCCTTTTCTTACTGCCTTTTTTTTTTAAGTTCTGTCAAAACCTCAGTATGGAGAGGAAAGAAAATGGAGGAAAACAGTGTTTTAAAAGAAGTTTGGCAAGGCTTTTGTATCCTAAATACTAGAAAAACATCGTATTAGAAAAAAAATGTATAAACCTTGCTTTGAGGATTACTTTTATCCTTATTTTATAGGGATAAAACAACAGTGAACAAGCAGAATGAAAAACACTAATAGCATCATTACAGGAGAGAAATCACAGTAAAAAAACACAGCAGTATCTCCTTTCTTCAAGCAAGTACACAGACAGAAGTGTCCGTGCTAAACAGTCCAGAAATGGGCCAATTTATCAAATGAGATTCACCATGAGCTGTAAGTTGTCTGCATTTTAAGCAAATGAACAGTAGCCCATTGCAACAGATGCCACCCCCAATATGAGACCTCTCTTGCAGAGCTTTCCTAATTCCTATTTGGGGAGCTTCTTCTGAATCACTTCACTGTGACCAGGCTGGGGACATTTGCTGGCTACAAGAACAGCAGGACAGTTTGTTCCCCAAACACCCTGTGTGTCCCAAAGCTGCAGTGAGGACATCCACAAGAAAAGTCCCTCACAGAGCTCTGACCTTTCCTTTTCATAGAAGGATGGAATCATGGAATTATAGGCTAGTTTGGGTTGGAAAGGACATTTAAAGGCCATCTAGTCCAATCCCTCCTGCAGTGAGCAGGGACATCTTTAGCTACGGACATCACGTTGCTCGGAGCCCCTTCCTACCTGACCTTGAACATTTCCAGGGATGGGGCTTCTACCACCTCTCTGGGCAGCCTGTGCCAGTGTTTCACCACCCTCATTGTAAAAAATTTCTTCCTCATATCCAGCCTAATCCACTCTCCTTTCATTTAAAACTATTGCTCGCAATAGGCTTTGCTAAAAAGATTGTCCTCGCATTTCTTATAGGGCCCCAGCAGCAAAATCCTCCAAAACCCATGTCTGTACCTGCACCAAGGCACCCCGCAACCACCATCTTCCTGCAGTAGCCTACGATGACAGTGGTGGGTCCTTTTAAAGCCCTACTTTTCCAGGGGGTTCCTGTGAATACTTAATTTCACTTCTTTTCAGAAAGGCCTTGAAGATAAGTGGTCATGTCCCAGGCCTCCTAATTTGACCAAATGTTACATTCTACCGTATCAATAGTGCGTCCTGTGTAACTCATAGGCTTGTTCCTGTCCAGAAAACTGTAACTTAATGATATTTAAAATACTGCAGTTCCTTCCTTCTTTGTAAGTGTGGAAATGCTGCAACTTTACAAAGGTGGCTTTCCTCTATCCGTACAGTGATGTGCTGGATGCACTTCGTGTGTCCCCATTTGGCAGGAACGGCTTTGATTCAATGGTTTATTAGCCATTTGTTTGCTGTTTGAAAGCCCACACAGAGATGCTGTTGTTTTGTCGTCTTTTCCTGATTGCTTTCACATCAGAATTTGTAAGGACATGTTGATTGATCAAATGAAACTACTGCACACACACTGACATTGAGTGTGGCAGGGAGGAGTCCATGTAATTGCCTGTTTTGGTCAGTGGTGCTTGTGGCAACCAGTCATTTCTGCAAAACAGTTCAAGTGCTCAAAAGCTCCTGTCCCATCCCATTTGTGCACCCCAGAACAAAGCTCACTCTCCAAATACCGCCACCCCCCCCAATTTATATTTTGTAAACTTCTAAGAAGATAGGCAAAATTTGCAATATAGTAAGTCTTCTCTCATTAAACTGTAGTGGAATTACTGGCAAATCAGCGTCATTGGGTCTAAATCCACCCAGTAGAGACAGTTTTAACCATTGTTCTGTCCAGTTGCTCTTATTGACAACACAGCAAAAGTCTCCATTAACCTCATCAGTTCTGGTTTAATAATAGGCACTTTGAATCCGAAGACTAACTTCCATCAAGCATTCAATTGTTTAAGCTATAACACATTAATATGTTAAATTAATACATTAAATAAATGAAATTTTAAAAAGTTTCCCATTTTTAAACTATGCTCATTTACTTACTTATTTTATCATTAGAGAAAAATTATTCTAAGGTACTGTACTTGTTACATATACTTTGTCAAACCATTAGTCATAAAATACAAGTGCTTACAGAATCATATTATGAGTGCAATTTCTCTTTCTGCAGTTTCATCTGTTGTGAAGCTGAATATACAGCTTTTGTAGCAAGGACAGTCATTATATTTTTGAACAAACAGAATTCATTCAGTGACAGGTTTATTGCTTGTTTACCTCAGAAATATTTGCTACAACGGACATCACAGAAAATTCTAAGAAACCAAAATATTGAATGTGTTTTGAATTGCATTATGTGGAAATCTACAGCTGGACTGGTATTTGATAAAACAATGTTCTCAACTCACATTGCCACATCCAAGAAGCATGCTTGGGTTCATGAGAAAAAAAATGCTTGGATTCACAAGAAAAAGCTGGATCTTATTTGTTTTCTGTCAATATTTTCAGTTGACTAAAGCAAGGCCTGAATCTTCTTGACATCATAATTTCATTGTATCCCAGGATCTGCACAGAACTGAATAGCTCTGCTTGCTTGAGCTGCCAATGTTATTGCTTTAAAAGTTTACAGAAGCAAGGAGTGAACTGTAAATTTGACAATGCTGTAGGATATAGAAATGTCGCATTTAAAAATGTCCCTCAGAATGCTTTTTCAAAATGGCAGGATTAGGGACAAAGGTCAAGTTTTTGACATTATTTACAGTCAGGTTGCTCAGATTACTTACGGAAAGAGCGGCCATGAGACTTATTATACCCACAGCCACTCATCATTGTGATATACGTTATGGTGAAAAGATAAGACCAGCTCCAGTGGGGGGAATGACTGAGATGAGAAATGCTGGATACTACATGTGGCAGCATTTCAACCTGCAAACTCCCCAAACATGAAGAGTTAAGAGTCAATCTAAGGTCTCTCCCTAAATACTGTATTCCCCTTCCAGCAGCAGCAGGAAACTGCAGCTTGCGGGAGCACTAAATCAGGGAAGAGACAATACAAACTTTAAATGAACAAGAGCCTTCAAAAGGTCTTAGAGAAGTTAATTCTGTTTCCCACTAGAAAATGAAATTTCTTACCTGACTGGAATATGAAAAAGCAAACTCTGAATGGTCTGTCCTTGTACTTTAATTGAACATAATTCACCTTGTAATTTCTCTGGCATTCTTTAAAACCGATTTCAGTGGGTGCCTAGGCAGCACTGCCACACAAGCTCTAGAGAAATATCAACAAGGCATGCTAATGAAATGCTACACTAACCACTGTAATGTCAAAGCTTTTGGCTCAAATGTAACTATACTTTCCCTGCCCCGGATCCTCCCTTACCTCTCCCCTCTCCCATCAAAGAGGAGCATCAGTAAATTAATATGCTGTGTGAATTCCTTAGATAATCACCTGTATTTAAAAGTTACAGATGAACAAATCCTCTCCCCTATCCACACTCTGCAGTGTTTTGAAAAGCCAAACTTCCATGGCAGCAAGCCATCCCAAGAAAGAGCCACACACTCAAAGGCAGCACAGGGTAACCTGTCAGCAGCAACATGTTTGAAGGAAGAGCTGAAGGCAATGCTCAGACAGAAAAAAAGCTGAGGCTGAGCTGGGGATGTTTAGGCGGGGTGAGTCAAACTCCATTCAAAGTCACAGAATAACAAATTCTAACAGTATCTGACTTGAAAGGAATTTTTTTTACATTATTTTGTTCTGGAACTTGTAATAACCTGACATTTCTTAAAATATAAAAATTGAAGTACAAAGAGTCCAATTAAGTAATCCTGAGACTATGAAACAAGCCAGGTGCAGATAGAAAATTCAAATTAACACTCATCTCAAGCTTCAAATCAAGTGTCAGTTTGTTCCTTTTTATTTTAATTTATTGTAGTCAACATTAGTTAAAGCTGGAGACATTTGTTCTCTTGCTAATGATATACACATAACTCCCACTTAACATCCCCTTGCTCCTTCCAATTAAGAACAACTTCTGAACATTTCAGCTAGAAGGCTTATCTGGCACAGATTATTCACTGTATCATATGGATTCAGGTTCTTATGTCTGCAAGCTCTTTAGAGCAGCAATTTGTTCTTTGTTTAACATATTTTGCAGTGTACAGTGCTAAATAAGCTTAGGGAGTGCTATTCACCGAGGCATGTTTGTGCTCAGTGGATTCAGCATTGCCTTGTGCTTTGTTGTTTCAATCTGTGCGAAACTCCTCTCCAACGCAACGTATAAAATTCAGACTGCCTGTAAGTCAATATGTTACTGACGGAAATCTTCAGATTAAACACACAAAAATTAGTGGGTCTGAGAAGCACCGTAGGTGGAAATGTAGCACACATTACACAAAACAAGCACCAGCTCACTGTTTATCTTCTCTGCGCAACTAATTGCCTTCCTTACCTCATGGTTCTGACACATCTTGCGTGCACACTGGGCATATTTAACATCAACTGAACAACAAAACAACACCAGTTCCTTGACGTGTTCAATTCAACACAGCTTGTCCAAAGTAACCTTGTCATTGATGCATTATTTCTTTACTTTTCAGTCTTTTTGAGATAAACTTTGAAAAGTACAAAGACAGGGAATTATTCCTTCGAGAACCATGGAACAGGCTCCCCCCATCAATGCAGAACATGGGATATTCTATGAAAGCATCACATCTGTTATGGTCCCAGCTCTGTCCTGTGAACTCTCAGGCTCTCTGGACAGGTATGGGGTAGACGCCCCCTGCCGCTGCAGAGTCTGTGGGTTGCTGCCTCTTTTCCCCTTCAGGAGTATGAGAAGGCCTTAATAGCAAACTGCATGTGAACAGGGCTTTGTCAGGTCAAGCTTATGGTCAAATAAAACAGCACCATCCAACATGATACATGTCCTTCCAATGCAGACAAATACCAGGTACCAACTCAGCAAATACCATTACACTTAGCACCATTAATCTTGACACCTTTTACTTTCTCTCATGTCAAGCTAGCAAGTGGCACCGTGCCTCTGGACTGGACAGGCACAGACACTGAGGGATGGCCAAGCCCAGTGGCTGCTACACACGGTCCCAGAATTTATTCCTACAAAGAATGGCACAAATTTTGGTCTTTCAAAATCGTATGTCCTCCATGAGAAAGAAGTGTTTTCCTCCAAGAAAATATAGGGCATCTCTTCAGGTTTATTTAAATAAAGCTTTCTAATCATTACTGCTGTTAAGGGAATTGGAAATGGGTAATTAGCAACTTTTACTCTTCATAGGTTTTCCCTGAAGGAAAGGGAATTTTCATGTAACACATTTTATATCTTTTTTGACACTCATCCTCCTGACTTATACATCAGAGACTGAGCAAGGAATGTTTAGATAAGACACCATAGGTTGTTACAAGTATTGTGTAGCCAAAGGGTGAAAATATTCATGCTCTCAGTTGACTGATACAGGAGAGGACTTGTAATACCTACAGGTTATAAGACATCTGAACCCAGGCTGAATCCCTAGGATGACTGGAAGGATACTTGCACTGAGCACTTGATTTCTGAAGTTGCTCTACAAGCCAACCAATCTGTTCACAACACTGAAAAAGGCTTAAGTGCTTAAGCTATCGACACTTCTTTCTCTGACGGAGAACCATAAAAACCAAAGACAAGAGCATGCTGATGAGATTTCCAACGACGGAACAAAGCAATTTCACAGAGCTATAGGGCCAGGCTCCTGCCTTCACTCAGACCAGCACCAATCTGTATAAACTTCACCAGCCTGCCCTTCACAGAGCAGCATCAAACTTGACCTTAAACAGCTTTAGCAAAAGGAAATATTTCAGGTTTCTAGTCTGTTGACCTGATTTTAGTCACACTTAAGCTCTTAATTGCAGCTGATTCTAACTTAGCATAAACATATCATCAGTGCAGATTTATATCACACTTGAGCTTTGTTCACTGACTTTCTCAAAATGACTCTTGATTTACTCTGGGGGTGAAATCAAGCCTTGTCTCTTCTTTACATTGAAGCTTCAAGCTGCAAGTCTAATTTTGAAAAGGAGGTTGACAAAAAAGTTCTTCCATAATATGTAGATTAGAAAGGCAGAAAGTATGCCAGTTAACATTAAACTTAACCGCCCTCCCCTCCTTCTGCCTGCCTCAACCTACCGTACCATTTAACTTGCTCTTTAAATAAACAAGAACTGGTTCAGGTTGCATATTTTATCTCACAATTGCTTCTGGGGCTCCAAGATGACATTAAGAGTGATTTTAAATATATATATTGTATATAGAATCATAGCATCATTTAGGTTGGAAAAGACTAAGATCATCGAGTCCAGCTGTTAACCCAGCACTGCCAAGTCGACCACTAAACCTTGTCCCCAAGCACCACATCTACACGTCTTTTAAGTACATCCGGGGATGGGGACTCAGCCATTTCCCTGGGCAGCCTGTTCCAGTGCTTGACAACTCTTTCCATGAAGAAACGTTTCCTAATACCCAATCTAAAATTCTCCTGGTGCAACTTGAGGCCATTTCCTCTTGTCCTATTGCTTGTTACTTGGGAGAAGAGACTAATATCCACCTCATACCAGCCTCCAACCATCACATCACCCACAAGTCCTTCTCTGTTCATGAACAGCAGGTCCAGCAGGGTGTCTTCCCTAGTTGGCAACTACGTCATAGTTTTCCTGCTGCACAATGACTTCCAGCTCCTCCTGTTTCTGGCCATGCTGCCTGCATTGGTGTAGGTGCGCTTCAGTTGGGCTATTGATCCCACCACCTTTTTGAGGGCAGAAGCCCTAACTCCTACATGAACATTCTCAGGTGCTTCCATGGTTTCTAACACGTCAATAACCCTTGCATCTTTGCTGCCAACCCCTACCTCCACCGAGATGGCAGATCGAAGGACTTCACTAGCACATGGTCCCTCAAAGATTGGTGTGCCACCCCCAGGCTTCTCTCTAAACATATACGTTCCCTATCTTGCCTGAAGAGATTAATACTTTCCTAAAATTTTACATATGACTGTATATGAATGAAAATAAGAGCAAGTTCAAAGCCCAAGTAGCATGGACTTTGTAGTTTAATTAGCATAATAGGCAATGATAAAAATATCTGTCTCCAGTCCTAAAGGAAGAAAAGAACTGAAATGATAAACTCAAAACATTCAGAACAAGGTAAACAAGAGTTAGAAGATTTCTCCTTATTTATTTGCAACGAAATTGGATCTTTTTTTCTGCTGCTTTCAAATACGGTACATCTCTGCTTTGAAATTGGAAACCTGTGTCTCAAACTTATATCTATTAAGACATCTCCCAAAATATGTCCTAAGTTTTAACTTTGATGTGAGAAAAAGGAACTTAACACTGGTTAGATTCTATTTCATACATATTAAAACACTGAACTCTATCTCTTGAATGTTTGTTTATCTTTTAATCCTATAGGAACACACATGACAAAACACAGATCAAACCAGCCACCTATTGAGTCAGCTACCTTCAGTACCGGGATCTTAGTGAAAGGTAAGTGCCAGGAAAGGACAAACTCTCTCCTGACTTTACAGCAGACCATGTTACACCCTGCAGCAAGAGATCCAATTATGGTTGCCACCATCAGCCAAGGCCAGAAAATTATTGGATACTATTAAAAGTTCATCCACAGTATTTACCTCGGCAACCTCCAGCAATCTCGAATTCCACTGGGGGACAATATATTGGCTTAGTTATTGCCTCTTATTTGAGATGGGCCCTAAGCTAAACATATTAAGAAACGTTTGGATCCAAGGATTTGGGTCAACACGGTTTTAATTTGCAGTAGTTCTTTCGTTTCAGAAAGTGTCTTATTTTCTTCTCTCAGGCATGTGTCTGAGCACATATAAAGCACAAAGAGCACACTAGACTAAAAGCCCACCAAACAGTATCATTAACTTTGGCTGATTACACTTACCACCTCATGACTGCAGACCATTGTGGGAATAAATACCAGAGGCTAGTTTTACAAAAGGCTTGGACACGTTTATGGTTGTTAATAATACATTTATCTCTGCAAGGTAAGTTGAGGCTTACAGGTAGGAGTTTTAAATGCACCTCACTGAGTTAAGTGCAACAAGCACGTTCAAATCAGTACGCTGGCCCAACACCAGCTTATAGGGCACACCATCTCCTTCCCTCCTGTAGAGCCTGTGTCAACCGAGATTTCCACGTGAGGGTGGACCTGACAGCATGTCTGCACAGAGACACAGAACTACACTAACTAAATCGTCAGTGCAAAAGGGCTAAAATTAGAGTTGACATTATCAGCAGAAGGCTACAGGCAAAAGTGTTGCATGGATATTTTAATTATCTTGAAAAGCAAGCATTACAAAGTTAGAGTCAAAGATTTAAGGAGATATATGCATGTTAGGGTATAAAACTCACAGGCACAAAGATTAGCTCTGATAATGAAAAGCTTTTGGCATATAATTGTGATCAGCAATAGTGCTGTCTACAGTTCTGTATTCAGTTATTTTAATTTTTAAAACTTTTTTTCCCCCCTTGGCTGCACTGCGTTACCAAAGCACAGGGTATTATGATTGCTTCAAGGCTATCTTGAATTCAGGCTCAAAGTGGTAAAACTCATCTCGACAGAAGCCCACATCTATGAGTAGTGCCACTGGTGACATGGTGGGTAAGAAAGCTACAGGCTGTGTTGGACTTCCCTTTCCATGGCCTAAAATTGGTCCCAACTAGCAGTACACAGCTGTGAGGGGAGCTGTCCTTGGCCCAAATATCAGCAACATCGACAGTCAGTAACAAGCAGACAAGTCAGTCACAGTATCCTTCTTAGAAAGGCCTGATGTTACATATGAGATGAGCCAACATGATACACATTCTGCCTTAACGCAGTCTGCCCTTAAAGCAGTGTGAGCTCTAGGAGTGTTGGATTTGACCTTCTGCCTTGCCCATCCTCTGCAGGTGGCAGAGACACAGTGTGCATGGATAAACAGCAAGCATCTTTCCAGTCTTGTGCCATCCCAATAGGATGTAATGGTTATTCTGAACAGTGCATTTTTCAAGAAAGCACATGTGCTCTCAGCTTTATGCAAATGGAAGAACATGGAGTACGTATTTACCAGTTGGAAGCAAGAAGAAAATTGCGCATGAGTCTTTCCTGAAGAAGAAACTTTCAGCTATGAAGAACAGGGTGAAAAAATTTTAAATGTACTTACTGTAAGCCTGACTTTTTTTGAAAGCTTAAAGAGTTGGTACTATTACTCTATTAATATAATTTTTAAAATTATCTCGCAACACTGAAATACTTAAGGGATTTATTTTTTAATTAATCTTAATGTATAAATGAATTAACTAATATAATTGCTCATTTCAGAAAGTTAATTCTGTACTCAGAAGAGTAGATTCTGTAATTTTGGTGCCACATAAACTATTCTTTTTAGATAACAAAGTAGTTTTAATTGTCAAATCAGCATTAGCAAAGTTTTGGCAGATGAAGAATACTTTAATCTGTGCATAATTACAAATCTTTACCTTGGCATGGTAGGTAAGGCTTGCATTTCTACAGCTAGCAACTCCCTGTCAAACATGTCTTTGTAAATTAATTTCTGGGGAGGTGAAGGCTTACTGGTTAAGACTTTAAAAGGAACTAGTGACTTAAGGTGTCTGGGAGTTTCCAGTGTCCTACTTAATGAGACCTGTGTTTCAAGATTTCCAATGTTTCTGTAAATAAAGTACCCAAAGTTGAATGCCCAAAGCAATACACACGCGGTCACTAATCAATTGACAAACAGCAGAATTACCCAACTATATAAATCAAAAAGCTTAATTTAGTTGATAAACAGTAATCATAAAACTGATGAATGAAAAAAAAAATAAATAATTACTTCAAAACACACAGCCTCCATTGAAGGAGATTCCCAAGTCACTTAGGACTAACTCTGAAAGGAAAGAGAGTTTCTGCACCAGAGTATCAGCAATACTATACCAGCCATGTCTGACTCCCTGAAGGACGGTAAGCGAGCAAAGGTTGTGAGATCACCCTAAGGTTGTGAGATCACCCTCTTCAATGACGTGTGTTATGCTCATGGAATTCATTCATACGTCACACAAACACTGGGATAGTCCAAGACATAGGCACATGAGGAGGGAAGCATATTTGAAACTTTCTAGGTTTAAAGAATTTCACGCTCAAAAATGATTCAGTGCCTCATATGTGTGCCATGCTGATTTCTGGCCTGTATGTCCTTTAGCACATACAGTGAATTTTGCAGAAACTTCACAGTACCATGTAGAAGCCAGTCTGGGAGGCTGAGAGCCAGATACTGCAATAATTCAACTTCTGCTGTTATCCAGACATAAATCAAACCCTCTGCATCCTGCTGAGACAGCAAGACCTGAGCTTTGGCTGAATTCCTACACAGATAAATAAATAATAAAAAAAAAAGCTTGACAATGTAGTTGATGTGGTACTCAAAGGAAAGCTTGAAGCTGCAGATGAAAACGAGATTACAAGGTGGTTGGAAAGTAAATAACAATCCCATCAAAGAGAACCACACATGGAACAGAGTTAGGAGGAACCTGCTGCTTAGCCAGTGACAACCAGCATGATTCAGTATCACAAGACGATCCAATTTACAAAGACACAACATGAGAGAAAACTCCTATCCAACCCTCAGTAACAGCAGGAGAAACAGGCATGAGATACTAGTTGATAACTAAAAAATGTTTGAATGAAAATAGCTATAGAACAAACAAAGGACGTTAGCCTGATTCTTGTCTAACTTAGATGCACATCAGGTACATTGAGGTTCCTGGAGTTCAAGGGATGTAAAAGACATGAACGAAGTAAGAGGCTAACACTTGCAATGTCAGATTCTGTCATCTTAATCTGTATGGAATATGTACATTTCTGTCTGAGACACCTATCTAACCAGCACCACTGAAGTTTCTATTTAGTGGAACAAGGCAATAAATAGATTGACTAAAAGTAAAAGCAGCATCTTGTACAGTTTTAATTAGCCGTTCAGGAATTTTCTATTGACTACAGCAGAGGAGACTGCAGTTTCCACAAGAAAAATTGGAATTTTTGAAGAACAATGCCAATATAATTCTTAAAAAACAGATTTCCTTTAGGATAACAGAAAATGTTTAATTTTGGGGGACAATTTACATGAATTTAATTGCACACACGCGCACCCACACACCCCTTCTCACTATGAGCCAGAAGGTTTTTGTTTGTACGATCAAGCCTGGTGTGTTTAAGGTCACAAAGAGCACTGTAGTTCACCTGCTGAGTACCCCCACCTCCTCCATTTCATGTACCAGGTAGAGTCTGGGATTGCTTCCCCTCCAGAGACAGCACTTCAGCAGATGACAGCTGTGTAACCTGGTGCTCCACAGGGTAGCTGGGCAGCAGGGGAATGCAAGGCATATAAATGATGACCCTGAAGGCATTGCAGCAAAAATGGGAACAAAGTAAATTCAGTTTAAGAAGAGATATTTTCATCATTTAAATAAAAAAATCAATTTAGTTGAAAACAAAAGTGGAAATAATGAATTACATTTCCCAGGATGGAAATACCCATTCTGTCTCAGTCTAATGCTTAAATATGAGAGGAATTCTGCATTAGACCTCATGGAGTCACTTGATTCAAGCACTTTTCTTTCATGAAAGCTCTTTATTAAGCAGGTATACTTGAACCTACTTACAAAGCAATACAAACAAAAGAATTTTCTATAAGAGTCAAATCTTGCTCTTTTTGACTAGGACTGCAATCTATGCTGTAAAAACTTTTTTTAAAGTTGGGAAGTACATAATACTTCAAAAAATTGTTTCAATACACTATGCAGCGAATAATACACTGGAGGCAAAAACAGATTGGTAGGATTTTGGAGAGCCATGTCCCATACAGGAGCCTTTTGAACAGCTACACATTGATTTGGGATTCAGTGCAAGAAACCACTACCCTGAAACACGATCATATCATGAGTTGTCTTTGCCAAAACTCATAAATTCAAGCAAAGGGAAAACATATTGGGTGTCTGGAAACAGTGGAGGTAATTTTTCCCTTCAGACCTGCCTGTGATTTTCACTATAATGAAAAACTCTAAGGTATTCTTATAGAAATGAGTTGGGAAACTGTTTCCCAGCCAAAATTACTTGGATCTACTTTATATGCTAGAAAAAAATACCCACTGAAATCATAAAAACTCTCTGGATTTACACTGTTAGCTTCCCATAAAGCCAGCTGTTGATACCCAATTATTTTAAATGCTTCACGATGATCCCAGCTCACTTTCTATCTGGGTCAAACGGGGCCCTAAAAGCAAAAGCAGGCAGCCAAGTTCAGAGGCACAAGGAGAGAAGTAAGTAGAAACACACTGCTAGCAGAACCATTCACAGCAATTAGAGTTCGACAAGCACTTACAGACTCCCTAGAAAAGAAAAATGTCCAGTATTGGAGTATCTACTTGAACGTCCCTGCCTGCAGGGGTGCCAAGCAAAAGACATATTTACACTGCAGAGTTTTGCGTAGCTTTGTTGACAGCATGAAGCAGAATATTTTCCATGTGAAAGATTTAGCCAGTTCTTTGGCAGCTTGGTTTTTAACCAGAAAACACTTATTCCATAAAGGCAAAACATACAGTGATTTTACTGAAATCTTCAGAAAGACACACTTTATCTAAAGATCAAAATTGTAAACTTGTGCAGCAAAACAGTATACATCATCTCTTTTAGTGTACAGCATCTATTATAGCTATAGAACTAGATGAGCAAGAAGGACAAAAGTATACATATATTTTAGAACAAAGCCAGGATTTTCCAGCTAAGACGAAACCAAATATCAAAATCTCAGAATTCTTAACACAGGCTAGAAATTCTGGATTGCAGACAATAGCAGAGCTATAGCTTTGATTTGAGGTTATCCCACTTCCACCGTAAGTGGACAAAATAAGCAAAACTCAAGAACACCGGGGAAAGTTAACCATACCTGTTTGTAAAATAAATCTATCTGCATATGCCTACCTACCATTTTGCAAAGATACTTTTTCCCTTTGTACATTTACATGCGCACAAGTCCATGAGAGAAATGTACTTTCTTTAAGGGACACAACAATATTCAAAATAGGACATTTGAGAGGATACCACGACTGAACTAGCAGGAGGTAGATTCATCATTCATTTTTGGTCTTGCAGGGTAGGGAATTATATCAACCCTATGAAACAGTATAAGACATAATTTCTCTTCCTCTTCTCCCCAGGACCATATTCAAGTGGAATCAGGCAACTGTGAGATACAGAGGAGACCTGTCTTTCTCAGGGTGTATGTTATGCTTAATTGCTGAAGGCATGAAGCATTTTAAAAGGTTTGTCAATAAAATCCCTATTTAGTTAACCCCAATCTCCTCAGATCTCTTGTTACAAGCAGCCTTCTGCTCTTAACATCTGGGCAGGCAAAGCCTCCAATTACACTGCTGCATTTGGTAGCTTAATAGACCTAGATAAGGGTCCCCAGTATATTCATTTCCCTTGGTAACTGCTTATCTCTGGCTAGTCCGATGATACCCAGCCTTTCTGTCACAGCGAGGCACATAATCATGCAGCAGGCCACGCAGCATGTGTGCATATTCGCATTAAATCCAAAGCTTTCCGTGACCTTTCCTCTTCTGTGGCTGGACTTACATCTGCCACAGCTACACTTTGTAATTGATGGGGAAGGGGCAGGGGGAAAGGGACAGAGCAGCCCAAGATCGCGGCCAGGAACAGGCTCACGTCACTCCAGCTCTTCTTCCCTGCACGCAGCCTGCTCCTGGCCGGCATCTTCGGGGAAGAGGGCAGGAGTGGGCAGGAGGTTGCTGAGCTGGCTGTAGACCAGATGGCAGGCACCCGCCAGTTACTCCCGGAGGCCCTGGGGAACACAGCCTGGCGTGCACATTGCAAATCATCAAAACTCCTCCGAATCATGACGTGAGGCTCCATCCAAAATAAAGATCTACTATCAAACAGCTCCATCATAAGATTTCTCCTTAATATGTCCCTAACTGGATGATATTGAAGAAAATCTGTAAAAAATCAGCTCTCAGCACACAGTTGTCTCCTCTGCAGGCAGATGAATCTATGACTTTTCTTCTAAGCCTTGCTATCTGCAACTGTAAATTATCACAAACTTTTCACAGTTCATTCTCTGGAGTTTGTCGACTTGAATGTTTGACATCTGTTTCTTTTTGTTGCACTCAAATTTTGATTGTACCATGCTGACGTTTCGTTCCTGAATAACTCTCACACATTTGTCTTGCTTTTTCCTTCATTTTAATTTTCAGTTCCCTCTCTGCAGCCAAGTCAATGTCTTTAAAAGCTTTTTAGGAATTGTTTAGGATTTAATATTTTTACATTGAAAGTCTGACAGGAAATTTGCCGAGATCCTGTAGCAACATGGACTGCTTTTCCTGCTTTTTTTAAAGGCCACAATATCATTGCCCTCTGTTTTTTTCAGTCCATCTGCCAGCTAATTGGCAGGCACCAGTGAAATCATCTTTTCTCTTCTCTGTACTTCTAGTTTTCCTCCACTTTTGCATCAAGTTCTGTGACAATGAACATGGGCAGATCAGCTACAGAAATTTCTCTTTAAGCATTTATTTTAACCTTCAAGTCTCATGTTTGTCGCTTTAAGTTTATGTGCCAAAGACATGAGAAAGCAAAAGCCAGCAGTTTGTCAAAGCATGCCGTCTAGGGATTTGGGTTCTGTTTCAGCTGTCACCATGTCGCCATACGTACCTATTGATGTTATTTCTGATGTGCAGCAACAAATGGTAAAAAATTCCTCTCTTGGAGCACACTTCTGCCTGTGTTGATGTTAGTGGTTTTGATCAATAAACCATTGAGGCATCTTCCAGCAGGAATATTGTTCCAACTGTTGCTCGGGAACAACACACTCCATGTATTATTTCCTTGTTTTCAATGCTATATATGTGCTTTTTACTTTTATTCTCTCTTCAAGCAATACCTTCTCTACCTTGCTATGCAGCTACTGCTCACTGTTTATCTGTATCTCCAGCTCTTGAAAAGGCCCACTGGTTTCTATTGGTATAAACTGGCTTTAATCCCAAGTAATAGGTCACTATCTGTATCACTCCAAGAAAGGCTTTCCGTTCTTTCTGTGGTACTGGCTCCTAATAGAGCCATTTCTTCACATTAGGCCCAACACTTACTTCTTCTAATGCAATTCCCTGGGTTCACAGAGTCCTTTTGAACTCAGAGCTGCTGTATTTTTTAGTTAGGATGTTAGATTTTGCCAGGCTGCCCCAGAATCCAAGAATGGCACTTAGTAACGGACTGCTGCCAGGACATCCAGCACTTTACATGCTTCTCTATTTGCATTTATTCTGCAAATGAAATCCAAACCAGACATCTCCACCACTGCTACATGGAAGTGCCATCATCCATCTTACTTGGTGAAACTACTGACTTTATGCTGTCTTTATCCAAGCTGATGTAGATTCTGCTTCTAGTACCCTAGATGTACTGCTGTGGGTGTAAACAATGTCCTTAAACCCATGTAGACCACAGTGTTTCCCATGCTACTAGCATTAGTGATATGCTAATGCCAGTAAAGCCTAAGCACTGCTGACCCACACCAGTGGTTTCTCTTTTTTCCTCACCTCTCCCCAGCTTCTGCTGTGAACTGACACATTCAGAGATGGTTCTTTTCTTGTGCCTGACGTACCAGAGCTCTTGTTCTGATTTCTACTTTATTAGAAATGCAAATGCAGAACAAGTATGTGCTATTGGCAATACATTTATAGATAGCTCTGGTTTTGCAAAGTCCTGGTGTTTAAAGGCACTGGGTGTGGGAATAGACTTTTCTAATATTGCCTCAGTAATTCAACTTACTGCGTCCTTATGTCAATTCTGTATTTTAAGGTTTTCCCTATGAATGTGCAAACATTAACCTATTAAGTTAGTAACACTACATGTACTTCATTGCTGTTCTTTCCTGTATTCTGTCTTCTACCTCGAAACAACACACTCCTCACCTTTATTAAACCATTCTCCTTGACTTACCTGCCTGCTGTATACACTGAATGTTATGGGTGCTTTAGCTTGCCTCTGCAACACGCTGTCAAACTATTTGTTTGAGGCTTACATTCTGCATGTCTTTTCCAGTGCTGCACTGTGCTTTACAGTGCCTGATTATGCCCTTGGCTCATGCTTTTCTTCTGATCGTGTATCCAGCTGAATAAAATTCTAAATTATAAATTCACACACAAATAAAATCAAAGTTTTGAGAGGACTGAAAATATTTGCAGATTTATAAGAAATTTGGCGCCAGTTGTAGGTGGAAAAACAATACACTACAAACGTTAGAACATTAGCCAACATCTGAATAGGGAATATTTTTAATGCCACCTTCCATTTCAAAATGCTGGATGATGTTATGTTATACATTGATGCTAGACACATTATGAATGTCACAGCCAACTAGCAAGAAGTCAGGGCTCTTCCCTTCACTGAATTTAATTCCCCACATATGAAGAGTTCCCCTCCCGCCTTGCTGGCACAACACTCTTCACAGCTTTGCTATAATGTCACTTTCTCTGGCACCTTTCATCTGAAGATATCAAAGCAAGCTCAGACACACGCTAATAACAAGCTGTTCTTAGAATACTTATGAGGTAAGAAATTCTTATAACATCCAATTTATTGATGAGAAAACAGAATTAGAAATTTATTAAACTGAGTTAGAAATTGATTAGAGGTCACAGGTGTTGGACTTAACCCCCACACACCTGGCTCCCAGCCCTGTGCGTTACTCACAGTTAATGCACACACACACACACTTCTCAAAGGTCTCCGATTCAACTTAGTGTTTTTGCGCGTGACTCCAGTACAGCCACAGGTAGATTAAATGAAGGTATTACTCCCACGCCCCAGTACAATTCATTATATTACACTGCTACCCTTATTACAACAAAGTGGTGTCATTAAAGCTAATCCTACAGAGCCCCACAGGAGCGTGTGACCAGAATGAAAGCAGCAGGGCACAGTTCACGAGCCACCAGAGAAGTACTTTACCACAGCTTGCTTTCAGAAGTAAAAACCTCATTTTAAATAAAACAAAAAATTTTACTTTGATAAATGCTGGCTGCTTCAAAAAGATATTCTGTTCTCAAATCTCCCCAGCTAAATGCCACCACAGCTGTAAGGGCCAACCACGTGTGTAGTCAAGGCTGGGAATTATCCACACAAATAAAGAGCACAGCTTGAAACATTGACTTTTTCCTGATCAAAAGGGTCTGGGAGACAACTGGACAGTTCGGATCAGGCAAAGCTTAGGGCTTTTATTATTTTCAAAGAGCACCCCAGTGAATAGAGCAGCCACTGTGGCCCTGGTGGCAGTGATATGTTCTAACACTCTCCTCATCCCACGCAAGTTACTTAAAAGCTTGGCTTTGGGTCTGTTTAGGGTTTGTTTTTTTTCCATTTTTTTTTTGTTGAAGAACTTCTGTAGGGAAAACCTGAAATACAATCAATCCTTTCTTTAGCTTTTTTAATAGCACTCCCTAAGCTGTCTCCCCCACGTACCAAATAATAAATTGGAAATATTACCAAAGAAGACTTGTCACCTCAAAAACATCTTCATTATACCCATGTTAAGGAAATATGTGCTTTAATTTTATTGAACTTTTATTTTTTAATATGTTTAATATTAATTTTCTTCATATATTTCAGTCAGAAGTAAAAAAAAAAAAAAGAAAAGAAAAATCCCTTTCCATCCTGGTTTTACCTAGTTTCATTCACTAGTTATTTTCAACTACACATGCTGAAATGAAAAATTTCAAATGAAAAAAATTACTCATGAAATAAATTAAAATCATAAAATATTCACACTGTTTCACTTTCTGTTCTTTTCAACAAAACATAAAAGATTTAAGGATTTAAGCCACATAAGGCAGAATGTTCTTCAGAAAGTTCTGTTTCTCTTGTAATAGCCATATATCCCAGTCTAAACAGAAAATAATCTGACATGAAGGTATGTGACAGCTAAGCAATGTATTCCAAATAAATATATTCTATTAACATTATGAATTTTGCAGTTTAATTCTAAACAGAAGTACTGTGGCAATAAGAGCAATGGCTTTGGTCTTGATTTCTTACATAGCAATCCAAAAGGACAGAGAGTTCCACCTTGTTCTCCCATTGTTGTCTATCTTATCTTATAAAACATACATGATAAAATGTCTTTACTAATGTCATAACAACATGATGGGACTCAGACCTGTTATTTGGAACCAAAAAAAGAATCAGAGATTTTCTTTAGTCCTCCTCTATCAAACCAGTTTAATTTTCAGAGTTGTGGAGTTTTGACTGTAACCAATTTGCAGAAGAAAACTTTATAAAACCAAAATACAGCAGCATCACTTGTACTGATGAAACAGTAAGGCAGTATAAAATTATATTGAAACTGTAATAAGTATATCCTTCTTGGGTGGTACATTTTGGGGTTTAAATATTAGGCAGAAATTACAAAGATACTGTTTTCTTTAACTGATCTCTTAGGATTACCTGTAAAAATTGTTATGAAGATTATATTTCATAATTGTTTCACCTGAATATAAAGCTATAAAACATCATTGTCACTGCAGGCTTACCTGCTTTGTATGCAAACGTAAATGAGTGTCTGGATGTATTAAAAAATCTCCAACCTGTTGCCAATATGGGAAACCTAGAGAGCAATAACAGCCATTGGCTATACTAGACATTTCTGGAATAATGCCCGTGATACTATGACTAAAAGCTGATAAGGATCTCATTTCATTGAAGCAAACAGCAAGAATCCCCTTTGACTCGGGTGGCAGTTGTATCGATTCCTCTGTTGCATTATCTGGCATTTCTTAACAGCCGCAGGATTCTGAATCTTGTTAAAATACATGGCTTCAAACCACTAACTTCCAGTAAAGCATTAATTCAAATATTCATAAGGTCCATAATCACTCACTGAAAAAAAAAAAAGTCCTATGAAGCACATTGTATGGACATATTAGTGCATTTATATTTTTTTTAAATGTTTATTTGCCCTCATTGTAAAGCTTATTCCCCCAAGACAGCAGCTGGAAAGGGGTAGAGTAGTATATGAAACAACACTGAAGTTTTCTTCTTTATTGAAGGTGATCAAAGAGTAGTTACTATACCTGTGGTGTAAAGAAGTGTTTTAATGTCTACAAAATTTCTCACTGGCATGTTGTTTGGAGGATGTTTCTGAAATGGATCCTCCACATCTGAAGCCTGAAACTCATGGTTTGATGGGATAGGCCTGAATGCAAAACACTCTGATGAAAGTTATGTTCATATTTTGAAGGCCCAGATTCATATTCTAAGGAGTTTGAAGCTCTTTTTTTCCCCAGAAACTCCTCTTTCCTTTTCTCACTCTTCCATCAAATACCATTGTAGCCTATATATTCAGAATCTGAGAGATTAAGAAGGAAGAGGGATTTTTTTTTGTTTTAAACATCACTATGCAGTACTTGTAGATTAAATCATGGAAAAAACATTTCAGAAGATTACAATCTGATGCAGATGGGAAAAGCAGCACAGCCAGGCAGGGTGAGGAATGTTATGAGAAACGCCTATTTGTATCTCATGGTCCAGAGTACAAAAGTAGAAACATGTTTCCTCTAAACACACAGAAATCAGAATTCTTTCTGAGATACAATAATGTTGAAAGACTCCACCAAACAAGGAGAAGCTGTTTTAGAGCAAATCAAGGCCAGATTTTCCAAGCAGAGCGCTCAGCCCTGAATGCCTGAGACGTTACACACAAAACCTTTGGGAAGAGGTAAGAGAAGAGGGACGCAAGGACTTGCACAGGCAGGGGACTGGACTAAAACATAGTGCTCAGGCAGAATTTGGTAACAGAGTGGACACAAGGGTAGTGAAAGCAGACAAACAATACGAAGGCAACAATTAAGAGGAGGTATGATAGAATAGGAATTTGGGGAAAATGAGAGGAACAGAGTGCTTTGCTTTGCCCTGTTGAATTTCATGGTCACAAGGCATCCGGTGTGATTTACTGTGCTGAAGTGTGATTACAAGTGCTGAAGGCACTTGCATCTCAAAATGTCTCTCCCAATTTGCTATGAAATAACAGCTGGCAGTAAACAATGAACAGTGCTCACGTGTTTCTAATTAAATGTACGGATGACACTCTAACCTAGCTATATATATTCTACTCAATATAAAGCTTCGATAGACACTGACCTGTAATATACGAGTACGGAAAACCAATGTAGGCACTGACAAAGACTACAGACAAGCAAACCTGTAAACACCACGCGTAGCAGAAGACACCGTTTTAATACTGGGTGTGTCAGCCTGATGTTATGATGGATTTATATGTTCAAAATATTGAAATACTGCAATATTTCTTTCCCTCACATGTTTCCTTCAACACTTCAGCTGGCACACATTGGCATAAATTCATTGACCTCAAGCCAGTGCCTGAAGACAGTTTTTCAGCTGTGTACAATCTCCCACCCTACTTACCACTTGCTGAAGAGCAAGGAAAAGGCATCACCTTCTCATACAGCCAGTTTCTGTTTCTCCTCTAATTAAGCCCTTGTGGGCATTTTAATATGGAGGTAGCACTGATTATTACATAAAGCACTTCTGATGGTGTTACACACACAATATTCCCTATGACATTGGCAAACATCTCTGTGCTCCCCTTTTACTGACAGGAAAATGTAAGAATTAAGCACAGTGCACTAGCTTGGCTATAAAATAAAGTCCAAACCAGCGGTAGGTGAGACTGGAAGCCAGAAATACCTAATTCCTTGTTCCCATCCACACAGTAGACCACGTTTTCACCTCAGGGAAAAGAGAATTTCTATCTTAACGCATTAAGTAAAGGCTGAATCTAGTGTCCATTACATCAGTGAAAACATTTAGGGAAAAACAGTACTGATTTGCCATACCAAGCAATATCTTTGTGCAAAATTCACAATTGCTAGCATTTCCCTTGGCTTTCAGTACCCAGTTTCTATAAGCCTTCCTTGTTTCTGCAGATAAATATTGATAGTCTGTGGACGATTGTTTGGATCGTAGCAGTACATTTCAGCCACAGGATTTAGGCTGGAGTCTGTTTGGGGGGTGTGCATGCCTAGAACTAATAACAGAGGTTGGCCCTGGGAATAAACACGCTTCTGAGCACACAAAGCCTGCCAGATTTTGTCTGACTCCAAGTGGATTAGATAAAATTGTGAGTTCATACTAAACCTACCTTCTCTGCCTACAAGCTAGAAGACAACGGAAATAGTTTAATAGCACTGGGAGCATGATGTGGCCTGCTGAGCGCATGCAAGCTGGGAAGGCAGGTCTTGTTGCAGGCTGAACAGCCTGAAAACATCTACCTCTCACCACCAGAGTACTGAGCTGCAAGGCCTGAACAGGAGGGAGCTTAGACAGCTTCTCATCAGGGTCCTGAGACCAGCTCAGAGTCTGGCAGAGGACTCACTACCCTTCACTATCTTTATTTCACTCTAACTACTTTTTGTTTTTCAAAATAAAGGGATGTAATTAGTCATCATAAGCAACAGTGCCATTTCAAAGCTAAGGAAAAGGACAGACCTGTTTTGAAATATGCTCTGCATGTTTCTTCACTGGCCAGCTAACACTACCTGAGAAGTGCAGACCTTCCAGCTAAGGCCCAAGGGAGAAAAGTAGAGTCCTCAAAGGCCTGCAGAGCAGCAGAAACCTGGGAGGGAGACCTGCTCCCCTGACCCCTGCTGAAGAGCACAGCAGATGAATTAAAGGCATCAGTGGATAGACTGAAACCTGCTCAGTCCATATTCGCTGCTTTTAGCATGTTAGTGGGCTTCTTACTTTGAAAAAAACCCAAAACACAAGTACAGCACAAGATGAAGGAAATTACATAGTTGTAATAATGTGTGAAATTCGAGGTAAACTAATCACCTCAAATTCGCCCAAGACAAATGGTCACCACAGATTAGGGCAACACATTACAGCATGCAGATACAGAAGTCAGACCAAAGAGATGGGACAGAAGAGTTTCTGTTGTCTAGAAGGTCTTTGCAGCCTTTTCAGTGGAGAAAAATCTCCACAGCAAGCTGCAGCGCAGGTGAGGCAGGAGTGTCTGACCAGAGTAGGCTGTGGGCAGCTCAGGTAATGGGGTTAGCACAGGGGTAGCAAGGCCTTATCCACGCAGCACAGCAGGCAACAGGGCTCTGAGGTCCCACAGTCACTACCTGTGTGTAAGGAGATGTTACAGGACATGAGAAATACCTGCCTAAGACATCAGAAATGAGGACTTCAAATGACTATTTGTACATTCTGGGAAGGGAGTGCTTGCTTATTTTCTGGTGTCCTGTTACCTTGCTGCTGTCCTTTCCTCCCTCTAATCAAGTACTGCTTCATGAAATGTTTGACTTGCTGTTTATGAGTGGCACTGGGCAAAGTTTGATATTTTGTGGCTTTCATGTGAGGAGCCAAACCAGTGTTCATTAGTGACCCCTAGAACCTGAACCCAGCCACTGCAGCTACCATTGCCAAATCCACCTGCTTCCAGCACTTCCCAGCATCAGTCCCAGCCATGTGTGTACAAAAAAAAAAAAAAAAAAAAAAAAAAAAAAAAAAAAAAAAAAAAGAGGCAGGTCTATTATCAATACCCAGGGACAAAATTCTTCCTCAGAAGACAACCTCTATGAATGTCAAAGAGATGGCATGGGTCTCCTTGGCTCCCTCAGCTTTGCTTGTTTCAGTATTTGTTAGACTAGCACACTGAGTACTTGACATCGGCGTGTTTACCCTCTGACACAACTGTTCAACATCTATGAGCATTTTCTGGTCATGTATCCATAGTACACCTATATAAACTCCTTTGTTCATCTCAGTCATCATGTGAAAACATTAACCAAAAATAAATTTAGAATGCAGTCTCAATGAATCAAAATCCTATGTATAGCAAAACCAATTGCCTTACAGCATGTGGCATTTACCTTTCTCTTTCAGGTGATATTAGAGTAGTTTACACATTCACTATGGTGAACAATTTTTTCCTAGTATCCTCAACAGTAAAACAAGCATTTCAAAGTAGGTGACCTCAGCTACCTACAGCTCTCATATATCAAGTATAAGCAATAGAGAGTGATCCCACAGAGGCTGAGTAGGATTTTAATTACGAGTTTGGTATATTTGTCTGTATTCCTTTCTTGTGTAAATCCAAGGAATTCAGGGACACGCTTCCATACAATGACAAGTTTTTACTTAGAACGTTGTAAAATTCTTCCAGCACTTTTGCTCTGGAGAATCTTAAAAACCACAAAAGGCTGTGATATGGTGATGAATAGGTAAACACCTTTAAAATGTACATCATTATGAGTATGCTTCTTAACAACTATATTTTTATGACAGAAGATATATTCAGTAAATTCAGTAAATAATCATTCTTACCACAAGACTGCTGTCCAGAGAAAGTCTTTTCCCAAATTCCCTTTTCCGTAGCTGTCTTTTTCTCTCCATAGCTGAGGTTGTTTGTTTTCCTTTTGATCAACTAGAAATGTCAGACTGTTTCCAGCATCACTAGAAAAAAAAAAAAAAAAAAAAAATAAAAAAATGCACATTTCAATATCCTACTTAACAGTTTCTGTCTTTCATCATTAACTTTGTAATAACCCAGCAGCTAATGACTTTGTGTCTATAGCAGGCTGTGTTCCAGGAACAAGTTTTCTGTGCCAAAGCAGCTAAACTCTCCAGACAGAAATATTACCAATATGTTTAGGTCACTTCTCAAAACTAAACTCTGCTACTACTGTCTTTATCAATACACCCCATGTTTTCATAGTCTCTTTTGAACTGGGCTGGGAGCTGGGTTTGCAGAGCCAATGAACTACCTGGATCCGGGAAGGGAAACAGTTCACATCAATTGCACTCCTCAGTAAGCCCTGCTTGTTGGCACATCTGTGCTGCTACTATGATGTATAAATTTTGGACGTAATCCTGAAGAGTTCTAAAAGCTTTCAACTCCCATTATCCTTAATGAGAGACAAATGCCCTCAGCACTTTCCTTATGTTTTTTTAAGGTCAAAGATTCTGCTGTGATAATCAGACAGTCCCACTGCCTGCACAGGATGGCCGGGGAACTTCACTCTGTAAAGCTATCACAGAGGGAATTAGTATTTCCAGTTTTGTAGGGTCCGATTATTCCTGGCTTGTGGTTTCTACTAAAACCAAGCCACAGCTTACAACTACCAGCTCTCTCTTTTCCTAAATGTTCCTGATGATACATTTATTTGAAAGTTTTAGCTTGTATTTTAAGTTAACAGTTATTGTGTGTGATTCAGGAACATGGGCAAAGCTAACAAATTTATTCAGGATTTACAGAAAGTAGTAGAATAACAACAGACATCAGAATCTAACCTAAATTAAGGCAGGCAGGTACACTCATAAATACAGAGCCAAATACAGGAATTTTCTCCTGCATCTCATAATGACTGCTTTTACTATGTCAGAGAGCAGCATCCCGTATCTCTTAATCTGGGCTAACTCCCGTTAAGGACAAAGAGCTTTCACTACAAGAAATTTGTCCATAATTTTTAGTCACAATTTGATGTGGAAGCCTATTTTAAAACATAATTCTAGTAAGTTTGAGATATTCATACAGTGCTACTTAATGCTAAACCTAGAGATTCATTGCGTTTGACTGAAAAACAAGACTAAGCAAGACAAATCTGTGTTTCTGATCCTTTTTATTTATTGGTAACAGCACCTTCAGTCACAAACAGCCAGGTGACGCACAAATACCACTGGGCTTGGCTGTAGGGTAACACAGCTGGCACACCCAATAGAAGCCTTGCATGTGCCCTCCAGATATATTTGCATGCCTATAGATAGACTTGACTTCTCATGCACCTGTGAACGAGCCCATCTGTCACTGTGGCGATATCAAGCAGATAAAATCACCACAATTCTTTCCTCAAGTTGTCCCCGAGCTCTCTGCCACAAGGGCACGTAGGAGTCTGAATGCGGGCCAAGCACGGGCGGCCTGCAAGGAGAGCAGGATGCCCCAGGCTCAGCCTCCGAAGCCAACTGGAATTCAGCAGCCTCCCAGAGGCACACAAACTGGGCTTATCGGGTACAACACGGGCATCGCAACTAGGACCGCTCTTGTAAAACACTTCCCACAGGGAAACCGTAATTCATCCAGCTACCAAGCCATCCAGTGGTTAATTCAGCTTTCTATTAGACAGCACCTGGTGTCTCCCACATTCTTTCGTACTTCTGGTTTGTATTTGTGCAATTCAGGCCATTTTCTCCAAAATGAATATAAATTAGCTTCTATACACATTCATCTAAAGAACACATGCAATGAGAACATGGACAGACAATGGCAGGAAAATCTCAGTTACTGCAAAGTGATCGTTCCTAACTCATGGGTTTTTTCCAGGTTTACCTCTAAACCCTTGCTTACTTTTTGCAGTACCAGTCCTAAAGCTATACACACTATTTAATTCAGCTAATAGGGAATCTCAGTGGTGTGCTATCACATAATTACCATTGTTTCCTGATTAGCTATCACGTCTCAAAAGAAATACCACAATGTATTTGAACAAACACAGAGGCAAAGTATTACACGGTTCTTAGGAATATGCCAGAAATTAGCAAAAGAAAGACCTTACATAATCTTTATATCATTCTTCAATGTATTCATCAGGCCTGGAAAGCATGACTTCGACCGAGGGAGTCTTTGTTGACCAGTGAGCACAGAAACACTTAGGAGTGAGCTAGTGAGCACCGTCAACAAGTTTGCCCACGACACCAAGCTGTGTGATGCAGTCAACATGCTGGAGGGAAGGGAGGCCATCCAGAGGGACCCTGACAGACTGGAGAGGTGAGACAATGCAAACCTCATGAAGATCAACAAGGCCAAGTGCAAGGTCCTGCACCTGGGTCGGGACACTCCCAAGCCCAGATACAGGCTGGGTGATGAGTGGATCGAGAGCAGCCGTGGGCAGAAATGCTTGGGGGTGTTGGTGGATGAAAAACTGAATCTGAGCCAATCGCATCCTGGGCTGCATCAAGAGCTGCATGGCCTGCAGGTCGAGGGAGGTGATTCTCCTCCTCTACTCTGCTCTGGTGACACCCCACCTGCAGTGCTGCATTCAGCTCTGGGGCCTCCAGCACAAGAAAGACATGGGTCTACTCGTGCAGGTCCAGAGGGGGCCATGAAGATGATTAGGGGGCTGGAGCACCTCCCCTGTGAGGACAGGCTGAGGGAGTTGAGGGGTTGGCCCAGATGATCTCCAGAGGTCCCTTCTACCAATCTGTGTTCAGCCTGGAGAAAGCTCCAGGGTGACCTTATAGCAGACTTCCAGTAGTTAAAGGGGGCCTGCAGGAAAGATGGGGAGGGACTCTTGATCAGGGACTGCAGAGATAGGACAAGGGGTAACGTATTCAAACTGAAAGAGGGAAGATTTACATTAGATATTAGGAAGAAGTTTTTCACTACAAGGGTGGTGAGGCACTGACACAGGTTGCCCAGAGAAGCTGTGGCTGCCTCCTCCCTGGCAGTGCTCAAGGCCAGGCTGGATTGGGCTTGGAGCAACCTGGTCTAGTGGGAGGTGTCCCTGCTCATGGCAGGGGGTTGGACTAGATGGTCTTTAAGGTCCCGTCCATCCCAAACCATTCTATGACAGTCAGAGCTACAATTAGAGCCAATTATCCATGTAGAAGGTCAAGTATTTAATACAAATAAGCACCTGAAGCTTCTGTTTGCAGGTATTTGGTGGAAGCACGCCAAATCCTATTTTAGAAGTAAAAGGAGAAAGGATTATTATTAATTATTCATATAGCTTATATACTATGCTGCCTTGGGCACTTCAAGGAGTGGAGTTACTGTAGCCCTACCTAGCACAGCACGTGGACCTACTCATGTACTGGTGAAGCAGGCTCCGTCCTGCAGACTCCACTCCTTCACACACACACACGAAAGCTCAAATCTCTGGGCATGTTACCATTAGCAAGCTGTCACAGATCTCTCCTGAAGAGTTAACAATCTAAGGCTGAACCCACTTAAAGTTTTGAATCAAAGGTAATTATCACACAAGATAATACAACACATCACCTGTACCAACATATGCTGGTGCCTCAAAGTACCCAACTCAGGAGGCCTTTAAAGAACACTGATCACCAGAGTGAAGCAATTCAAAAAAATCAGAACAAGTTTCCATCTTAGAATGGTCATTTTTGTGCATCATATTGCTTGTAACAGAGAAAAAAAAAAAAAAAAAAAAAAAAAAAAAAAGATCCTCCCAGGTAAATCTTTCTTCCTCAGAGACCAACCAAAATACTAACAACAATTCAAAATGGAGCTACACACCCGCTGGGAAGCTCAGTGAAGGAGAATGGTTGTCCAGATGGAACAGTCTCGAAAAGTAAAAGCACTGAAAATCAGTTTGCCCAATGATCATAAATACTATTTTTGTGTTACCAAGAGAACAGACTGTAGAAATTTATCTGCCTTCCCTGACCAATTTGCTTGTCGATATCTTTACAGCAGAGACCCCAGTGATCAGCAGACAGACCTTGACTGTCCCATTTAGCTCGGCTGAACTGTGAACTATTGCAAAGTCACTTCTGATTTATGGCACCTTCACTGATACTGCGCTCACATATGTACGTTGCCAAATCTTTGGGGGCACATCTTACAGTTCTTTGTGCTCCAGGAAATTTTTCTGCTCTAGGACTCTTCTCTAAGGGACTATAGAGTTCATCTATGCTGAGCACATTGGGAAAGGCACTGAAGTTAGAAGCACTTGGCGATTAAGCCTGTATCCTCAAGAAGTGTATGGGGATCAGTCTGAGAGAATGCAGGTCCCAGATGTTTGCCTACCGTCTTCTCAGTTTTGCATTGAGCTCAGGGAAGAACGTTTTGTATGGACACAGAAAAAACTCTCAGGGGAAGACCTAAGTGGGATCTTGCTTCAATACAGTGTACCCTCGCTGTTCATAAAGCCAGCAAGCCAGAGGCAGCATCTTGATTCTATATCCTGAAGTGCAGTATTTTTAGTACTCAATACAAGAATGTTCATTACTTCAGGAGATGGCTCTAAAACTATGCCCTAGAGAAACTGTGTGATTAACATAGAAAAGCACTCTCTAAAATCTATGCAGGAAATTTCTTGGATTATAGTACCTTCTTCATTTCTAGTAGTAACAAAGGATGATTGATGTATATTGCTTTAGCTGATGAAAACTTGTAACATTATACTCCTTAGATAAGCATCCAAGATATTTTCAGACAGTTTGAAACTGCAGTTACATTTCAACAGAGCTATGCCAACATATGCCAGCTGGGAACTAGCACACAGTATATCTCTTTGGTAACTGGAAATGGACTGTATTTATTTTTCTGTCTTTTACAAATTAGTATAAATTTAGCAGTTATGACACATGACACAAATGACAGCTCTGCAAACTAGCATCCTTTCGTTTAAATTCAGCATAGTTATAATCCAGCCTTCCCACCCCCTGCTTTGCACTCCTTAATGCAGCCAAGAGGCAAAACACCCATAGGGCAGCAAGGTACCCCTTCTCAGAAGTCTGCTTGTCTTTCCAAAGTGTTAATGAGAGGACAGGTTTTGTGATGTGGACATCAAACTGTTGGGTAACAGAATGAGGCCAAAGTTATACAGCGATTGCCTTTAAGTACTTTTTTTTCTTTTCTGATAGTCCTGCTTGTTCAACAGCCATAATTTAAGATGGAAAAGGAATAACCAGAACTGGTATTATGCCTCAGCAATGAAAGGAGAAGGAAAATAATTTCACTAGCACAGGTCAGGAAACAGCTATGAGAAAGTAAAGATTGTCATCAATGCAAATGTTAGTTCGAATGAACAGGTGACCTAAAGGTGAAAGATTTTACATCTCATTACCAATCTCTGGAGTGATTCCATTTCCTAAGAACCCAATTGAATTTAATTTAATCTGTCATTGCCTGGCTGTGTTTCTTTTGCCAGATCTGGTGCTAACACCAATGTGTGTACGCTCACTTTTGTTGTGGTCTTTGTAGGAAAAGGGGTAAATAAGTACGGTACAGTCTGTCTGGGCCTTTTCAGAACTGGAAGAAAAAAGGTTCCAGAATTAAAGAGCTGATGTATATTCCACAGATCAAAGGTTGTTCAGTTCTCTAAAATCTACATTTATCTTCCCAGGCATAGGCCAGTCAAAACCACTAGGTTTTTAGTAAGATTTTGAGTATTTACCTTGTTGGGTTTAGGGGTTTTTTTTTAATGGTAAAGTGTTCAAACCATCAGTGCAGTAACAGCACAAAACCCCACCTTTACAAAAGATGAGAAAATTCTGCCTAGTGATTAAAAACAAGCCACAAAAATGGTTTCATTACCACACCCCTATCTCTCCCCATCGTGGTATTTAGCCCGGTCATGACTTTAAGAGATAAAGTGGAAAAATAATTCCAAAAATTATCTTTTGAGATGATGTTTCAAACTTCAACACTTGGGAATAAGAAAACTAGAGCAATATGGGCATTCCTGCAACCTGAAACGTAGCTAAATGTTTTTGTTTCGCCTACAGTGTATTTCATAGCAATGCCGTAAGCAGGGCCTGCCTGCCTAATGCCCAATACTCCCAGGTATTTGCTTAGACTGGTCAGCAGTTTGTTAGCACTAATATATACAGTGTACATTCACACCCACTGGATTAGGTTGCTATTTAGACAAGCAAGCCACATTTTTGCAGAGAGGGAAGGAGAATGTGCCATGTGCCAGCATTAATGAGTTAATTAAATTAGAAAAAAATCCAACGCAGGAACCTAAAATGCTTAGATAAGTAGAATACTATGGGAATTACAAGGCAGCACTGGTGTACCATTCTGCCTACACATCTGTCTACACATTCTGACTGGCTTTGGAAAATTGTATTAAAAAAAATATGTCAAGTCAGAAAAGACCTAGACAGAAAAATATTCTTTCCTAGCTCTCTTTTTCCCTGTGGGATAGTTAATGTTGATACACCCCAAATTTCTTACACTCTCTAAAGCTGTTCCAAAGGATTTTGGAACCATACAGGCAGCACACAGAGCCAACCATGCCCTGCAAGTTATGTTGTGATCCAAAACACTCCCTAGTCGAGTGGTCCTCTAGTTCTCATTGAAAACTGTCCAGTGGTCACCCACAAGGCTATGATAAAGTAGCCCCAAGGAAGTGTGGGAAGGGCCAGAGCTAGACAAGGATCCTTCTCATCTTTGTTGTGATTTTAATACAGTATGACGACACTGACACATGGCAGTCTACAAAGAAACTGAGGTTTGATTAATTTGAGAGTCAAATGCTGTGGATCTCTCCTGCCCTTACCCCATCCTTTGAAAGGAAATCAGTAGAGCACGTAGGACAGTCTCCCGCAATTTTTGACTGGTGATAGATTGCCCGCAAAGAACAGACTCTTTAGTACAAAGCTCTAGAAACACAGCATTTACAATAAACCATCTCAGCTAGTAAATTCCACCCTGTTTCAACAACAGTTTTCAAAACACATTTATGCTTTCTTCATGCAAGATAATCTTCCATTTATTCAGCAAACTAAACAACCAGTAAAGCTTTCTATAGCATTGCTTCTAGGATTTAAACAAGTTAAGATTAAGGGCTTAAATCTAGCAAACCTATCAGTGTGCTCAAAATAATACCAGGAATTTCAATAAATCAGAAAATAAAGAATATGGCATTAAAGATGTTATTACTACGACAGCTGTCAAGATGAATTGCATGAGAAGCATTTAAAAGATTTATATCTCAGTATCTCACCAGGTTAATTAAATGGATGCATGCATTCATTTAAGAGGATAAGGTGGGTTGCAGTGACATAAAATGAGAGGGCACAAGATTACGTTCTTTCAGCATTAACAAGAACGGGTTGAACCAATATCATTTCCGTATTCTGTAATAAGCATGATTCATCCATTGCCATTTTCAGCTCTCATTTTCTTTCTGGCCAAAAAAAGAAAGAAAAAAAAGACTATGAACATTTATAGACTAACATAATGAAAGCTTTAACCTTTTCAGCGTTTTCTGTTTGGATTGGCTGTCCATTTTTATCATGGGGTTCCAGGGCCATGCTGCAGGGAGGAGAAGAATCGCCAGTAAATTACACCAAAGAATGCTGGAAAGGTCAAAGGATTACCCTCCCCTGTTTGCTTTTATGGGACATATGAAGCATTCATACCATGCAATAAAATTATTGAGACAAAAATGATGAAAGATAAGCAGACAGAAAGCATGAATCTGTTGTCAGGACAGCATGGGAGAAGAGAATATATTACAGTGTTATCATCAATAAAAAACAGATTATGACAATGGTGTTTGTGTATCCTTAGTTCCTGCACTGAAATAAAATCCTTCTGAATGTTGCAAGACCTGTATCTGAGAAACAGATATCCAAGCAAAACTGAGGCTATTCGGGCTAAAGAAAACGTTAAACCCAAAGCTCCTATTTCTTGGGTGAGTTTCCAACCACTCATTATTATATATTGTTTATTACTATATACTATTATAAATTATGTGATATAGATTATTATACGCTAAAGATGGATTCATTTAGCCATTGAGCCTCTTTCAGCAACGTTTTGCAAACTAGGCTGTTAATCTGCAAAAGGCATGCTCTGAACACAGCAACACCATGGGCTACCTCTAGGGGCTTCAACACACCTTTGACTCCCTCGGGAACCACAGCCAAGCCAAGTCAGGAATAAGCAGTTCCAGGCACCTGGAGAAGCTGAACACCAGGGCCCGAGGAAATTTCACTGTTATTATTCACAGACCTAAAAGGTTATGTGGAGATTTTGAGCTTCAAAAACAGACATCCCATTTATATCCCAATAAAGACATCAACTGGATGCAACTTCTGTAATCTAGTACATCATTATTAGAGGTAGGTGTTTCTCATGGTAAAACATCTGGCTGGCAGTAGAGACCCAAATAGGAATCTCATTAGGTTTCAAGCATTGAATTACAAATCTTCATCAGTGGCAGTGGCACACGGTTTAGGAGGCTAATAAAGATAATGTACCAAATTCATATGTATTCATCTAACATGTTTCAATGTTCAGAAAAATGCATGCAATTAAATCCAACATCTGAATCAGTCTGACAGACAACTGGAGGGAAGAATTTAAAATATACAGTTAAACTTCCTGCATTTTACTCAGTTTGATTTGTGTTTTCTTCTCGTTTTTCTTTAACTGGTGTAAATCAAGACACCACTCAAGAAAGTCCAAGAATTTCAAACCTACATGTAAGACCTGTATCAGTGTCTCTGCAACAGTGGATTGCCAACTCAATTTCTGAAACTAGAACCAGGAGCTCATGAAACGTGCCTAAAGACCCCTTCTTCTCCAAGACAGATGCATTTCAGTCAGCATCTCTTCTGCCTGCCCATCTGTCCTAATCATATTCCAGAGGGACCACTAAAAATCATCAGTTCATTGTGCATGCTCCACCCCTTCCACCTGCACTGCTAAAACGAATGATGGCTGCAATGGTCACAGGATGGCTCTATGATCTGTACGCAAGCCCATCAGACACCAGAGACTGAATATGCTTAGGAGCTTTTTTGTCACTATTACCTCACTTCTTATTCACTCATTTTGCAGCCTGTGCACAATAAAATATTTTGCTACAAACATTTTCTAACAGTACGTTTTGGTGAATGAAAGGAGTTTTGTGAGATGAAATGTCCCAAATGAATGCTACTCAGTTTGGTCCTCCCTGGCAGCAGAGATAAAAGGAATGAAAGATCATTTACTGATGTATTCCAGCTCATGAATAGAAGGAATTATTAAAGTCATCTTAAATTAGTGGTAGTGTGCAGACATCTGTTTTTACTCCACTGAGGACTGTGTAACACTTCAAAATGTTCACATGGCTCAAAAGAAAACTACCAATATAAAGTATTGTAAAATTTTTTCCTCCGTTACCAGTAATATCTTCAGCACCCAGCTCTGCACATCCTCCTTAGATAAGCAAAGTCATTTGCATCAGAGGGAATATTTCAACGTCTAGACTGCAGAATTTGTTTCTAATGAACCTGGGGCTTTGTGGGTTTTAACGCAGTATTTCACATTTCACCTTGCTGTACAGACACTCCCAGTGGGCCAGGGCCTACCCTTACATTACAGGCAATAACTTTATAATGAAGGTATTAGTTCAATAACAGCCCAGAAAAGAAACTGGATCAAGCTCACCATCCCTTTCTGTCCGATGAAAAATAAGGGAAGATAAGGTACAATGAAATATATGTCATCCCTCCATGATAGAGCAGAGGCACAAGGACACAGAGGAGGCCACAAAGACTATCAGGGGCTGGAGCACCTCCCCTGTGAGGACAGGCTGAGGGAGTTGGGGTTGTTCAGCCTGGAGAAGAGAAGGCTCCGGGGAGACCTTATAGTGGCCTTCCAGTACTTAAAGGGGGCTGCAGGAAAGGTGGGGAGGGACTCTTTGTCAGGGAGGGCAGTGATAGGACAAGGGGTAATGGTTTCACACGGAAAGAGGGGAGATTTAGCCTACATAAGGAAGAAATTTTTTTTACAATGAGGGTCGTGAAACAGTGGAACAGGCTGCCCAGAGACACGGTGGATGCCCCCTCCCTGGAAACATTCAAAGTCAGGTTGGATGGGTCTTTAAGCAACTTGGTCTGGTGGAAGGTGGCCCTGCCCATGGCAGGGGGGTCGGACTAGATGGTCTTTAAGGGCCCTTCCAACCCAAAGTATTCTATGATTCTATTACCTGGGAAGAGGGTAACAGCGAAAGGGCTCAACTCATCTATCTGCATAACCTGAAAATAGCTCCTCCACCCTACCATGACTAAAGTCCACCTTGGAGAGGAACAAGAGGGGAAAGACAGCACTGATCTTTTCTGGTGCCAGTCAAAGCAGAACTGAGCCCCTGGTTTGAAAGAATAGACTGTAGCACAGGACAAAGCAAGAATATGCAGCCTCATTAGGCTGAGCAGCCCCAGGTGTTTCCCACATAGGACAACACGCACATTCTTATCAGAAAAATTCTTCATTTATTACTCATTTTGCTGTGCAAAGACCTTCACTGAGTCCTGTAAATCTGTACAGTTAGGCCAGCTGTAACTTCAGCTGCAGGTCCTTGGACTCTGCGGTCACCTCTGTTCACTGCTAGAGAAAAGACACATAAAAGAGATGCAGTACCTGAGCTGGATCTGGAGGTGCCAGAACTAACTTAGCTCCTCTAACAGTGGGCACCAAAATCCTTCAGTTGGCTCCCTGGCTGTTCAGCCTTTGCAGAAGTTAGAAGTTTGCTCTCATTTCAACCGACCTAACATCATCCAAGGATCAGACCCAAAGGAATTCAGCTCCAGCATTCCCAAACACATTATCAGTGACATCACTCCTTCACGCTCATGCTCACAGCAGAAAAGCAACAGGGTATGACGCAGCTCTACCACCTTCAGTTTTGTTGCAGGATGTATTCCCTATACATCAATGAGTATACATAAAGAAAAACTCCAGGGAGATTTCCCCAGCCAATTCAAATTCACTTTATTCTTACACAACAGAGCATGTAGAACTGTAGATATCAAGACCGTAAAATTAAAAGGAACAGACACACATTGATTAAACTCCATCATCAGCTTATGGCCAAGAAAACTATTATGGAAATGTTAAAAGTAAAAGATGTTCTGTCCTCATCCATATTTCTTTAGACAGTGACAGAACACTGAACAGCATTGGCATACCAAACAGCCCTTTACCTTGGTTTTTTTCCTCTGCAATTCTAGAGCAATCTCATCTCAAACACTGAATCCGGTTCTGGGCCAAAAGGATAAAGACAAACTTGATAGAGTTCAGACAACAGCAGCAAAGACAACTAAAGTATTGACTTGGTTGGAAACAATTAACAAGTCCCTTCATAGCCGTTTCAAACAGTGACAAAGAGGAGACTAAAATGAGAAGGAATTACAACCTATGCAAGTTTGAGGGAGGTATACTAACACTCGAGACAGTAAGGAATTGATTAGGTTATTGACAGTAGGCTGAAAAGAAATAAAGAGGGGGAAATTATACTGAGTGTCTGCAGAAATTACCTAAAGTGAAATCCAATACAGATTGATTCTTAGAGATTCAAAGGAACACTTGTCATATAAAAAAATAAGTCAGGATGCAGTACAATAAAATACACTGAAAGTGAGGATGCTGCCAAGAATGAGTTGTCTGAAGACGCTGATGGGGATGACAAGACCCCTCTCTCCCTTTCTTCTCAGCCTCTCTTTATACACTGCAGTGGTTGATCCACATTAGAGACAATTAGAGTAAAAGACTTCTGCTTTGGGGAGGAAAAACAAAGAGCCACTCCATCCTGCCCCCTGTGCAGTCAACTGCTAGCAGTGCTTACTCCAGTTTCTCCATGTGAAGACTAGCTGTCATACACTGATTTCTAATTTTTCCGTCTGCCGGAAACTTAATAAAAATGTAAATTAAAAAACATTCATGAATTTCCTACTTAAAAGGTTCATAACTCTCCTATGTTTTATGTCATTCTACCAGTCTTTAACTTATCTGCGCTCAGTTCTAACAAGTTAAATGGGAGAGAACATACAGTCTGCCATCACAGATAAGAATCTGACACGTTGGGATCATGGATACAATAATATTCAGAAAATATTAGAGAGGAAGCATACTATTAAAATTAGCTATTCTCTCTCTCTCAAGCATCTGTCCATTCAGAATGCAAAGTAACATCATTAAACTACCAAAAGTTGCACAAAAGAAAAAGAAATCTATTGACATTTCAGAAGTTCGTCATTCACTAAAATCTGAAAGATATTTTTGCTTGCAGCAGCAACAGTTGGGATGGCACGGGATTGTTCTTCCACTTTTTCTTGTAAAAGTCATGTTAATGCCTCAAACAGGATTTTTTTTCCCCTACATTATTTCTTGGAAGTAATGCCATGCAGGTTTAGATAAAGCTTTTAAGATTATAGTTTATGCACCTCCAGTCTTGGAATAACCAAAGTTATTCAATATTACTGTTTAGCTTGAATTTGGTCTAAAAAAAAAAAAAAAAAAAAAAGTCTTTTTAGGGGGGAGGGGTAACACATTAGTACACTTCCATGTTCTAAGTGATCCACTTTGAATTTTTAAAGCCCATTTTGAGACTAAATATAACCTTCAACTATCTTGTTCTGCATAAGGTTTATCAAGGGGCTGGGGGAGAAACAGTCTCAGGCAGAAGCAAAGAAGAAAGAAAGTGTACTTGATTCATTTGAGGTAAGCCCCAAGTGTTTGCCCGTATTTTGAGTTGGATCCCTGCTTGAGTGGGTGGTTTAGGTTGATTCACTAACTTCTGCTGTTTCAGTTTCTCCGCTATACTGTGAAGGTAATAATATACACTATATAAGTGCCATTTACAGAATAATTCCTCTTTGTCAAAGACTTCATTAGTGAAACTTTCTATTAGTGCTGCTGCTCTGTCATTACTTTTCTGTCTACCAGATGTGTACATCACTACACACCCAAACAGGGGAATGATTCTTTCTCCAAGTTCTGCACGATGCAGAAGACACTCATTCACCTCTTGGCTATTCTATCAAAATGAATCTGACTGCAGAAATGCAACTAGAACAGAATTAAACCCAACAAAAAGGCAGAGAAGAGTCTGCCACGAACCAACCGAAAGCAGCTATGTAGGAAACGAGCTAGATATCCTTGACTCCCTCCACAGATTCAAACTTGGCTCCCCTGCACAGCAAACCAGAAAGCATTAAAGCAGCATTTTATTTTTTTTTTTAATTTTGAACAGGCCCCTTTATTTCTGCAATAGTTGGGGGTCTTAAGCAGGATGCTGCAGCCTTTAGTGCAGTTCGCCTTTGTATTACCCTGTTGGCTCACAGTGATGTTATCAGGACCTACCAGAGAGAAAGAAACCTCTGAATGGGACTCCAGGAAAGGGAAGAGGAAAGAAAGAAGAAAGGCAGGTGGGGTCTTCATGGTACTTCTTGACCAAGGATGTGTCCTAAACCCACAAGAAAGTGTCATGTTCTTCCTGTCTTCTTGGGTGAGGATCCTTTGAGTTAAATCTTAACCTCTGCTTTGCTTCACGCCTGGGTGAGCCACCCCATCTCTAGCCGAGTATGACAGGAGCTATGGGGATCTAGCTTCCTACTGCTGCTCATTATGTTAGATACCTGGAGGGGTGGGTCTCAAACATGCTCCTCAGAGTTATAAGTTCTTGTACTATGCACCCAAGCTCAGAAGACCCCTGTAACACACAGGATACAAACCTGGAGTTAGGTAGAGAGGAATAAGGAAAACAAGTAAAGAATAACTTGCTTCCACAACAGACAATAGCCAGTGGGTGAAAGTGAGACTTTAGGGAGACAGAAAGATCAGCTCCCTGCCAAGAGCAAAGAAAACATTGCCTAGGGTTTGTGGTATGTGCCTGCCTCTGCGTTGTCATGCTGCCCATGGCTGTGTACCTTACAAACCACTCTTTTCTCAGGGCTGTGCTGAAAACTATCATCTAATCAATAAATACTTATCAATGCCTGTTTAAAGCTTTTTCTTGTGACAGGAGATTTTTGTGGTAACTGAGAAGAAAAGCAATTCACTTGATTAAAGATTGGTAAATATAAATGACAGAAATGGTTTCCTATGAACATCATGATGTATTCCCAATCAATATCACCATGACAGAATTGCAGCTTAAGGGAAGGAAGTTATTAGTTTTAGGAAAGGCACATAATTAGATACAGAACAAGTCTACAGACTCTCGAGCAAAGAGACAAGGAGAATGGCTAGCCTAAGACTTTGTAGATAGTGCTGTCATTGTCTTTGCGGTTCATTTGGTGCTGTCTTTCATTTACTTGTGCAGCCTTATAATAAAGATGAAGATCTTGGTCTCAAATGTTAGAGCTAACAGCCAGTGACGTAACAGAGAGCTGTTTCTTAGTGTTAGACCAGGTTTCACTTTAATACTTTCCTTCAGTAGCAGCTACTAGTCAATGTTAAAGCCTTTAATGATTTAGCTGAAGTTTTAGTAATTTCTAAACGTTTCTCGTGTAACTGCAAAGAGCACCTAGGCCTTTTACTACCAGCATAATATGGGGATTGGATAGATCTGATTATTGGTAACTGGGGTTTTAGCCTTTCACCTCTGGATCTGTATTTCAAACTCAGACCAGGTTGGTATTGAATAAAAGTCATTTCCTTCAGCTGGCTGTTCAGTGACCTCTATGAAATATTACAAGTTGGTAGTGGACAGGTGTCTATATAATTAAAATACACTTTGCAAGCACAGTTGGCACCCTGGAATCTTCTTACTACGAATCTATAATCTGCTGCCCTCAGCTCATAAATGGAAAGTATTCAGGAGCACTGAGGTGTCATTTAAAAACAAGGAGGATACAGTGTTCTTTGTTAATCCCACAAACAAAGTACCTCTGTTTCTAGAGCAGTTTTGAATCCCCGGACAAATGCTTTTGTGTACTGCAAAGATTACTATTCAGGCTAATAAAACTCATGAATTGTAAGTAAAAGATCAACTTCAGAAACTGATAAAAACCTTGAGCCCTGTAGATTATATTGCAAAATCTCACAGCCAGTGCTATGTATGGTGTTCACTGTGAAGAAACTGTTTCCACACAGTACCAACAAAGCAGAATCATAGAGGATGTCCCACACACCCATGAATCTGCATTAATTGAGTCAATATTCCCAGACATCTGCACAGAACTCGAAGTATTTTTGGTAGTCAAAAATGCAAAAAAAGTTTTGACAGGAGAAGGTTTGCCCAATCTCAACATGAGGTGGTTTCTCTGGCTAGTAATCAAGGCAACACTTTCATGTTCAGGTAGGATTTGGGGGATGGGCAGGGGAAACAGGACAAATATTTTATGGCTTTTGAATAACCAAGCCCGTAATTCAAGCCTCAAGCCTTTAATCTGTTTCTTTGTCTTTAACCTACTCGAAGTTTTGCCAGAGAACGTGTGAGAAAATGCTCTCCATTGACTTTGCTTTCTTCTTATACTAATTCTGAACTACAGAAGGCAGAGCACTTCAGGCTCAGGCCCTATAACAGATGCAGCTTCACAGATCTATGGGCACTACTGTGGGAATCTTCGTGGACTTGCCAGTGACTCACATCTTTGTCAATGACAGATTTAAGGACAATATTGTACAGAATCCAAACAACATAGGAAGACATGTAACTACAAGTAAATCCCCAGTAGTGAAAATACATGTGCAAGATGTTTCACCTCTCTGAAAAGAAACATTGTTTGGTCTGACCTAGTTGAAGATGCTAAAAGGTTTATAAGAACATAAACAACAGTTGCTAAGCTTGGTGCTGATGTGCTGTAAGAAAAGGACTATGGATCCACCTGAGAAAAGAGCCGTCATCTCAATGTGGGAATGCAACAGAGAAGAGATTAGTTAACTCAAGAATTTAGTAACCTTAATTTTGTGAGAAGGTCAAAAGAGAAAAGAAACACACAAAAACCCCAAGCAAACTCAGTTTTCTAATGGTCCTATTAGAAATTTTCTCCTACTAGGAATTTCATCTTAAACTGGTTTCCTCAGCCACTAGTTTCCTCTGCAAGTGGCAACTGAAATATAAGAACAAAATGACTGCTAAGCAAATCTCAGCATTTAGCCCTTCAATCTCTAATTTATATGCATTGAAATTAGTCTGCTTTTAAAATACATTTCAGATGAAATACTTAAAAGGAGGAGGAAAAACAGAAGTGTGTGGAATCACAGCAAGTATCCACACATCCATTTTTAAAACGTTTCTGTCACATTGTCCAGAAGAACATCTATAACCTGCTCAGACTAAACCATAAACCCAAGAAGTCAAAAACTGAAGACAACCACCATTAACAAATTGCAGATGCATCCAGACAGACCTCACAAATCAGCAATGAGGGAAAGAGAGAGCAAATCATGCAGAAACTATTTAATCAATGAGTAAAGACAATTATAACATCTGTTAATCTTTTGTGTAGGTTATAATTAGATGCTGTGGAGGAGTAGCCTTTAAGGGGGGAGGCAGGGAATCCTTTAACATCTGCTAGAAGGGCAAACATTGTGCAATAAATGACTTTAAATGCAATCAGCAAAATGAGAGCTGTGCAGAGTTCACAAAAGGCCTGTATAAAAGATTGAGGATAACAAAATATTTTGCCAAAGGTCAACTCCTGCAGCACTACAGCCTGAATAATGACTGCTAGTTTAGAGGCCACATCAAAACCAAACGTGATTGTACCTCTGAAAAACAATTCTTTTCTCATTTGTGTCATTATAGCAAAAGCACATGCTGCTGCTGTATATCACGTCAGCTTAATGAGTTATTAGGGCTGTATCTATCAACCTTGAACAGTTTAGAATAAACCAGCAGGTATGATGTATTTTAAAGACCAGAATTCAGTCTAATTAGACTGACACAGAACTGTGTTGTACTGTAAAAGTAATGTGATTCTGATTTTAAATAATTAATCATTCAGTAGCTTCTAAAAAAATCCAATTATTTACTCATTTTGCCCTTGAAAACAACCATATGCTTTAAGCTGTTACTCACTGAAAATGTGAGACTGAGAGGGAGTTATTTTATTCAGTTTAACATGGCCCTCTACTGGCAAAATAACCCCCCAAAATCTTACCACTATGAACCATTTTGTCAGATAATTTCAGAGCAGCTGAAAAGATCCTACATTTTACAGCAAAGTTACACCAAATCTTAGAACACAGCAGCGTAGATCAGAGCTTTAGGAATTTGCATTAATTAAGCCATTGCTTAATCTCTAGAGCTCCTGCACCTAGAGCACTACTTTTACCCAGCAGATACAGCTCTGGACACCACCAGAGGACTGAAGAAAGAAGCCAAGTACTCATATATAGTGGAGTAAGTAATTTTAGAAGCAAATTTAATCCCTTTACTCACGTCAAGTTGTGCTATATTCCTCGAGGAGTGCCACTGATTCCCAACAGGATCAATGCACACGTGTGATTTCAGTTTGCACATTTAGGTAATGCTTAGTTTAGGTGAAGCAAGCACAATATAGTCCAGCTGCAAAAAGAATACTATTCAAAATAAAAATGCTAACTACCACCAAAAAGAACTTCACTGCAAAAGAATTCCTGCCGCCTTCTTTTCTCCACCATTATTGAACATCCACAGTGGTGACTCAACACAGCTTCAAACAAAGTGAAGCAGACAATGAAACTCGCCTCTGTTGTTGCATGCAGTAATTAACTCTTCCTATCTGTATTATGTCTGAGCAGCAAAGAAACAAAAGGATAGGGTAAACTGTTGAATTTAACAATTTAGATAATGATGAATCATAATAATCAATTAGCGCTGTCAAGGAAAATAATTTGTGACATGCATTTGATTCTGCACAGACCTATTGTGTGTGCACACTATCCAAGGCTAGTTTGGCTCTGTAAAACAAATAGTGTTGTCCTGTGGAAAGCTTATCAAACATGCAGTTTCAGTTGCATTTGTTCTTGCTGTGTGTCAGTACTAATAGACCATTTTTCAGTAACATAATTTTTATCCACTGCTCTGTAATCCAACCAGCTTTTCAGGGTCTGCATCATTCATAGCCCATAGACAATGTTACTGCCAGTTTCCAGAAGCCACTGCTGCTGTACAAACCATGTTGATGCGATTCACCTGAATGCTAGTCAACGGAATCATAAAAGAGTTCCAAGTATTTTTCACATAATAGCTATCTAACTTTTCATCCCCAAAACAGCATGACTAATTTATGTAACCATCAGGGAATATCTAATGTAATTCAGGTTTCTGCATGCTGCATCAGCAGTATCATTAGACAGCACAGAACAGAGTATTACAAGTGTTAATGGTTCATGTTCTATTTACATTGTACATTTATCCTGTTTTAGTAATAAAACTGCATATTAGATGCTATAACTTCCAAGGGTGTTCTGGCAGCTTTGGCATGGATTCTTAAGCATAACTCCAATCCTGCCAGGAGCTGAACACGTGCAGAACCACACAGGAGCTGCAGAGCATCGTGCCGCATTTGGCCCTGGCTGCGCTGTGCTAAGCTCCTCAGCCAACTGTGCTTCCCTTTGGCACCTTTGTTCTGTGGCTTTATCCCAACCTCAGTCCCACTTGTCAGATGATGACAGGCCAGAGTCTGCACTTACTCCATTTCTTTTCAGATGGTGAGAAAGCCCAAAGAATTGACATTCTGCTGGCAATTGTCCCCTTTGATGCCATCCCAGAATGTTATCAGATTATACATGGTATCCTTGGGCAGATTTCTCAGTCCCAGGGAAAATTCAACCAGGGGATCTCTCTGCTGAAAAGTGAATTTGCTCTATATCCTAATTTGCTACATTGGAATACAAGAAAAAAATGTAAGAAGGGAAATGTAAGAGAGGAAAATGAAAATCAAATGCCCCTGGGCTCATCAGGGTTTGAGAGCCTGCTTCTGCTCTTAAGGTAATTAGCTGAAGATTTGCTCCTGACTAAAGTGGAATTGTACCCTACCACTTTACACTTACTGTGGTAAGATTTCTACTTGTTTAAATCTAAGCCTCTACTTATACACAACTCATGCACAAGAACAATAGCAGAGAAGTCCATGAAGTTTTCTTAAAAAGAGTAAAATTCACATTTGTAAGATTAGGACTTGCACTTAAAATTAAGTGAGAAAAATAAGTGGGACTTGAGTATTTTTTAAATCTCACTTTGTTCTAATTATTTTGAAGATTTTCTAGGCATTTGCCAACATCATACCCGAATACCTTGCCAGTGTAAACACCCTTATCAGTTCACAACAGTAGATCTTCATTATTGGCCACAAGGTGACAGAGGGAAGGAGAGACTGCCCCATGGAAGTCAGCACAGTAGAGATCAAACCACCTAACCTTAAAATCATTCCTTCTCCCCAGGGAAAGGCTCAATCACAATTCTCTGTTCTTCACCCTTGCATTCAGCGGCAACTCCCAAGCTACACAAAAAGTCTTTTAAAGAATACATAAACTTTTTGTTTATACTATTTCTGAAGAAGGAGGATGAACACCTAAAGAATAAAACTCTATGATCTTACTTAAGCGCCTATGAAAAACCCCAGAAGCTTTTGCCTTTCACATGGCATCAATGCGGAGCTAAATTTAGGGCTTCCCCCCTCAGGAGAATATGCTTCAATTCCAAAGACAGAACAACGGCTCCTAAGTTGCACAACATCTTGACATGCCAAGCCACATTATAACATCAAAAGAAGAGACAGACAGGTTTTGATCTGCTGAAGAAACAGGGTCACTTGAGACGGGCATCTGCAGCTGTAGCCACCCAAACCTAAATAGAAAGCCCCAAAAATCTGTTGCTGTGTAGGACTGAGAGGCCTTGTAAACAAAGTCAGTAGCAAGAAAAGCAAAGCAAAACAGATAGTGCTAATAATTGGGGAGGAATCCTGCAATTCCTACTTGATTGATTTGTACTGACTTACCCTCATATACTTGCCAATCATAGTTTTCTGATTTCATTCTTCAGAAATGCGCTTTGTCTCCACAAAAACAGATTATTAAATAGAGGTAAATGGTAATAAGAGAGTTCCTGAAACACAGTACTGTGATCAGGTTACTCCCTGGAAAAGCCACTACAACTGAAATTGCAGTAATTTAGATCAGGCTTCTGGTGAAGGATTGAAATGAGAAGCAGGAGGTGTGGGGTTTGTTACCAGCTTTTGAAGTGGGTGAACTAAGATTTAATAAATCACATCTATGGGCCAGTTTCCCTCTCTGTAAAATGGGAGTAATCCCATGACAATCACAGCTAGTTGTCCTGAAAATGAATTAATCAGTGGTCAGAAACATAGTTCTGTCCCACAATTACCAGGCAGTATAGAAACAGTTTTTTCACAGCAGTTACCAGTGTACTAGTGCTTCTGCTCTGATGTTTCAGGATTTGCTAGATTTCTAACACAAACACTCAAAAGAAAAATTACTGTTTCTCACATAATTGACAACTCATTTTATCTGAAAGTCATCAGATTTCAAAGCATGTATGATTCTTTCTTTTAAACTTACATACCTTCAGAAATTGAACAGGACCTAAGAGTAAAAACAGTCAAGTTTTGCTTTAAATCAATGCCTGCATAAAGAGCAAAATAATTTAAAAAGAAAACTGTACTAAAAACTACAAGGAAATTATATTAATAATTCAAATTCATTTTAAATATTCAAATAAAACTCATGAAAAGATAAAAGAACAATCTTAAGACAGACTAGTTTTTGTTCAGTTACTGACAGTACTCATGAGATTTTAAGAATCTTAGAGTTTCATCACTTAAATTAAGAGAGAGCCACTTCAGTGTAATCTCATGCAAACAAAAGCCAGAATCAAGTTTTCATTTGTCCTTTACTCTGTTGCTGAACCACACTCAGATGCATGGCTGTAATTACTCCTAACAACTACATACTTGCTGCTCTTTTGATTAAAGCAAAACTACAAATAGCAATGCTGACACACTCCTAGAGAAAATAAGCTTTACAGAGATGATAAAAACACCAAAAGTCTTACTTGCAGCAGTTCAGTCAAAACATGCCAGCCCCGGAGAACTCAGAACCGTAAGAAGTCTTTGCAGTCCAGAAATTCTCTTGAGTTTATCCAGTGTTTATTTACCAAGCTTTAAAAGTCTGTGGTTAGAAGAACAGAGTTAGCTTTCTACACCATCCACAGCACTACTGAAGTCCTCCAGTAACAGCAGACATGAAGTTTGCTGATAGTTGGGTTTGCTGCTGCTCAGTACTTGTAAATACAAGCTCTGTGGACAAAGTCCCAAATGACATCACAGGCAGCTGCTTATTGTTGAGTCTTTATTAACCGACTGTCAAAAAAGAAAAGCGAAGAGGAAAGAAAAGCACAAACTATCCTCCCTGCAGCACAATTTGCATCTTAGTAGGAGTTGCAGCGCTACACATATAAATACTTCTGTTTACCCAACTGATGTTTTCTTAGAATGAATAAACAGTGTTGGCAGGGAAAACAGAAAAGTAAGAACAACTTAAACAGCTTCAACGTGGAAAGAAAACAGGGAGAAAAAGAAAAATTAAAAATGCCAGCAGTGCCTTTTTCAGAATTTACCCCTGAATTCTCTGAATTCTTTTGTTTGTTTAAAAATACGTAACTAGGGGTGCAAATCCACATAGATTTTAAAGCACAGAGCATAGGACTTCAGTAACTTGAAACGAAAGTTTCAACTCATTCCTAATCTGAAAAGTTGCAGAACTACAAACTATGATCTTGGCAAGATTCAAGACAGCTCAACTTTAGTTACAATGTATTTTGAAGAAAACTCTGTTACTTTCCACAGATGAAAATACAAGAAAGCAAGAAACAGCATCAAACATAGTTATTCACTAGGTGCTAAGGGCACAAATACTGACCTTTGCTTCTCAGAGGTGGAGGTCCAAGACTAAGTAGTGCTTTGGAGCTGAAAAACACACTCAATTCCCAGCAAGGCACAGGGTACCCACTTGAGAACTAGCCCAGCTACTAATCTGAATCTATCCCCTGTCATTGAGAGTTCCTGCTGAAAGAGAGGGGCTGGGACTCCGTGCCTTGATTTCTCAGAAGTCAGTCCTTTCGAGTCAGAACTTCAAATGCTGGAAGGGCACCATCAAGGGTTGTGACAGACCAAGCTCTGTTATCTGTGCACGTTTCCACATGAAAAGCTTCAATATTGGGAAACACCTGGCCACTCGCATCCAAACACCCTAGCCCACACGTTCCACAAACAATAAAACAACTGAAACCTGAGCTCAGTGATGAGCTAAAGCCAAGTTTTTACTACATTTTTAATTGCCACACACAAGAGCATCAACCCCCCCTTCCACCTGTATTTATGGAGAGCAAATCAATCTTGGGTCAGAACCTCAGCTGATGTAAATCAAGCTAGATGCAATAACACACCTGAGCAACAGCAGTCAGCACTAGCTGAAGATCTTGCTTTGCTTTGGCAAATTTTAACAAAAATTGTGTGGCCTTAATAGTAGAGTGCCCGATTTTCTTGGTTCTTGCCCTGAATGGCAGCAATACCCTGCTGACATACAGCCACTGAGCTCACTAGCACTGCCTACATAGGAAATCGCTACCTCTGCCACTCGCTGCCTCTAAAACATAAGCTGATGCTTTTGAAGGAGATCTCTTATAAATCCCCCATCATTTATTCCTGTGGCAAATCAGCCTGTAGCACACAAGAAATACCACGCTGTGTAACTATGATTTATATTTACCCCCCTGACTCAAATGTGCAGGGTTGAGTTCCTCTTCCATTGCAGTCAGAAAAGTTTTGTATCTTGCTCATTAAGAGCTTGATAGTTTGATTCAGGAAGTCTTCAAAATACTTTGAAGATGAAGTATGCTATGGGAATAACAAGTACTAACATATAATATTCAATAACATGAATTTCAAAACATACAGCTTTAGTCCCAGCTTCACAAGTGCCATAGTGCTGCTACGGGATTTAAGCAAACATGAACAAGGCCATGTGCTCACATATACAGCTCATAAGGCTTCTGCTCATTCCAGCAAGAACAAGCCCATCCATAAGATCAACAGAAGAGTTAGTTAGATTTTGTTTAAACCTGATGCTCATTTACAGTGTGCTTTCTCGGAACAAGGATAAGATTTGGTTTTTTTACCAGTCATGAGAAATATTTATAAACATTAAATAACTGCAGAACACAGGTTACGTTCCAGCTCTCTTGGTAACAAAACTGGCTTGTCCTGGGGCACTAATGCAAACACACACATGCAGAAGAAAGGAAGAGCGTATAGATTCATAAAATAAGGAAACCACTGATTTAATCGAAAAAAGCAAATATTTAATTAAATAAAAAAGGACAAGCCTTAAGGAAAACTGCAGCCTGTTCCCAGGAAGAATGTGTATTATTTAGCAAAATTTAGCACTTACTATACTTTCTAGAGAATGACAATACATTTCCAGGCTAAGCACACGTAGGTGAGCAGGATCAGGACAGCAGACAGGCTGGTCCCGTCTCTCTGGTCAGGCAGCACTGCAGAGGCAGTGACTTCAACTGCCTGAAAGCAATTTTTCAGACACTTCTATCCAAGTAAGTTCTATCTCAATCTTTTTCAGAACTGGTGGATCTTGTAAAAATAAATGTGCAAAGAAACAAGTATTGAGGTTTGTGAGTTTAACCAGCAAGTTCTTCTTCCCAAGAGAAGAATTCCCATGCGAGTTGACAAACAGATTCTGCATTCTTCAAATTACAGCCCTTATTAAGGGAGTGGCCATTAGCTCACCCTGTCAGTGCATTTATCCATCTAATTTCTATTCTAAGTCATCGTAAGATATAGCTACTGGCTGCGCAGATACAGCTTATTTTTGGCAGGAATGCCATGGCTTTTGTTAGAACAAAATTCACAACAGAATTCATTTCTTGACTAGTTACAGGTTGAGTGAAAAGATAAAGAAGTTGAAGTCATGAGCTGCGGTACTTGCTCCTGGACTGATGCACAGTAGGCTGAACTGAGTCATGCACCTGAGGAAGTAACGTAGCTTCATACTGCCTCATTTTCAATGGGCGAACAGGTAACATAACAAACTGATCTAAGTCCACAAAGATATTAGTAAAGCTTGTCCATTAACCTATCGCAGTATAGCATAGCTGGATTTATTAAAGACCCCATGTCTCATGCTAAAACAAAAACCGTACTATCTTCAGGTTCACTGTCCACGTTTGATTTGTCTTTATTATTTAGTTAGAAAGTTCCTCCTCATTGAAGAAGCCAAAACAAAGGTCTGATCTTCTCAGAGAATGCAGTAAGTGGATTGGAATGAGTCACCTAAACGGCACAAACTTTTCCCTGAAGCACTGCAGAACTCCCTGCAGTCGCACATGCCCAATGTGCGTGTCCGCTTCTTACCGGCACAAGAGCAGAAAATGGCTCAGACCCAGGTGCCTCCAGGTCTACTCTCTCATTACAGACCCATAAAGCTGTAGCACAAGGTGATCAGCCTCACAGCCCGACGAGTTAAAAGGGAGGTGGTAAGAGCTAAGAGTGTTTCCTCTGAGGGATGTCTAACTGTGCTGTGAGTCCTGTGTGGTTCAGCACAGCTTCAGATGGCAAGCCTGCAGGCCACGTAAAAGCCTCGGTTTACCCTCTGATACTGCTCCTGGGGCAAGGACAGACAAGCTGACAGACTGAAGAGCAGTTTAGTCTAGAAAGACTGAACTGCAGAACATTAAAATCCCAACAGATTGTAATGTAATATAATATAATATAATATAATCCTAAACTGCTACATTTTTATCCCACAAAAAATACTCAGATCACCGGAGGGCAAATTTAAAAAACAGTAAAATAAATTGCAGGCTGCAGAATTCGCCCTCCCTGGAGTTGCACATGGTTGGAAGTCTTGAGCTGGTTCCTAAAATACACGGGAAATTTCTCCCGAATGACACCAGGGTACTGAAGAGCAAAATGCTTTTTGAAAATTACTATTAGTCTCACTTTTACAACACAGCTAAGTATGTCTCACAAAAGAAAATACCTACAAGCATGTGGGATTGTCGCAAGTCAGCACAGTAAACACTTTTCTAAGCCAGGGGTAGCTGGCAGAGAGGATAAACAACAGAACCAAGTAAAAATATGTGGAGAGAATAAAAGGAAGCATGTGGGGGCGGTGTATGAATCTCCTCAGATACTCACTGTCAAAAAAAGGCCCTCGGTTGAAACAGTTTGATCAGGCTGGTAAGCTTTTGATCATGAAGATAGTTGGGTTTTTAACCTTACTAGGTGATTTTTCAAAGCTTTTTACCTCCCCTGCATGTCAAGAATAGGGGAAAGGTCTTTAGCAAAGGCAGGTTTTACCACCAGAACAAACAATAGCTCTCTCCTCTGTCACATTTACGAATTTAAGCATATAACATATAACAACAATAACTGCCTTCTGATCGGCCATTCCGCTACACACAGGGTCATGGGATATTACCAATCTGGTTTGTCCTTTTCAGTTGTGCTCAATGCCTGGCACTGCCATGCTCCCCACTCCAAGAGCTCCTGGACAGATTTCCGTGATGATCTGCATGCCCCTCAGCACCTGTCACTCCAGCAGCTAAAAAGATGATATTCCACCTCCTGGAAGAGGATATTTATATAGAACCATTTACTCTAACTCACATCCTACACTACGGAAAACCCTGTCCTTAAGTGTCAGGATGAAGGCTTGACACCCTATTCCGACACTTAAGACAAAGAATGGCTAAAATGAAATGTTTTATCTAACCTTTTCAGATGACTTGAGACCTAAAAAGAGCACATATGATTTTTCCAGCCATAACAGTGATTTGCACTCAATTTCTAAATCTTTTTCAGTTCCATAATTTTTGCTTCAGTAGAATTCTATGAAAAGCATTCCTCAGAGAAAATTGATGCTATGTCCTTAAAGGACACCGGCTTTCACTGTAAATTGTGTCATTGTTAAGTATGATGTTAAGCAAACCATGCAAAGTCTGTTTTGAGTGTTGCCACTTGAAACTGGAAGAGGTAGGCAGAAGCTGGATTTTTCACTTGCAAGAGAACTCAGAAACATTTTAAATGTGATTACTAAATATAAGTACATAGGACTGGCTCTCATTAATTCCATGGGTTAAGCCATTATTCCTTCTTTGCCTTTCCTGTTGTTTCTGGAATCAAGCAATTGATTCAGCCACCAGTGACCTTATCCAGAGTTAATTGAAATCAATGGCATTAGTGGATTCTGGAGCAGGCCCAAAACCAACGTGCGTTCAAGGGCTTTTGTATATCCTTAATCACACGGGTAAGTCTCTGCAAATTTGGATTCCAATGGATCCAATCATTAAATCAGTTATGTAGTGTTTAACTTCACATATGGACAGTGGTCCCCCGCTGGTTATTGAAAGTGGTCTCTATTAAGAGGAGAAGGTTATTTCCATAATCTATTTCTGATGAAAACGTGTATTTCTACAGGTGTCAGTGTTCCAGCAAGGTTGGCACCTAATGGGAAGGCTGACTAATTTGCGCTCTCCTCCTGCCTTTTCAGACATGTCGCTGTGTGTCAGAAAGCAGAGGTATTGGCTTGTGAAACACACATTCCTCTGATGCAAGCATCTGGCTTCTTGGCAGCCAAGTCGTGACAGGTTCTGCAGCAGCTGTGATGGCTCCGTGCTCTTTCAGATGGTTAAATAGTCTTGTTTTTTCAGCCTAGTTGTTTGTTTTCTGCTGCACTCCTGGATGAAAGCCCATTTGCCCTTTTAATCAATGAACTGACCATTGGATTGGAGTAATCAGTTACATTTTTGTACATGTCAGAGCAGAGATCCTTGCCCAGAGACTGGCAGCTACACAGCCCTGCGCTCTCGACTCAATGCTGAACCTCGTCCTGCTCCATCCTGACACCTTTACACACCAAAGGAAGGGTCATCCTCCCAAAGTGAGAGCAAGCACTAGAATAGCTTTTTTCATACCTCAGTCATAGGATTTCATAGCTCCTGCTTTGTTACAGGAGATGGTAATCAGATCAAACAGAACAAATAAGGAATACAATTTATTTATTTCAGATGGCTTTATAAACTGTCCTCCCATGTGCACGCACCAGATGGAGATAAGAATCTGGCTGGAAGCTTTAGCCTTACGCTGCGCGGCACAGAGGTAACAGTACATCAACTTATTAAGAGAAAAAAATCATCAAAGATGATTACATAAATTGGAATTAAATTTTATTTAAATTGCCTTTAAACATATTATGCAAATCCACAATATAACAAGCAGATCCAAGTAGTTCCCTTGAACAAATGAGCGCACAGCACTCCTACCACCACATGTGATAACACAATATCAAAAAGGAGTTCTCACAGGGATACCACAAATATCAAAACCTGCCATCTACATCTCAGCCGTTTGTAAGCCCATCTCCACCTTTTCACCCCAAAAGATAATCTGTGTCTCTCTGTGATAGATACCCTTCCTCCTTTTCACCCATGTATTGCTGCTTGTGGAGGAAAAATAAGTAATGAACTGTCTCCGGCAGGCTACGTTCTCCCTTGCCAGGCTTTCACTCTTTCTTCTTGTGCTTGGCAGATGAAGCCCTTTTTGTGGGGTGCAACTGCTGTTACTTCTACCTTCGCCAGAAGGGGGAAACTGCATGAACAGGTCCATTCCTGCCCCTGCCGCAGAGAGATCCTGAGGAGGGAACAAACCTTCCCCTCTATCTACCTCCACACGTTTCATCGCTCCCTTGATGAGGATCTAATAACAACCTGATCAGTTCTATCATCCACTCTATTTGCCAAAGCACACACACACACAGTTAATCAGTACCCACAAGTAGCTCTGGTCACTGGCCAGAATGACACCTGTGAAAACAATACATCCGTGTCACCATGAGTCCCAAGCACAGCAGGTCACGTGTAGCCAGAGTGACCAAAACCGGCACTCAGCACCATCCTTCCCGAAGGCTGTAAGAAAACAACAATCCTGAAACTTTTGGAGATATATAAGTATCATTTAAATTTCTCTTTGGGTCCTTCAATTCCATCTTCAAAGCAGGGCCGGGAGGAACCACTACCAGCATATGACTGACTTAATAAGACTTGCAACAACATGCCTCGTTAATACCATATAATTCAGTATTGTGACATACAATATAAGCTGATACAAGCATCCCATTTCACCGAGTGACTATTATCAACAAGAGTCTATCTGAAATGCATTGCCAGTACTCTGGTCTCTTAACACCCCTCAGATCCACAGAAAGTTGATCCATGTCACAGGTAAAATACACAGAGGGTAAGCTGCTAGCTTAAAGCCCAAGTGGAGCCATCAACGAATTACGGTCTAGGAGTTACTGCTCCCAACACTGTCAGCAGAGCCCTGGACAATACCATGAAGTCTTACCCAATAGCACCTCAATGCAAGCCCTCAGACCTCTCTCTGCTGTCCTCTTGAAAAATCCTGGGTTGTTGTAGAAAGCAGCCATAAACTGTACACACACTAGGATTTCAACCAATATGCTATGATTACTTTAAATCTGTGAAATATGACAACTCATAACAGCTAGCTAGACACTTTCCAGGGAAGCAGACCAAAGTGTGTCTTTGCAAAAAGGATGATGAAACAGCCCAAAATTGTTTTTGTGAGGAGAAATGTTTCCTAGTCTTCCTGCAAGGAAAAAACCCTCCATTCTGTTTGTCTGGATAGAAAAGGGCAAGTATATCAAACGAAGGCTGTTCTGGTTTATCACACTGCCTTCTCTACCACAGTACTGAAGATTTTATTGCATGCTATAAAGAGAGGAAAAGCTCATCTCGTAATCATATAAACACAGTGAACAACATAGAATAAGTATCAATTACTTTTGCAAGTTTCAGTGATAGTCTCAACCCCTGAGGATAATTTCAAATGGTTTGATAAAGACTTCAGTTAGATTAAAAACATCAAAAGCAAACTAGCATTCAAAACCAAACAATTCCGTCTCTGCTATGTAAGTTACAATAAATTTTCTGAACTGGCAGATTTCCCTCCTAGCTGTTCAGCTGTTCCTTCCCCACAGGTAAAACAAGTCAATCTGTCTGAAAAGACAATTTGCCACCCAGCTTACTTAATGCCACACATTAAAATAAAATGACTGGATAATTTTGATGTCAAAGAGCTGTTTTAACAGGAATCCATGGTTAAAATAAACCGCAATAGAGAAATGCAATCAGATGCTGCTGACTTCCATGTGACTTAGATCTAAATAAAATAACTGTCCAATTTTTGGTCTCATATTTTACACGGAACTTCTCAAATCCTTCAACAAGTCCCTGCATACATGTTATTCACTGTTTACTTTAATCCCACAATCCAAATTTTGCTCAATGATGTTCATATAAACACAAACATGACTAACAGACAAAAGTAGATCCATGATAAATTTTTATTCATCTGGAACTAAACATGATAAAGCCCTGTAGCATATTAGCAAGTTAGTGTAGCTGCATTTTCCATTCCCAACATACATGGTGATGGAAACCGTACAGAAGTGCAGAAGACTGGTGCTAGGTGATACTCACACAGTGCGGTGCAATGACTTGCAGAGATGTTCAAAGTAGCTCTGAATAAGTTACGTTGGTTCTGGGAAGCAACTTGGCCACGTTACCTCCCCTGCGTGGAGCACAACGCAGGAAATATCCTCAGCAGAGCCCTGTGCGAGCGTGGTTACAGTCCTGCCCCAGCCCAGTGAGCAGGTTCAGAGCCAGCTCGCTTCTCTCTACATGACACTGCTGTCTGACCACCAGATGTATCAAAAGTGTCCACTTTGCTTTCAGAAGGAGAAAGTAGGAAAAAACTTTATCTTCACAGCATAAGTCAAACATGAAAAGGCTTTCCTAGTCATCAGGTGAGCTCATTTGATTCATCCTAAACCACCATTCTTAGCAAAAAGGATAAAAGCAGCTTTGCGGTTGAGCATCAACTTTGAAATGGTCTGTGACAACATGAAGCAAGACTCACCCCTGTTTTTTGATCAAATGAAAGCCCAGGGCTCAGGCCAGTTAACTGTCTTACTGTGCCTGCTAAAGATCAAGTAACAACTGAAGAGCGTACTGACCAGCACTGCCAGTGCCTGCTCCGTGCTCCCTTGCTTTCAGACACGATCTTAGCAATTCAGATGAGCAACTCCAACCTGCCTTCCAAGGTTGAGTGCCATATACTTAGCTTTCACACACTCATGGATACATGTATTAATGAAAGGCATTACCTGTCACTAGCCAGAACCACTTGCTTAGTATATATCCTGAAAATACAAAGCCTTTACAATTTTAACCCAGATATTCTTGCACTACTTTATGTTCTAGGTTGCTTCGCTGAACGACTTGGATCAAGTCTTGCAAGTTGACCAAGGTGTCAGCCATCGCAGACACCCTGAACAGCTTCTCTGATGTCTCCACTGCCCTGTTGCTGGTTCCTTGCCCCTCCAACGTTACAGACAGAGAAGTTCCCAGCATGCAGAATTGTGTCTTACTCTGTATGAGTGGGCACTATCAGCTAGTATTGTTTGTATGATGCCATAGGTAAATGGACAATGTCTAAGAATTTTAAATAAGGCCCATTCTGCTCATTGTCCACAACACTGACAACTTCCCTTCAGAGCTCTTCCAAACATCCCAGAAGCTTGGACATGAATAATTTCTGCAGTGCTCTAACTTTGGCACATGTCTTTAACAGATGGAAATTATTGTTATGCAGCCTCAGGACATATCAAGATCTCTTTTTGTTTCTGTAATGAGGCCAAATTAATACTTAGGACTTTCTGCCACTCAAAGGATTTCAAAATATCAGGATTTCAGCCAGAACTGTAATGCTGATGTGTGTTTTTATGATATAATGTAACTATAATTACTTAAACCAGTATCAACATAAGTAAGGATAGTCATCCTTATTCTATAGGAAACTATAGAATATTCCACTATATTCAAAAAACACCTACTATAAAAGACTTTTCTCTTTCCCATTGTGGGGTCAGCATTACACCTTAGCGTGGTTTCAAATTAGAGTAATTTTATTGAGCCAGACAGTCTTTGGGCTAGTCTCCATGGATGTTTTGCTGCAAAAGAAGACAGGAGAGTGTAGTTGTCACTCCGTGCAATTTTACCACATATAGGGCATTAGAAATATCTGCAGAGAGAATTGGTGCAGAATAGCTATTTTTAGTGATTTACTGCTAATTTTGCAGTAACTTCTCCGTGTGGACAAAGCCTTAAAACTAGGTTTCTATTTTTAAGCCTTATGCATTTCAGAAGCTTTTACATAAAATGATATCAATGAAAAATGGTATCTATAAAACATCATAGATTAATAACTTTATTATAGCTTATTCACTAGCAGGACCTCGCGGGGTTACCACTCCTCCCTGAAAAAGTCAATTTATGAATACTTGAAATGCCTACAGTAATTTTTGAACTTTGTATTGTTCATGAGAAGTTTGCTCTGATTATTTAGCAATTCTGGGCAAATGATAAGATGACACTTAACTTTACAGTTTACTTTTGATTTTTCTCCACCTGCAGCACCAGCTCAACTCTTTTTTCTCCACCTGAGCACTAGGAACCCCCTGAATTAAATCTCAGCATCTTTGCTGGATCCAGTAGGTCACTAACTAGACTTTCCAGCTGTTGGAAAGGAAAGGACTGGTCACTAACTGTGGTTTCCAGCTGCTACCTAACATACCTGAAAATTTCCACCAAACTCGGAATCCTGACCATCATAATCTGAACAGATTGAGATTGGATTAGGATACCCAGATGCATTACAAAACAGAAATTTACAACCAGGACTAAGCTGAACCAACGTTACTAAAATACATTGGAAATAAATGAAAGCAAGCTTGAGATATTTCCTCTCCTCAGAAAGATTAAATGACCAGATAACAGCAAGATAAACAGTAAATGCCACCACAACTTAATGGGGACTCTGTACCAGAAATGGTAAATACAATGACAAGAGTTGGTTTAATATTACATGTTATGATTTAAAAAAATATCTTTAATTACTACTGTCAGAAACTGTGCTAAAAATAGGTTATTGAGTTGCATTTTTTCTAAATGACAGAAAACTGCAGGAATGCAGCATTCACAGGGAACTGTTTGTACTAGGCATTGTATTTCCTCTCCACCCAGTAGAACTTCCAGAAGAACATCATATGAATTTTGCAAATATATCAAGGAGAGAACAGACACCACAGGCTGTAAAAACTGTGTGATCATAGACATGCAAGTATATGCAGGTGCTATAAGCAAACTACATTTTCTTCCTGCCAAAAAGGCCTCTCTAATCTCCAGGTTAGTGAGAACGTCCGCATTGCTCCGATATTTTCCCTGCAGCCACAATAATTTTTCAAATATATGCAGTCATTTGATTTTATCACCTAAAACGACAATCTGAGCAAGAGACAGTGTCCATCAAGTCCCTTGAAGGTTACATACATTTTGTATACATCTTGCAAAGTAGTCTACATATTCAGTCTCTCTGTATAGTTATTAAAATACTATCATCAGTTTTCAAGAAAAAGAAGGAAGAATTTTGATTTTAGCTATTCCTATAGCCCTGATTAGGCATAATTCTCCCTAAATTGAGTGGAGAATCAAACCTTATGTGGAGATTAAATGACTTCAGCTCACTGCTCCACTAGATCATCCCTACAGAGCTGGTTTTGTTCGGAAATGTTTGGTGTCAGGAGCTGAAACCACAATTGCTCATTATCCAAGCAGCTGCTTAGGATGAGATGCCCCACGCTGCAGGAGGCTGTGGGTAAGGCAGGGCAGTGTGCTGGAGTGGGGCTGTCTGACTGCAGGCACTTGTGACCCCCTCAAAAGGGAGACCTGTCTCTCAAGCCAGCATAACTTTAATTTACTCAAAATATGGGTATGATCATGCCTTTTACATACTTACAGGAATGTCGCTGCTTCCACTGGGAATAGCAGTGTTGTCTGGTGCTACGAACTAGAAGACCAGTTGTCCCAAACAATTGCACTGGATGACCTTAAAGGTCTTTTCCAACCGAAATGATTCTATGATTCTAAACAACGCCAAAGCAGAGGAGAAACAGTGCAGCTCCCGTGTCACCCCTCCTGCAGCTGCCTCTGCTATTCAACAGCTTCTGGGCTATCTGGGTAGCAGGTAGTGCCTGGCTTCTCCAGAAAATGCCAAGAAGATGCCTTGAAATGATTAATGCCACATCTTTCAACTAGGAAGTACTTGTTTTCTATGGATACCTATGGAAAATATGGACCCAAGATGGCATATTCTAGAAATATTTTTGAGGAAAACAGCACGGGTGTTGGGAGCAAGGCAGCAGCAGAGACAGATGCTCACCTGGAATATCTTCCATCTGAGTACACGCGAGTGCTCAAGCAGTCTAACTGGCCACCTCAGCCATGTACTGACTTTATGGCGATGTTTTCTTTCTGCCTGGGAATTACACAACGACCAAGCGTCTGCGCCTTACCACAACACTTACCCCTTGCTCTAGAATTTTAGCTTCAATGAAAATTTTCTACACCTTATGCCTGGAAGGAAAATTTATCAAAACATGAGCGGAACATAAACCTTCAACCTACATAAAGCCAGAGACAACAGTTTGGAAACTGTTATTCTTCGTAGCACAATGCTGAAATGACTTCACGGAGAACACCAGCTTTTTAATAAACATTAAAGTGTACTTCTTGGGGGTTTTTTGCCATCCTTCCCAAAGTGGCCTAAGAGGTTTTGCCTTCAGCCCTACTGCTTCCTCCTCAACAATCCCAAACAGAAACCTATACTTTTTTCCTATCTAAAATGTATTTTAAAATGATATATTAAAAGACTGCAATAAATTGAATTAAACAACAGTATAACGGATGTGTTTAGTAGAGCTTTCCTAAAGGCACGTATTTACACATTTGCCTAGGTGAAATCTCCGTCCTTTCAAAAAAACTTGAGCTGCAACGAGAATTTCAGAAAACGCCACGAGATGCTAGGACTTGGCAAGGGCCCTCCACGGCGGGTACAGAGCTTGCTCCATTAGTGTCCGCGTCACACCCGTTCAGAAACCGCCTCCTGTCCAGATATTTAACACCACAATTAAAAGCCTGATCCAAAGCTCATTGATGTCCATTACCTTCCGCAGGATTTGGGTAAGTGTACTGCGAGCTGCACCGCGCCAAGCACCGCCGAAGGAGGAGCGCTCCACAGAGAGCATTCCCGAACAAGACCCAAAACCACAGGGGCAAGTCACACCCTGCTTGTGGCTGATCCCTATCGTGCAGTCCTGTCTCAAACGGCAAATCTCCCAGCCTCCAGGGAACAGCAGACAAACACTTTAGTCATGGCACACTGCGGAGGGCATACAAACCCAGTTTTGTTTCAGGACAAAACCACAGAAACAATGAGGCACAGCAGTGGTTTCACAAATCCACAGTCACTCATGTTGCAGTTTCATGGTATGCCGGGTCCAGTGCTGCACAGGGAGCTGACAGAAGGCATGGTCCCTCTCCTCACACCAGGAATGCCCCCCCCCCTCCGCTCCTGTGCCCCGTCACACAGCTGAAGGGTGACTCAGCTCAGCTCCCAGCTGGAAGTCATCCCTGCTCCTCACGCACATGAAATCTATCTGTCCATAGAGATACACACCCATTTATGCTGAGCGGAATCACTCTGCGGCCACGCAGTCAGGGGAGACTGTGCGAAGAAGAGGAGGAAGAGAAACCCGTGGGGGATGGTGGGGCAGAGCTGGCCTGGCACACACAGCCACAGCTATCCTAGATTAAAATGGAGTTACATTCAGGTGGGCTTCCAGGAAAAAGGCTGCTATGTGATCTTCCACTGCACATCATTCCGCACAGTGTGAGGTGTGCTGTGCTTGCACAAAATACCTTCAAATGCTTGCATATTGGTTTTATTCCCTACTGTAATGAAAGAGATAAATCTATTAAACCTTCCCCATAGAAAAATCAAATTTATCATCTATACTCACCTAAATGTATGGACATTGCAACCCCACCAATACCCACCGAAGAGGGCTGTAGTAGGGCAATTCTTTTGCACAGATTGGCTTTAAAGTCTTGGACACCTGTGCACTGTCAGAAATCTGTCCAGTATTTACAGTTATCAGTCATGTACCTAATTGCTATACAAGTTCCTTCATGGGATTATATGCAGGAAGAGAGGAAAACAAGGGGGAACCCAATGTAACTGAATGCCAGAGATTGCCCTCTATTCCCATTTCTCTTTCTTCATTCCTTCTCTGTCATGAAGGATAGCACCCAGTAGACATACTCCTGGGAACAATGGAACTTCCTTCACCATAGAAATGCTGCTCTTTTAAAATGCTTCAAGCTGCTCAAGTACCCTTAAAACAAACACGCAGATTTGAGGGATAGATACTCTGCCTCCGCAGGACTCAGCAATCATACTGGTGCTAGAAAGATGAATTGAGCTCTACCTACTATGCCAGAGGAAAAAAAAAAAAGACCAAAAAAAGCCAGTGGTCTTCACTCCTTTTAGTTTAAATACATTTTCTAATCTCACATTCCCAATCGCACATTTATAGGCTGGCTGTATGCAGGGTCTGACAAATACTGAGCCAGTTCAAGATTAACATACACTGCTGGAAGATCAGTCTACAGAAGTGAAAGGTTTGGACAAATGGGAGCAACTTCAGTTTATTGTTAGGGCAGTGCTTTGTTGCACCATACAGACCCCAACAGCTCTGGCACCAAGGCTGGGACAAAGACAGGAATTCAGATGAAACATGAGGAAGCTCTTCTCGTTGCTACTAGCACTTACTTGTGTAGCTGCAATCAAAGAATGCCTCTCACCTGAATTTTGTCAAGACACAAAAATAAATTACCATATGTGTAACCATTTCTGAGCTTATTACTGAACAAGAGCACACGCAAAAATTTCACAAAACACTTTGTGCGATGCAATTTCCAGTATGTTGACAAAGACCCAAACTACTGAAAAACCCACAGGCCCAGGCGACACTGCGTGGCGGGGAAACATTTGTGTTTTGAGCTCTACCAATTCTATTCACCAAGATATGCTACTGTAACCACTGAGCACCTCGGGGGATTAAAGAGTTAATAAAAACATAAGAAAATGCACAATTACATAAAACAGCATCTGTCAATCAGATATTGGAAATGGACTATGAAGATGCCAGTATAAGTGCATGTACTTAGACCCAGAGAACACTTTAAACAGTCAGCCGTGATTTATACATACTGCAGCTGTCACACACTATTTCTGATGTTCAAGAGACTATGCATACTGTCAGTTGAAGAAATTTCTAGTTGTTTGCTATTTTGTAGATCTGTAAATCACATAAATGCTCATATTATTACCATGTGCTCTGACAGTTTGCATTAACAGACCATCCTGGAAGAACTACAGTGATGAATTATTGATAGTATCTCACATAGCTGGCAAACATTTATTTGAAATGCTGTGATACAGAACCTGCCTCTTTCCAGTCTCAAGATCGACCCTAATGTAAACTATAGCACACAACAGATCAAAAAATATATAGCCTAGCTCTCAATTCATGATCTCATTTTTATCATTTGATGGTTCCCACAAAGATTGTTTATTATTGATGTGAAATGCTGGAACCAAAATATCCTGTAGTTGGAAGCTGGAAGTCTCAGTAACTGAGTCAGTGTGACTTTTTTGGCCTCCTCTCAATATGCTTTATTTCTTCTATTGAATAAACAAACAGTTCCATTCTGTAATGACAAAGCAAGCCAGGATTTTCCCATATTGTTTTGACAGATGTTGTCAGGGACTGATTACAAAAACCTGTACACCTAGTAGATATTTACTGCTGCAATTTTCCATAATGTAACTGAACTACACGCAGAATAAACTAATGTCGTAGGAAGCTGTGCTAATGAAAAGCCTCTGACTGGAAATTAAACTGCAAAATAACTTTTCCAACTGTAGCAAGATCTATTTTTAAAGGCACTGAAGGAAAAAATATGTTATTTGCTACATTGTAGTAACAGGGCACAGATGACTATGATGGAGATGAAAGGACCAATTATCAAAACACCTCAATGTCTGGTTCAAGCACCTTGCAGGAAAAGATCAGATCTTTTTCCAAAGGTCTCACTACTCAAAAGCTCTCAGTGAGAACAGCCAGACCAACCCTCAGCTGAAGGCTACTTAGATCAGTACATTCAGTCAGCATTTAGTCTATTAATAATGTTTTTGTGCCCTGTTTTTACAGGTAGTTGGAAAATGCATCAAAGCTGGTGGGGTTCAATTATAAAGAATTATTTTAAAGGGTTTTCTGGGTTTTGTGTTGCAGGAGGGTTGGGAAAGGATGCTGTTTGACCACACCCATGCACTATTTTTAAAAACAATAAATAAAAGTAGACTGATGCCGCATTAAAATTATACTCAGAAGTGTGAAACAGAATGATTTTCTATTATCAGGTGTTAACCTGCCCTTTGTAACTGCTAAAAGGAAGACCTTAGACACTGCAACATCACTGGGCTTCCTTTTGAATGTTATTTTTCAGGTCTGTAGTCCCCACTGGCTCTGACATTTACTTGTTAGGAAATCACAAGCGAGTACAGAAAGGACAATATTCTTTTGAAGCTAAGGGCAAATGAGACCTACAGACAGGGGGCATCACAGCAAGGGTATTTTCATCACAGTGAGGGTATTTGGACCAGCAGGTTTACATAGGCAACCGGTGTTTTTGCAAGCTCAGGTGACTAATTAATCTGGAAATTAAAAACCTGTATCTCTGTATGACTGACAAAAGAGGTATTTCATTATGTCATTTCATCTGTGCAGAATGAAGCACTCCACAATTCCTATGTAAAAATGTATCTCCCCAGGATTTCTCTAGATTCTTCACAGCCATGGAAACAGATGTGCATGTATGTACGTACACATACACACTACAGGTAGGGTTGAAAGTTTAAACATTAAAAAAAGGACATAAAAACCACATTGAACATTTACAACAACTGAATCCTTGTGTGGATGTTTGGAGTAAAATTCTAACATGATATGAGCCAAAAGGTCTAAAACCTTTCTGTAATCAAAAGTTTTCACTACTCTGTCTAATAAAGTACTTCCCTCAGTGAAAAAAAAAAAAAAAAATATTTTTTTAATTACCTGTAGAAATGTATCATTTGATGGCTTTTCTTATGTTGTTTCTCTTCAGGTATGACAAACAAGCCCAAACCTGAGGATTTTGCAATTTTTCAATTTAGAAGCAACATTAACATTAAATGAAACCTACAACTGAAAAAAAAGGCTTAATTCTTCACCAGTGTGAAGGAAAGTTGAAATACATTCATGCAACTGAGTGCAGTTAGTGTCCAGGAAGTAAAGTATTTAAGTGGGAATTAGGATACTTTAATCTTTCCAAGGCTATGGACCTAAGTGACTTAGGCTTTCCTGGATATCAAGGATAAGATCCAAAGCCCACTTTAAAATCTATAAAAGTTTCCAATGATTTACTTTACCATTAGACTACAGACCTGATTTGATAGAAATCTCACAAAAGTGGAATCGGCCTTCCCAGTTATTGTGTCTCTTTTCTTAAAACCGTAACTTTCTTCATACTGAATATCTATAAAAAGCATTTGTTCAATAAGCACAGTTCCACCAAGTTGAAAGCAATACAGCTGCCTGTTCAGGCCAGATTGCTGTCTCTTGCCATACTCTGGGAAGGATTATAAACTGCTTGTCATTCCTCTGTGTCATAAGTAGGGTCAATATGTCATTCCTTCCATGCAGAATATTGTATAAAAAATGACAAAGGGGCCCTATTTAGATGACGTTCCTTTTCATTTCATATTCTAATTGCCTGGGAACCGCAAGGTTAAAAGAACATGTTGTCCCAGTGGAAATTTTAGGAATAGCACTGAGAGAGATGCGCGTACAGTAACACTTTACACATTCACTCTGACCTTTCTTGACACTACAGATCCTTTTCCAATTTCCAAAAGTTTCCAAGAGGAAGCAAAGGGAGTCATCTCTGTCTATCTGATGTCTCGGTGACATTTCACTGAGATGATAGTTCACTGGGATTTGCACATCTAAAACTCCCTCCAGGGAAGCTTGTGAAAAATATCACTCTAACCTACTTTCAGGACTCAGTGGAGTAATTCCGTTTCAAGCGCCAACAGCCGCCGATGTCAATGGGAAGATGCGAGGGAGTGCAAAGTGACTTGGTTTAGCTCAGCCCCATAGGGCCTGGTAAGGCCTAAAAGCCACTTACAGAATTTAAACACCCCTGTGAAGTTATTTCAAATTGAGATCTGATTTAAGGCAAAAGGCAAATTCTTTGAGGAACAATATTATCAAACTAAGACAAAAACAAAAACTATGACAATTACACCTACAGATGAGAATCAAGCGAAACCTCTATTAATAAAAACACCAAACTTGAAATAACACATTCATCCTCCAGTAACTTTGAAATCAGTTATGCTTCCAGCTAAATAAGTGTCATTGTGAGACATACGTGATGACACTCACAATATTTCTTGCTATAGGTTGCATTAGATATTTGGAAAACCAGAGTCAGGCTAGATCTAGCTTGCTCTTCGTTACCACAACTCCAGCTCTGAAGCAGCTGTTGCAGAGCAGAGGGCTCTTCTGACACATTCACGGACAACCCCCGCGCCCCCCCTCCGAACTCTTTAATGATGCCCCCACAGACAGCACAAGTTGCGGGTGTTTTCTCCTCCCTCTTATATTTTTTTCCTTGTCTCACATCAGAGAATCCCCAGGGCTATCTAATATCCCACTTTGTAAAGCCATTGTCTTACTTCGTCATGCCTCCTGAACCCAATTTAAACTTCAAACTTTATTTCATTGAAGGGGGACAATACTAAGTACCTCTGTGAAAAAAAATTAAGACTGCTAAATCCATCAGCAAGTGATTGATCTTTCAGATGAAATGAGCACCACTAGAAAATACTGGAATACAAAAGACCCCAAAAACCAAAACAGGCAGGCATCATCTTTAATTTAAATGCCATCTTTTCCACTGTTGTAGTCACCTTCAGCAACCATCGCTTGCTGCATCCAATGAGAACAATGTAAACCACAACAATATGTGAAGGCAAGATGCCAAGGAAACAAAGTAAATCAAAAAGAAAGGAGCATTTCAGCTAGACTGACATGCAGAAGCACTTTTGTTGAGTGATACATGAGCAAAGTGAGAGACAGGATGAGCTCTGATTGATTTCCTTGCAATTATATGAGTAAAGACAAGAGGGCATAGCATTACTCATTATACCACCACCTTCCCAGTGGGTTATATACAAATGAGGACTAGCAAAGCAAAGTTGAAGTATCCTTGTAAACAGTAATTTACAGCAGATATATACAAACTGGGTCACATGTGCTTCACCCAAAGTTGGCTGTATAAGTGCTGATCCCAACTCAAAACATGTCAGCCTTACTCGTATCAGACCCTTCAGCTTTATGCTCAAAAGATTTCACACAATAAGCCAAGTTGCACCCCTCCCTCTCTTTCCCACACTTCCCAAGCCATATAGGAGGAATAGTCCCCTCAAACCCACTTCCATTCTGCCTTAACTAACAGGGCTGACCACAGCGCTACAGGAAAATGCCGTTTCCCTCCTGTTTTGGGAGCTGCTACAGCCAGCACTGCCCACCAGCTATGCCTGGTATGCAGCTGAGGCATTGCACAGAAGCCACACTCACGGATAACCACAAGTTACAACGCCAAAAGATGTGCAAGTTCATGCATAAAGAGGAAGACTTCATACAGCTGCTGTTCTTATGATCTTCCTAGATAAGCGCGAGGCAGCGTGCCCTGCTGCTTCTTCCTGGCCGGTAAATTGAGGTGTGGGCTTTGCCTCACAGCAGCCTAGGAAGACTTTTCAGAAAACTGAATCCTCATTCTGTGGGAAGAGAAACCCTTGAGGCACTACAAACATAAAGCAAAAAGTGCTGTTGGCCACAGCTACTGCAACCTAATTGATCCAAATAAGAAACACTTGTAACTATCCACAGCTGTCAATAATTCTAGAAAAAGTTTTGCTTAGTTGATTCTACACAGCTGACACCTCTCCCATTAAAATTTCCTGTGCTCTATACACAGAGCTCTACAGATTTATTTCATATCCATGTTATGTTACTCATAAAAATTTGTCATTTGAAATTATTTTAAGCATAGTATTTACAAAATTAATTCAGGAAGAAAGCTTATTACAGAGAGATTCCAGTTTTGACTGCTGAAACCGCTTGATCGAATCATTTATGGTAGTAAATAAATGTTATGAAACTTCATGGAGAAACTATTAGCCAAATTACTGAACAACAACAGAAAAGCCTTTATTATGTTCCAGGAATGCATTTCTGGCAGAGAAAATAACATTCGTATACAATGTCTTTTTATAGATTAGTCAGGGGAAAAAATGACTGCATTGATGTACTGCAAACTGTAGGGATTTTTTTCTTTACTGAGGAATTACAAGTGACATCAGTTTTCATAATAACTGAGAAAAGGAGCATATACTTTGTTGAAAGAATTCCAGTTTTTTTATTCTGCTAAGTTGTGTTACTGAGACAAACTTTCCCATTGTTTATTGTTTGCCAATTCGTGGCTCTGGTGTACATAAAGACAAAGTGTTTCAAGCTCTCAGATATTTTTCCTGAATAATTATTTTATTGTTTTCCCTCAAGCAAAGTAGCAAAATGACCCTACTGAGATCTGTGACAGCATTTGCCAGGGGCTTGAAGCCTCCACCTCCAGTACATAAAATAAAATTATCTGTGAGGTCTCAGTGGTCTGTTCTCAGGATAGTTATTCCTGGATCATGTTTGTTCAAGCAGTCCTCTTCAATGGTCAAAAATATTGTTCAAAAAACTATGCAGTAAGTACCGGGGTTCTGCAGATGAAAATAGTTTACAAGATTTTCCCCAAGTTGGTAAGCAAAATACGAAAAAACAAACAAACAAACAAACAAAAAAAAACAAAAACAAGAGCCAAGATGGTGGGATTTTATGGTAAATCTCTAGGGAAGTCCACTTGTTCTCCCCTTCATTCGTGTGCCCAGGTGGCCAAAAAAGCCAATGGCATCCTGGCTTGTGTTAGCAATAGTGTGGCCAGCAGGAGTGGGGAGCTGATCGTCCCCCTGCACTCAGCATTGGTGAGGCCACACCTCGAGTACTGTGCTCAGTTTTGGGCACCACAGTACAAGAAAGACATCGAGGTGCTGGAGAGAGTGCAGGGAAGGGCAACAAAGCTGGTGAAAGGCCTAGAGAATAAGTCTAATGAAGAGCGGCTGAGGGAACTGGGGATACTGAGTCTTAGGAAAAGCAGGCTGAGGGGAGACCTTAGTGCTCTCTACAGCTACCTGAGAGGACATTGTAGAGAGGTAGGTGCTGGTCTCTTCTCACGGGTAATTAATGAGAGAAGAAGAGGGAATGGACTCAAGCTGCACCAGGGTAGGTTTAGGCTTGACGTTAGGAAAAAATTTTCACTGAGAGGGTTGTCAGGCATTGGAATAGGCTGCCCAGGGAGGTGCTTGAGTCACCATCCCTTAATGTGTTTAAAGGTTGTTTGGATGTGGTGCTGGGAGATGTGGTTTAGGGGTGTACTTGGTAGAGTAGGGTTGATGGTTGGACTTGATGATCTCAAAGGTCTTTTCCGACAGGAATGACTCTGTGATTCTATGATATAACAGGCAGAGCTCTGGGCCACACTAGTGAAGTTCTCTGATCCGTCAAACGAGTCTTTGCTCTGAAATAAACCTGAAGATCTATCAGACACATGGGATGCGTTGTCTATCCCAGAACAAGACTCTATATCACATTTCGCCCATGTAGAAATAAGGATGAACTTCCACTCCGCAAGTTAAACTTTTCATATAAATGATTCATTATACCATATTTTTGTTAGCAAGGGAATCGACAGGTCGTCTATGCTGTGGACTCAAACTTCAGCAGCTCAAGAATTCTTTTGGCCATTTCAATAGGAAAAGACAAAAATCATGTGTGTGACATTGGTGAGCTGCTGCAAATTGCCACGTTGACACCAGTTGCCACCATCATCCACAGCTGCATTACAAAACCTTTCTTAATACAAATAGACTCACATGAAGAATGCACAGTTTTTCCAGTCCTGTTCTCCTACCACTCACTCTGCATGAAGGAAGTTAAATTTTGCATACAAGGAAATCCCAATATTCTTTGTACGTAATTCTGTGACAGGCCAACAAAAACACGTTTGATAACTCCAGACACAAAGGAAAAGTTTCTTAGCATACGTACTTCATTGTGGAAAAAAAATTAGCTTTATGTTTAAACCTATTAAACATATTTAATCACTTAATCTATTAAATATATTTATTTGTCTTCAGCATGTGCTTTTAAAAAGAAATAAAAAGGTAGATATATAGGTGCGAGCTCCTTTCTGGTCTAAATTGACTCCCCTGACACAAGCGGACTGCAAAAGTTTATGCCAGTATAATTTGTCCTCTCTTTCTTAACTGCATCCGGATACTTCATTCAAGTATTCCCCCTTTATTTTTTTCACCAATAATACCTTACATTTTGTGTTTGCTGATTTAATTTTGGCATGGCATACTTTCCGTCATAATAAGTGACCCCAAAAGATTTGTTGTGTCAATTTTTTGCAGTCCCAGCATGTCTTAGTATCTCTGTTTTGCAAAAGACATACATAGTGCAGTGCAGTGACTATCCCGTATGTCGAAAGCACAAGCTCTCGCACTGGTCTTGGTTCAGGGCTAGGAGAAGAAACTGGGCCAAGCATCTGGACTCATCTGGTTTTGTGCACTCACCCTTTCAGATTGCTGTTTGCCTTTCACTTGTAGTGGAATCCTGATCTCACAAAAGTCAGCAGAAGTATTTCTCCCCCCATCCTGGACATCCTTACTGTCATCATCTAAAAACAATACCACTAAAACCTTTGACTAACTTAGTCCCGCTGCAGAGGGTCATTTTTAGGCCCTTAAGACCAAATGCAAAACGTAAGTACCCCCTGTGGAGTATCAGCAGGATTTCACAGCAGAATGTGTTATACAGCTGTCTGCCTAGTGAGCGATGTCATGCAAAATTACTTTTTATTCCCTTTTCTTTATTAAGAGGAACACTTGACAAAAGACAAACTATGCTGTTGACTCAAACTTCAGCAGGTGTTCCACAAGCCGCTGCTCTACAGGAGGCACAGAGCAGCAGCTCCATATAATCAGCATTCATTTCTGCAAGTTCTTCCTTTGCAAAGCAAAGATTAAAATAGCTCAAACAAAACCTGTGTGACTGTCAAAAGGCAAGACCATACTCATCTTTTGAAGAAGATCTATGACAAGGACTGCCATTTTGATGAACAAAATTAGTGAAGAGCTTTACAATCAGAGGAAAGGTGATGCAGTGGTTATTAAAGCACAAGCACTTAATTAAGATGATTTGAGTCTGCATTTTTTTAAAAAAAAAAAACAACTTTGACACTGTCACCTGGCTAACCACTTGTCTGCATTTCTGCCCCACTTTGTATCTCTCTCACTTTGAAATCGCCTTTTTACTGACTTTGTTGATTCTGGCTATCAAAATCTTGGTGCAGGAAGCGGCAGGAGCAGCAGTGAGGCTGGGATGAATGAAATGGCCTGGGGAGTAAGACATTAACTAAGCACCTGGAGTACCACCACAGGAGATCTTGTGCTGTCCAGGACCTGCTGCATGTAGTTGCATCCTCACTGTATTAACAAAGTCCAAATGAAGCTGCACCTAGATTTTGATGTCTTAAACCATACTGAAGAATAAGTTAACTCTATAAAGCCATCTCAATCTGTCAATAAAACAAATACTTGGATGACACCAATTGTTACAGCTGCACTGACGCTCAGAAAGTAAGTTCAATGTAACAGTGACAATAAATCCTATCTTAGGATCCATTCCAATGATAAAAATAACGTACATCCTCATGTTTGCTCTGCTCTCTTCTCTCCCCCCTCCCCCCGTTACTTTTTTCCCTTGTGTATGAAGGAAATAGCTTTGTAGTGGAAAAAAATCCCTCCAATTAAATGTCCTGGCACATAGATCAGCCTGCTGCCTTGCAGAAGGATCAACAGTTTTACCATTAAAGAAAATGTGTCTTTGCTCACAGTACAACCTGTTCGAAACTCTTAGTAATCAATGAAAGAAACACCTCATTAACAGGTCCTCCATGATGGAGGACAGGCTAGCTCAGAAGAAGAGATGGAAGGCAATCTCAAAGAACTAATACAAATTTCAGGGTTATAAATTGGGTTCTGGAGAAATTGTAGTCCATGCCTCATGTTGCTAAAAAAGATCTTGTTAGAAGTACCCACATCTTGATTGAAACACAGTCTTTGTGTTGCACAACAAAGCCATGACATTCCCCAGAGAAGCCTCCACACTCTTCCCTCTATCTCCCTTAAATGAACATAGAATCCATTTACAGATACTTAGTTTCAAAATTACTCCATTTTGGCACTCCATCACAGCCTCCTGAGGGGATCAACAGCAGTACAGGGGACTTGCTTTCTGTTCTCATAAAGCTCTGTCGTTGAGAGCTAGTCAATAAAATATTCTTTCAGGTTTTACTGTCAATAGTGATACATCATGTTTGCATCGTGCACATCAAGGCAGGCAATCACAAAGCACTTTACAATACTTTATTTCACAGAACAGCTGTAAATGCACATCCCATCCATACAAAGATAACCCTGCAGCACTGAGTTAGAGAGGCGTGCGCGCTGGCTGATCACCATGTCTGTTACCTGCTCAGCCCCGGCAATCCTTCAAACTTCCCAGTTGAGTACTTACCCAGCCCAATTGGAATTAGATTGCAAAAGAAAGCAGGATTACATTATTCTCTGCAGGATTTTGTAAAACATGAAATTTTACACTTAAATATTGCTTGTAACATGTATTCCTACGTTACAAGAGTGCATAACAATTCATGCATTTCTGAAAGGCCAAATACACATCACAATATTGAAAGTAAGGTATAAGCAACAAAAAAGAAAAAAAATATCACCACAGGAGCATCAAAGAGGTATAATATAATTTTTAAAAGTTAACCTGCACTAACAAGCATAGCAATAGTTGTTCCTCACACGTTGCAACGTCAGACAGTGTTGCTAAAGTTAAAGGTGTTGCTTTGAATGTGAACATGGTTCCAGGAATGCATTTTATCCCCCATACAATCTTTTGCAGTGGATCAGTTCCTTTTTTAGCCTTTCTAGACTGAAAAAAAAAAGAGGAAGACTATAAATACAGGTATTATTTTGATAGTGTCTCTGCATATATCCCCTACAGGCATAGAGGGGATGGAGTGGAAAGAGTAGGAACTACACAGCTACTGTTATTTTCTCTGGAAGGGTGATTCGGAAAGAATAGGCTTTTCCTTTAGGACCAGCCACAAACCTAAGCCAGTGTGAGTGAGAGACTGGAAAACAGAAGTAAATTCCTGTTCTTCCAACAAACGAAGGAAATAAAGGCAGTTCCTTCCTTGGAGCAATCACATTTATACAAATTGGTGTCTAGAGACACAGCCTAACCCTACAGAAACAACACTCACAGTAATGAGTCTGTCTGCCTACCCAGGCAAAGTTATCCCGGGTTAACGTGACAAAGACAACATTCATGTGGGCTACCACAGAAGTCCTGTAAAAATCACCCTGAATTCCTGCTTAGTGGTTCCTACCGCAGAAGACAGGAAGGGAACAACTCCTTGACTTTGGACAGGAAAATTACTTTGGTCCTGTAGGCAGGGTGTATGTCTGAAACGATAATTTCTTTAAGGCCCCGGATCCATTTTGTGAACCACAGATCACCAAGGCCTTAAAATCTCATTGACGTGCATTGTCCTCATTTATCAACTCCTCTTACCACAACAAGATTAAGGTTCTTCACTGCTTCCCTGAGCTGTCCAACTCTCGATAACTAAAACACCGTTTTCATGAGAATTGCTTTCTAGAGAGGAAAGGATTATCAGCAACTTCACTGTATGCATGATGATCTTATTGCTTAGGTGAGAGGCTGGGGAGTTGCCTGTTCTGCCACCAGCAAATTGTGTAAGCAACTTTAAGGAAGTTAGTCTTCTTAGTTTAGCCACAGGCTCTCAGGCAGGTAAGTGTGAGATTTGAAATGATCACTTTATAGGTTAAGAGATAGATGCACCATTGTGGTGAAGTTCTGCAGAAAGAGGGCTGCCAGAGCTCTTACAGCTTCCAGATTTTGAAGGATAGCCTATACCAGTATTGCCAGTCACATAATTTGTGTAATTAAAGATAGCTCTAAGTTTGTGCTTTGTAATTGACTATTGATCATTTATCATTGACTAGTCAATGACTATTGATCACCCTCCTTATCTTTATGACATAAAACTGTGACATGAAGAATAAAGAAGTTTACCAAAGAACTAGCTCCACAAATACTAACAAGTGCTCACATAGCTCTGCCAGTAAGAGCTGTCCTGCAACACATTCTGATTTGACCTACTTACCTTCTACTATTTCCTACTGGAAATAATTCCTGCCAAATTATACTCCTTGTGATATACACACCCAGCATACATTACTCTCTCATTTAGTTTCCCCGCTAACCATGTTAGAGGGTGTAACCTTTTATATTACTTTAGTATTTGTTCTCTTCCTCCATGTATTACATATCTTCTATGTTTGGTAGTAATTATCTGTCTTCCCAACAACTTGTATCCCAACTTTCCTATATGTGATCCATAGAAAATACTAACCAAAGCAATGACTGACCAAATAAAATGGAAAAAATATTTTAAAAAATCCCACAAAACCAAAAATCCCAGAACTGAATCCCCAATGGGCTTTATTTTGTAATAGCAAACATGTCCAAAGTGCAAGAGCAATCCATGGCGCGGTTTTACCATACCACCAGCAAGGGACAGAGAATGTTCTTTTGTTGTCCTTGTCAAGCATATTACTAGTAAGAGAAGAATAAGGAAAGAACTGATCACCTCACTGAGGACCAAAATTTACTATTTGATGAAGCTGAAGAAACATGAATACTATTCTAGTTTCTTCCAGCAATCTATAAATATACAGTGCAGTAGTTGCACTTGCTTTCAGTTCACAGGTCACAAGATTATAAGCAAACTATCAGACACAACTTTGGTGCAAATGACAAATTTTACTTCGTAATCAACATCAACTATTTCCACTTTTAATCAACGATTTTCACTTTTAATCTGGAAAACAACCGCTATCCTCCTGGCTTTTTTTAAGATATTTTGTTCCAACTTGTTCATGCTCTGAACATCATTCTCAACTCCCTTGTAATTCCCAAGTCTCAAAAGGCGTCTCCACCACCACGTTGCACATTGCTGCAGTGATATTTATCTGGCTAGCACTTCTCAAAGGAAGGCTCCTAACAAAACAGGGGTTTTCATTTGACATCACAAAAAACAGCCCATGCAGAACCATGCAATTCCCATTCAAGATTCTTTAGAGACTATCAGCCCAACAGGTCCTATCAGAGCTTTCCAGGACCCTGGAATGGTCATGGAAATTTAATGTTCACCATGTTTATTAGAAAAGGCTGTCATCATGTTTACCAATTACTCTGAAATTACTGCAATCTGAGTGGTAAGACTAAGGATAAAATTAAAAATTCATTTGTAATATTCAAAATAGAGGTAACATAATTCCAGTTAACAGCAATTAACACAAAAATCAAGCACATAGCTGCTTATTTATTTCATTTTTCTGACTCTGCATAATCCACCTAATGACCTGCTAGACATTCGCAGCTGAAGATCCATTTTCATGGAAAGATTTGTGTTCTTACATTACATTCATGAAGAAGGACCTAGACTTGAGGATCTCTTTACTCTTTTGTCTTTACTCTCTGCCACTCTTCAAAAGAGCCACAATCACATTTTCAACCTCTTCTCTCCTGCTTCCCTCAAGATTCCCTCATCCTTACCTGACTTGGTAATAGTGTTTGATTTTCCCAAGTCACTAGTTCTGTCATCAGCACGGCCAGGTGTGATGATCACTTGGTCAGAGAGCATTATCAACTCAAGAGAGTTCCAGTGTTTGGCAAATCGCTATAAAGACCATTAGACCATTGCCCGTCAAGAGGCAAAACACTGACATTCAAATCCTACATCAATGTGAGTAGTAACTACTGCCTCATATTTGAGGGCAGAGCAAGTGTGCTAGAGTGATAACGAGTTTAGGAAAGAACAGTGAAAGATGCCCCAAAGGTACTCCAAGCTAACGCACTCCTCCCAGAGTGTCCCACTGTATACAGCTTCTTTCTGTCCCTGTGTCCCTGTGCCAGGAGGACTGCAGACCTCAGGACATGCTCCAGTGACCATGGTGGAAGATGGAGCAGTGGCAAGGAAGCACGGGTCATACAGTGTCTGTCAAAGAAACCGGTGCCCAATATCAGACTTACCAGGGCTGACACAGGGCAACAGCTCCCTTAGGCAAATACCTTCACTTGCACCTGAACATCATACCTGAGTCATCAAGGATTTGAACGCAGCACAACATAAAAAGCAGAGGTATATCCTCACAGCTATTGGAGAATACCACACACTTAGGAAAAATCCCCCTTCTGCCCAGGTAGAAGGAGTTTTGCTACTAGCTAGGTTTCAGATTGGGTGAGACTTTCATTTTATCCACTAATTATCTTGATATCCCTCTGCTGCTGTACCACTGCCCTTAATTATGGGGCCAGGTGCTGTCCTCCAGAGCTCTCTAGAGCACCAGCAAAATTATGAGAGAAAGAACAGTAAATCCTACCTAAAATTAATTGATGTTTTAATGTAGAAACCAAAGAGCACTTTTCTTTTCAGGAAACCATATTTCAGAAATAGCCATTCTCTAGGCCCGTGAGCAGTATAACCATTACAGACTCTGTACAAGTGTTTTAATAAAGGAGGGTATATGTGCAGATACCCAAAGATTTCAGAGTTTGACCTGCCAAAGACATGAAGTAGTAGTGGCTTTTACTGTAGCAGAATCACTGAGTAATACCACTCAGGGGAAAGCTCCAGGAAAGTTCTCATCTGTTTGCCATTATAAATTATGCCGACCCTTCAGTTGGACCTATGTAATTTTCCCTGTGGAGACACACCGAAGTTGTACAACTTTTCAGCAAGTCATTCTGGGGAAAAGCCCAATAGAAACTTGCCCATGTTTTGGCAGAATATAAGGGCTAATATCCAAGGAAACAATCCAGAAAGCCAGTTTTCCAATGGATATTTAACCTTGGGGACACCTAAAAATTTTTAAGTGTTCCCAAACTATTTCCTCAACTCCTGTGACGAAGTGCACTGCAGTTTGGAAAGTTTCATATGTCGCTTGCTCCACTTAAGCTCCACCAAACTCCAGAATCCAGGCAGCAGTGTGCCTACTGGTCAGTGAGTTCCCTGAAGAGACCCCTGCTCACTGTTTATTTGTGCAGCAAAGGAGGCTCCAACTTGCCAACAGCTAAAACCCAGCCAAACGCTGGTACAATGAGATCAAGAAGTAAAGAGAGAAGTGCTAATACATCCTTTTCACCTGTTTGTCTACATTCTAAGCACCTCTCTTGCTTTCCCTATGGTAACGTATATTAGATGAATCACTAGACCTAAGGGATACATCCATCATTGCACATATGCATAAAGGAAAAGTAAATGACATGAAAAATGTTATTATGCAGGAGGACCTAGATTCATCTTTTGATTTATACTGAGTGAGTCAAGCCTGTTTAAGACACGGGCTTAGTTTGAAACAAGTTTTGTCATTGTTAGCCCTGAGGTTCCATCAAAAAAAGACAACAAACAGCCCATTTTTTGGTGAGTCTAAACTCAGTTTTCAGCTTCCTTATTTACCAACTTTAGAAAGAGGTTGTTTGGTGTTTTGTAATAAAAATTTACTTCTATTGCACTGTCATCTCCAGATCTCAAAAAACCCTTAACTGGCAATTTATTAAAAGTCAGCATACAGGAAATTTCTCTTAGTATTAGCAGACTTGCACAGTCTTAGCTGTTTGGGTCTATTCCACTTCCTTATGATCAGGTAACTATTCTTTGCACTCTTCTGCACTCCTACTGCCTTTGGGCTTGTATCAAACCTGTAATGCTGTTATAGCCCAGGTGCTGCTAAAACTTATGTACTTACGTACATTATTTTTTTATTATTTTATGTATACTATGTATTTCATAAACATACAGACATACCTATTTCCACAATACTTACTGCAATTAAATACTCATTGACCCTAATTTTGTAACAGTGGCTGGTGATGAGTAGGACTTACCCAAAGTCATTTCAATCTAGTCAATAGATTGCCCTCTATGAATAATTGCCAATCAATAAGGGTATTTGAAAAAGAAAACCAACCCCTCAGTGTAGAACTTTTTAGTGTTGATTCTCTTGAATTTTCTTGGGTTTAACTGCATTACAGTTATTTACATAGTATATGTGTACTCATGTTTATGTTTCTTGCCAAATGCCTTTAAAACTTGATTTTATAATTTAATTGACATTTATTTTGGCAATAAGCTTATTTCTTATGAGCCTCCCTTTGGCACGTGCTCTGTGCTACTTACACATTAACAATTAACAAGGCACATTTAACTGAACCCCTAGTGCTGCAATACGATCTGCCGCTTTGCAGGAGTCTTTACTTACAGGTAACAAAAGTGAAACCAGAACAGACTGACTGACCATGACAGGCTGAAACAGGAAGCAATCAGGAATTTCATATGATAAGATATAACAACAGGTAGAAATCAATACTTGTTAGCTCTGGAAGCCATTTTTCCAATTTCATTTATTACTTCCTAATACAATTAAAAAACAACTGAGGTAACATAGGAAACACTTTTTCATTCACCTAATTTCAACTGTTTGTTTAATACCAAATGGGTAAAGACAGTCTTCTCAGGAAAAAAAAAAACACCTCTGAACTCTCTATAAAAATCGTTGTTTCCATTTCTAAAATCAGCACAATGATCTACTAATCCGATTAAGACTAAATTTTACAAAGGCATATTAAAAGCAGGAAAATCTGAAATCTCACTTCCCAGCAGACGCAGGCATGACCGTAACATGTCTAGAAAGTCCCAACATTCAAATGTAGTTGTGTATTAAAAAGTCAATAAAGGTTTGTGCATCTATCGGACACAGTATCCGCACACAGCTACTTCCTGGGTAATGCCTTTCACCTATTTACATGGTCTGTTATATCAGCTGAGCTTTTTCCCCAAACACGAGGTTAAATCAAAAGTGTTAATGGCATCTTTCAGTGCTACTAACTGTAAGCCTCTTTTATAATAACATTTAAAGCATTAAACAAAAAATCCATCCTTACTTACAAGGCAAAGCAGAAAGGAAGGTCATTCATTACACCCCATTCACTATTTTCTGGTTCACTCTGTAAATATTATAGTGCTACTGAGAAAAAAATATAATGTCTGAGGTTCTCAGATCTTCCTTCAGGGTTTTAATCATTCGCTTCCCAAGAAGGGGTTTAACAAATACCACACTGTTCTGTCAATATTTGTATGCAGCACCACATAGGGCAAGCTGCCAAACTTGCACGGTTTAAAGAGCCAAGGGTAGAAAACTGACACCCTAACAAACACACTCCCTGCTTTGTCTCTTTTAAGGTGGTGGTGTAAGTGTCGTCTTTGCTTCTAACTGCAGCTTCGGAAAGCTCTTCGTGTGCTTGCTTTGCTTCTCCAGAAATGCAGTATTTAATAATCGTTGTTCACCAAACTTCAGAGATTTGTTTCATGCCCAAACGTTTCTTACACAATTATAAGCCTTTTGCTCTCCACCAGCTGCACTTTAAATGTATTTTAATTGGCTGGAATTTAGAAAGAATCCATTTGGCAGTCATTTACATTTGAAGCACGCCCCTAGCAGCTGAAACAGACCCCAGAAGCAGCCCGATTACTTCATCAAAAGAAACTGCCTGAACACTGTTGACTCCTACATAACTACAGTGAACTCTATTATATAGGTGTGGTGATGTAATTAATAATTCTCTGCTAAATTTTTGCTTATACTGGGAGCAGAACGTATTACCAACTGATACATTTACAGAGCAGTCTGCAGATTCAGAGCACTCAGCGTTAGTTTTCAAACATCACTGTGTTTCCAGAGAGGCCTTTCTTGTGCTTTTCCTCTATCTGATCTAAACAACGATGTGGCCCTAACACTGGTATTATTGTTTCTATACTCGTTGCACATAGCTGGATTTTTGTATATCATATTATTTTAAAAGCTCCTAATGTGCTAGTTATCCAAGGATCAAAGTATAACCTAAGTTTAGTACGTCGCATCAGGAATGGCTTGGTCTTCCATTTCTCTTTATTTTGGGGTTCCACATGTGTACTGTGAGCCAACTTTGCAAAGCTTTAATTTAATGTAGTAAGTTCACCCTACTCTGCAGTTTGTAATGCAGAGGTTTAATTGCTGACAGCAGTAGGGAGAGCTACCAACAGCTGCCCAGAAAAAAAAGAATGAGAAGACATTAAGTAGAGAACCACAAGAATGCACACTGTAAAATGCAGTATTTAGGATGAATGTAGTGACATTAACAAGTCAGATTTAAAAACAGAGAGACATTCCAAGTGATGCTGATTGAACGCATGGTATCTAAAAAACCCAGAGCTCTGCAATCCATGAAAGTTCCTGTGAAATTGTAACTGCTTGAGAGTTCACTTATCATCAGTGTACCACGGAGGATGAAGGAGCAAAAGAAAAGGGATTATTCTCTAGCTGAAGTACAATGAGAACTGTTTTCTACATTTAAAAGGTGAATAGTTCTTGAAGTGGAGTTATGACAATACTTGCCGCCTACAGAGAAAAGCAGTGTTTCAAGTGCATTGTATGAAAAGGAGAAGGATTAATGCCACAGAGAGAGACCATTATACTATAGAAGATCTGCATATTTTAATAATTTGACTTCATCCAACTCTGGAAATTTCCATAGTTAGCTGTCTTAAACTCCTAAGAAGTGGAAATCCTCAGTGTACTGAGGTCTTAGGGGAACTTACTGGATGTACCACTTAAAAAAACCCAAACAAAACAACGCAGAAATGGCCAAAGCAGATGATAAATTATGAGAAGCCAAATCATTTGTCACCTTTTAACTACCTTGTGATACTTCTCTGAGAGAGTGCAAAGCAGCTGTCCAGACTCTGTGCACTGTTAACGTAACCCAGTGTATCACACTCACTTAATGTATTTCAGCCTAAAATATATTCCTGACATACAGAAATATTCTTGCCTTCCTCCTTTTGAAGGCACAATGCCTGTGACCAAGCTGGGACATGAACCCAGCTCCTCAATGCCTTCCTTCCTCCATTAGGTCATGCATTTATAATAGTCCCATGTAGAGACATTACAACCCAGATCAGAGCTGACTCAGGTTAACAGCTGAAAAGCACAAGGAAGCATCTTAGATCTTTGAAAGCCAAAGGAAACAGAAGTGGAGGCTTAAATCCAGACTTCTTTCACCCTCATCCAAGCAGAAACAAAGATTAGAGAGCCGCTCACCTTTACCTCATCTGTAGCCTACTAAAACAGATGACAAAACTCTCATCGAGTTCAAAAGGTGACACGGATGTGAGAAGAAGAGAACTGCAGAACTATTTATGACCTCAACTATAAATGAAAAGAAAATCCTAGATCACTACAATGAAAATACATCATATTTGAATCCTTGCTCATGCATCATTGAAAACTTTACACATTTGCCTACATGACTTCATGTGGGGTTTTTTTAAAATTAAAAAATCTTCCTGACAGAAGCGCTACAGGGTAAATATCCAGGGAAGTACCAATACGAACTGTGTGGTGGATGAAGAGGAGTTGCAGACACAAGGGTAAACGGCAGCATGCGTAACAGTCTGCTCCTATCCTCCTGCCTCTGCCAAGTGGCAAGCAGCAAACATTGGAAAGAGAAAGGTCAGCGCTCTATTCATGCTGTCACTCTGGGAATCCCCTGCGTTGTCACGGGCTGCATGATGACAGCCATGAAGCCTTGATGTGCCATTGATTGTTATAGGACATTGAAGACAATTGGCCATTATTTGGCTTCAATATCTATCTTCAGAATTATTTAAATGTGAGACCCTGGCAAATGTTTCCAAAGAAACGGTACCGGCGTGATTTTCAAAGGACTGATGTATTTCTAGGCCTCATGTGAGATTCGAGACACAGCCACAATAAGCCTCAGAAAAGCTGTACACTAAACTGATTTTCTGGTAGCAGTTCCGCAAGAAAACCCGTGCGTTGACAAAACTTAAGCATACAAAACATTTACTATTAAGACAGTTAATAGCCCTAAGCACAGTGAAAAGGAAAAGCATTACTTTGAAATTTCAGAAACTATCAAAAAAAAAAAAAAAAAGGCAGAGGGAGATATACGGGTGGTATCAAAGGAAAGATAATCAGTTCTTCAAAAGCAGAGACATCAAGCAGTAAAAAGTACTTCCACCATGCTTAATGGAAATTCTTTGCTGCCTTCCTTCCCCAACTGCTCTTGGCATCCAGCTGGATGAGAGAAAAAAAAAAAACCCAAAACATTACAGTAGTACACAAAAGCAAAAACGAACTATGGCAAAGGAGAAACCCCATAGTGAATGAAAACCTAGTTTTCCCTTATGCAAATGCTATGCATCAATGAACTAGTTTCCAGTCCAAGAGAATCATCTTCAAGAGATATATAAGGCTATTAGTGTAACTGATACCTGGTTAAAAATGAAGGAGGTGAGGGGGATGAGAACACAAGCGTGTAGGATTTATTAAAACAGCAGCCCAGAAGAGTCCTAATGAAATATATGACAAAAGACAAGAAGAATGATGTCTCTGACAAGGATACTAGAAAGAATATATCATCTAGCTGGTACGCCAGAAGCAAGGAGGTGGAGATATTAAAATAAGGCTTATTGAAAGCTTTTAAAAAATAGGTGAGAACACTGGCCCCTCAAAGATTTTTCTTTAATCCAAAGACAGCCCTTCTGAAATGCTGTGAAGGCAAGTAGTTGGATGATCAGACTCTCCCTGGTCCTAACTGAGGTGGGCAGGCAGAAGGAAAGCAGAGGACAAATTATAGCCTTCGTGCTCACAAAGTAGGATTACATCTGTACATTTTACAGCACTTTCTGCCTCTTCGTCTTCCTTCTGTACATTTCAAGATTTCCAGATCTGGGCAGGCAAGTGCAGGATAGCAGCAGACTTAAGCTCCACTGGCCTATAGTATTTTCCTAAGCAACACCCAAAAGGTGTGTCTTGGTCTGGCTGGGACAGCATCCCAGCCCAGCCATTCTGGGCAGGCCGTTAGTACTTTCGAGTCAGCCAGGGCAGCTGACCAGGGAGCTCCTGTGGGGTTCCTGCTGGGGTTCTAGCTGGGGTTTCTCCTCCTCCTCCTCCTCCTCCTCTGGCTTCTCCCTGCCCCTGAGGACTGCTCTCCTGTTGATTGTCACTGCTGTATATTCATTTGGCTGAGTATAACTCTGTCTACCTTTGTTGGTATTAGTGCTGTTTCATTAAATCTGTTCTCACTTCAGCCCCTGGGTCTGCTCTCCTTTTCCTGATTCCCCTTCCTGGCTGGTGGGTGACAAAGCAATTCTTGCAGTTTAGCCCCAGACACAGGCTAAACGTAGACAAGGTGTCATAGCTCATGTGCAACTCCACCATGCTACAGTGTATGGGAAGGGATGCATACTTAAGAGAATACATTTCCTTCTCTGACCTTCTTTTGAAATCTGATTCTGCATCCCTTACCCTCTTCCTTGAAGAAACTACATGCAATTCAGCCCTACATATATATAGGGTGTATCTTCATGAACACTGTATTTTAAAAAAAAAAAAAAACCAAACAAAAAAAAAAAAAAAAACAAAACTCACAGCACAGATGCCAGGTCCTTGGCACAATTATACTCCACTACACCACTCCTGCTGCATTGCACTGTTTACTCATGTTGACATATCCCCAGTGGAATGGGGCTTAACAAAAGCAAAATGCTCACTTATTAATGTGTCTTATGCTTCTGAATAGCAAAGTTGAGGCCTTGTAAACAAAATAATGCATACAAAAGATATCTGATTTCTTTTTTTTGGATGGTCATGACTTGCTTACATGATCTTGATACTGTGCAGTAGCAGAATGGGTGAGGAAGACAATCACCTTCCTTGTGCATTAACACCTCGCCTTCTTCAGAGCAACAGCAAGGCATTTGGGGATGTTAGAAACCACTCCCCTCCTTTTGCAGTAAGCAGCACTCTGAGAAATGCTTCCATGTTGTCCATCTACTGGGATTTCAAATGTCATCTGTCTGTACCTCCTTTGAAGGACCAAAATCTGTGATATTGGAACTGGAACACGAAGCATGTTCCAGAAATACCAAGAGCTGAGATGACAGACACCCTTTGACAGATAAGTTCCCTAAAGCTAAGATGCATGCATTGTTGATCTACTATCTGCTACATGTACTCCTGCGACAAGGTATTTGCAGCACTATTACAGTCTTCTAAGTAGGCCTCAAACAGTGCTAAATATGGAAAAGAATTTTCAAAAAAATAACAATTAGTTTGTGTTCAAGGCCAAATTCATACCCTCAGCAAATCTGGCTAGGGACAAAGTCATATCACTCAGCATTAACATCAATTGGAAGCTTATTGTGATATCAGTGTCCACGGACTTCTTTCTGTCACTTCTCAATTTTTCCCTGCAAAATATTACCACTTTCTTGTTGCCTCATACCACTTGAAAAGGAAACACATATTTTTTATATAGAGTTTGTATTCAGAATTGCTGGAAACATATGCCTTGGAAATCACTGCTGTCACAGAAGGTAGTAATCTGCTCATGAAGAGGAGAATAAGATCAAACATGGTTGATATGAAAACTTTGGACCATTCTTTTCAAGGACATGGTCTGAGAGTTCAAGTTTTGAAGGCAGAAGACGGGTATGTGCAGAAGACACCAAAGGCTGTGGGATAATGCAACTGACTACAAACAGGTCTGGACAACATAACCGACTGAAGGGCAAAAGTAAACAGGGGTGGAGCAGAACCAATCCAAATTATGCATCTTGCGTGGATGCACATTCACCTTCAGGGGAGTCAGTCTGCTGCCCTGGAGAGATGCGTCACCTACAAGTGAACAATATTTACTTTGATGCATTAAGACAAATGTCATTTTCAGTTGCTGCATGCTGACTTACCTTACAACCAAGCAGATTTGCATGTCAAGCTGTGACAACTTGAAAAGAAATACAAAAGAACATAGAAAAACTATATATAAAGTATCAATGTGTCACTCTTCCATCGTAGAGAATATGTAACACACCATTGTAGACATTCAAAAACATTTAAAACATTTACTGCTATTCTAGGACTTCTCAAAGAGGATTGTTACAGAAGTTGGGGGAGACACAGAGAAGTATGTGGCTGCTCACTCCTATTACCTTCATCATCTTAAATTTCTATTAAACAAACAGTTATGTTGAGGAAGACTAATGGATATTCAGCATAGGAGATTAAAGACCTCTAAAAAGTTGAACGTTTTGTTTATGCCCATTCCTGTCAATCTCTTGGTCATAAGCACTCATAGCTTGTAATAAAATAATGTCTGAAAGTTCATTTCAAGGACATTATTTTCAATAAATATTAGAAAGTATGACATTCTCATTAGCTTAATTAAGATAAGACAGCTGGCAAAGATTGGGGTTTTTTTTTAATTAAACTGAGTATTGGAACAGCACAGAATGGTAACGCACAGTGTTACCAATGAGACTGGTAAAATACTGATTTTTGTGAAAAAAGGCTCTGATTCAGGACACCAACCATACCAGCAACTCATCAGGACCACCAGTGTTGGGGAAATGCTATATGAATACAGAACTCTATTATTTTAGAAGAAAGTTCCAGATCACACTTGAATGACTCAGGTTTTCACCACTGCTAGCAATTATTATAACAATGCATATATTAAGAATCTCGTTTCACATATTCTTTTAATAACAGCACTTGGAACTTTATACAGCATTAGAGGATTCAGCATCTAAACCTTCCCAGAAGGCAGGCAAATAGCAAATGTCATACTCTCATAACACATTTAGGTACTGTATAAATGGGACATAATTAAAGTGAGACTTAATTAAAGCTTTTCTTCTCCAGTGACAGACAGGTAAAACATAACTCACTGTATTCTCAAGTACAAAAGAGTCTAAAATTGTATACAGATTACACAACTGTAGACTCTCTGTACAGCAAAGGAGAAATACAGTAACAGTTGGAGTAAGTTTTGCTTCCACCTGTTCCCATTTCAGTCTGAACTTATTTCTAATCCCTTGAAACAAAGCAGTCAGGAACTATCCTGCTTAGTATAGAAAACTTGACTTTTGCAGCACACTGCTAAAAGATTGTATAGGTGATCCTTTCTGCTCGTGCTAAACTGTACTGCTTTCAGTGGTGCACCACAAAAATCCACCTGGGCGGAACCAGCCACTTCAAAGTGTGTCCTTGGGCAAGTTACTTAACTTTCTTGGTTAACAACTGGGTGTCTTTATGGTGGAACTCACCACTTACTATCTGTAGGTATAAAAAGTACATCCAAAAAGGGAGCATCAGCCACCACAGTACTGAACACTACATAAATTTAGTGTTGGTCACTTTATGTTTGGAGCAAGATCTCTGAGATGATGGCTGGCCTCAGTGCCCAGTACGGTGCTTGGAGAGAGACTGAAAAGAAAGAAACAAACCCAAAACAGCAGCACATGCTGAAGTCAGGACTCTAACATGAAGTCACATATTAAACCTCAGGCCCTCTTGTACCTGAAGCATTCATTCAGGGTTATATAGAAATTTCTCTGCCTACTTCTATTCTAATTTTTGGCTCCATCTCTTAAAGGTATTTGGCAATAGCAGTTCTCTGAAAAGCCTTATACATAAAGCTACCAGAGGAAGCAACCTACTAGTCTGTGTTTTCCAAAGAGCACCTAAAGGTACAGTGTGTTCAAGAAAAGTGCCACCAGTCAGTATTTTCTATGTGAGCATCAAGACAGCAACAGACACGTACCCAAGCTGCGTGGTTCCTACCGCAGAGACCCTCACAGTCAGCTGTGATGAACGGGATGTCTGTGCTTCAGGCACAAGTCCCCCTTAAAGGCTAAATCTCTAGGTAGGTGCCAAGATGGAGGCCTGCAAGGGGTGAACAGAGACCCTCCTTCTGCAGACTTTCCCCTCCAGTGCCAGTGGCCAAGGGAAGGGCAGTCTGCCTGCTCAGTGCCCTCGCCAGATAAAACTGTCGACCAGCAACGGGTTTTGCCAAGGGAATATGACCAAGAAGCCTGGGCTGCGTCAATATTAAGAGCTGATTATTTTACATCCACATTAGGGCTCCTGTAGAACGACTCCCTTGGACTAAAGATGGCCCTAAAACAAGGTGGGAAAACTCCTTTTGAAAGGTAGCCTGTCTGTGTTAAAATATGAACTTAGATAGGGAAGGTACAGGGTGACCTTAGCTTCCCTGCAAAAGTCTGAACGGCTGTAATGAGTACTATCTGAACGTGGGTGACTTGACCTCTGTGCAGAGGGCTTTTGCTCTCAGCTGCCACTGGTGCAGTTGTTGGTTTGAGTTTTAGGGTGATGCAGAGGCAAAACCCAGCTTGGAAAGACAGAGGTGGGCCAGGAATCACCGCCAGGAGGTGGAAACAAGAGAACTGATATCTGCCTGTCAGCCACAGATTCCTGTCATTGTTTCTGCTTTCAGTTCCTCGCTCTGCACAATGAGGATAACATTTTCCACAAATATCTGTGGTGGCAAGAGGCAAGAAACTTATCTATGAAATCCTCTACCGGAAGCAGCTACAGGACCCGAGCATTGTACTATTACATGAGAAGTATCACTCTAAAAAAATCTGTTCTAGTCATGATACTAAATTTTCCTGAGCATAGGTGACATTCTAGAAGAATTTTCCTCATTTATAGAGGCATGGGAGAGAGAGTGGGACAAAAAGTTACAGCATGCCTAGCAAACAAGTCTAAATTTTGTAAGGCAATAAAAATAAAGCAGGACACAGAGCTCTGTGTATTAGCTGTAAGATCTTCTAATTGCATCTCTTTTCCTCCAAAAGCCAATGAAGCTTTCTGAACACAGCAGAGAATGATATGGTCAATCCTCCTGCACCAAGTAATTATGTGACAGAATTCTGAACAAACTGAGAGACTGTAGGACACTGGTATTTACAATTACTCAAATTAGCGGACATGAGCATATATAAACACTCCAACCAGAACAAGAGCATTTTGGTCAGTGAACCAGCAAACAACAGAAAGAAAAAGGCAAAAGATTCGACAAAAAAGGATGAGAATAAACCAGCCACAGTCTGGGAAGAAGCAGCAAGTTCAGCATTTCAATTTGCCAGACCTGAAATTCAGGTTTAAGGAATTTTTTCCTTCTTCACATCTCTCCTGCATCTTCTGATGCCCTTAGGTGCTATAGTACTGACAGCTGAATTTTCTGTTCTGTTTCTATTTGCAAGATGACAATAAACATTCACCAGATCAAATGAGATTTGTGCCCGGACAGTTTTTGCCCTGTGCCTTCTTGACCACACAGCCCACATTCAACTTTTCACAGATGGGTGTTATCTAAGTTCAAAATGATACAATGGATTACTTAAAGCACCTCCTGATGACAAAGCACTTTTAAGCATATTCATAATGCAGGACTGAGAAAGGACAGCTGGATGTCTGCAGGAACAAATGTGGGGTTTGTTTACAATTGGAATTTCCAGAGCCTCAGCAGTGATGCTCTGAGTCAATGCATTCTCTAGCTACCCAGGTCAGTACCATGTGTGTTGAGGTCACATTAACCCATCTCCACTCGCAACAGAGATTCAAACACACTGTGTTGCTGCAAATGATTGCTTACACCAGCTTTCTACTCCAGAAATCCTATTCAAGGGTCTTGTGTTGATACATACTGAGAGTGAATCAGGCCCTGAGTATTCTGACAGCATAAAAGCACTTAACTTTTAAATATACTGCCCAGCTGTGGACTTATTAAATCTAAATAAACTGCATGTCTAAAGCAATTTTCTTCCTTGCATGACAAACCTAGGTTGCTTTTATTCTGATCCCTAAATAGACCTCTCCCACTTGTATTTAGCCAAATATTTTGCCGTAAAACTTTAACAAGGGGAACGATGATTCACCTGAATTACAGCTATACATCTGCAGTAACTGTTTGCAAAGATGCTTGGATGCTCAACACACCCATGGGATGGCTTGCAAAATAATCCACAGGAATGTACGTTAGAAAAAAAACCAGCCATAAACATACCAAGATGAAGGTTTGACTGGGATTTAGTCAGTTAAAACAAATATTGGGCAATTAGAATAACAATTAAAAGGTGTTCTTTTCACTATGTGGTACATGCATATGGTTCACATAAAAGAAATTGTCAGCACTTAGGTCAGTAAGTGCATTCTTAACAATTGCAAGCAGAAGGGGCAGATAAAGAGCCTGAGACCAGGTCGGCCTTGTATCACGCATGAAGATTGATTGAGCCAGAGCAATCGCAATAACAAGCATTTCAATCATGCCCTAGGCCTCGCTAGAAAAGCGCTTTTAAAAGGCAACAATAGAGACACTACTGCTGATACAGGAAAACTACAGTGTGTATCATCTGGATCTCCCAGATGCTAGGCTGTGCACTCATGATGGATGGACTTGTCTACACCATGAGAAGACGTGGGGAGCATTTCATTGTTCTGTTCTTCTGCCACTATTCTTTGGACTTAGTCCCCGCAGTTGTTGAGCACCAGGCTGCATGGGGCCTCAATGGCATCACATTACTTCTTTCCTGAACTATCATTGCGATGTTCTGGTTATTACTTTTCCTCAGAAAAAATTGTACAAGTTCTGCTTTTCATTGCACAGATAGCCGTTGAAAATGAAGACCCAGATGATGAGCCTTAACAACCCCAGCAGATACAACATATTTGATATCCTATTTTTATTCTACTGTCACATTGTAATTAAAAGGAAAGACTCGCCACCTCCTTCTTCCCAATTAAAAATCTCCAGATGGAAGTTGACTGGGCATGCCAGATAGCACTCAAAAAAAAAAAAAAAAAAAAAAAAAAGAAAATAGCTATAATGAAATGTAGAGGGAATTTATCTTGATATTGTCAACAAGTCAAGTTTTAGGGGAATAAGGAGTTACATTCATCCAGGAAAACAGCAATTCTGTCTCCAGCACCAAAGCAGTAGCCTGCAGCTGCACAGGGGGAATTTACAGGGATTCAGCAACCTTTTTATATGGAAAAGTTACACATTGGATGGAAAATATAATAGAAGGAGGACACATTCATCTGGTCAATGATCACAGAAATCCCAGGACTACAAATCACTGCACATGTGACGCCACAGCTTTGCAGCACAGAGGCTATATTGGTCCTTGAGGATCCCCAGGTTGTCTGAGTTGTTCCCATGATGTGTTGTGGGAGGGACTCTATATCTGCCATGGAGCTGCTGCCATACTTGCTATTTATTCTGATCGTACAAGAGGAAAACACTGGTTTGTGGGACTCGGTGTCATTTCACAGAAGAAAAAGATGTAGAAAAGCTGACCAAACCGTAGAATAATAAAGTTGATTTGGGAGGGGAGAGAGGAGAAAAAACAATGTTTTATAGAAAAGAATCTTGGAGCCCTGGAAGACTGCTGCAGCAAAAAACAATGACCTGAGTGTAAACTAGACCTCTGATAGATGAACAAGAGGGAGGATGGGCTCCTCAGAGCTGCATGATGAAGAGTTCTGCTCCTTCTGCTTCATCACCTACTCATGCCATCTTCTAGTGCAGAAAGCAGAGTCTCAGGGTCGCTGCTGATTTAGAGATAGATCTGCTAATCTGTGGTTTAATAATTATAAGCAAAGAGTGTGCAATTTGTTAAGTTTCAGGCCAAGTTTAGTCATATTTCCCCAGCACAGCAAATCCACCTACCCCTCTGGCAAGAAAACGAAAGATGTAAGAATCAAGAACAAACATGTACTACTGGAGGACGCACATTGCATCCTTAAGCTCAGACGCTTAGAAGCTTTCACTATAAAGCAGTTAATGATGGGCCAAAACCCCAAAGGTTTTTTATTCTCCTTCACCAGCTGTCAGCTTCAGCTGCAGATAAAACAGGATCCTGATTTAAGCATCGTAGATAAATCCAGCAAAACATGCAAAGTTTAGATCATCCCCACAAACACTGGTAAATACCTTACACACAAGAGCATGGTGCTTCTCAGTGTGCCTTTTTCTTCTCTTCTGTTTTACAAATAGCAAAACCATCAAATTTATATTTTTGTGTCTGGAAATTCAGTTGTCTCCATAAACCTGTGAACTTGGCCCAACAGTTAAAGACCTTAAAGCAGTTGTTGCAAATTGAGACAAGAATAAGTGTTGCAGTGCACATCTGATGGATGGAAAGCAGCCCCAAGTGCACAGAGAGGTGCCACTAGGGATCTTTCCAGTAAGTAGACTGGTATTGTCTCCTTCTACTGACTTCACTACCCGCTTGATTTCAAACAACATGCTGTAATACAGCTCTGTAAGCAAAATGCATGTATTCAGATTGAAAGAGTTTGTAAAAATCTGTGGAAACAATTATTTTTTACTAAAAAGCACAAGTAAGAAAACAAAATTCCTGACTTCCTCAAATCATGAAGTTTGCGCCAAAAACAAGATGATAAAATTGATCTACAGTTATTTTATGTGTCTCTACATAAGGTCTGATAGCTGGTTTACTGACTAACACTGAGGGATCATAAAGAAGAACATCACTTCACAGAAATAAGAACATGAAGAGTTTCAGACAATGAAAAGCGTATCAGTCATACATTTCTCTAAAATAAGTGCTGTTCATCTTAATATACCTTCCTGTCCTCTTGCTTCATTTGAGTTGGAAAAGAATTTGATAAAACTTGGTATATTTTTGATATAAACTAAGCAGTGAAAGACTTATTTGATGTGAGTATTACTTAAGCCTGAACATGTGGTCATTTTTTAAAAATGTGGATTAGGATGAAGACTTTTTTTCATTTTGCACATACCAGATCTATAAAGGAAATATAACATAGTTTTAAATATCCAGTGAAACCACAGTGTACTTTTCAAAATCTACATCTACATGAATGCTAGTGTTCTTCATGTTTGAAAAAGAAACATTAGGAAAAAAAAAAAAAAAAAGAAAGACAGGATATTAAGTGATTTAAATCACAGTAGAGCCTATAGAACTGACTCAACAACCAGCTGTGAAAAGAGTCAGATTCTAGATGAAATGGACTGTAACATATTTACAAAAGAAAGCAAGGAACATAACCTTCGACTTTCCCTTAGGCCTCATAAAAGAGATTCAGCTGTGATTTAAGAGACTTGAGGCAGGAAGGTATCACAGAGCACAGCACACTCACTTGGTGAAAAAAAAAAAAAAAAAAAAAGAAAAAAAATTTAGTTACTTAAAAGATTATAGACAAGATTGTTTGCAATAAATTATATATCTTTCATCTTCTCTTCTTCTCCCATTCTAAAGAGTGTAAAAATCTATTATTATAGTGATTTCATGCAAAGTATTCTTAAGGAAGAAAAAATTTTTTTAAATTTAGAAGTACATTTTGTAGCACAGTGAGACTAAAGCAACAGCAGCTAAGCAGGAGGAAGCCCTGCTCTATCTCTCAGACAGTGAAATGAAGTTCAGACCTGCACCAAAACCTTCCCCACAAGGGAGTTTCTCAGTACAGTCTGAGAGGGGAATTAAGAATTTATTTAATGGTTATTTAACTACTTCATTTTACCATAGTATTCAATACCTTCCTAGTGCCTTACACGTATGCAGAAAGCCATTGACCCAAGCCACTAGCAGCCGAGCCTGCGCTCCAGAAAGCACTTAAATGCACGGGCTTCAGTCAGGTTTCACTGAAGCTGAGCCTTGCAGCCTTTTCTTTACAGCAAAAATATGCTGCTTGCCTTCCCATCTCACCACACAGTTTCATTTCAGGTGGACCTTTTGTAGCTCTGTTTCAGTTTATGTCAACATAATGTCACCCGCTCCATTTCTGCTCCACTTATACAACATTTGAGCAGACCTGCTACCCAAGGAATCCCCCCCCATGCTTCCAGTTTATCAGACACCAACACAAACCTCCTGGTAAACCTGTGTTATGGTATCAGTCAGATCCATAATTAGAGGAAATATGCCCCATAAGACATTTTCATATTTAGTGAAGAGGAAAAAAGAAATTGAGAAGCAAAAAAAAAATCAGTCAGGTGCTCGATGAATCATGATGGGGTTTGAAGTCTGAATTCCTTAATAACAATGTTTTTGCTGACATATGTTGTTTGTATTTGCCTTCAGAACTGTCTGTGTTAATAATGAGCAATTCCCCTTGGAAAATATTTACATAAAAGTATTTATTGTTATGTCACAGGCAATAGATAGTGTTTTCTTTAAAGGGAAAGAGCAGCCAGGAAATGACTAATACTGCAGCCAATGCTAACGTGCTGCCCTGGGATGTCCCACCAGAAATCTATACACACAGAAGGGCTATGACTCCAACCTCTGTTACCGCCACTTGGAAGAAGCAAGGCTGTGCTGGACCTCAGGTTTTGGACACTACACTGCACTCTGCTAGTCAGAGACAAACTTCAGAAGTTCCAACCACTGTGATGGTTTTCAAAGCCACTCCAGTGTGGCCTGCAACCACAATTTAGATGCAGGCATATAACATTTACAGGATGAATTAATAAATCAGGTAGAGAATTACTTGTCATATTCACGATTTTTCTGTACTAATACTAAATTCACTCTACACAGACATTTTCATTTGGAGATAGAGGGAAGGCAATGCACTGTAAAGTGAGCGGAAGGGATTAATGTTCGCTTCTGGAAAGACATTCAGTGGAGAACAAAAGAATAATTCAGGGCTATGCTGATGATAGGTTTTAGATGTCAGGCAACAAGGACCACGGTGACTCTGAACTCAGAACTACGAAGACAGCAAAGCTCAGTTAAAAGCTGAACTGGACATCAGTCATTAATAATTCAACCATCATCCTCCTCCAGGAACAGTTAAGTTTGGAATCCAAAATCAAGTTTTCAGACTAACTTTTACATCCAGTAGGAAAACCATCTGAGCAAGCAGGACAGCAAAGGTAAACAAGAAGGATCCTTACAGAATGTTACTCCTACTAATTATTGCCTGTAATTACTACTAAACAATTAATATCTAATCACACTTTTTAAACAACAGTTTGCATTTGCACTAAAGAGTTTGTAAATTACATAGTAAGGAAAATATTAGAAAGACATTTAGTGATGCTTTTGTTTTTCAAAGCATCAGAGATGCTTTTGCTCTTATTTTGCATCATTTTTAAAGATACTCAGTTGTAAGTAAGAAATATAACAGCTTGTGTTCGCGTTGGGTTTAACAGTTAAAATTTAAATGGTCTACCTTGGTTTCAAGGCTGCCAATTGCAATTGAATATATCCTTCTGAAAACAAAGATCTTGCCTCTGTAAAAAAAATTTGCCCAGGAAAATTTCTTCACTTGATGTTTGCTGTAAAAGCTGCCCAATTATGGCAGAAACAGGCTTTTCTAAGAAGCTGGGAAATTGTAGTTAAATAACACAAAAAGTGAACTGGATGAGAACTTTCTATTTATTAGAACAGGAAGTAAAGACAACGTAAAGTGCTGCTGAGCACCAAGATCAAAAGCTTTTCCGACGTTACCGAAGTAGACTATAGGTAAACCACCCCACCAGACAGATGCAAAATGTGGCTGTGCCTAAAATACTCATTTGAAACCAAGGACAGAGAAATAAAACTAAAAGAAATACAATAAAACATTACCCACATCATGTGTTTTTCTTCACAGTCGTATCCAAAGCTGAACATCCCAGGAATTCTGCAGATGTCTCCCTTAAATTCCTAGCAGAAGATAAACATCTGCTGGGGCTGAAATAGAACCAAGTGGATAAATATCTCAGGTTGAAAACACCCAAAGGACTTAGCATGTCTTCAATATCTTTTTGGACTCTTTGACCGTGGGAGACGGTGGTGAAATACAGCGTGAAGCAAAGCCATTTAACAGACCCACAATTAAGATATGCCCTAGTCTCTAAAAATTCTAGCTTCCAAACTCAGCAGGTTCTCTGTTTGCTTTGCATGACTGAAGGAGAAAATCCAAACATGATACATTACTTTCCCTTTTGAACTTGCACTTTCAAACATTTCCAACAGCCTGTGCAGGAGGCAATCAAGAAACTAATGAGATCACTACATATGGCCTTTGGATGTTGCAGCCATTGTAAGCCTTCACCAGCCACACTGCCTGCTGTATATCATTCGTTAATGACATCTGTCTCTTCGGAGGACAATCCACCCCAGCAGCACCTAGATGTGGGAGAGCCAGTTGTCTCTGTTGTGGCCAGGGACAAAAGGCTGACGTGGGCACTATTCATGCAGTTCAGTGACAGATTGTGCAACACAGCATGGCTCCTTGCACTGTCTTCTGCTCAGAGTATCACACTGAATGCAGTGGGTCACAAGCAAAGTATTTTCCAAAAAGCTATTATCATTTCTAAATTATGAATGGATAAATGGTGCAAAAGGCTTGCAAACATTTTGTCAGTGTTCCTACCCAAACGCCGTCCTAAGTTTTCCAGATTGCTTTGCAGATACAGAGCCAGCTGGCGACTGTCCGTAACCTATACAATGGATTGTCTCATACCTTGCTTGTCTGGCAGGTTGTATATTTGATGACCTATCCACGGCTACAAATCACACCACTATACCGTGCTACTTTTATAAATGTTTCTAGGCCTGCTTTTAAAAAATGGCCATGATTTCCAAAAGTGAGCAGTCCACAGTCCTCCTAGGTGAACCAGAACTAACAAAAGTACAGCTCTGGCCCTCTAAATCTCTGACAGTTTGCTCAAGAGATGGATGAATTTAGCAAAGCTGGGAAGTATTGCTTCCAAGAAGGTTACACGAGACAGATGCTAGTCATATTCCCTTATTTTTTACCCTGAGACACACAAATATGAGATGAAATTTACCTCTGCCATTAAATAATATGTGAACTCTTGTTTCTCTGCCTCAGAGGAAAAAAAAAAAAAAAGCTATTTATTTTTCCGAGGGCAAAGTATACAAAGACATGCCTGAATATTGCCATAGGCATCTTTAATGAAGATTTAAAAGACATTTCAAATGAAAACCTTGGCAAACCTCCCCTCCTCCCCAAAAAGTCAACTGCCAACAGCAAATATTTCTGCTGGCAAACACTTTTCTGCTCTATAAAATTCTTCCCCATTAGGAACCTCCTTCCCCAAAGGCCTGGTAAAAAGGGTTTGAGAGAGCTCCATGAATATTGTCAAGTGGAGGCTGTGCTTTGCCTTAGGGCCAGAAGGGACCATTAGATCATCTCATCTAACACCTGCATTTAAAAAAAAAAAAAAAAACAAACAACAAACCAAACAACAAAACAACAAAAAAACCCCAGAATCCCAGAATTTCACCCACTCACTTCTGCATGCAGTCACCAAAATGTGTTTAGTTAGCAAATATTTTCCAGAAAGTCATTCCTCCACCCTTGTTCATCAAGAAATGATGTCTGAGTGGAGACCAGTGACAAGTGGTGTTCCTCAGGGACCGGTACTGGGACCTGTGCTATTTAACATCTCTGTCGGCGACATGGACAGCGGCATCGAGTGCACCCTCAGCAAGTTTGCCAGTGACACCAAGTTGTGTGGCGAGGTTGACATGCTGGAGGGAAGGGAGGCCATCCAGAGGGACCTTGACAGGCTGGAGCGGTGGGCCCAGGCCAATCTCATGAAGTTCAACAAGGCCAAGTGCAAGGTCCTGCACCTGGATCGGGGCAATCCCAAGCACAGATACAGGCTGGGCAATGAGTGGATTGAGAGCAGCCCTGGGGAGAAGGACTTGGGCATGGTGGTGGATGATGGGATGAACACGAGCCAACAGTGTGCGCTTGCAGCCCAGAAAGCCAACTGTATCCTGGGCTGCATCAGAAGATGTGTGGCCAGCAGGTCGAGGGAGGTGATTCTGCCCCTCTACTCTGCCCTCCTGAGGCCCCACCTGGAATACAGCATCCAGCTCTGGAGCCCCCAACACAAGACAGACATGGAGTTGTTGGAGCAAGTCCAGACAAGGGCTACCCAGATGGTCAGAGGGTTGGAACACCTTTTGTGTGAGGACAGGCTGACAGAGTTGGGCTTGCTCAGCCCGGAAAAGAGAAGCCTCTGGGGAGACCTTCTAGCGGCCTTCCAGTACCTGAAGGGGGCCTACAAGAAGGCTGGGGAGGGACTTTTTACAAGGCCCTGCAACGATAGTACAAGGGGTAATGGGTGGAAGCTGGGAGGGCAGGTTTAGACAAGATAGAAGGAAGAAGTTCTTTACCCTGAGGGTGGTGAGACACTGGAACAGGTTGCCTAAGGAAGTTGTGGATGCTCCACCCCTGGAAGTGTTCAAGATCAGGTTGGGTGGAGCCTTGAGCAACCTGGTCTAGTGGGAGATGTCCCTGCCATGGCAGGGGGGTTGGAACTGGATGATCTTTGAAGTCCCTTCCAACCCAAACCATTCTATGATTCTATGAAGAAATGGTGAGTCCATTCAGCAGTTCCCATATTTTCATCTCTATAGAAAAACTGCATTACACATCTCAAGAAATACTTCCCTGTAAAGTCCTAGTATCTGTGTTTGTATCTCCCAAATGCATCTCTCTGAATGCAGATTCTACATCTCACTGGGATGTATTTGAATGTTAGGTGAATATTATTGTGCAATATTGAACTTAGTAATTCAGGAACCAACTTGTTATGAAGTTTACAGTAGGTCCATCAGCAACTGTACCTTGCTGAATGCATAAGAAGGACTCATGTTCTAGTGATATTGAGCCTGAGTGAATTAGGAGACAGATCTTGATTGATGCTGAACTGCATTGATTTACCCTCATCTGTAAAGTCAAAGGACTCCACCTGTTAGCGCTGCTGGGTATGGTTTCTACGTTAGCCAGTTAATTTACCTGCTTATGCAGAAGTCTTGCATTTTTAATTACAGAAAAAAAGCCTTAAAGTAAACACAAAACCAAAAAGACATGTTTCACTACATTTTTATTTTAAAGTTATAAAATATTTTAAATTTCTAATCTAGTTGTATCTTACTTTATCCATATCAAAAATCATGGCACTGGCATATAACTTTCAAAGAAAATTTATTTTAATATCTTATGTATTTAACATTACAGCACATTACTGAATGGTTTGCTAGCACTTCACATTTATAATTCATTACAAGATTTTTGCCTACCCTCACTTGCTGGAACAGTTCCCATTTGGGGGAAAACATCCAGATTGGAGTTACTTGTCCATGAGGTAGTTTAGGTCTCTGTTTATCAGAACATGATTATTTTGGCTCTGGGTTTGTGTAACTATGTTGGTTTCCTGCAGTATAAAGAAGAGAAGGCATTTCTGCCTTTTTGAGAGAAAGCGTAATTAATGATGACACAAAATGACATCCCTTGTCCTCACAGAAAGATAAAAGATAATGAGGTACAGAACAAAAGGAGAAGAAGAAGTTTAACCAGGAATAAATCCAACAAAAATGGAGGAATGTGAGCTTTTGAAATGGTAGGTATTGTGCCATACATTTCAAAGTCAGCACAATTAAAGCTTGTGTTTGGGTATACGTGTGACACAGCACTGCGTCATTGTCCAGCCAGGGTTACTGGGAAATACCATGTTCGACAGTAACCATTTGTGGGATTGGCCTTCACATGGTCAGATCTGACACCTAGTAAACAGCTTTAACATTCACAACCTGTTTTGACTTCTGTGAGCAGTTTTGCCAAGAGAACTAAATGATGACACCATCTGAAAAAAATCTTCCAAAATTACATTCTTACCTGAACGACAGTCCCACTTGCTGGTTTATGCTGTTTGCATACAATAGCTGTGAGTATTTCAAAGCAATCATTGCCAGTACTATAAATTTGCATCCTTACCCATGCAAAGATAATGAAGTGCTTTGCAAACACTGGCTCTTAATCATGTGGGGAAATATATTCATCCTCAAACACCACCCTTCTGAGGCACGTATGGGAAATGGCTTTCTCCAAAAGTGATGCATGTGGGCTTTCTTAAGGAGAAATATAGAAGTAGTTTTATATTACACAGCCCTCTTATCTCTGCATAGCACCATTATAAGCTTTCCCCTGTGTCAAAAACTATCCACAATAGGCAGACGTTTTTTCTCTTTGAGAAAAAACAAGGAAAATTAAAAAAAAAAAAAGATTTACTGGTTCACTATGATTTATGGAAGTAACTTCATCATTATAGAAGAGACTTCATCTTTCACACACACAAAAAAAAAAAAACCGACATCGTGCTCTGTTTTCAGATGCCTCCACTGGGAGGCATCCTTCAAACGCTACAGAACACTCGCAGACGCCAGACTGGAACTCCAGTCTCCTCCAAGAGTGGAAGTGGACTTGAAGCTCAGACTTCAGGATTTACAAAGTTGCATGAGGAAAGCAAATGCAATTACAAGGCGTATGTTTAAAACAAATCTTAGAATTCATGAAAATCCACGGAACTGAGGTACCTACCTAAGGCTAAATATATGCTTGAGTACTTCGTCGATTTAGGATCACAGCTGGGAAGGAAGAGTTTCTCATGGGAGTCAGCTGACACTCTCAAATATCTGTCAATGGAAAAATTAGAAAGCAGATACACATTTGCCCCTATTCGGTTTCTATGCTAAATAACCTGCAGTGATTTGAGGTTCACACCAAATCTTGCTCAAAATCATGTGCTAGCTGGGGAAATAAAGAAGTCACTAATATAAAATCAGGGAATCAACATTATGAACACATCTGTGCAAACCTTCCGTATAGGACTCAAATGGATCCTTTCTGTAGCTTCTACGTAAGAACTCTGCATAGACAGTTCAGCACTTTACATACAGCATAATAATAATTCCCCACAAACAGCTACAAGATGAAATAAATCACACTAACTCATTTACATACACAACAGCTTAAATATCAATGGATATCAAAGCATCTAATAAATTACAGCTATGATAAGCAGATGGAATAGATGAACTGTGTTGTAGGTTCCTGGACACCACAGAAAATCTCCCACAGCCTCTACCAGGAAGGTAAAATAGCAGGTAGGTGGTTAGAATTAATTCCCTGTAGTACAGTATCAGCTACTTATCCAAATTAATCAATAACTTAATATTAATTTCAGCCCTGTTGCAAACATGCATACATAGATCATAATATGAAATTGTTTCCAGGTTGCAGAACAGTAATCAAGTATCCGATACTGTATAAAAGCAGAATAATCTCCTCTCCTTAGCTATATAACTTCCCCTCTGGCTGGAAGTCTCTGCATTACATGAGGTTATATTTCCTCTGAGACAGAGCCACACACAGAAGGACTTTGTTATTGTTGGGGACACAAACATTAAGCACGTTCTAGGATCCTGACATAGGCGGGGAAAGTGGTCTGTTCCAAAGTTCATTAACTACAAAAAGGCCCTATCCATGAAGGGGTGTATTCAGCTAAAGAATTAAGATTGTGTTGTCTTCATTCTGTCTTAACTTGTTACATTTTCTTATACTGTCCTCTTAAAAATATTACAGTTCAAGTGAAGTGATCAGAGCCCACTGAGCACAGATCAACTGTGGATTAAAGATGAATTAAAGTCTTTATTTAATTAAAGGCCAATTAAAGACTGTGCATAAAGAAACCTTGAGACCAAGTACCTGTCATCTTAACTGAGTATGGCTATTAAAGTCATTTTTGCAGCTGTACTTGCATATCTTTATACAGAACATCAATGTTGTAATTCCTCTTCAAGTCTTTTCACAGTGCCAATCCACTGTCTCATTTTTACTGCTTTTCTCCATTTCCAGATTTGTCAGACACAATTTATTCCTTACGAATCAAAACCAGCTAGCTTTGGTGAGCTGATATTTCTCCAGATGTTTTGTGATCTCACATCTTATTAATGTCTCCAGGATATTGCCTGCCAGTAAGGTTAGGCACATAAACCCGTAATTGTTTGTCTCTTGCCCTTCCAAACGGCTCCCATGCTGACTAACAGGTCTCGTCAGCAAGGTCAGCCAAAGCATGCGTATAGCCATTCGGCAGTCACACGCAGTGTATTTTTCATTCATTCAGTGACCAAGGTATTTTCAATGGTATATATCTAAAATATATATCTACTGGCACAAAGCCTGCAAATCCAATGGTGGAATGGGAATGAAACAGTTATAAATAAAAAGAGAAAAAAAGAAAGAGGAGGAGATGTTTCCCACACCTATCATTTGAAATCTCATCATTGAAAGAAAATCTCTCTGTCTTACAAATACTCTTTTGTGTCTGGTGTATTTCAAGTTGCTACTAGTCTTCAGGTTATGCCCTGAAAAGAGCCAAAACACTAGAAAGAGCAAGATGTGACAAGAGAGCTGGCAGGAATCCAGAAGACATAATTCGCACAGTATAGACTTGAGACAGCCTTAATATTGGGGATAAGCTACTGGGGGCTTTGAGGTTGAAATCTTAGACATTCAAATTCTATTTATGCTAAGATCTAACAAGTATTTCTGTAAGGGTGGCGTCATTGCTTTCTTTACAACCGGCTTAGACCAGGTAATGGTGAAACAACAATGATGTTAACTACACAACATTTGTTAATCTTTGTGTCCTTTGAACTAATGACCTCGAGTACATTTAGAAACAGTGTGGATGCAGCAGAAAGTTAAGTATGAATGATCCCCTTGTAAAAACATTGCTGGCACTAGACAGCTACACAAAATCTTCCAGCTGCTTCTGCTCCTATTCCAAATTCAAGTTTGCCTCCATGTCATTAAATAGTTTTCTTTCAAAATCCAAGACTTTGCATAGTTTGAGAGTACAAACCAGCGTGTCTGTGCTTGTGCAGATGCTTCCCTCCTCTCCTACTCTGAATGTCTGAAAACTCCAGACAGAGGTATCTCCCTATTACACCTTGATTAAACATCCTTGTTACTGGCCATACAATTTCACCTGTTCATTCAGTATGCTACAACGGAGGTTATTAAACTATCCTAAAGGATAACATCAACATTTTCAAAAACTATGTCAGTCACTCAGAATTGAACTTTACAAAGACTACCCCTGAGCTTCTGTACGCAACAGGCCCTCTTGTCTCTTTTTGATTGTATATCTGTATGCAGATTCTCTTTGCAAAATCCAGTTCAACCAGGTTTTCAGGCCTTCTCCTTTCTTTGATTATTCCTCATGTCCAGCTTTAAGTTCTCACTCACTGAGAGACACTTGCATCATTCCCCAATTCTTCCTTTTTATCTGCCTGGATTTAAAGCTTCAGACTGTGTCTGTGTTTTTAGTTGGAAGTAATTCCAGGCTGTCTGGATTCATATCCTTGTGCTTCTTAGTTTTGTAACCACCACTAACACCACAAGCATCACAGCGCTCAACGTCAGGTTTATGCCAACATTTTTGTGTCTTAAAACTGAATAAAACTCATTTGGATTATTCAGTCCAAGGGCCAGACAAAATTGGTACTTCTTGTTGGTTCACTAACTATCCAATACTAAGACCCAATTCTGATCTCAGCCCTACATTTTATTTTTCTAATCTATTTCAGGGAAATGAAATTCTTCCATTACTGCATAGCTAGTAATTTTATTTACTTTTTTGTAATCTAATACATTACTACACTACGTGACACCCCATCCAACTCTACCATCATCTCTGGTATATTCCGCAGATACTCTCTTTCAGAAATTCCCTCATTCCTTCTTCTCGCTGTCTCAGATGGGCTGGCTGTTCCTTGTTGACACTCCTAATGACACTCCTACCCCTACTAATGGTAGCCTTCCCCCTCACATCCTGTTTTGCTCTGTTTTCCTGCGCTAGCTGATCTCTCCATCATCCTTTCTCACATTCGCATTCTTCCATTCATTAGCCTCCTCACAAAAGGTTCTGCTATTTAGATCCTCTTGGCCATGAGCCATCTGAAACTTCCAGGCTTATGACCAGGTTCATCCCCCTCAATAGTCTCTCAAAATTCAATTGGAAATCCCAGGACTTTCTTCACTTGAGTTTCTACTGCATAGATTTTTCTGTCCACAAGGTTTATTAAGTGCTTTTTCATACCAGCTGCACAATTCTATAAATCCTGTACCCTGTAGGCTTGTTTGCCTATGTCATGTTTTCATATTCGATATTTCCTAAAGCTGCCATTTTAATCTTCCAGAAAGAGAGGGGGAGATGCCCCTTTTTACTTACACAGGCCCTAAAAAGCTCATATACATATAAAACATACATGTACGTAAAAAGCTCCCACATACAAATGCTGGCTTGTAGGACTTGCCGGACTTCCAGTGAACACAGTCTGTTGTGCTTTTAAAGCTCGCTTCCTCAGACAGCTCCCGAATAATTCTGTGACCACAGGCAGAAAGAGGTGCCAAGCCTGTCAGCAAAAAAAGCCTCCTGTAATGTACCCTGGAGAAGGACTCCATAGACAACCAACTGCTACAGGTTGATGGCATAAAAAATCTGCTCCACAGACAGCCTTTGTGTAAACCCTCCTTCCTAATGCTCTGCTCACTGTTTTCCACTGGTCAGTTGGACTGAAACATCTTTCTGCTCTTCCTACTAAAATGTGCTTGGGAAGGATCATGATTCAAGGCAAAATCTTAGCATCAGGCAAGTCAAGTGACCATTAACATCAAAGGAAGCAAGACTTTATCCAAAGGTTCCAGTGCCCAAAGGAAGCAGCGCAGTCATCTTGCCAAGTTTCTGCATGTGGAGCTGGATTAACGCTGTCGATTAACACCTCTATCATTTTCTGAGTATTTACACTTTATTAAATCCAATACCAAGTATGAATTTTGTAACTAGCTATTGTATATGAGGCTGCTTCACTTTCATGATTTATGTTGCTAGTCTCTTGGCATCCGCCTCAGAATATAAATCAAACCACATATAAAAATGTTTGCCAAAAAGAAATAAGGTTTATGCACAACTCACAGTGGTCATGCAGCATCTCTAACTCTAAAAGATGTTCTCTAATCAATTTAAGATACATCATCTTTCTCATCTCAGAGCTTTAAAAATATACATTATATTGAAAACCTATTCACAGTACTCCTCAAAGGCTGCACTTTAAACCCTCAGTCAGTTTATGCAGCCAAATAACACCGAAATACATCTTACAGAATTATATTGCATAAAACCAGTCAAATGCAAACTTGAGACTCTTAGTATTAAGAGTAGAACCACTTTCATCCTAAATTTCAGAAAAGAATTATTACTAATGAAATTCAGTGTTCTTGAGGCACAAATGAAAGGCAACATCTAATGATACCTATTTCCATCACCCCTTATGTAATTCAGAATGTTTTTTTTCTGTTGCTACTGTTGTTGTTATGTGAATGCAATTACCTCTAGAATTACAGTTGTTAGTAAAGTCTTTAAAGACAAAGAGAGACGTATCTATCATAGAGATTATTGTAAAAAAGTCAGTGCTGCTGCTCTCTAGAATTTTTCACAGAAGAGTTGCATATCATAAAGGGTAAACTTACCTTCACTGAGAGTTCTGAAGTGTGAAAACATTAATTTTACATTTGCAAATTAGGTCATTACATTTTAATTTTTTGACAAGCTTTTTTCTGTAGTTTTTCTTTTAAACCTTCTTTAAAACTTTTCTAAAACCAAATAAAATTCCATGTAAAATGTTTAAAAATTAAAACTTTTTAAGTTATACTCATGATATTCATGGAAATATTACAAAAAAACCTTATTTTTCATGCTCAGAAATTAGGATGAAGTCACAGGTATAAAAGATCAACAGTTTTCAGCAAAATCCTCTTTCTTATAACAAAAAATTATCCCCCCCCACTAAAGAAATATAGCTTTAAATATTTTTGTCAGTCCTGCCAGCTAATACATGGATGGAAATTCACTGCACCCCTGCTCTAGACACTTCAGTGCTATCAGAAATGTAATTCAAGAAGCATAAAAGCCCAAGGAAAATGATCAAGACAGACCTCCCATTTATCATAATAATTAATTAAAATAAAAATAATTTCATTTATATAGATTTCTTGCTACTGGATTAAAGATACAGATTCTTTGACACAATTTCCACCCAAATCATTAAGAGCCCTCTTCCAGGGTGGGAGAATGGCTGATAGCTGTCCCCCCCTGCACAACACTTCCTCAATTTAGTAGAATGCTACTACATATAATTACAGAGCTCTTGGGGGATTTAGTCTGCATTGCTTTCAGTCCACAACCCTTCTCCTACCCTAAATCATCAGAGAGCTATCCTCCTTAGTCTTCACTGCTCTGCCTGGACCCAAACCCAAAGAGTGAGCAGCACTTTCTCTGTGGACAGACAGCAGGGCAAAGCCGCACCCGCAGAACCAGAGCCCCATCGGGATTATCACTCCAGCTCCCGAGAGCTCTAACACAGCTTTAACCCTGACAGCACTAAGCCCAGATTGCCTACTTGGAGGAGCCAAGGAAACCCCAGGCCCTGAGTTCAGAGTTCATACACCTTCACCTGCACGAACCCACCTCTCCCTCACACAGGGGAGTTTAATGGTGTGGGTTTCAGTCTAACCTAGACGCCTTAAAAGCCCAGCTGCCCAGTTCAGCCCAAATATCTTGCAAGTCTGTGCATGGTTTCCCATATATTTCTTGGTGCAGCTCACTGAAGGCAAGCAGGGTTAAGGACTGAATAAGAATCTCTCTCCGGCTGATTTCCAGCTCTCATTCCCAAGCAAATGTGCAGTGGTTTTAAAAATAAGACACTAATGTTTTGTGGCCCTGGACAAGCATTTGATTTTCACAAGGGAAATAACACAGAAATGATGATAAATTGTCCAATAATTCCTCCGGTAGGAATCCAGAGAGAGAAGACGTGGAGGCATTTAAAACCAAAAGTCAGAGATGCAATTACCAGCACAATGATTCTGTTTTGGAAGAGTGCGTGTGAAATCTTACTGTTGACTGGTTTTTTTTTAACTAGGTTACTTCTGCTGAGAATATTTGTTCAAAGCGACCATGACAATTGAAACTCATTCTGCGAACATTGCTGTAGTTATCTGTAGCTCAGTGCAGCATGCCCCTAAATCTTGCATTCCAAGCGAGGATTACAATCTTGCAGTGCAACTGCAGAAATAAACATTTGCTTATTTAGTATGTCCTTTAATCACCATGTGAATCTCAGCAGTCTGCTGCAGCACTTGCCAAGAGTTGTACTCTGACAACTCAACATGCAAGTGATGGGAGAAGAGGGAAGAAGGTGCACCCTCTTCTGTTTTCTTATTCAGGGTACAAGAATGATCCCAGCCTCCGGCGACCTTGTGAACAATTTACACAAGTGGCAAAGCTCTCTGTGTGTATGCATACAGCAGCACACGCATAGCACCATGTACTCATGTCTTTCCTTGTAAAGGAAAAGAATAGATAAAACCCTCACAGCTGAAATATTATCATCCTTCTCGATTTGAAAATCATACTACTAAATTCCAGTAAAACCGAACTCCCTTTGCTGAGATCTGGCTGTGCCTCGTGACATTTAAGTATAATGAGAGAAGGACAGTCATAAAACACAATGTGAATATCTTGGCTATACTGACGTCAATGACAAACGCCCCATTTACCTTCAGAAGGGCCAGAATTTTAGCTTGGATCTCACCAGGAAGCTGACACAAAGCTAAGGTCAAACCCCCCAAAAATCATAGATAACTAAAAGTAGTTCATTTACAGCTTTAAAAATGAATATGATCAATGTCCTCCAGATGAAAGCAGAATGAATCATACCAAAATATCCAATCCAGACAAGACACAGATGTCAGGAAAGCTTCAGAAAAGTTTAGCAGTGATCTTTGCAGCACTCCTTTTCATTCCTTTTACTTTGTTATTGTAAAACACATTTCCATTCATTCATTCATAGCCAGCTTGAAACACATTTCGATAACAGCTCTTTGCCATGATTCTGCATAATGCTTGGAAAAGAGAACTAATTAAAAGAAATACTGTAAATGGCTTAACTTACCTAGACAATATGGGCATTAATTTCACTCCATCGTATATGTGCACCAAACAAAGCAAAACCAAATCAAACTCAAATAGAAACCTAAAGAGATCAGAGATATTATTTGTCTGCAAGACAACACTAGTTTCAGGATACAGGGAGTAAGGTACTGTAGCATTAGGCAAAAGACCGCTTGTCCTTTTCAGTCACCCAAACATGTAACGCATTACAATCTCATCCACCTTAACAGAGGGCACAGAGCAGATGCAGATCACACTTCCACAATTTCTCCCTCTTTGAACATCAAAAGCTCCCTCACTGAATTAGTATTTTGCTTTAAACCTGGTTTTGCATCCGCATATAAGGCAAAGGGGCTGGGGCATTCACTCCCATTGTAGCCAGAAAGAGAAATGTGAGCACCCTTTGTGACCTTTTGTCAAAAAACCCCTCTGATTTTTTTTGTATTTTTATATTGATCCAAATTCTCCAGGAATACTCTATATTATTACTCATGCTTGAGAATGTCTTCACACAATTCAGCACCAAATATACCTCCATTATGCATTCAGAGCCCATCGTTCATTACTGAATGCTATTTACCTCAGAAATAAAGACAGTAAAAAGACTTACTACCTGGCATGACCTTTTCTGCAAGGTCCTTATCTATGTGCATGTAAGCAAGCAGACGTTTTTCAGTGTCCCTTATCTGTATCACTGACACTGGGTAGTCCATTCAGGCTTTTGCAGGTGGAGGGCTATGCCTCTGTGCCAGGTTTCACGTGCATATTATAAGAGTAATGACTACAGTGATGTCAGGATGACAGGTATAAGAAACCATTACTGAATTCTTAACTCTTGCTTTTGTCTTGGGATGAAGAGATAGCACTCCTATTAACAATCCTAACATTTTATATTTACAGTTTAAAGTGGTGAATCGTTTTTCCATATTCATCCATTAGCATACCATATCTTTTGATTATAAGTCACATGTATAAAAAAGAGCAAAATGAAGCCACTACTAGAAATACCTATTAAATGATAGATGTTCTTGCTGGTTTTTCAGGTCCATTGTACGATGTTTTGGTGCACTGCAGCGATATCATTTCTGACTCAAAAGCTTTGTGCAGGGGATTGAGGAAGATAGAATAGGCTGTAAATGGTCTAAAAAAAAAACTGAGACATTTGGAACAGCTTCGTTGTGAACAAACTTGTATTCATCCACTGAGTGTAATACAGTGAGTGACAGCTTATACAGAACTTGGCAGGCTTCACAAAAAGAGATATAAAAGAAAACTTTTAGGCTGTGATAAGCTTTATGACAGGACAGTAAAATCTTAATTGAGGTACACTGAACCACACAAAGAAGTTTATATAATACAGGTTTAAATGAATAGACATAGTCAGAAGATGAAAGAAACCTCGTTTAATGATAGATCTCCTGATTTTTTTAGAGTATTAATTTCTTTAATTCTCACATTTGCTGATTTTCTTACCTATCCTTGTCATTTGTATTATGCACAAGCAGATAAATTTTCATATTTCCTTTCATTATTGTAATTATTTTGACAAGCTTTAATTGCACTAGTCATTGTTAATTCCCCTTTTTATAGGAACACATAGCATGGCCTCAAAACTTGTATCATCTTGCCTTAAAAATTGTGTTACCCCAAACACAATTCTAAACCTGATTCAATCCAACAGAGGTTTGGTTCATTACTACGTATGGAGTGTGGGAATAGCTTTTACCATAGTTCTATATCAGTGCACTCTCACTACAGGCCTTGGTACGGCAGGATGATTTTTATAGAAATTAAGTTGGCTGTAACTATAGAACTGGAGATATTCAGGCTGAAATCAATAGACTTCAGCACAGCTCAGATGTTTGTGCAGACTTACCACCTGAACCGGTCACATTGCAATTAAAGGATTCATAAAGGAAATAAAAATAAATACCTGATGGCAGAGAATTATTTTATATCCTCTTTTGCAGCATCATGACAAGGCAGCTGTGAGGACATGAATGGTCTGTTGAACCTCAGTCGCTCTCAAAAAGTAATCCGGTTTGTATAAAATACTGCCCACATAAAATGCTGCACGAGCTAAAGGCTTTTAGCTCAGACCAGCAACCTTTCTGAACCTACTAACAACCCCAGCTCCAATCTCAAACCCAGCCCAAGCTTTGCCTTCACCTACCCCAGTAATTCTTTCTAACCCAGATCTAAACCTGTCATCCAGACAGACAAGCAACAGCCCTAAAATCAGACCAGATGGCCATCCCTGACCTCCAGCAACGCATCCCACAACCCAAGAACCCTAGAAGTCCTAGGTCCCTTTTAGACCCATCAACAAATTTATCTCTTCAGGCTCTGCCAGTTCATATTCTGTCCTTGATGCTATCCCAATGCTAACTGGTAATTCTTGAAGGCATTTGCCCTCTATCTATCCCAACAACCCCATGTTCATCAGCCCTTTTGACCTTCAGCTCTGTCCCCCTACTCTTAACTCAGATTTGTTCTACGCATACTCTAGACCATGTTCTGTACTTTGAGCCCGTATTTACATCAACCACTCATCTTTAAAGGTGCTCAAAAATTAGTTCTGAAATAAAAGCAAATTCAGTCAAGGTTGTTTGTGGTGTCTCTACGTTCTGTTAAGCCATGTAGTAGGTGCATGGAGTACTATTTTGGAATCATGCTGATACAGTACCTGGCTGCCATTAGATTAAATTTGAAACAAAGAGGGCAATCACTATATTCCAGAAACTAACTACCATGCCACCACTGCCTGATCAGAAAACATGAGGCAAGGACATCAGTCCTCCTGAGGCTGGGAACAGACTGAACTAATGGCTGTCATTTTCTGTTTCGTTACCTTGACTGCAGTTCCTTTCTGTCAATAGTCCTTAAAGTTAGGAGTTCACTTTGCAAACATATAATCCTAACCTTTTGTTGGGGTACTGCTAAGCCTCTTTCATCAGACGCTGATAAAAGTTCCCCTCCAAGATAAAGGATCACATGAATACAGGCTTTCTTGATTCTTTCATTTTAACTCAAATTTCCCTATTGAAATCTGAGCTTTAAGGATGAGACAAGCCACTTCTTCAATGTGTTTTGCTCTGTATGATTGCTTTGATGTCTACAAATTATAAATTTCTGACACATTTTCCAACTTAGTGAGTGACCTTCATACCTGGTTGCCATGTGGAATTCATACACGTATGCCAGTACTTCAATGCTATCCAAGTAGAACACCTTCCTTTTGAACACTTTATTGAAAACTCTTCAAAATTTAAAATCATTAACACTTTCTGTCAGTTATGTTTGAATAAACCATTGCCGTTACCCAGGAGCAGCAACAGGATGAAGATGTACCTACCACAGCTGAAGAGACCACTCATTGCTTGAAAAACTTCTACCTGGCTTTGGCCTCAAAGCAGTTCTATATTTAATTTTGGAGAAAAAGAGGAAAAGAAGGGTTGAAAATCCAGGGACAGATTCTCACCTTGTCATTTGACACTGCTTCACTGATTTCAACAAATTTGTTCACTCAATATCAGCTGGTGAGGTATCTCTCAGTATTTAATTATTAGGATTTTACTTCCATTTTAGCATGGCCACATGTGCTGGTTTTGGCTGGGGTAGAGCCAATGTCCTCCACAGCAGCCAGCATGGGGCTGTGCTCTGGATTTGTGCTAGAAACAGCGTTGCTAACACAGGGATGTTCCGTTACTGCTGAGCAGGGCTCACACAGAGCCAAGGCCTTTGTGCTCTCACCCCACCCACCAGGCAGTGGGCTGCGGGTGCACAAGGAGCTGGGAGGGGACACAGCCAGGACAGCTGACCCCAACTGACCAAAGGGGTCAGTGCTGGGGCCACTTCTCTTCAACGTATTTATCAACGATCTCGTTGAAGGGATAGAATGCCCCCTTAGTAAGCCTGCACACAACACCAAATTAGGTGGGAGTGTTGATTTTGAGGGTAGGGAGGCTCTACAGAGGGACCTGGACAGGCTGGATCAATGGGCCAAGGCCAACTGCACGAGCTTCAACAAGGCAAAGTGCCAGATCCTGCACTTGGGCCACAACAACCCCACGCAGCACTACAGGCTTGGGGATGAGTGGCTGGAAAGCTGCTCAGCAGAAAAGGACCTGGGGGTACTGATTGACAAGCAGCTGAATATGAGTCAGCAGTGTGCCCAGGTGGCCAAAAAAGCCAATGGCATCCTGGCTTGTGTTAGCAATAGTGTGGCCAGCAGGAGTGGGGAGCTGATCGTCCCCCTGCACTCAGCATTGGTGAGGCCACACCTCGAGTACTGTGCTCAGTTTTGGGCACCACAGTACAAGAAAGACATCGAGGTGCTGGAGAGAGTGCAGGGAAGGGCAACAAAGCTGGTGAAAGGCCTAGAGAATAAGTCTAATGAAGAGCGGCTGAGGGAACTGGGGATACTGAGTCTTAGGAAAAGCAGGCTGAGGGGAGACCTTAGTGCTCTCTACAGCTACCTGAGAGGACATTGTAGAGAGGTAGGTGCTGGTCTCTTCTCACAAGTAATTAATGAGAGAAGAAGAGGGAACAAACTCAAGCTGCACCAGGGTAGGTTTAGGCTTGACATTAGGAAAAAATTTTCACTGAAAGGGTTGTCAGGCATTGGAATAGGCTGCCCAGGGAGGTGGTTGAGTCACCATCCCTTAATGTGTTTAAAGGTTGTTTGGATGTGGTGCTGGGAGATATGGTTTAGGGGTGTACTTGGTAGAGTAGGGTGATGGTTGGACTTGATGATCTCAAAGGTCTTTTCCAACTTGAATGATTCTATGATATTCCAGACCATGTGACATCATGCTCTGCATATAGAGCTGGGGGAAGAAGGAGGAAAGGGGGGACGTTTGGAGCGATCGCGTTTGTCTTCCCAAGTTACACAAGATGGAGCCCTGCTGTCCTGGAGATGGCTGAGCACCTGCCTGCCGATGGGAAGTGGTGAGTGAATTCCTCGTTTGCTTTGCTTGCGTGTGCAGCTTTTGCTTGACCTGTTAAACTGCCTTTATCTCAGCCCACGAGTTTTCTCACTTTTATGCCTCCGATTCTCTCCCCATCCCGCCGGGGGACTGAGCGAGCGGCTGTGCAGGGCTGAGTTGCCAGCTGGGGGAAACCACGACACCACAGTTAAAGAGACAGATACTGTCTGGGAGAAACAGACTGAAAAGGAAAGAGAGTGTAAAACTGTCTCCATGGCAACTCTTGAGATAACAGTAACAGCCTACCTAGCCTAGAGGGATAGGTTAGTGAGACTAAAATATCTACGTAAGAGAAATACTTTCAAGGTCCTTTTTCAGTTTAAATACATAAATTTGAATTTAGGTACTGCCTGAAAATCCTAGATATTATGAATCCTGTATGTTCAATATAAACAGCAGAAGAACATCTGTATTACACTGTGCAGAATGAGACAGGTGAGAAACAGGTGAGAAAACATTTTCCGAGAAAAGCCTAGGATCTTTCCACAGAAAAAAGCCAAGACACGACTCTATCTTCCCTAGGTAAGTTGCACAGGCTTTCTGTCCCTTAAATGTCCCACCAAAGCAGCAATGAAATGGATCTCTATACTATCTTCCATTTTGTTGCAGCATGGAAGTGGTTGACTTAGGTCTAAACAATTATTTGGTCATCATTAGTGAGAAAACAGCTTCTGGCTTCCCACAGCAACACCATTCGCACTAGCAGCATGAGAAAGCCCTGTGGTTGCAAGAATTTGCACAGCAAGGAAAGTCCACTGGCATGGCTGGCAAAACCAGATCAAGCAAAAAAGCTCAAAAACTATGGAGGAAAGAAAAGTATTAGTGGAGAGAGACAGATGGCATTAGAAGGATATTAAAAAACAGAGAACACTTGGGGGAAAAATGCTCAGAATAGATAATGGATAACACCGAAATACTCCCATCCCCATTCCCAATGGGAATGTGCTCAATGTCTCACACTCAGAGGCAGGAACTGTGGTGGTGAGCCCAGACAAGTTGATCACCCCTGCCGCACTGCAGGGTACCTTAGGAAGCAGACGCTGGACTTGAGAAACTTTAACCTAGTGTGTTTAGACAAACTAATACCAATCACAATTTTCTCGAAAGCATGTTGAAAGCTACCCCATGAGGGGATTCACTGTTCTGCAGTGAGGCTGTGGCTACACCTCCACCACCTCACCTCTGTCTAAGAACGCCTCCCTCCTCAGACAGCAATTAGAAATACAATTAGAAACCTCAAATCCTGTGCAAATCATTGCTGCAACTTAAGTGATAGCTTTTTTCTTTGAGGGGGAAGAAATAATCATAATTTATCTTGAATCTCATGTCTTCTAAACCACCTGCTGTTCTCATTACTCTTCTCTCAGCTCTTTCTAACTCTTTCTGGAAGTGTGGTGCCCAGAGCTGAAGGCAGGATCCCAGCTGAGCCTTCACCAGCACCGAGGTGAGCAGAGTAATTACATCTGACACTCCTCCTATGACATTCTGAAATTATATTTGCCTCTTTACAACTGCATCATGTAGCAGGCACACAGCTGAGTAACCAAACCCTTGTGGTACGTATGTAATTGATTTCCAAACATAGAATTTCATGTCATTTCCAGTTTAGCCTTTGTTCTGATGCCATCCTTCAGTGTTTCATTCCCCACCTCTTCTTCATTTTGAGTCATAACAATTTTGTAACTGCATCTGCTTCTTCATTATTAACTTGTTAAAGGGAAATGCTGACCAGAACTGAGTATACAACAGATCTGGTCTGCCCAACTCCAGAAGCCCTCCCAGTTCCATACTAAGCCACTGCTCACCTTTAAAAGCCATTGCATTATGGCAATGACCTCTAGAGCTGCTTACCTAGCTAGCTTATGAGAAATGGCATTTGGGACTGTCAAAAAATCTTTACCTAAAAAGTACGTACTTCTCAGATATGTCAAAGATACCGTTTCCACCCTGTCAGTATTTCAGTTATTCTACCACAATTCCATTATTTGTCAAGATAAAAGTCTTGATTGTTTTAGCTCAGAATCCGTAAGGAATCGAAATTTGACTGACTGCTCCAGTCTCCACTTGATCTTCCATGTTTTTTCACTGTAAAGGTAATTGCTATGTTCGTTTTTCTCCTCTCCCTTGGGATGCAATTAATGAAATCTTACAGATAGCCTCTAATAGTTGAGAAATCACTCTAGAGAACTCCTTAGACACTCTAGACCAAGCCTGAGTTTCATTGACCCCTTTAACTAGAAAACACTAAACTTACTCTTTCCTTGCATTGGCCTGCACACCTACCCCCTTATTAAAACTAATTTCATTAAGCTTCTGGTCACAATTAACTGTTTGGTGAAGACCAAAACAAAGAAGTCATTGACTACTCCAGTCCTGTCTGCTTCACCCTTTATTTCCTCTTTTACTTTTTTTTTTCTTATTCCTGTTATATTAATAGAACCCATTGGTTATCTTTTACAGCCTTTTCAAGCAAAACATTCAGAACTCATCTCACTAAAAAAAACTATCATGACTGAGACTCAGGTAACTGGATAGTTCTAATTTTAATCCATAAAACCTTTTTTGAGACATGTCCCAAACGAACGCTCACTCGCTCTTGTGCTACAGATAAATATCAGCTGTGGAACAGCTCAATTCAAGTAGGTTCCAGAGGAAAAGCAGTTCATCAGCTACCAAACGTAATTCCCCTCACACATAACCCACTGCAGAAAGCTCAAAGGAGACAATTGCACTGTGCATCAAGTGTCACTCTAACCTGCACCTTCTGGTTAAAAAGTCAAAGCTCAGACTTCACCATTCCCTCCCTCGCACTTCGAAACGCAACCCGTGTTCTAGAATCAGCGTAACGAGTGATTTCTAGCACAGACCTGTAGGGCGTGTAAAAGTATTTCAACCACTATTTTAGGGTTAGTCTTTTTTAAGTTCTTGCCTTCTAGGATTACTATGAACTTTTTTCAATTTTTCCCATACTCAACTACTGCTATAGGGCTTCTCACTCATACTCAGCTCCCTCTTCAGAAATTGCCAAGTAAAAAAACCATAAAATCATAAATTAAAAAATTATAAATTCTCTGCAAAGTTTTAAATTACTTATCATTGGCAGGTATCTGGAAATTAGCCTATGTATGTCTGTTCAAGATAAAGACATAACATTTTACTCACTGCTAGGGAAAGGCTGGCTGTACTAAAGAGGGAGCTGTCAATAGTAATGCAGGGGGGAAAAAAATTAAAATAATTCTGCTCTTTTCTTTCTTCCTTCCTTCCTTCCTCTCTCCCCTTACTGCTCTGGTGACTTTAGTATGATTTGCTAGGAGCCCATCTTCTCCAACTCAGTTGCAGATTCATTGCCCTTTTGAACCCAGCCAACAATCTTCTCTGAAGCACCTACAGCACCAAGCGTGACAAACACAAAGTAGCAGAACGCTAACAGCATTTATCAAGTACTTACAGCTCCCTCTGTAAACTTCTATAATCGATATTCTACATTCTGTGTCTGTTCAAACCGAGAACCCAAAACAGTAATGCTATTCCTCATAGAAAATGCTCGTACCAGCAGATCCTGCAGACAAGGTTAAAAGGCTATGAGTTGGTCTCATTTGAAATATGAATGTACTCAAAGATCACTCCTCTATTCTTTACTCTTGAGGTAGGTTTTAAAAGGGAAAAGAAAAAAAAAAAAAAAACCACTACTAGGTAAGAATACATAAATTCATACAGTTTTGATAGATTTTATCACACTAACATATACTTAGAAATTCTTCAGCAATTAAGTATTGTGCAGTCGAGAATACAAGCACTGCAGTTGCTTCGATAGGCCTCATTTTGCCTCAATTTGTGCCTCGCTCTCTCCTGACTCTGCCATGCTTAACAAGTTGTAATTATACAAAGTCTGATTTAGCATTCCAGAAACAGAAACCAACCTCAAAATCAACAAAAAAAAATAGGTAGGACGTTAAATTTTTGCACCGGTAAATAGTAACTGCATGCAAAGTGTTATGAGAAGTCTTAAAAGTTCTGCATAATGAAATGCAGTGTTATATTGCATTACATTACATCAGTGTATATACCTGCACCTCCTCTGAGTCATCAAGCCTGAGTTGGCAGCATATGTCAGCACGATGCCCTGCCTATGCTATTTATCCCAACCCAAACCAGCATACCCAACCGCAGTTAATGCAGCTATATTGCTTCCGGGACCAAGCTAGCTCAAAAACTACATTGTGACATGTAGACATTCACAGAGCAGTGGCAAAAGTGCAGTTTGAATGGATAAACTGTGCCATTTTTCAATTAAGTGACTTAATGGATGCAGCATTTCAAATCTGTTCCCATGGCAATGCAGAAACAGCAATGGAAATACAGGCCGTTTCCTCTCCTTCCTCGCAGTACAAGGAGGAGAACAAAAACCTTTTCTCCATTTGAATGAACAAAAGCAGAAGCATTTTCCAGTGCAAACATGTAAAGCCAAAATCTTTCCCATGTCCTGACCACAGTAAAATTCATGAATAAACAGAAAAGACTTGCCAACAAGGTCAAAAAGCTTGGGTTTTGCTTTGTCAGATCAACAGGGGTTAGGACTGATTCACAGAGAGCATCCTGCTCCCATTCCTCCTGGGCTAAAAATTGAAGCACTGTTGGAAGAAGCAGCCCAGATGTTCTTTCAAGAGGGTGAATAAAGGGAGAGGCAGCCTGTAAGGTAGCCTCAGCTCTTTGCTGATTAGCCATCATTTTCCATTGTGTGTGTTTGGTAACTAGCACAGTAGAGGAAGCAAAGAGATGCACCACACAAAAATTGATCACACAGAATACCTTCCAACCCTGAGGTTAAACAAAACACAGGCAGCTATCACCTGGTCTACATCAAAAACCCAGCAAATTCCAAGACAACATTCAAACCGATTACCCTAGTTGCCTCTGCTGCCTTAGGAATCTGTACCCTCCCAGCACTCCAGAACATAACATACCCCTCAAGCTGTTAACCTCATTAACCAAGGGGATTTCCTCTGGAAAAAGGTATCCCTTTCACCACATTGCCCTACTGTCTTGCATCATCTCAGCCTAGTCTGACTTAATCTTTGGAAAAGCTTGCTTTTAGGCAAGCCCCTAAATCAGGTGCCGAGAAGGCAGCAAGACTGAATCATTGCACAGTGATTGGAATGAATGCTATGGACCAGTGTACCCAGCTGTCCAGATACACACCTCAGTGTCTATTGTAGCAGCCTGTTATTACTATTTACGTTCTGGTTGTACCTAAAACCACCAGTCAGAACTCCATTCTGCCAGACTTGTACTTAGATCTGTCTACAACTGTCTCATGCACACACTGAAGCAGTACAACAGGCTGTCCCTGCGTACCGAAGAAATAAACTAGAAAGTAATCCTTTTGCTAACATTCTAATCTCAAACACCTGAAAATGTAATGCAAAGATTACCTTGCTAAAGTACCTGTAGCAGTACTGGTAAGTTTGTAGGAAGATACTTTAATTGCATCAAATGAAACTGCAGATCCTGAATTTAATCACACATTTTAAAAGCAATTTCTTTAAGGAAATACAGAGATTCAAAAGGAAACAGATGAATTCACAGAATAAGCATCCTGACCTGTAATGCTATACAAAATATCATTCTCACACCTCATGCCATCCATCACCTACTGGCTATCTTCAGAGGCCCAGGTCAAGTTCCCCCGTTTCTTTTGCAGAGTCCAGGTAACCAGTTTCCTTTTTTTTTCCTAATTGATTTGTCATTAAGAGCTTAATTTAGGCCTTGCTACAGCCATCATTTCAGATCTAGAGCTGGCAGTAAATCTGGATCAAGGCACAGCCTAAGTCTAGAAAAGGGAAGTGACAGTAGAGATTTTTGAAAGCAGCCCACCAGTACAAAAACCATTCTGATTACTTTGTCTGTCAACCTCATCAAAAAGTCCTCTGTCTGCCTGCCTTATTTTCTCCTCCTGAGCATTAGTCATGAAGCAACAAGATGCAGTAACATACATCCTTTCAACGAACACACAGGAGTGTCACTGCACCCTGAGATCCAGGACACTGCTGGGGCAGCTGCTTTCCACCTCATACTGCATGACACAAAGCTGGACACTGAAAAAGGAAGGGCTCCAACAGAGGAGATGCAGGTCTCCCGCTACCTTGCCTTTTAACTAAATAATACACAGGATTAAATGGAACTTAATTTAATTCCATGGGAAACTCACACCCACTCCATGGGAGTGCATCACTTGCTAGCAGCCAGCACTGTACGGACATCTCTTTTTATTAATAAACACTCCTCCATCCCAGACACTGTGTTTGTGTGTCTGTCTCCTTGTCACTCTCAACATGTGGCTTTTCTAATCTCTTGCCTATAAACCCTCAAAAATCCATCATCGAGGTATTCTGAAAGAATTAGTATTGGATGTCTTTGCACACGTAAGCTGCAATATATTCAGACATTCACAATAAGTTCTTGAATTCAACCTGACTAACGTGGCTGGATATTTTTTGTTAATATTAATGAGACAATTATGTTCTTTATAAAGGACACAGAAGCAGCTTCTCTTTGGTGACTGCACTGTGACAGCCCATACTCCTCAGCCGAAAGGAACAGTATTTATACCCACCGTGAACCCTGGACGATGACAATTTGGGATGTTCACTTTCGCAATGGTTTTCTTACTGTATGAGATGAACGTGGTTTGGAGACACATTGCATTTGGTTTCTCTCAGAAAGCACCGATACCTCATGCCACCTCATCCCTGGTAGAACCTTATCTGAGTCAGTGGAACTTAGCTGGCCCAGATATGATTTATATACATGCTGTACAGGGTACTGTAGTAATTTCAGAACAAGAATATCACAGTGACCTTGACATACCTTCTGTTCTCTATTGTTTTAGCAGTTTTAATGAATACTTCTTGAGCAAAGGATCAAAATGCAGTCTCTTAGATTACCCACACAGATGATGGCTACTAAATTCATTTTAAAATTGCAGCGAACAGGTTTAAGAGTTATTATGAAGAATTCAGAGATGGTGCCTGCCGAAAGCCTGATTATGCTTCCAGCCATCATTTTTCAGACATGGGGAAATCTGTTAAAGTAAATCTCCAATTAGGATGCTTGTGGTCTTTTAAATTAATGTTTCATTTCAATTTTGTTTCCTAGTTCCTCCTGTCATTTTCTGTGAAATACATGTGCTGAAATCATTCCTTTGATAAGGTGCAGACAAGAAGCTTAGTGTGCTTTGATGTGGAACAGGAAAACGGGCCCTCTTTCTTTCTATGGAACCAGCTTGCAAATCAAGGAATGATCACGATCGCTCTAGTTAATGCAGAGTAAGCCCAAATTTTTTTCAACCAATAAAAAGGCTGGAAGAAGCAGCTTATTCAAAGAGTTATGAGCAATCAAGTAAGGATGAGACCTTCCATAACTACCCATGTTTCCATTCTCCTTTTTCTGCAAAGCATCATGAAACGGTGGACTGGGAAACCAAACTATGTTTGGACGGGGAAGTCCACAGGTCTAAGCCATCCCAGTTAGATATCAAAGAGCTACAAACCTCTAGCACATCACTCCATATACGTGGAACCTTTGCATCTCTTAACCAGTAAGTAGCAGGACTGAATCAGAATGAGAAGTCCATCTTTGGCTGTATTTGTTACTCTTGCTTCCCGTACCCCACAAAGACAAGAGGAAACGACTGAGGACATGCAGAGGACTCATACTTGACGTATCCCAACTATGCAGACAGAGGAGCTACAGGTGAAATGCAGTTACATAAGGCTGTAAATGTACTTTGGTGTGTGAACAGAAGAGGCCCAACTGTACAACCACAATCTTCCCCTATAAATACTTGTCCCTTGATTTCACCTTTTAGAAAAATAAGAGGCAAGGCTCAAAATCATCCCCACAAAGTCACGAACAAAAGTATTTTTGATGTCAGTGTAAGAAGGGTCAAGCCTACTCTCTGCTGATGAGGACGACACCCTGCTATTGCGAACTGGATATGTGAATATTTCAAACAACATTAACATGCTGAAAATTGTGAAAGAACTTTGTCTATCCTGCTAACTTCTATAGCTGTCAATCTAGAGTCAAAGGAGGTAGTTGCTATAAGACTTTGTACTTTTTGACCTCGCTGCATCTAGGCACATTAGCAATAACATACTGCTTTATCTGGTTTTCATATACAGCATGATTCTTCAAAGTGAAAGTCACATTAAAAATGGATTAGATGTGCTAAGTGGCTACTGCAAAGTGCAGCATGCCTTCAGCTCCCATGGACTTCTGTGAGAAAGGATAGCACCAAGCAATGGTCAGTTATGACAGGCATGTTTCCTCTTACTGTTTCAGCACTTACCTATATGCATTCTGTACCAGTAAAACTTCTCCCGTAGTTATTATGAGCTAGATCATATATAACACATAAAATGTTTATTCCTCAGATATCTTGTTCAGTAAAATCTACACTGTTAATTTTAGAATTAGAAATACCTAGTTCTGCTAAGTTTTACGGTTCCTTTGCACTGATTGCATGCAGCAGAGAGAAGGCTGCTACTTCCCTTTATATTACTAGGGAATTTTTGATGCTTTTTTGAGCAAGTTTCTTCCAGGTCAGTTCCATGTACAAAGTAAGCTGAGAATTAATAATGTTACTAAAAATGCGCATTAATCAACCAATTCATTTTTAAAATACACTGTTAGTGAGCAAAAGGTGTCATAATGAATGATACATTGTCACCCTGATTCCACAAGCCACCTGCAGCTCATCATGAAGCTATAAAGTAAACTCTTCAAAGAGGAATTAACAACCTTCAGATCCAAAAATACAGAAAGAATGAAAGGAAAAAACACATTTCCTCCATTGTAAGTCAGCTCCCCTGCAAAAAGAGAAACCTGGAGCAGTTACATTTGGGGAACTGTCATGTTCCTACTCCTATATTCTTTTCCATTTCTTTGATCTATAAAATCTCAGCCACTGGGGGCTAACCCAATCCAGGAGATTTACGTGGCTTCTCTGTTCACTCTTGGGTACTTATCACGTTCTCTACTGCAGGCACTTTTTAACAATTCATTTTAATTTCAATCTGGAATACACAGGCGGTGTTATGAAACAGACATTAGCAGAGGAGACCGCCTCTCTTAAACCCCCACTGACCTCCAGACTAAGAAACTGTGTTCCTGGCTGTGCCACAGATCCGTGCAAATGACCTCGGCTCTGGGTTCCTCCATTTTTTTACACAATGTTTCATTGCCGAAAAGGGTCGAAATTAGTAATACTGCCCTTCGATCAGCCAAACTTTTTTTCTGAAGTCAATTCCTTCTCTGCGAGGAAGTGTCACTCCTTCTAGCCAAAGACAGGTATGCTGCCATTGTAACCGGTAAGTCCTCTGCAGCGGGAAGGCTATGGAGACCTGCAGCAAGAAAGAGCTTACGTCACTAACAGAGGGCTAAAATCTGAGCTCTTTGCTTCACATTAAACAACAGTTTCTGGTAAAACACTCCTAGGCAAAGTAGCAACAGAGGGTCGTAGCTATTGTTGGCAGACACACAGCAAACCCAACTACACAGCCATATTCTGTCCTTCCTTGCCAGGCAACCTGTGAAGGAGCACCTTAAATCCCAGAGAAGCCAACAAACCACATGCCTGCAACAATTATTCATGTGCTGGTGGATGCATAATAAGAGTTATGCACACAAAGAAAAGGTGCTAGCAGGAGTAAGCCTAACTGTACATGCCTTAGAAACATAAAGCCTGTATTTTACCTATCTGGAATCAGAAAATCCTTCCAATATACTATAAGACAAACTTCTGAGAGTGACAAATGAGTTCTGGTACACATTTTAGCTGGCCATTTTCCTGCCTCCTACATGTACACAGAGACCCCTAGCTGCAATTTTGCTTAGGACAAGCACTTGCCTGAGAATACCATTTAATGTAATTTTAATTGAATAGTTAGGTTTCATTTTTAGCAACCACCACATGAAGCTGCAAGACTGTATAATGACATTGCCCTATACAGAATACCTGGCAAGGTCTCACAGATTTCCAGTGGCACAAGTTTGCAGTTTTCCACTGAAACTTCTTGGCAGAAAGGTTGCTAAAATACACATCATCCCCTACAGAAGTAATCAGAACACTGTCTCTAAGCAGTATGGTGTCTAACTCAAAATCCTGTGAAAACTGACATATCGTCAGGCATTATTTGATTCTTACGAGAGATGCACTGGGAAGCCCTTTAAGTCTATCACACGACCTTTTATGCTTAGACAAAGTGCTGACTCCCCACTGCTTTCAGGTCACTCAGCTCACAGGCAGTCCCAAAGATGGGGTGCACGTAGCTCTGGAAGCACAGCACGAACAGGTCTGAGGTCGCCTGCAGCAGGCAGACTGCAGAACAGCTGTAGGCACGCCTGCCCTCAGAGCCAGCCTCCTGCGTGCAGAGCTGCCAGACAAGCCTAACTGTGCTGGAGTCTACCTGCAGCCAGATGTCTGCTACAGTGCCAGATGTGCCCGGGCATACGGGTCCCTACGTGTTCTGACCACTCTCTTCCTGAGGGCTGCCCTGAGGCCAGACATAACACATGACAGATTTGGCCAGAGCCAGTTGTCCCCTTGCTGTTCCCACTTAACTCTCTATCCACACCTCACAGTACCACTAAGATTCTCCCTTTTCTCTGTGCTCTTGGAACAGTATTTGTTGTTGTTCCTCTCTTCCTCCCTTGATACAAACAGGTACTGTTACTGATTCAGCAAGGAAGTGAAGGCCATACTTGCCCTTACACTTTAATTTGTAAACTGATCTGTGAACCTCAGGAAATGCATGAAACCACAGAAGTGATATATGCTTCCTTATTTCTCTGGCTAAAACAAAAAAAAAAAAGATTTAAAATCACTTATAGCTTCATAGGACCAGCACATTCAGCAGGAGAACTGCTTGTATCAGCTCACTCAACACGGTAATAAGCTTTTGGCCAGGTGATACGTTATGTTGAACCCTACTGGATCAACGTGAAGGGGAAAAAGCTCAGCTTATTAGAGTACTCCATCCTCTAAATGTACACAGCAAGATGCCAAGATGGCCCATATACACTATATGAAGGAAATTCAAACTAATTCTACATTATATTGTCTTTTGCTATCCATCTTACTTCCTCTCACTTATGCTCAAGACATTAGGATTTTAGCAAATAAAACCTGAGAGGGAGAAAAAATGCTGAGAGCTCATTACATCTTGTTTCCAAATCTTCTGTCACTTCAGTTAAATTAAATCAATTTTCACTGATAAAATATCTTTCAGAGAAGATCAATAAAATGATCAGCTGCATTACTAACTCTGTTTGAATGCAAATATTGATGAGCAAAGCTCTTAAGCAAAAAATACTGAAAAACATGTACAAAAGGCAAATGAGATTGTGCTTGAGGGTAGTACTGAAGTGGAAGAGATATGGAAGCTAGAAAGGGGTACAGGAGACTACAGTCTTGTTCCTGTTGCTCACATAAAGATGACCATACTCTTTTTTTGCCCTAATTTAAGGCAAAATCTCAATATCAAAGCCACTTCTGACATGTTCCCAAAGGAAAACAAGCTCTGCAGGGAGGGCAGAAGCACCTGGACAAGGGCAGCACATCAGCTGCTCTATGTTTATCCCAGGTGCCTGTTTTCACCTGCAATAACAGCAGAGGAGCTCTCTGAACAACTTTCCCTTTAAAGACGCACGGCTGCGTACCACACTGCAACGTATTGACCCACACACAAAGATAACTGGGCAAGCAGGAAAAGAAAAGCGATGCATTGTAAGGCCCAAGGGTTGTGCTGGATTCTTCCCCATCGCTCCGGTCACGGTAAGGGGAATATCTACCTCTCACAAGTCAGTGCTGAGCTCATCCTAGATGAGCTAGTGCTGGGACCTGAAGAGCTGTAGCTGCAGCTGGTTTGTGCTTAAGCTGAGAGCATCAGCACCACGCTCCCGCAGGTGCCTGCCCAGTAACTTCACACAGAAACCAGCTGGACTATGTAGACATGCCAAACCATTCCAGCTCATAGGTATTTTATAGGCATACCCAATATAGTCTTGCCCTATATCACTTCGCCAAAATATTTAGAAACACATTACAGTACAACATAACATGAAAGAGCACTGGTTTGGACATTCATGCCTGGGAAACGCTGTCTTGAAAATAAATAAGCAAACACCATAGTGAAGACTGACTCACTGAGTTCACCTGCATCCCAAAGTCATTTCCCTGGCCCAGGGTTTGTCACACCACACTTCAGGCTGAAAAACAACCCTATGCACATAGGAACAACCTGATCCAATGATCTCTGATAAAGGTTGTATGTCAGTGAGCAAGCAGCTAACTCCTCCCTCTGGTCTTTGAAAAGAAATTAATTCACTATATGTGAACACATTCAAAGAAGAAATGTCCCATTAAGGACAATGGTAAGATGCATTTTCATTTCAAAGGAGATATAGATAAATTTCTCTTCCTAAATTCTCGAGTACCATGAGGGGGTTTTCCTACTAACTCTTCTTCATTAACAGGAAGTCACTCATCTGACACAACTATAACAGAGAACGGAACATGAAAGCGCAGAGTCACTGAAAAGAAAGCATTTTGAGATCTGTGAATGAGAAGTGCTATGGCACAAAAGTAGATATGCAGGACAGTGGTTATTCATCATCCTTGCCTTCTAATAAGACAGCTTTCCAGACACCTAAGCAATTTCTGAAGATAGGCATTATTGCCTTCCTTGTTAAAAAAAACAGCATATTTCAAAATCACCTAAAAATGTGTGATCGAGGTGTATGTTACAACAATTCTTTAAAAAAGCATTTCTTAGTACCAGTCCAGCCTCCAAAATATGCTCTCATCAGACTGGAGAAAGTGAATAGGCACATTTAGGCTAATACATAACTATCTGTGCAACTACTGAAAAGCAGGGACTGATATATAAGGATTAAAGGGCTGTGAGAGAGCACATCTTCACCCATGGTTAACAGAGGGAGCTTTAGAACTCTCATAAATTCTTTAATGTAGACATTAAGTATAAAAATCACGTGTAAGTAGAGTGACATGAGGTCTTGGGAACAGCTGACAGTTGCTAGAAATTAATTGTAAAGCATATGAATTTTGACCTTCCCTTTACAACCATCCAAGTTATCAGCGAAGGCCAAGTATTTTCCATTCTACTTTTTCCTGCTTTAGGCTACAAATCTTAAAGTTATCTCAATATACATTATGAATTCATCCACTTCATTAGGAATAACTAGGCAGGGAAACATGAAATAGGCACTTTACAGGATTTCTCACACTGAGGAAGAATGCCAGGGAATTTAGAAAGCTCATTTACAGGAGGTATACACGAGCTCTGAAGTAAGGGTCACTCCAGAAATGCAACTTATTAACACCTGATCTATAGAATATCAAATTGTATTTGAAGAAATGCTTTTTAAAAATAAAGATTACAGTTATTTATGCCGCTGCAACTATTCGGTGTCGCACCCATTCTGTGCTCCCGCGGAACCCAGCAGAGCTCCTCGGAGAAACACCAGCCGCCCGCACGCCCATGCGGGCCCTTCAGCGCTCCTCGGGGCGCGGACGGGTACCTTGGTCCCCAGCGCCGCCGGCGCGGTGCTCCCGCGGCCCCGGGCCCCCCCCCGCACCCGCGGACCCCCCCTCACACACACACCCGAGACACACACATACCCCCCCTCCCCCCAGCCCGCGGGACCCCTACACCCGGAGGACACGCATCCCCCTCCGCACCCGCGGACCCCCCCTCACACACACACACACCCCCAGCCCGCGGGACCCCTCCGCACCCGCGGACCCCCCCTCACACACACCCCCGGGACACACACACACACACACACACACACACACACACACCCCCCCACCCCCAGCCCGCGGGACCCCTCCGCACCCGCGGACCCCCTCCCCGCCCCCGCGGGACCTCCTGCGAGCGCGGCGAGGGGCCGGCGGCGTTGCCGGCCCTTTGCTGCCCCCTGGCGGGCAGCGGCCGCCACGCCCCGGCCGGCCCGGCCTCGGCCCCCCCTGTTTGGGAAGGGGGGGGGGTCCTTTCACCGCTGGGAAACCACGGCCTCAGCCGGGCTTATCCCGCCTTTCCGGGGTGCCCCGGTGTGCCCGTGTGCGGAGTGGGGAGGTGCACAAAGCTGGCACGGTTCACGGACGAGAAGCCACGGGGCCTCATCCAGCAGGGGCACTGGCACTGAATTCACTCAGGTACCAACGCAGCGACGATGAATCGCTCTCCCATCCTTTGTCTAGATTATTTAACAAGTGAAGGATGGGCACTACAGGCTATTTTTCACCCAGCCAGCCCCGTTTCTCATGCATGCAAATCAGCACCCAGGGGATTTTATGCCCATTTTTCATTTAGAAGGGAGCTAGAAGAGTATAAATTTGTCTCAGTCCTTCACGCTTCTCCTGTTCACAACTGGTCATAATTTTCATTTATTGTTTGTGCTATCCTTTAAAACTAATCACACTTTGCTTTTCTAGCTTTCCATTCTGCTGTCTTCTGTTATTGCATGAGAAATGGCAGCACTTTTCCAAGAAGTGACTCAGGAAGCAGCTCAGAGGAACAACGCGGTGAGCACCTTCGGGCGCCTGGCGTGCCTCCTCGAGAACCCCACCTAAGCGAACAGCAGCTCTGACAGTGTCAGGGCAAGGGAAGGGAGTTTTGACCCTTTTCTATTATCTTTAGGTGCGTAAACCAAACCAAAGAAGTAAAAGATTTTCCTAAACACTGAAAAACTAAGAAAGAAATGTAATAATCTCCTACTGTGGGTTTGGTATTGAAAGGGTTAAAATCACTGAAACAATAAGAGATGGCAAACTTACTAATAATGCCAGCAAAACACTGAGAATTTTCTACTGGACTAATTTTCTGGTTTCTAATAGAAGATTTTTATTTTATCAAAATAAAACTGCTTTAAACTACTTTTTTCCCCCAGATTATCCCCAGCTCTACTGTTTCAGACCAGCCCGACACCATAGGGAGCCCCCGCAGCACTCCTAACACACCGCTTTCCGGGACTGGTACTTTCAGGCTTCTCCCTACTCTCCGGGCCAGGTTCCTACAAAACTGCAATTCCCACAGTTTGCCTGAGAAAAAAAAAATGTCATGGATACAGTGGCTGGGAGTTTGGTGGGAAGAGAAATCTGCCTTCTCCTTCTGGGAAGCCCAGATTAGGTGGATACGCAGAGGGTGACGCCAGACCACAGCCCCGGTCAGTCTGTCCATGCACTCCTGCCACTTGGCTAATGTACTCCAGCCGTCCCACAGCCTGACGGGCGCCACGGCTGACACCCTCATCTAAGGCATCTTTGACGTTACACGAACCTGCTGAGTCATTTTCTGTAGACTGACCCACTAGGACAAAAGGCAGCAGGAGGCTCTTAATGGCAATTTTGCTAAGGCAAGGCACAGATCAGGGGTGAAATGAAGCATTTTGCAACATTCAAAACAGAAAAAAAACATCTGAACATACTGCTTTCAAGAAAAATCCAATGCTGTGCAGGTGCACAAGAGAAATGGGACAAACAAGGAGTTTCAACATTTTAAAATTGGGAGAAGAGAGGAGAGGAGAGGAGAGGAGAGGAGAGGAGAGGAGAGGAGAGGAGAGGAGAGGAGAGGAGAGGAGAGGAGAGGAGAGGAGAGGAGAGGAGAGGAGAGGAGAGGAGAGGAGAGGAGAGGAGAGGAGAGGAGAGGAGAGGAGAGGAGAGGAGAGGAGAGGAGAGGAGAGGAGAGGAGAGGAGAGGAGAGGAGAGGAGAGGAGAGGAGAGGAGAGGAGAGGAGAGGAGAGGAGAGGAGAGGAGAGGAGAGGAGAGGAGAGGAGAGGAGAGGAGAGGAGAGGAGAGGAGAGGAGAGGAGAGGAGAGGAGAGGAGAGGAGAGGAGAGGAGAGGAGAGGAGAGGAGAGGAGAGGAGAGGAGAGGAGAGGAGAGGAGAGGAGAGGAGAGGAGAGGAGAGGAGAGGAGAGGAGAGGAGAGGAGAGGAGAGGAGAGGAGAGGAGAGGAGAGGAGAGGAGAGAGAGAAGAGAGAGGAGAGAGAAGAGAAGAGAAGAGAAGAGAAGAGAAGAGAAGAGAAGAGAAGAGAAGAGAAGAGAAGAGAAGAGAAGAGAAGAGAAGAGAAGAGAAGAGAAGAGAAGAGAAGAGAAGAGAAGAGAAGAGAAGAGAAGAGAAGAGAAGAGAAGAGAAGAGAAGAGAAGAGAAGAATGGGTTAAACTAAGAGATTCTTTCCTATCATCTCAGTGTGGGAAAATGGGATTTGGAACAAAGTGAATGCTCTCTAGGATGATTTTAAAAGGCATTTTCTGTCAAAAGAGAGGTTTGATGTGTTCCATCTTCTATTGCTGCTAACACTGACATGCAGAGAGTGCTTGGATAAAATGGTGTTGAAACAGCAATGCCAGAACAAAAGAAGGGCTCTCTGCAGAAGACAACAGCACCTGCAGTGTTAGATAAGTCTCTTATCTAAACCTCTTACTTACTGGTGCTTCTCCTGTGGAGCAAATGGCCCATCAGCCTGGAAGGTGGCACCATATCATCACCCAAGATGGCAATGACTGACCCCAACTGAATGACTCAGCTGAAGTTCCCATCTTAGTTTGAGTTCAGCTGGCTTTGTAACCAAGAAACAATAAGGTGATGAGAGTCCCCTTGTAGCAAAGTCTGTGTTCATTTTTGGCACTTCATCAGAGACACCTTCAAAATTAGTCAAAACAAGCTTGTGAAGCCTCACCAGACTCATATGGCTGGGCCAGCTGGTCATGTTTCACTATGAAGTGTATTGCTCATTTTAGGACTGTAGTTACCACTGCCACCACACAAATTTTGTACCCTTCTTACTGTTGCAAAAATTCTTAACATTAAAAAAAGAAATGGATACAGAAGTGCTGGAACAGAAGTAGAAGACAGCTGCTAAGAGCAAAGAGACACATTCAACAGGATGTGAGGTTTCGTGTGCGAGCATTCTGTGAATCTTGTTTGAGCTATTCAGAAAAGCCAACTGCAAAGCCTGAAGCTACATGCTGATTTCCCTGCCAAAGGAAGTGACATTCACCGTGAAGGCAGCCCCCCCCAAAAGGTGATTGTTTCAAATGTCAGGTTTGTCAAATAACAGGTAATTTCTGAAACCTCATCTGAAAGGAATAACTAAGAGCTGAGCCAGATCAAGCTCAGAGGATTCCAGTAATTCACCGTAAGGAACAGCATGTATCACCATCATTTTAGTTCCTGCAACTTCATGGGTTAGCAGAAAATTAAGTAGAAAGACCTCTGTACTTAACAGATCTTTGTTACTCGTTTTGCCCATACGGCCCTTTGCTGCACCTCAGCTCTCTACACACTTGAAGAGTACAGTGTGCCCAAGTGGCACAGCGCAGAGCAGAACAATACCTTCTCCATGAGTCGGCACACTCTTGGAGACAGGGGACCAAGAGGATTCTAAAACTGGACTATCCATTATAATGCAGCGCCTCACTTATAGCCTTTAAGAGGTGCACGCACCCTCGCTGGAGCACAGAGAAACAATCTTTGTCACAGGCCTCAGACCACTTCACAGTTCTTTGATACGGCTTGCAAAAAAAGGCATCTGGTTCTATCATCCGTCCTGACGACAGTTCACTTTTACTTCACAGCTTCTTTGCGGAAAAGATCTTAGATGAAAGTTGTAGTCAACTAAAGTTATCTTTAAGTTTTGCTATGGATGTTAGTCGACAAAAAAAAAAATCCCCCTTTTTGCAACACTTCTATACTGGGACCAGTCCCATCTGCTGAGCAAACAGGCTTACATGTGAGTGAACTGGCTGGTGAGGCTAAGGAAGGAAGGAAACCTTGGAGCTACATGTGATAAGAGGGTTTGCAGTTAAGGCAGGGAACTTCAGCCCGATTTAGAACAGAATGCATTTTTTTGTTAATGCAAAATCACCTGTATGTGTCATCTAGCAAGGTTTTTCTGCTGCAGAGTGATTGCACAGAGACGATCTTAGAACCTATTCACTAGGTAAGAAATACAGGGCACCTACCTTCCCTCTGGAGTATCAGCACTCCTTATGCTCCCTTTAGCTAGAAGAAAACAAGGTATGATGAGAAAAGGTTTCAGAATAACTGAAGAAACCCTAAAATTATCATTCAGAGGCTAAATGGAGTCTGACACAATTTTAGATGAGGAATGACTGGGGTTGATCCTGCTAAGAATTAACCATTCAAACCTAAGAAGTACAGTTTTAATTAAGCCTAGCCCAGTTCACGAGTTTCTTCTTTCAAGCTAGATAGCAAATGGCTCCAGGCTTCTCCTAAAACTCCTTAACCTTGGATGGAGCCTCCTGAGAGTGAGGAAGCACATTTCAAAAGCAGCAAAGCATTTTGGGGAGATAAAGCTCTTTAGGTATTGATGTGGCTTCACAACATTTATATTGAATCACTACAACGAGAGAGACAAGGGGGAGTGAGACTGACACCTTGTTGGGAAAGGCACCCACAAACTGCCTGTGGATTGCTCTCACAGCTGAACTGTACAGAGGAAGACAATCCATCGACCAGAGGCACAAGGTGACAGCAAGATCGTGATTAACGCAACAGGCAGCACGTACAGCAGCTTTAGCACTCAGAAGGGCTCCAGCTTTCCAGACAATATAGTGAAAAACTCTTTAGAAAGCACAGAGGTACTGAGCACTGGAATGAAGATGTTTGTACTAATGAGATGCCTCTATAACACCTGCCTCCATTCAAAAATTGTCCATTTTCAATAGGCACAGGCAATAGTCACCTTTTATGATTTGTGTTCTCCTCTGGTTTAGTACAAACTACCAACGGTTAAAAGCAACCAGCATTTCTTTGAACTGGAAGAGAATAGAGTGGCTCACGGATGCAGAAGAAGCTGAATGGTATTTAAAGAAATGACAGACTTTGATCTGAGACCACTTCCTGACTAACACTGCAGACAGACTAACACACATTCTCATCAGACACACAGGTATGCTGGTAAGTATGTGTGACAGAGCTTCCAGTCACTGCACCTTTTGTGTAATCATGCCAGCATACCGTAGTGCTATTTCAAAGGTAAATTTTAAATGTAGGAAACACAGACTAATGATATATGTTTGGCACAAAGAGAAGCTAGATCAAAGCTGGGTGTCAAAGCTGAAGGCTTTTCATGACTGGAGGGAGGAAATGTCAGGACAGCTTGAACAGTGCAGTTTTGAGTCATGTACGTCCCGGTGCTCTGAAGCCACATAGGCAATAAGTCCTTCTGGTGAGAGGACATAAAATGGAGTTTTTTGCTGCAAAACAAACTTGACATCTTTCAAATTAGTGTTTCACAAAGCTCAGAGAAGCCCATCAACACAGCAGCATTACAGACAACCAAGGCCCCCAGAGGTCATGGCCAAGCCTGGACTAGGATGGGAAAAGCCTGATATCCTCCATGCTCGTTTTCTTTTTAGAGAGTTGACAGAGTGATGTCATCTACACTTACAGGGAAGCTTTAAGTGCAGAACTTAACATCTGTGGAGAAATTTTGACATTGCAGGATATAATTTCATCTTACACAAGCAAAAATTTCAGAATTTTGTGCTAAATATTTTTTGTTTCATTGAGACAAATATTTTCAGCATTCCCAATATTCCACAGAAAGTATCTGAATTCAAATAGCTGAATAACTTTATTTTTGCATGTTTCCAATTTTACTGGAGTAACCTCAAAAGAATTTCACAGACAAGTTTACAAGCAGAGATACACCTTGACTATTGAAATGAACATTTTCCTGTGGCAAAACATTACCATGGGATGAATGTTCAACCAGCTCTAGATGACAGCAATTAGAATAATATTAGAGAAGAGGAATTCTCCAACTGCCATAAATGTTTTAGAAAATATTTCCTTCACCACTTATTTGCTGCCTTCCTTGGCAATCCAGGAAACATGTCCAAATCAGACGTACGCACACTTTCTAGCATTCAATTACTCTGAAGCCACAACAGGCTTTACCTGTCCCTGCACATCACGACTCACTCTTCCAACACAAAGCAATGCCAGTGCAGCAGGATGCAGAACAGTTCACTGTGACAGCTGTGTGACTGTAGCTAACCTTTTGATTCACAGTACTTCTCAGCCCTTCATTACCAGAGAAAAAGACAAATGGGAAAACCTATAGGTTTTGCACTGAAGGAGCACTGTTTTCCAGACTCCTGCAGCTCTTACCTGCAACAGTGCTCCTTCAGTGCAGATCAGTACATCGCTGGCAACTCACACTCTGCAAGGGATGCTTGATTTGAGGAAATGAGTTCTCTGATTCGAATCAGCACCAGTTACAGAGGTGCTAATCTTCTGGGTGCACCTTCCCCAGAAGCTATCAAGGAAGATACCTACAGGATGTTCTCCTTCCATTGAGGTAGCATGGGGACACTTGCCTAACACAAGAAATTTAGGCTCAACTACCTGTTTAATCATACAATGCCCTCAGTTTCTCAGCACTTTGGTTCTTTTACTGGAAAGTGGCACTCTTGCGGTAGAAGAGATGTTTAGGTACCCAGAATATATGTATGTTGGAACAGAAATGGATGAGACAGACATGAAGTGCAAGGAGTGATAACCCTCTGACACCCATTTCTGCACAATACAGCCTGTTGTTTCTTTTCCTCTCAGATTTTACCAGCAATAAAACCTTCTACCACACCCAGCACCTCCCAGCATTGAATGTAAAGTAGGTCACACAGCAGTGACACAAGCACCCATTGCCGGGCAGCCCATCCTTCATCCCAGCCCTGTCCACAAGCCTATTTTCCCCAGTGAACAGCTGCAGGCTGACACAGCTTAGCAAAGAAATGGTTCTCCTCCATTAGCTTTCACCCCCATGCACTGTTGTGTTCTGATACTACTGTAAGTGGGGAAATAACAGGTCTTTTTTAAGCCAGCCATGTCTGCTGCAATGTGTTACCAACAGCCTCAGTCAAACCAGCTCCAATTTCTGAATCATGTTTGCTGTCCAACTCTCCAAACACGCCGGCTCTGCACACACTCCAGCACAGACTAGTAAGGCAAAGCCAGGGCAGCCTTTTCACTGGCTTTTCCATTGGCCTAATGCCCCAGTCACATCAGTACCCCAGCTATAAGGCTTGACCTGGCCACTACCTATCTGGGTATACTGGTTTCAACATTTTAGATTTAAAAGATGTCAAAAAGTGCCAGATAATGTGTAGAAAATTAGTTTTGGAGATCTTTGACAGCTTCTCTTGTTATCTACGCATGCAAGACTTGAGTTTGACTCTGGTGCACTGAAATATAGGTATAATAGGTATTAGATTTTGTTAGTAGGGGTAATTTGCTCTTCCAATAATTTTAAAGTATATGAATGGAAAGCAAATGGGGATCTTTCTCTCCTCAGAAAGAAAAGTTTACAGCAAGACTGTTAGAAGGAGGGGTACCCAAGAGAGCTCATTTCCTCCCTTCTCCCACTCACAAGTGGTTCCTAAAATAGATTTTCCTTCCCGTAAACTATCTGGAGCTTTAATGAAAGTTGCTTTAAGAGAAGGTAGCACTTGCATTCATGCATTACAGGGAGACTGTAAACCCAGGATGCCTTTGCTATATGCTCCAAATACTTCGATCCCACTTTAGAAAATGGAAAACAGAGAGGTCAAATGCTTGCCTGATTAACCACCAAAAATCAAATGGGTGCTTGCCAACAACATCTAGGATTTTCTACTCCTGGACACTAAATAACAGTTAGGTTTTGCTATTGCAAAAAAGAAAGCTTCTAAATGCAATACTGAAGAGTTCATACAGAAATAAAATATCCTCACCATTATGGACATCTCTCTAACGGACTACAAATAAAACCAGAGCTTCTGTTTTTCAAAATCTTGAGCTAAAGAATCCACCTGGAAAGTCCACCTTGTCTCTGGCTCTGAATTTGACTGGCCACATCAAAAAGCAGTGGCTGAAGAAGAATGTTGGTCCTGTAAGAAATTTCCGATTCTGGAGCACATTGTTTCAAATTCCACATATTGCAATTACGAGTGAAACACACATCGTAAGCTTATACCCATATTAAAGTGTTAGAAGTTCCCTTCAACAATGAGCACATTCCATTCTCTTGCATGATAAGCAGCATTTTCCTTTTAATCTTCTTTAATTAATATCCTTCAGCTAATTTTTAATTTGCCTGTATATTATGACCAATGGGCAGATGACTCATAAACTGATACAGCATTTCAAAAACTCTTTAGTCAGTAGTTTGCATTCTTAATTATTTTGGAACTTCTATGTTTGTCAAAACCCACAGTGCATTATCTTCATTTGTATTATGCCTGAAGGTTTCAGTGAAGAGTCCATAGTAAGTAAGTGAAGTTTTGATGGAGCCTGAGAAGTTGTGAATACATTCTCCTCCTTTGCTTGCTTTGTACTTTTATGTTTCCCAAACATCGCTGTCTAAAGAAACATACATTCGGCATGAGTTCTCCCTCCCTTTACAGCCTAATGCTGAAAGACTCTTTGCAGAAAAAAAAAGAAATGGGAAATTATAGCCATTCAGGTCACTGGCAGTTATATTTAGGAGCAGGTTGTGAACTTTAGAGCATCAGCTCTCTTCAGATGCCACAATCTCCCTAAACAAGGGGAAAGATCACAGATATGGATATAGCACTTAGCATTTCCTATGGGCTACAGAAGTCTCTCTGCATGCAGCACACATCTGCGATTCCTTACTGAATTATACTTTTATTTTGGTTTGGCCGTTGTCTCTAACTCCCTTTTTTCTTTCATAACACTCCTCACTCCTAAGCACGCAGTATGCCCCATGATCACTACACTGCTTCCATAGCTCCGAAAGCTCGTAAGCCAGTCCCTGTCAGCTGTGTTACCCACAGTGCATGATAGCCAAGAGGGAGAGGCCTGAGCTGATCTGTATGTTGCCCCTGAGCTGAAAACCCAATCTGTAAAATCTAGTTCTAATAAGGAATAAATTGACAATGCACAATTGAAAAGCACTTCCAGGACAATGGTTCTCTTTTCAGGTGCATGCACATTCCTTTCAAATAGAGCAATCATGAGCTGCTTCGATTAATCTTAAAATTTCAATATTGGTAAAAATAGATCTATTATTACATTTTCATCTCTGAAATACAAACCTTGAGAAACTGAGGAAACCAGTTAGCAAGGTTGTCCAGAGTAACTCAGGTGTGTAAATAATGAAAAAAAAACCCTGAAATCAAATCTCAAAAGAAAGGAAAACCCATCAAAATAGCCAGCTCAATATAAAATACGACTAAGTAGAGAGCTCGTACAGGAATGAAAAGGGAATTCATTGGCAAAAAGCATTTTTCAGGTGTGAAAGGCATAGAAATACACCCCCAGAAGGGTTTAGATGGACTTACAAAGAAAACAGAACCCTGCCTCTTAAGTTCCGAAGCAGAGAAAGGTTAAAGAGGGAGGAAGTGAGGCCTTTACCCAGTCACAGTGCAGTGGAGTCAAAGGATAATTTAGGTTTGGCCTTGCAATTATATACAGCTTTTCTTTCGTTTTCAGTAGGGATGATTACATTCATGAGAATAAGAGTAGGGCCCCTCATGGGAGTGAAGCATTTACTACATCCTATGAATTACCAAAATTTGGACAATCACAACAAAACTGAAAATAAAGGGGTAAACAGTCTCCATCCAAAAAATCACCAGTACAGCAGGTAAGATATTTGTTCCTATAACTTGACAGCAATACCCTATGACCCAGAGCAAAAAACCCATGCTATGTATATTTTTAAAAGGAGCAAGCGAGAAGAGAGAACTGACATTTTGCAAGACTTTAGTACCATTACTTAGAATGAGTAAGTCTAGGACAGAGAGGTAAACGAAAACTGTGATAAAATGCCACATGGTTTTATCAAGCTAGATTGTGGCAGTCTATAGTGTCTCTCTTCAATAAGATAACTGGTGTTTTAGACAAGCTCAATGCATTGGAACTAATCTCTATAGACTTAAACCAATAATTGCTTTCGTTGCCTCAAGGGAGATTAATTATTAAAGTGGAAAAAATGGAGATTAAAGAATAACTATTAGGTATGAAGAGATTACAACTGTTTAAACTATTGGGAAGAAAAGGCATGTCTTTCTGAAAGCAGTGCCAGTCCCGGTTCTGCTTAGTATTTCAATAAAAGTATTGGTCCAAGAGGATGGTCCAAGAAGGTGCATGGTACTGAAGATTCGGGTAACACAGAGCAGGCAGGTAATGCAAATTACTGAGAACAAGTTTTCACGCAGAAAGAATTGCACGGCCCTATGGTGTACAGTCACAGAGACAGAAATGAATTCAACAATGCAAAGGCCTGCATTTATAAGCAAGCATTTTGTTGCTGGAGTCTGGGCCTTATAATTGAAGGTGACAGTAAAGAAAAAAAGCCAAACCCAAACCAGTCACCTCCAGGGATCACCAGGGCTGCTCACAGGTAACACTCCACTGTATATTTACTTCTAGAAAGAAGTCAAAATGCACGCAAAGTTGCTGGGTTTAAGCCCTCAGCCCTGTCCCTGTTAAAGTGCAAAAGGGATAAACAATATCAAATTAAAAGTTTGCAAACTAGAGTACCAGTTGACAAGGACAGACACGGACTAAAATCTCAATTTGAAAAATAAACTCATGTTCATGTTGAGATGAATTCAAACTTTAGCAATGCCTCAGTTTAAGCCCAGATCTCAAACTCAGGAACATTCAGATCTGACGGTGGAGTCAAGGCTTGTATCTCTGACACTGTTTGTTTCATCTCATAAAACGAGAAGCAACATAAAGTAGGCCATAAAGGACATGCTGCTCTACTCCTGCAGTGCGTGAGCAGTTTACTGTATCGATTAGGCCTAGAGAAGGGCATGATTCCTCTCCCACCCTTACCAGAGGAACAGGCAAGACGAGTCAGTGAGAGGGGTCTAGGCAGCTACTGCATGCAGGCTCTGAACAGGCTGGAAAGGGATGTCCACTCCTTCTCATTGAAGGAGGAGGTTGCTTGTAACCTAGGTGAGTCTTGATCCACATTCTCCCTGTCCTTTCTGGAAGAAACATCTGTATATCAGATTGTAATGTTGGGACACTGTTCTCCCAGTCTACTCATTCAAAGTTTCTTCATCATTTTCATGAGATTTGGTATTGAGCTTATAAATAAGGAATAGTCATCTCTGTCATGCTTACCAGAACAAGAGATGAGCAGGTTCCTACTTCCAAGCATCCCATAAAAACAAAAAGTAAGCAGAAGGATTATTACAAATGCTCAGGGATTTTCCTCCTGAAATGTGTTCACACTAGACAGGTACTACAAATGGTGAACCTAGAAACTTCATTAGACTATAAAAAAACCCGAAGCAGCCGTAGCCCAATTTTCTACATCCATTCTAGAAGGCATCCAGCTGAGGACAGTGAGAGGAGGAAGAAGGCACCGAGAGTCCAGAAATGAAGAAACTACAGCGCCTTTGCCAAGTTCTTGGCTTCAGTTTACGGACTTTTACCCCACTGGAGGTAAAGTAGAGCTGACAACGGCGGAAACGAAAGCTGAAGTACCTACCTGCATTTAACTAAACTAGTCACTAGATGTCACTGTACCATGTGTAGAGGAAAAAATAGACCCGTCAGTAAACATGACCAGCACCACTTAGGACCTTCCTGACAGTGCTACGACAGCGCATTCTTCATAGAGAACCTGGAAATCTCAAAGCCTTAGTTGAAACCGCAAAAAACCCTTGCAGAATCAGGTATCCATTAAAAAGTTTTGGCACTGAATGTCCCAGGCACTGAATGCAGATCTTGGACTTGCTAGAATTTCAGCATTCTTGATGGGCATTAATGGGAAACAAAACGGTTGGTCAAAGGTGGCTTACACACTCTACAGCTATAAAACGCCTACCGTGGACCGTTTGCCAAGCTTATCTCATTCTAAGCACCACAAAAGCCACTGTTGAAACTGAATCTTTTTAAATTATTAAACTGTCTCCTAACAGGAACGCTCAGAAGCAGCTACATCATAATCATTTTAGTCACATGCACTTCATGGGAAGTTACGGCCATTAAACTTCTTTCCTCTCTGAGAAAGCATTCTGGACAACCCTCTTGCAAAAGTGAATTTTTAATGTCATCATGTTTACAGTTCTAGTTACTGCTTTTTACTCTGCATTACTAGCTGGAAATTTTAGCTTCTTGATTATGAATGTGATTCCCACGGTACTCCCTTTCTAGAAAATTCTTGTGGGCCTGATCCAACTGGAAAAATTTGTAATTTGTTTTTTTCACTTTAATAAACCAAATAGGAAGCTTCTTGTGCTTTTGGGGGTTTTGTGGTTTTTTTCCTAATAAAAGAAAAATCAAATCTTGGTTCTCTGTTTCATATGAAACATTCTTTGATGGCTTGCTGATATAAATACATAACAGACAGAAATTCAGCCTTCCGTATCTCTGTTCCCCATAGATCATTTAACCACTCTCTATGTAACACTGGAGCTCTTGTCTGTCTTTTTTTTTTTTTTCTTCTAATGAATTTATAATATACTATCCTTTCTCCTACTTCTCTCTTCTCTCCAAAGAGGCTGTGAATTACTGTTTGTTCTTTCTCACAAACCTGTTCTTTCTGTTTTCCCACCTACGCTGGAAGAGACTCAGTTCTTGCGAAAATGCATTTCTTTCTCCATCCCATCTCAGGTATGTCATCTACCCAATATAACAGCTGCTAGCTTCCACGCCTGTCTGTCCTCCTGGTTGAGTGCATACCCAGATACTCAGTTTCCAGCAATTCTCTAACAGTCGCTGCTGTCTGGGCAGTTCCAGCATCTGGACTCACTAGTACTGATATTCCTTTCACAGCAGCAAGAATCAAGGGTAAATCCATAACCTTGCTGCAATCAACAGCAAAATTCCCACTGGTCTCAAGAAGATTAGGATTTTTTACAAATTTATACCACTAGAGAAGAAAGGAAGTAGGCCTTCCATTTCTGGATTCATCTATCTAAATTATTAAACAAAATAATTTGCAGTAATTTTGAGTTAATTGTGATTTGGCAGCTCATTCATAGTGGATTTGATTTTGTGATTCCTGCTTTGTGGCTGTATTTTTGACAGGTCTCATGATGAGACAACACCCACACTGTTTATGTATTTCCATGATTAGAAATCATCATTCTCTATATAAATTTGAATATATCTTCTAAATGATTTGTACTTTAACTACTTATGTGATTTTAAATTTTAATGTACATTTTAATTTTCTTTTTCCCTTCTCCTTCCTTCAGTCACTTCAAAATACCATTAAAAGTCACTTGAGCTTGCAGCAGCTGTACCAAGCAGAAGAGTGGGAAATACAGCATTATTTCCCTCAAAAAAACGGAATTAAATTTATATTGTAGGACCATCTTACTGGTGAACTGGAATTCCCACCTATGAACAAAAAACTCTAGAGGTCTGCCTGCATGAGGGCTCCAGGACTGGTCCCAGAACTTGAAAAAATAAATGACAACTCACAGTATTTCTTAGTTCTGTTTTAAATGTTTTAAAACTAGATTTTAGATGACGTCACAAATAATCTGAATTGCAGACCTTTCTACTGAGTTCAGCAGGTTGTGCCTTCGCAATTCACATGCATTGAGGGATATAGTCTCCAAAACACAAATAAAATCTACAGGAAGTATATTTGTCTCCATAACTAGGAAGCTCAGATACAAGACTGCTGGAGTGCCTAATTTAAGCATCACGGCTGGCTGGCTTAGTTTCGGTGTCAGGACTATTTCTCACCACAGATTGTATAGGAAGTCTGACTCTGACAGCTGAGGAAAACTGGCAGACTACATCACTTGTTGCTCTTTTGAACTATGTATCATAATGCCCAACGCAGCCTGTGTATTAGGCAGACAAAATCCTACTCTTCAGCACTGTACCTCCACAGAAGCCTGTGAACAGCCAGCTTTAAGACAAAGACCCTAACTTCTTACCAGCAACCTTTGTCAGAGCTTCAGGGCTAGCACAGCAACCTATATTTGGGTTTGGATTACATATTTCCAGGAGAATCACTGATGATGAATGAGTTAGGAAAAAAAAAAACATGCTGACAGTTTTGCATCCCAGGGCGAGTATGCAGTGCATGTTGTCAAGTAGGAGGGTAGAGAAGAAAGACATAATTGTCCACAAGAGAAAGCTACAGATTTTAAAACAAAGGCACAATAAAGTGACCACTTTCATGTGGTCACTGATCAGCATTTAGCCCTCTGGTACTAAATTGGTTGTTTAAATGTAAGCATTCCAAGCTTAAGACACTGAAAAAAAATCACTAAGCATTTAATGAAAAATCCAAAGAAAGAAATGCAAGTCTGGCTTGGATAACGCAAGTGATTTAGTGACAGGAGATTTTAGACTTAGGCAGCACAGCTGTATTTCCTTCCAAAGCAGAAACAGAGCAGGTTGAAAAGGAAAGTTTCTGTTACACACAAAGTTTTAGGATGAGTTTGGTTTCTGCAACAAGATTTCAGTCCACTGGGATAAAATCCAAGAACATTCAAGGATGGAAATTTGGCAGTAATTTTGCTTCGGAAATAATACAAACCACGTTTCAGATATAGAATAAGCTATCTGCCCCCAGTAGCGTTACGTTACTGGCTACTTGAACTGGGCTCTTAAAACTTCCCAATGCGAATCCTGAGATCTCTGGAAAAACTGCCTGCTTGGATTCTCAGGGTTGCCAAGACTGAAGCACTTCAGCTGGCAGATCTGCCTCAGAGCTACTGATCTTGGAAAATTTAGGTTTCACTGCCAGGGCCCCAGTAAACTTTGTTTTCATTTGGTGGAATGAAAAATCTCACCATGTATTGCTGCAGTGAAACATCTTCCCATATATTGCTGCAGCTGCAGCAGAGACAAACAACAATCCTTAAATATGTGTGACGTGCATTGTTAACGCACAGGAAAATGAATACTGTGAAATTACTCTGTAAGACAATTAAGTCTGTTGTGTATATAAAAGTTACAGGAATTGTTCAAATGCTTACTCTCAATGCCTTGGTGACCAAGACCTTAAAAGAAGACGCATTACTTCTGTTTAAATCATCAGATAAAGCTTGCCCTTTGGAAATAGGAGAGAGAAGCGACTATCTTTGAATCCTAGAACAATGGGACACGGTCAGGTATATCTTTATTATATAGAATATATATGTGTGTAGCCTACATGACCTAAAATAGGTTTTTGACATAGACACAAAAGGATTAATTTATTTTCATTCATTGGTGTATAAACAATCTTGGGAAACACTAGAAGAAGCTTTCAGCATTACTCTACGTGGCAGCTGGTTACAAGTAAAAGAGCATTTTTTGTTACAGAATGACTAACACAGATAAACTTTTAAGAATTATTCCCAAAGGCAATTTAAAGAGATCTTGCTACTTGCAAGAGGCACTGTTATTGTTTAATTTATATAGTTAATAATATTATTTCTAAATTATTTAATAAGGTAGGGAGTAATCACAAAGTTAATACTTGTCTGCTTTGTTAGCAGTATGAATCATACACCAGATTAAAACAGTTTGGACACGAAATAAACAACTATAACGATTTCAGTTTAAATCAAAAGTAATTACAAAGCAAAAGGACTTAGGTTTACTGTTTTTCAAAGAGGGAAGTGGGTGTTGTGGCAGGGCAATGGTTTTTATTAGATCTAAGAACATTTCACTATTTTTTTCTTTTAACGCACACATTTTTACATCCCTTACCTTTTATTATCATAATGTATCACTAATTTATAGCACTATTGAACGCAAGCACTTTATCTCAGGCTTTTGTGAGCTGCCACGGTATTTCTAGGGCAGGGTGATCTGAGGGCAGAAAGAAACCACTTATAGTTCCAATCTGAATATAAATCCTTGGAAAGAGGCAGACAGAAAGGAGGGAAAAAAAGAGGGGAGGAACAAAAGATAATTTTAATTCTTTCCTCAGTCTGAAGATCAAGCCTTTCAAATTCCTTTTAATACACTTTTAAAAAGATTGAAGTTGCTACAAGTAGCAGAGCGTCTCACTGTGGGTTCAGCCCTGCTCTGATGCCAGTTGATAGGCATAACATCATACAAGCTGGGTACATATAGTGTGTCTGTGTGCACACACTGTGAAGGAGTAGGACTGGCCATGTAAATAAGACTGTGTAAGTCTAAAACAGATGGACAGCTTTGTATTTTTCATTTGACTAGTGTCTGATGTTGCTGTTCGTAATGTGAAGAGCTATTATTGAAACGTACCTGCAATCAAACCCTTTGTTCCAAGGTTCAGAAATATCTGGGGGTTATTGAGGACAAAACCACAAATAATTGTGTCAAATAGCCAAGAGTCTTGCATTTAAAAAAAAAAAAAAAAATTTTTTTGTTCTCTTTTTAAGAAGAAAACAATACCTCTTCTTTTTCAGCATTTTCAGTTTCCCAATGAAGACTGCAAATGGAAGAGAAGTTTTCATTTGTGTCTTGGATTCATATTTTTAATTAACAGCAACCATTATTATCTACCTCAATCTATAGCTTCAGGATGTGCATGGCTTCCACAAGAACTTCTTAGTAAATCTACAGTGAATCATGCAAATTCATGTCTCAGTGTAACAGCCTCCTGTTACAATTACAGCCTACCATTTAGCAAGTACAAACGGAGCAAAGCAGAGCAAAAAAAAGACTCTCAGAAGCCAAGGAAGAGATGTCTGTAAGTGGTGTGGGCTCTTCCTTCCAGAAACCATTCTGGCAGTCTCCTAGCCTGGCCACAGGGCAGTGAAGTGATAAGCATGGAAAATCAATCATGCAGAGTCAAATCCTTGATTCCCACTGATTTCATATGGGTTGTGCACAGAGGGGCAGCCCCCATTGCCTTTACTTAACTAGTGGTTACAGGAAGTCCAAGTTCCCTCAAGACTTACCTCCTGGAGCTTCTTTTTGCTTGTGAGAATTGTTGGTCTGGTAGGCCCATGTGATGCAAGAAGAGGAGGAAAATGACACTGTCATTTGGCAGGATACTGCAGTGAGCATTCCAGCCTTCAGCTTTACTGTGGCCAGAGTCAGGCTTTGGGAAGGAAGTCTCTCCTCTTCCCACCTACCTATCTGCAGACATGTCTGTCTCTGAGCTCCACCAAACCCACTCCCATCCTCAGTCCGCTACCTCCCCAGCCCTCCTAGCAGTGATCGCCAATGCACCCTCCTGTTCCTGCCACAGCCTCACCCAGAGAGTCAGGGTTAAACTTGGCAGTCCCTCGCCCTTACCAACAACAGCCACCACTGCCTGTCTCTGTGGCGGGCGCCAGGGGTCTGATTCAGTCATGTGGGCTACCTTCATCCCTTGAACAGCGGCTCCCTGTCTCCTCCAGGGGAGCAGTGGTAAGCCAGATGAAAGCAGCACACAGGCCACGAGCTGAGCCACACTCACCTAGAAGCATTCCAAGGGCGTCAGCTTGGATCCTGATCCCAGGGACAAAACTTCTCATGGAGCTTATATCCCTCAGCCCAACAACTGGCTTTGCTACTGGTGGACATTGGGACCAAGGTCATCTTTTTCCTTCCTTCCCTGCCCCACTGGCACACACCAGAACAGCAGATGCTAATACAGACATAAAAGTCTAAGTCACATACGTACTCTTTCTTCCCAACCTGCTTTTTCCTTGCTTCAGTCAATCCATTTGCCAGCCACTACAGCAAAGTGCATATACCAGCTCTTTCTGCAACAAAGACTACTGCATACCCCTGACAAAGGTGCTACTATGACTGCTGTTAATAGTCAGTGCTAAAAAAAATACAATCTTATGCCAGTGTTTCTTTTTATAAAAGAACTCTAATGTGTAGCTGCCATTCAAACAGCAATACAGAAAGGGCTGGAAGGTAGCTGCTGAGTCATGCAGAGCTTGCTTTTCATGATAGGGGACTGGATATCACTTAATTCCTTCGATCAGTGACTCCCACAACACATACATACACATGCAGATGTACTCTTTACTTGCTCCTCTTACTATTTAAAACTTTCCTTTAAAGGTATTACATTTGGCTGACTTACACAGATTTCAGAGGTCAGGGTGACATACATGAGAGCTAAGGATAGACCACAGCCAGTCAGAAGGACCTAGCTATGAATATTGCAGAGGAGATTAGACAATTTCAGAGTCTAAGCATCTTTAGAGAAGATGGCAAGACAAGCTTTGCTTTAAATAAGTCCACCCATGACAAGCACGACTCCCACAATACTGACCAATCCCTGCTCCCCAGACAGAAACACATCTATAGAAAGGGGCAATGAAGCAGGGAGTTGGGGGAAAGGGAAAAAAACACATTTTCAACAGGAACCTTAGAACACTGCAGTAAAGCACATACATTAAATGAAATTATTAAAACCTGAAAGTAAAATCATATACCACATACATTTCTCAAGCAGGGCTTTGGTCCCGAAAAGGGGAGAAATAGGAAGACATCATGTACTCCCCTTAGGGACTTCTTGTGCTGGGTAAATTATGAGATATTATTCAGAGGCTACAGTGTTCAAGGGCAAGCTGGAACTCCAGGGTATGCGGCCAGATTATTACTTACCCTGACTTATTCTGAAGATGTAGCAATATAAGCACACTGTTTTCTGTCAACTGTAGCCATAGACATTGTACTACGATGCGTGTACTAATTTTAGTTACATGTATGTTCCCCAAGGACTTCTGACAGGTGGTTTATCATCAGTGAATGTCATGAAGGCATGTCGCTCCTCTCCAAATCAATCCTTGTATCAGTCTTGATAAGCTAACCAATAGATGTGTTTTGTACTATCGCTTTCTAGTAATTGGTTCTCAAAGCTTGCTTTTTTCAGACTGCTCCTTTGATAGTCTGTAATGCCACAGACTCTTTGAAGAGTGAATAATAATGGAGAGCTTTAAAGAGACTTGTAAAAGTTATGAAGTCATAAAACTCTATTTGATTCCTCCTTCAGTCTGTTTTCTGAAAGCATGCTGAATTTTAATAGTGAAGAGATCTTATGGGCTTTGAATGAAAGATAATTTTCCTCTCAAGCCACGGTTTCTACTGCACTATCCCCATTGATATTTCACTGCCTTCAGAATGTCAGGATGTACATAGGATTTTTTTTTTCCAAGTCTTATCAAGTTTTGGGACATTTGGCCAACAAAAACGTATGCCTACTCTCTAGGGTTTCTTTTTCAAATGTATGGTGTAAATCAACTCTGTATGGAGCTGCAGTCATTGTGATACAGAAGGTATGCCAAAACACTTTCTTGCAAATAGGGATTGTTTTCCTTTCCCTCCTTGTTCCTGGCAACTGTGTATGGGAGCTTCCCATAAATTGAGTCCATTTCTCTTCCTCTTTTCCTAAGGTGTGACTATGTTGTGAATAATTGATGCTTCTGCAAATAAAAATAGCTTTCTTCATCATGTTGCACAGTTTTGACTTCCACCAGCCCATTAACTCAAAATAAACTACTACACATTCTAACTGTCTGCTCAGTGTCTGCATAGTGACATTTACCAGGAGAGAAGCAGACAAGAAATAGTCGGTGACTGGAGATTTTTACAGACCAGAATAGTGACACTGTAATCTTGCTCTTTCCCTCCCTATACCCATCATCCCCTTTTCCAATCTCTATGTCCTTTTCTAGACACAGCTAAAATGGCCGTTAGAACTGCCCCTTGACACCTGTTCAAACCCAAAATACAGGTACGAGAGTTCACTTGAAATTTAAGAAAAAAGAAAAAGGAAAGGAAAAACAATTGAAGCATTCTCTGATTCCAGGACATACAGCAAAAAAGACATTACTGTTACTAAACTAATTTCTGAAGTCAACAGATGGTCTCGCTACATTTAGAGCACTTGGAAGTTGTTTGCTCTGTTCTTTGTTACACGAAAAGCCTTGGAAGTAGTTTCAAAAGACTATCCAGAAGGCTTTATGCCAATCCTACTTAAACCAGCATTACTGATCTAGCTGAAAACAACTTTTACAGTTGTGAGTAGGTATAAATGCAACAGGACATTTGTAAGTACACATGAGCTACATTAGAAACAACAGAAGAAATTCTGATGTTATCACCCCAGTATATTTCATGCAGCCAGTCAGTGACAGCAGCCCACAGATGCTGAGGCCAGAGATGCCTTGATAAACAGAACAATTTGCAGCATTGTATGAGCCATCAGCATAACAACATAAACTTCTTGGAGGCATGTGGTTATGCCTCTTCCTGAAAAAAAAAATAAAAAATGAAAGGCACAAAATAATGTCTGATCTGCAAGAGCTGATTAATGACTGCCAGCTATCTATCATACAAGTGGAAGCAGGAACACTTTAAATGGGGACTTACAGAGGCACTACGGCACTTGAGTAATTAATACCATGCCCTTGTAGCAACTATCTTTGTGTCTTGTTTTAAGGAAAAAAAATGACACCTTTTTCCGGTCATGGTCTTACACTGCCAACAAACACCTGCGACACAAATGATCAATATCTAGCATTGCTCCCTACCCCAGTCACATCCAGTCATATCTAGTAATCACTGATTCATTCACAGTAACTCCCTGCAATTATCATGGCCATAGATAGGCATATACGGTACTAAAACTGAATAACCACGTGCATTCTCCATTCGCTTCCTCCATTTACAGATAATAGCAGTATTTGCAGACAACAGCAGCAAAACTTTTCTCCAGGGATTTATTTATATCACTGTATTTCTTGGATTACGGTTTGTATCTTCTAGTGTAATAAGTGCCCCAGAGAAACACTTAAGGCCGCAGCCAAGAGAGGAGTTCATTTTCCTGCCCAATAATCCCTTCATCCTAAACCATTCAATAGAAGGTGTGCATTAATGTCTCACACTGTACTGTGAACCGCATTCACCCTTCCCCAGCCTCCACCACTGCTAACACAGGACAGATGGATTCCAGCCTTTCTTACTCCAATGTGATTCATCAACTCACCTGGACCATGCCCGTGGACTGATGAAAGGGAGGCTATAGCTTCTGTGTTGTAGCAATGTTTATATTTTCAAATTGTGACTCAAAGCTATTGTTGAAGTCCACCAACAGAAAGAGATGGTGAGTGAAAGATTGGGTTATTAACACGCCTTTCCTGTAAAAACTTGAGGTAAAGCTGAGATAGTGGTCTACTTCTTTGTAATTTTTCCTGTATTAATCAATATAGATAGAATGCACTCTGGGTGATGCCCTATGCTTCTTATGTAGATTATCTATCATCCATTGTCGTGTTGCCTAAATTACAAGTCCCCACTGCCTGGGCTGAATAATAAGGTACTTGTAAGAGCAGCTGAAAGGAATAAAAACGAGAAACCAAAATCAGACCTTTTACCTCCTTTCATTCTTACTTTTCCCTGTCCTTTTAACATTCAGCAGGCCACAAAATGAATGACAAGGATTAATTTATTTGACTGCCAGATTATCTCAGTGGCTGTTCTTAGCAGAATATCCATGCAAATCAATAAGAGAGCAGGGTATGAGCAGGTGAATCAGACTCTGCAGGGTTGCTGCACATCTGACTCTCACTGTATTAGCTGCTCCCTGGCATTAGAAAGACTCAGAAAAAAAAAAAAAAAAAAAAAAAAAGATAACCCATCTAAACGACTGCTAAATATTGAACTAAATCAAAGCCAATAGATGTGAGCTTTGATTCTCTAACAAATCTGACCTACAAGAAACAGGAATTCTGCAGATGACCTACCTGAAACTCCCATCATGCTTGCATCTGATCATCCTTTGAGGTACATTTTGTTTAGTTCCTGTAAAATAAAGACATGCCTCACTAACAGGACATATGAAATGCTAAAGTGTAGAAACTAAAATTCCAAAGATACCATCGTGTCTTCAGAAACCTTAAACTATGATTTCAAAATGCTCACTGTTATGGTGCAGTCCCATTGTTTCTTTGTTGCATAAATTTCCTCATTAGGTTGAAAGGCAGTTGGGAAAGAGGACACCCCCTGTATTTTACCTGTGCAGTGCCTTGCAGAATGAAATATTTATCTCCAAATGGAGACTCCAGGCTTTATTGCTACATGAATAATATATGTAACTTGAGTTATAACTTCCCAAAGACCTATTTACAAGTCAATTTTTCTGTCTGTTCAGCATTGTGCTTCCTGACTACAGCCACTGATAATACTTTCTTACTTTACAATAAAGCTTGTATTTTAAATAAACTCACTGGTTTATGTATCCGTTAACTGTTGTTTCTCCCCTTTTCTAAAGTTCACCACTTATTTAAATTAAACTACTTATTTAAAAATTAATTCTCTCCCTTGACTCAAGAAAAGTTGCCATTAGCAACTTAACCTCATGAGCAAGTTACCCCAGCAGATGAGACATCCAAATGTTCACCAAAGAGCAAAAGACTTTGCTCTGATCATAGGGGATTGCTTGGTGGGGAAAACCAGCAGATGAAAAAATTGTAGATTCTCATGAGAAGCACCTACGAAGACAACGCCTTCTATATTCCTCAGATACATGCCTTTTGTAAACCACTTCAGGACAGTGGACTGTGCTTCCCCTCAGACCATATTAACAGAGGAGAAAAACATTCCATTAAAAATCTGCCTTGCTATTTTTTTACAGAGAGCAGAAAAAACTGAGAGAACACAATTTGCTTGCCTAGTCACTTTTATGTTTTCCCAGATTCCTCTTCGTAACTGAAGAGAAGATGATTTCTAAGGATATTTAAAACGCTGACCATGGTCCAGACACACTGTCAGTTCAGGAACACTCTCTCATGCCAAAGGTGTCTAGAATCTGCTGCCCTCTAAAAGGCATTCAGTAAAAATAACTGAACTTAGAAAGAGACGTAATAGAGTAAGTCAAGAGCATTTGTGTTTAGTCACCTTGGATTTTTAAGTATTTTTAGGTGAATCCCACTCTGTACATTTAAGAGGATGTTGCTTTGATAACATTACTAAGCAGCGCTGCTACAGGGAAGAGTCTACTACATAAAAAGGAAAAAACCCAAAAGCTCCTCAGTCGTTGTGCACTTATCTTGGGCTTTCTAAGATGGACTGCACCTTCCAAGGAAAAGTCTGACTAAAACACTAAATGGAAAAGCTGCAGTTGCCTCCTTGGTTATACGGGCTTCACATCTCCCATTGTGTCCCTCAGACTCTTCCAGAGTCTAAATGTCCAGTGGGCCAGAAAAATGGAAAACCGAAAAAGAAACGACACTTTACTTAAACCTGTTGATTAGGCTAAAAGCTTCCAAATGCTAAGTACTAAAGATAAGACACACTTCCCAGCAGTGGAAAATTTAATATTGCATTACAACAATTACAACTGCCATTTCTGAGCCTTCCAAGTGATGAGTGGTTTCATTACAGATAATGTTGACAGCATGACAGCTCTCTGTGAGACAGTATAAATACCTGCCATACAGCTCATACAGTGAGCTTACCTGCTTCTGGCAGCCAGAAGAAACTATCAGTATGTATGACAAGATATGAGAATGGACTTCCTAAATTAATGAATTCAGTCCCTGCTATCAGCCAGCTATGTCGCACAATCCCCTTCATAAGCTGATTAAAAAAGAACCCCAAAACTAGCTGGGGAAAGAGGGATTTTTACTTGCATTACTTTTCCTGGAAGGACATTGCAGAACCTCAAACATCTGATATTTAGAAACTTCTGATTTCCTGCCTAAATGTAATTATGACCCAATTTGTTCTTACGCCAAATTTTCCTTTTGAGTAAATGGTTGTTTTCCCTCTCTGGTGTTCTTCAACCAATACATCTGTATGCAGCAACTGCATCTCCTCTAAGCCTTTGCTTTGTTAAGCTAAACAATCACAGTTAATATTATTCCTTCTTCCTTAGGATAAAAAGACTTCATCCTAGACTGTTTGCCTTTTTGTAGATTTTTTCTGGCTTATATTCCAGTATTAATGAATCCTCCTTAAGCAGGGCCACCTGTATATATTGAGAACAGTATATAGTGTTGTATCTAGATCTGATAAGATGGATCCATGCCTCCTCATCTCTACCCACCCACCCAACTAATCAAAGATTTTTTTTAATGGCTGCATCATAGAGTCAGGTCTGTCATATTGTTACTAATATTTGAGTCTTCTCTGCTACCGGCACTTTGAACAGGTAGTCTCCCAGTTGATAGCAAACCTTCTTCTTTTTGTCTACCTAAATTAGGACTCTGCATTTTATAGCACTACATTGAAATCCATTTCTACAAGCAAGGTAGTTTATCTCTTCTCATATGTTCGCAAGTGCCTTTTGGGGAATTAAATCTTTTCCATATTTGGGGCATCATTTTATCCCTTAGTTCTTTGCAAAAATACAAGATACAACTGGTTACTACCTCAACTGAGGAGCTTCATTATTATTTCTCCTTCAGTATTACATTTCTCCTTTCAGCGTAACCTCCTTTTAATACTAATTGTGGTGCTTTAGGCCATTGCTCAAGTCTGTTTACAATTCTTGCACTAATACCAATTTTAAAATCATCTAACAGGTAAGTTTATGTAAATATAACATGCTCTATCTCAAGCCTCTTCCTGGTCTGCAACTACGGTGTCCATATAATTTTCTTACTATAAGATACTATTGCGTTTTGCAGGAGACACTGCCAGAGCCCAAATCACAAAAAATGGTGGTTTCCTGCACATTAAGAAGATTTCTTAAGAAGATCTTCTGGTAAATAACACCGTAATAGAGCCAAGGGCTTCTAATGTTTTGGTAGCCATTGTAGTAGACATGGTGACTATCCATACAGATATTTCCACATGGTAGACAGAGTCTAAAATTTGGTAATAATGAGGGCCCTCCTTTTCTTCCCCAGTCCTTTTCTTCCCTATTCCTGCCCCTTCCTTCTTGTGGTGGATTGATCCCAGCCAGCAGCTGCACCACACAGCTGCTTGGTCACTCGCCCCAGCAGCAGGATGGGGGAGAGATTAGGAAGAGCAGAAGTGAGAAAACTCACTGGTCCAGATAAAGTCAGTTTAATAAGTGAAAGAAAGTGGAAGAAAAAGCCCAAAACAAGGGATGCAAAGGCCATCACTCACCCCTTGCCTTAAATACAACAATGCCCAGCCAGTCTGAGCCATGGCTATCTCTTCAAAACTCCCCTGTCCATAGTTTTTATTGCTAAGCATGATGTTACCTAGTATGGAATATACCTTTGGTCATTTTGGGTCAGCTGTCCTGGCTGTGTCCCTCCCAGCTTCTTGCTCACCGCCAGCCTACCTGTTGAGGGAGCACAGTGGGAAAAAAGAGAAAGCCTGGTCACTGTGCAAGGACTGCTCAGCAATTGCCAGACACTGGTTTGTTATCAACACTGCTTTAGTCACAGATCCAAAGCACAGCACCATAGGGGCTGCTACAAAGAAAATTAGCTCTGTCCCAGCCAGACCCAGTACAGCTCCAAAGCCAAAGCTTTCAAACTGCAGACAGAAGAGAAGGAGCCACATGCACTTTTCAGTTGACTAAAAGAATCTTGCTTTTCAGAGAAGTTGTCATACTGATTTACATGTTGTGTACATTTTCAAGGACAGCATGTCAGTGCTGCCAGCATGTGAAGGAAAACATGAAAGTCGTTGGGGTTTAATTAATTGAAGGATTTTTATAAATCAGAAGCGCATTTTGGAAAATTCACAATGGTCAGGATTAGCCTCAGAAACATAGAAAGCAAAAGAAATTGGGGCTGTCAAGCGAGATTTAATCTTCTGTATTTGAAAGAGACGTGGCTTGGTTTAAAAAAACAAGACACACAATGACTAGTGGGGACATGGTATTCCACAGATGCAGGGCCTAATTGAACCATTAACATCCACGAAATAGTGCCATGCTGATCCAGCAGTGCTTCCTAGATTGATCATGGCTTGGGGAAATCTTTCACAAGACAGACAATACCTTTTTCAGTGTGGCCAAAAAGGCTACTCAGACGGCGCTAATGACAATAATATGATTTTAGAGCACTCCTAGGAGCTCAGGAGGTTGTTTCATATCTTAGTTTATGCCAAAGGGCTGGGAAGCAGGGGAACAAAGTAGGGATACCAAATAAACCGCAGTTAAGGGTTTGATCCAAACTGTAAGACTGAAGATGTAACTTGCATCAGTGCTGTCTTTAAGTGTATTTGGGTCATTACCAGAACCCCAGAACTAGATTAATTTTTAAAATAAAATTACCACAGTAAGTAATATTCCAGCATACACATATTTATAAAAAGAGCCTAGAAAATACAGAGGCAGAGGGCTTGCTGCTGTCTTCTCTGACCAAGGTATCTATTCGTATAGCACAGTTTGAAACAATGATGCAATTTTCCTGCAACTTAATTTTTTCCTCATTTTTATACTCTTTTTTATTTTTTTTTTACTCTTTCTTGAACCCTTCGTTTCTATAAACTGCTCCATTCAGGCACTTAACTTTCTCCACTGGAACTGTTCTTTTATGTCTAAAGTGAAAGCATCCAGGTCACAGACGTACAGCAGCTCTTGGAAGAGTATTCACTTTGCTCTACAAACCCCCCTGGAGAAACACTCACTAACCTTCCCCCCCATCATCCTCTGCAGGTATACGTCCTTCAGCATGTCCCACCCAGAAGCACTCCCTTGTCCCCGTCCCCTTGGCACAGTGACTTCTCTGCCCCAGGGAGCCAATGCACCAATTTATGCCAGGGAATTCCCCTCTGCAGCACGGAGACTGCTAGTTCAACTACGTACCTGTCCTACTACAGAATGGGTTACAAAGGCGTCCAAGAGAAAGGCATGAAACTGGAGTGCTGGTGCACAAAGGCAAATTCTTTGCTGAGGTGTAAAGAATCTGTTTCTTGTTCTCACCTAGTCTAATTTCACACGTTTCTTTTGTCTCACTATTGTTCCAAAGGCATAAATATATGTAAATGAACAGGGATTTGCACGTCACTGTATAAAAGTGTATAAATGATTTTTACTAATGGGCACTTCTACCTGGAATAAGCTTTCACTACAGAATCTGACTGCACCAACTTCAGCCATGTTCTTAGAGATGCTTTTAGTATAGGTAGTTAAAAAATATAGAAAACATTCACAGAATTCGGATTTGTAAACAAGAATTGTGAAAATTTCATCGATAATTTGGACCACGTCTCTTTTTAACTGAGTTTTAAACTGGTTTGTACTTGATTTTTCCTCTGGTTTTATATTTATAAAAATACTCGATAGTATAGAACTATAACATTCTATGGTACACACACAAACAGCGTATTCACTCATTCTTTAAAAACTGATCCTTTAAGGTTTACAGAGGTCTGAACTGTGCATATCCCCATAATACAAGAAAGCACTAAAACAATGTATTTGTTGAGATAATGAGGCACAAAAAACAAACAAAAAAGACACCACTGCTGTAGCTGATTTTACTTTTAAAACAGTCCATTAAATGTCTTTTGGCAAATTACGTACACAGTTATTTAAGCCAACGGACAGCTCAGGGAATTGTTTCTGTGGCTTCTAATAGAATTCTAATTTTCTCGATTTGACTTCTTTTATCGCCATTGGTTGCATCAGACATCTGGGAACAAGTTAAAGAAAACCAAACAACAAAAAAGAAGTACTTTGACACTAAGGTCAGAGAATAGAAAGCTCCACTGAGAGATCAAACCTATCACAATAAAGAAGGTGTATCCGGCAAGGAAAGGAGGACCCATTCTTTTTTCCCAGGGCAGTACCATTTTCCTGTGTGAATATATACAAAGAGCTCAAATTATTCACGCAAACATTTCCATCAGGGTCAACAAGAGTGCAGTGAGCAGGATGTGTAATAGCATTTCCTTGACATCAGCAGGGACCACGAACTCTGTTGTGCTAGATGTAGTTTCTACACACTGAAAGGTCTTTTGGGTTTTTACTGTCTAAACCATAAAAAACTAAGAGGAAGAGAGAAAGAGAGGCACAGTGCGATTAACAACCTGATGCACCTTCAAATGTATAAACGTCAGCTTCTCATTGCACAAATGTTTAGTTTTTTGCTGGACCAGGGCCAAACTGACTTGACAAAGTCCCTTATATAATTTCTGTGGAAGAGCTAAGCATTAAAATCCATTATTCTAAAATTCAAGCTACCTCAGTATTCGGCCCCAGACAATTAATCCTGTTATGCCAAATCCAGGCAACAACATGCTATGCATGTTTACTTCTGTAACAGCAGTTTTACTATATCTTTGTAAAGTGATAAAAAAGATTAAGAATAACAAAAAAGATCTAACAATACATGAAAAGATTTTTTTCCTAATTTAAATGATGGGGAAAAAACCTAGAAAGAATAAAAGCAATCAGGTCAGAATCCTTGATGGCATCTGCTATATATTATTCATGTCCCTAAAGCATTTATAACATGTAAAACCACTCATTTTAAAATAAATACTGTAAAACTGCCTCATTTACTATAATTTTAAAGGTACTTGCCTGTAAGGAATATGATAATATGCTCTATGACAGAAGAGAGCTATTTTTTTATTTTTCTTAATCAAGCCAAATATCTGCTAGAACAAGTTAAAAATAAATCCTCCTCTTAAGCAGTATTTTCAGTATGTGGTCTTTCCAGAACAGGTGGGTACATGTTGCATTTATGAAGCCTCTGAAGTCGTGGTTGGACAACAGGACAGGACACAGCATGAACTGTGACTGAAGCCACTACAATGCAAAGGAAAAAACAGCCTGCCACATCCAACAGGAGGTGTCTGATGGAAACCTCTTGTGACAAATTAGAACCTCTTTGTTCTCGGAAAAGTGGGTAGCAAAGCAATGCCCTAAATGAGATTCATTATTCATCAGTCCTTGTATTTGCAATGTTTTCCAGTCATTTATTGTTGTTGTTTCTTCATTCCGCCTCAAATCATGCAGTTAGCAGGAGCTGCCAGTCCTTAAGGATGCTGGATTTATTTCATTCTGTTTATAACAAAAATGGATTACTTCAAAAGTAAAATCAGCTACAACAATGACGTCTTTTGTTTTGTTTAGAGCCCTTGTAAAACGGTTCTAAGAGTTCACAGAACCTTACAGAACTCAGCATCTCACAGAGCCAAGCTCTTCAAATAGACGAGACATCTACACATACATTTATGCAATTACACTCCAGTTACAAAGACCCTTAACAGTTCTTAAATAGAGAAAAACAGCCATGTCCACCAGACACCGCCTACATGATCAACTTCCATACATATCTATACACATTTGCCTCAAGAAATGCATTATTAAGGACCTGCCAAACAATTTTTCAGCATTCTAAGTATTTTTCTATGAAGTACTGAGAAATTTTTACCAATTGCATAACTGCAGCTAACTTGTGAATTATTACTCCAAACCCAAACAGTTTCCCAGTTTAAGTTTCGTCTCCCTAAAAGAGCTGCCTTATCTGTATTTCATATAGCAGTGCTTTCTCATAGAATGAAGCAAATAAAAATAAATAAGTGAACTCTAATGGTTATGGTAAATTGTCCTACGTAGACTGCTGCCATGTATTGCTTCATTTCCACGACGGTGGTTCACTGCATACTGACAACTGAAAACCGTTCCTTTGGAAATCTCTTTCCACATGCCTTATCCTTCACTCACCAATAGCTTAATTTTTATCTTTACAGTATAGACACTGACAAGTCACATATATCAGAACATAAAGAGTTGTCATGGCAGATCAGACTACTGGTCCATCAAGCCTGGTAGTCTGTCTTTACTGTATCTCAGCAGAAGGTGCAAATCCTCACAATGCGATAAGCAATTATGCAACAGTACCCATAAGGGCAACGTTTCTTTTCCATTTTGACAATCAGCTTATACCCAAAACCAGAAGATGTTATTACCCTTTAACTAGTTTCCTATGCTGTGCAAGGCGGACTCCCTTCCCTTATGATTGATATTCAACAGGACACTGTCACAGCCATTAGGCTCAAAATCTCTATTGGCCAAAGAAGAACAAGATTAAAAAGCAAGGTTAGCAGTAAAACTGTTTTTAAATATGAAGACTGAAACATAGAGAAGCAGCTGGATTCTCTGGCATTAACTTTGTGAAGTTTTATGTGCAAGCTGTGCAACAATTTCAGATTCACACATGACTACTGAGGAAGACAAAGCAAATTTTAAGATCATATGTTAAGAGTCTTTTGGAACAGTCATGGAGTCCATGACCTGGATCTACCTGCTCTCCTATCGTAAACTCTGAATACCAGCCTTTAATGCAAACAATCACTCAAATAAAGATACTGCTTTAATTCATGTTTCCTGGTGGTATTTTTTATGTCAGCTGCCCTGAAAAGGACTGTCCAAAAGAGTAGAAGTGATGTTTTACTGAAATTAATAAAAGCCTATAATCCCATTATCCTTTGAGTCTAGCATTTCTGGACCTACTGCTGAACAATCTGCTGAGCTTGGAATAACTCATTTCACATAGTTTCCAGTCTACTTTGTAATTATTTTCCTTAATTCATAGCAGATTATGCAGAATGTCCCACAGAGATCAGCAAACCATCTGAACTCTCTCTAGCTCTGACAAAAATCATTGACATGATAGTTGACTGTGAGTTCAGATTTCCATTCTTTGGAATCCTTGATTTTATCCAAAATCTGACATCTTCTCCCTTGAAAGGAGTCGGCTATTAATCCCTGCTGGTGTTTGAAATTAATTAGTGGGAAGAAAGAGCAGAAGAAGTAGAAAAATGAGAAAGGATTCACAGACAACATTTAGGAAAAGAAAGCTGTATAGAAATTTGTAAGAGAAAGGAAAAACAAGTATGTTTTCAGGGACAAGTTAGCAGCCTATTGAAGGTTATTAGCTTTGTATTTTATACTAAAACATGTTATTTCCCAAACATTTGAAAAATCAAGAAATACAGGAGAGGAATTTTTCTGAATTCTGTAAATGGAAACAACTGAAAGTAACTACCTGAAACAGAACAAAGGAATTAATGAGATAAGAGCAAAGAAACAGCTGTTACTTTCCAGAATATCAGTTAAATATGGTATGTCAAGCTCAATAAAGTGTAAGAAATAGGAAAGTTCTTAAAAACAGATAAAACAACATTAGCAAATACACTGCATGGGAGAAGATTCTACATTTGTAGCAGGATAGACATGTCCTGGACTGGTCTTTTCTATTTATAACTGCTGTAAGTCTGTGCATGTAAGTAACAGAACAGGAGAGTGAGAATGTTTCTCACTTTTTTGAACAAGCACATATAAATGAGTACATTTATGATTAATTTCCATGAACGCAAATGTAAAATAAACATTTTAAATACAAGGTGCACTGGGTTATCTTCAGTACGTTATGTATTTCTAAACCAAATATGCCCTCTAAAAGGGAAATGCCTACAGGCTTCTACGTTTACAGGAGTCAATATTGTTTGTCCAGACTTTGCTGTTAAATTAGTCTCCATTTTAGCAGCTGTTTTCATACAGGACATTTTTGTTCATGGGACTTTCAGTGATATGAAAATCTAGGAATGTTGATATCAAAGAGACAACTAAAAGTGGTGTGTATATTTACAGAAGGGACTTTACTGTTTCTAAGCTCCTTTACAATAAAACACCAATCTAGAGCTCTCCACAAAACTGTCAAAGACCCACTCACTGATGGATCACAGAGCATCTAAGCCTGTGAGCTAGAACTTACACCACTCTACAAGTTCTTTCTGAAGGAAGAGCAGTTTGAACCTTGCTTTACGTCTGCTGCAATCATCTGCTGTTACCCCTATCTGAGCCGACAGGTCATTACCACACCGTTGGCACCGTCCTAGCTTTTCAACCCCAGCTTCAGCAGGCAAGGGCAAGATTACATTTACTAAAGTAAACATTTCATCCACCTGATCTGACAGACTGATGTAACTCGACCTGCAGTATTTTTAGGCAATGACTAATGGTAAATTAGCCAGCATATGAAAAATACCTCCTTTCCCGCTAGCAACCTATATCTCATTGTTCTGCCTCCCTGTAATACACATTAAAAGATGACATTCCTTTAAACACTGTCTCTCCTGATGGAATATTTGCATTTGTTGCTTGTCAATAACCCTAGCTCCTATAGGCTTTAAAAAAACAAGTCTTCAAACGATTAACTTGAATATTATTTAGCCAGACTTACTTAAAATGCAGGCATGTCCCAAACCACCTGCTACTCTCCTAAACTACACAGGTAACCCAAAAATATATAATGTTACACACAGTAAATTAATGGTAATCCATTACTACCCCTAGACAGACACCTTTTCCACCTTGCTAAGATCTAAATGGTTTCCTCTAGGGCCTCTACCGTGTGCAAATGTGAGGCTGCTAAGGGTCAGTGGGTTATAACCTGAAATTCTCAGTCACACCTTCCAACCTGGCCTGATGGAGTCTGTATTAAACGTTTTTGTCCACTGATCCTTCTCTAGCAATAAATAAGAAGATATTTAGAAGTTTGATGCTGAAATAGTATCTCAGCTATAAATCCGGTCAATACGCAGTTCCACACATTTGGATGAAGCCACCCAATCTTTCCTTGTATCTCACGCTGGCAGTCATGTATGTCTAAGGAGATACAACCACCTATGGGAAATATATTCTAGAACGTCCAAGGAAAGCAGAGAGGAAAGTCATTTGAAGCCAGGGACCTCATTAGGAACACATTAAAATTTCAGGCTCTCAGCTGAAATAGAAAACTCAAAAGCTTGACTGCATCTGCTCAACATGGGGATGTATCTCCAGGGACAACCAAGCATATCTAAATGCTTCGTATCCACAGGGACTGTTATGGGTCAAAGACTGGAGTGACATGAGAACCGGATTTGGAGACTGTCCTCTTGAATATTGCTTGAGATATTGCTATTCTTTTTATAATGATAGCAAAGAATATGAAAAAAAAAAAAAAAAAAAAAAAAAAAAGACACAGGCTTATTTCAGTGTTCGAACAATCCACAGAACACCTGAATTCCAGAAGAAAATGTACCTGCCCATTTTCTAGCAGAATTTTCATGTAGAAACAATATTGATTAAACTGGACAAGTCACCGTAAGTTCATTGCATCATGTTCCACATTTGATCCCAAAACCTTTCTGGCTGCAGCTCAAGTTGGTCTTTGTCACATTTACAAAGCCTTGAATAACCTGGGATCCTCCTACATTAGAAAGTGATTTCCTTAAGCTTCATTGTAAAACCTTCCACTGATAACTAGTTTTATTTGCCACCTACAATACAGAACTTCTTCCAAAGGTGGCAGATCCCAGTAACAGCAGAAGTGATGGCAGAAGACAGAACATAGTAGGAAACTGAGTTTTTCAAATGATTTAATAAAGTTAGTGGGTAAAGACGAAGAAAAGAACAATTTTAGAAAACTTTTAATCTTTTTCAAACTAAGTCTAGTTCTTGGAAAAAGTCAGCATTCATTACTTAAACCCAAACTTCCCTGAATTCATGTGTGCTGATCGATACTCCCTCTTGAGACTTTTTCTGTTAATACTTCTTATTTGATAAGAGAGATATGCAATTCACTCTCTTTTGTGATCCTGAATAATTTGAATCTTACAGTTGCAGAAACTAAATATAACTGATCCAGCTTTGACTTTTCAGCTGTGTCTCACAATGTCTATACATTGCCAGAGGGGAGACCTGGGTGAAATGATAAAGATGTATTGTTATTTTTCACATTTGCAGGTTTAGGTTTTTGGCTTTGTCTTTGTGAAAGAACTACATTTCTGAATAAGGAAAAACTTTCCCATGTTCCAGGTAGACTGCTTTCCATTTAAACGGGTTGTCTGACAAGGGAGTATTTTCCCTTCAGTAAGCCTACATTTCCTGACTTTCCAGTGCAAGACTTCTCTCACAGCACATGTAAATGCTTCTACTACATCTTTTGCTCCAGTACTGTAGGCTGGCATATGCAGAAGGTCAAATGACTTGGTGCATGTCCAGTGGCTGCATTTACCATTATGAGGCCTACTATCTTAAGAGACCTTGTGCAGAATTCTTCCTTTCTTGTAAGAATGTCTCTTCAAATATTTTTTTGCCATGCATAACATGTCCCTGTTCCAGAAAAGCACCTCAAAGAAAGGAGCGTGTCTGGTAAGATACTTTACAGTCAGTGTAGTCCATTTCCATAAAGCCCATTGTATTATATATCTGCAAAACAGAAACAGTCCTTTGTTAAAAGATCTCCAGCCCACAAAGTAAAAATACATTAAAATAACAAGAGATTTGGGAGCAGAAGGTAAAACATGGAAGGCAATGGTAGGATAGAGATGATGTGATAATTCTCCTAGTAAATAATGAAGACATTTAATTTGGTAAATTCTTGTAAGAGTCAATTTAGGAATTCCATTCTGTCAATTCTAAGTATGTTAAGTGAATATTGACTTTGGGATACACTTTGCATATTCAAGCACCAAACTCAAAAAAATGTAAAAGGTGCTCTTCCCCTTTTTGCAGCAGGAATTCTGTTCACAGACACTCTTATTTCCAGACGTGTCCAGTAACAAGATGAGAAGACTCAGAGGTCACTGAAATTCCAGATGGATGAGCATTCCTCTGAGAATTCTGCAGCGCTTGAAAGATTGCATGTATAATCTTTGTTGTACAAACTTTGAGGGACTACAGATTGCAAAATGCAGTTCCAGACAACTGCAAGCACCTAAAAGATTCTCACCAAAGTCATATTAAAATTTTCCAGCTGATACTTTAAATCACTTTGATGGAGACATCATTTAGAGTAACCTACAAAATTCAGTGGTTATCTAGCAACTAAAATTCCACTAAAACTTTCACTTACCTCCAAATAGTGCAAACACATGCTCAGTATTGTCCAGACCTTAGCCAACCTGATTTTTTTCTTTACAGAGTAACAATATAAAAACACATCAGCCTGGAATTCATTGACTCTCAACCTTTAAGATTTTTGAATTAGACCAAAGGGGACCTACTAGATCTGCTTAACCAGTAGAAAGCCTACAGGTAAGTTCTCATCATGTGGCCAAGAACCCTGCCTTTATTGCCCATCTCATAAACAGACAAGACCTACTGTAAATAATTTCCTGGTGCTGGAAAATATTCCAGGGTTTCAGACATGGGGTACACTACAGTGAATCAGTACCCTACATAAAATTTCCTTCATTTGAGGGGCTGAGGGGAAAAGAGTGTTCAAAGCTGATGATCTAAATCTCACAGTCTGAGTTTGTTTCTAACAATTACAGAAGCTTCACCTACCTCCTGCTGAAGCAAGAGACTTGTTTTGTCACAGTTCATAAATTGAGGGAAAACAGCTTCCTTTCTGTGAAGTTTTATAATCTTTAGCTCTTTAGTTTTAGAATCTTTATCTCTTTAGCTTTATAAAGCAGTCTCCAGTTCTGTGTCTTCTGTAAATCAAATGCCTCCCATTTTCAAATTTCAATTGACAAAACAGTGACAACAGCTCTCTTTTAAGCAGATAGAAAGAAAACTACATCTGTTTTTAACACCCTGCTTTAACAGTTCGCATAAGTGAAATGTCACCCAGCTATCTGAGAGAGAAAGATGCCAATTTCAGTGTTTGCCTACATGATGTGTTTTCTTCACCCTTGTGTGATAATGCATTTAGCATTAACAAAGAGTAAACTTGATAAAGGACATTTCTGAGGCTCTATATCCTTTTGAGTTTCCAATGAACAAGTTAGTTAATAAGATATTTTAAAGAAAGAAGAACAATTAAGGGTCACTTAAGAACAATTACAGGCATGTACAACAGTAATATCCAGATTGTGAGCCTGTCAAAAGTTCAAGAGATTTAGAGGAAAAAGGGTATTTCCTAGATGTGTTGTCACTTAAAGCAGTAGGCCTGATGCTGACATCACAATTGATATCCTAGTTCGAACAGTAAAACCAGATTCAAAAATACAGTTTATTTGGCTCCTAGTATTTGGTTTGGGTATCAAATAACAACAGGAATACAGAGACATTTAACAAAGTTAAAGCTGAAAAGAATTAATTTAATTATTTCAGTTTTGGCATTGACCTGGAGTCTTTGTTACACTAGTGATAATGTAGCAGAGATCCAAATTCATCGCTTTGTTACACTGGCCACAACTACACTATAACAGTAAGGGTGCACAGTAGTTAAAAATCAGAATTTTGACTCTTCACTATCAAGATTTTTGGGATTTTGTCCATGAAACACAGCTCTGTAAGATGCAGTACAACAGCACCAAATGACTGGGGCTACATTGCGGGTAAAGAGGCACGGAGATACACAAAGTTCATCTGGGACACAGCAGAGTAACATTTCCAGAATATTTTTTAAGACTGTTGTTTTGAAGTCATTCCAGTTCACTGTTCAAAATATGTCAGGAGCTGCATGGGAACCTATGAAAGCCGGAAAGAGGAATTGACTCTATAAGTTGTCAGGCCTTGTTGAATTGGAGCTATTCTGTGCCTTGACAAGGTTGAATTTCACCAAAAAGGCATTGTGTCCTGTTCAGGTCATTCCTGTGAAGGTGAGGGAGTCAGACCTTAGAAAAGAAGCACATCCCCAGATGAGTTAGCAAATAAAAGGAAGGAATGAGGACATCGTAACAGCTGCACTGAGTGAGATAAAGGACCAGCTGCTCAGTATCTCAAAGAAAGAACATGAGCAGACACTTCGGTGAACAGTGTAAGAAACAGGACAAATACAGAATGATGTCTCCCAGGGAATATTTTCCCAGCTTCCTAATAGTCAGAGACTTAGACGCTTCTTTAAAGCTGTTACCTATTTAACAGCCACTGAAGGACCTCTTACCCTTTTTGTCAATCGATTTATATTTTCAGCCTCCTGCAGATTCTACAATTTAACTTAGATTTTGCCTGGACAAGTATTTATTTTGTTTGAAATCCACTATTCAAAATTTCATTGGGTGCCACAGGTTTCTTTGCTGTGACAGATACTGAACAATTCTGCCTCGTTCATCCTTGTGTGATCTGTGATCTCATTCTCAAGTGTGATCTCTTTCCCAATTTCTAGTCAGCTTCCTCTCTTCTCATATGATTTAATTCAAAGTCTCTGATCACTCTTATCACCCTTTATTGCTTTACTATATCTTTTTTGACACAGGGAAAAAGAACTGCCAGATTCAAATCTGAGTGTACCATGGATCTACACAGACATAGGATGTTTTGTTTTATTCACAAATCCTTTCTTAATAATTCCCAACATTCTGGTTTTTTGATCACCGTTGAACATTGAGCTGATATTTTCAGAGACCCTTCAAAGTAAATTCACAATCTCATTTCTGATTAGTAATATCAAAAGTCCATTTGATTATAAAGGCGGTCATTTTTCATTTTTAAAGTAATTTTGCATTTATTATGCAAAGTCATATCAACACTAAATTATATCTGCTATTTTATTTTCCTGTCATGTAGTATGACGGTATCCTTCTACAACATTTTTCAATCAGATTTAGATTTTATTATCTTCAGCAATTTTATATCATCTGCAATTGTCACCTCAATATTCCTTCCCTTTCTAGACCATTTACCAATATGCTGAAAAGCAAGGTCGCAAAACAAGGTCCTGAGAGATTCCAGGTGACGCTCCCTCCACAGCGACAAATGATCCCATATCCCTATTTCTATTTTTGTTTTCTATCTTTTGCTACTCCTATCTTTTATGCATCATCGGTGCAGAAGTCAGACTAAGCCCTCCATTTCCAATTTTCAGAGTTACCACTACAGACCTCTCTGAAATTGGTGCTTCTGATAATTATGAAAAGAGGATGACTAGACAAGGTAGCAGAGACAACCAGTCAGAAATTTCCAACCTAAGTTCCTTCAAAACTCTTGGACAAATATCATCAAGCCCTGGTACTGTTGATTTTATTGATTCAAAATCCAAAAATTCTTCTATTGATTCTTCAGTCTGAGACAATAGCTCCATAAAGATTATACTGGAGGGGAAACTTACACCGTTACCACCTCCATAGCGAACATCAACACAAATAACCATCCAGATTTTCTACTATGTCCTTACTGCCTTTGTTCTTCCTCAGTCTTTCTCCTTTTATACCTTAATCATTTATCTGCTGCACAGTCTCTTTGGCAAATCTCCATGAGTAGCCAGTGACTTGTTTCCTCAGGAAAGTCTTGAATTCCCCCAGGTCCAATGAAATCTCTAAAATAAATCATGATGCAATTTCCATTTGCATTCAAATGAGAACACAGAGTATCTCTTGCACCTTGAGCAGTCATTCAAACCTGTGCAAGATGGACATAAAATATGACCGTTCTCACTAACCACTACAAAGGGAAGAAGCCAGTGGAGAATCAGCTCTACTAGATTTATAGTGTACCTATGAAATTTCACAGTTACACACCACTTCGCACTGAAACACTACTGTGATGTCTGAAAAGAAATCTCAAATAACTTCCTGCAAACAGGGAGCTCCTTAGTATACATACTGCACACATTAAATACCTATCAGAAATGTCTGGTTTGGTACCTAAAAACAAGGGTTTATTTTCTGTTTGGTAACTCAGCACATAGTTAATGGAAATGTTTGTACAATTTATGTTTACAATGTCTGTGGTAATGGGAAGATCCGTTGGAATATAAATCAATGTTTTCTGGTGATGGAAAATTTTATAGCCCAGTTGTTACATTTATGAACAGGGGACAGAATAAAACCTTCAAAGGCAAGAGTCAGATAATAATTTATGGGTTTGCTCTTTTGTACTGGGCAGAGTTTATAATACCTTTTAAAAATCTGACTTTTTCATATCCATAAAACTTTGGTGGAAAGGATAGAGTTAAAGCCTAACTGCAAAGTCTCACTCATGTTAAAAACCGGGGGGGTTACCTGCATATGAAGAAAGGACAGGAACATTTTCTATTTCCTACTCTTCTGATATTTAATCAGAGTTGCACCAAGGTTATCCTACAGTAACTTCAAATTGTGAATAACAAGCAAAAGAGAGGGAGAGGATGACTCTTTAAGATTTCACTTTGTGATCAGAATATTATTAGGGTTGAATATGACAGCTCTCCAGAATTATATTGTACTGTAGTTCAAAAAACATACAGGAGGGCCTGAGAAATCAGAGCAATCAAAAAAAAAGTAAGACCCATTCTTGAAAAAGAACGTGTAAGGTTTCTGATCTCCAGCATAGAGGCTTGAGTCGGTTATTATCTTGCAGTAAATTCATTTGTATCAATAAAGCTGAGGGAGACATCAAACAGAAAGCTTTAAAAGCATGTTGGAAGCCTTAGGACATAGGTATTGTGTTTGGCAATGAAGAGACAAAGCTATTTTTCAGGAGGGTCTTTTTTGTCTTATCTCTGGTTCAAATTTCAGTTTTTCCTTATTCTTTTTTCTCTTCTCCTTTTTAACTTTATTGAAGTCGTGTTCAACATTAATAATACAATACTCAGCCTACCACCAAAGAATCCACTTAGTATCTGCAAAGCTAACAACTAACCCTTTATTCAGAGGAGCGTATGGGGGTGTGTATAAAAGAAGGTAAGAAATGCTGCACAGAGGGATGGAGACCTTCCAAAGACCAGGCAACAGGGCTTTGAAGGAGATGCAGATTTTAATGCAGATACTCTCTAGGTCCTATCCCAAGTGCTTTATTGCTGCAGTGATCCAAGAAGTGTAACATGTTGTATCACTACCTACCCCAGACAAGAGGGAGCTATCAACTGGAACGAAGGCAGGAATGCTGGATGTAGTCCACCTCAGAAAAAAGAGATTTCTATATTAAAAATAATGTATATATCTATATTCTCCAGTAATATATGTCATAACAACAGTGTTTGCTATTAAGACAAACTAAATGTTATTGTATGTGTGCTGTAATTTTGTCATGCAGTGTTGCAAGGCAAAAGGAAACAGCTGACACACACCTCCCTAAGGAAAGGTTTATGTAAGTATTGTCTGTGAATAATCACAGAATTCTTCTATGTTCTAGACATGTTTCTCCATGTTACAGTAGTTTATTCTTCGAACAGAGATGGAAAATTCAACAAGAGCACTAACTTTAAAGGTGACTTTAAGCAATTCTGGAGTTAGCACTGGTGATTTCTATGCATTTACATTGTAGGTTATCATCCACTGGTCCATAATCAGAATTCTCCAAAACTCTGAGAAGTGCAAAAGAATTGGTCTCACTACATAAACATTCCTTAAACAGTCCCACTGCATTCAATGTCTTCTAAAGATTACTTCTGTCCTTTTATGTCGCTTACAGCAAGCAAGCAGAAGTTAGTATAGATGTGACTTCCTAACCTTGTCTGCCCGAGTTCTCTACTAATCCAAAGCTCACTGGCACACAACCACACGAGTGAGTTTTTGTTATCCACTCAGGGCAGGGCTGTACCCACAACTTTTGGGCACAAAACCAAGCAGGAAAACAGTATCAGTAGGTAATACATCAAATGTCTCTATCAGAATGTAATTGTTCTCCTCACTAATAAGACAGACCTCAGAGTAACCCAAAAGCTCTCCATTAACCACAGGTATAAACAAGATCCTCAGTGCTAGCCTTATAGAATGTGTAGGTGTTTTCACACACCCAACACACCTACCAACTACTCTGTCATCGCTGAATGTCAGCTCACAGGACACGTGTGTTTGTACGTAGGGCAGCTAGACATGCGGCGTCACATGGTGGCGTGTGACTACCTCCTCTGGGAAGTATGCTTCCTGGCAGATCCTTGAACAGATAGGGCACCCTCAGGAGGCACCCTAAATTGCAGTGTAGCACTTCCACGCCATTCCTCCCTGCACCCAAGGATGATGGGATCACTCAGCAGAGTCCTAGAGCCGGAGAGAGTCTGTAGCTCTGAGATGCCACCAGGCAAGGTGAGATGCCAGCATCATGGCCCTGATTGCATTAACAGGCCTTAATGGTCCTACTCAGCCTCACTTGCGGCTTCCACCTACGCTCTCTTCCCTTGGGCACAGAATGAGCAAGCAGATGGGTGAAGTTCCATGCTGAATGTAGGACAGGCCTGCAACAGCTAAATCTCAACAATTGGTGGCCTACTTGTTACCCACTAAAATTGGGAAGAAACTGGTAAGTGCCAGGTTGCTTTCAGATTCTCCTCGTACTTTAATGCTGCTGGGTTTTATGTTCTCTCTGCTTTCATCCCCTTGCTCCCTACGCTTCAAGAACCCAACCTTTCCCCAGGGAATGCTCCTTGAGTAGGGAGTCCACTCTCCTATACAATTCTCACTTAATCAATCAAAAAAGTTTGCTCACCTCTGCCATATTTTTTCATTTAGCTATGTCAGACATCCTATACTGTAAAACATGTTGTGTAACTCCCTGTTCCTGAGCGGAAGATCTGGTTGGTACGCTTCAGGTTGAAAACTGTTAGCTAATGAGATCTGCTGTGCCCCTCAGTAAGAGCTCTGCTAGGAGACGGCTGTTAATTTCTGGTATACAGTATTTCTGTAACAGAACATAGCAAACTCCAAAGAGACTGCAATGTTAAGTCAGCTCCTTCATATGAGCTTCCCAAATTAAAAGCGTAATAAATGGAAAAGAACAAAAGCATTGTAGATGCCATTATTTCATCTGCAAGAGCCCCTTTGACAAACCATAGCAGATCTTTTTAAAAGTTACCGTTCTTAGGCAGAAAGAAGTCCAAGGCCTTCATCATTCAACACCTTGCAAAATTTTCAAATCCCTCACCTCTCATTTAATGCCAGTGAGAGTTTCCAACCCAGAACACAGCATAATGCTGGGTGAAAAGTGAAGCTCCAAATTGCAGTGTTATTGCAGATGCTTCTGAGTACAAAAGTGTCCTTCAGCATGAATTGCCCACATCACCATTTTCTGTTCTGTGTGGAGAAACCCAAAATGAATAGTGCTGAATGCTAGCAGAGATTTTTTTTTGAATTGTCACCAAAAAAAGGCCCGCTTACTTCATTTTGTTTTGGTTGAGGTTTTTTATGCAACCATTTTCTGATGATTCATGGCATGGGAAGAATATCGTTACCAGTTCTAAGTTATGTAGCTTATTACAAGCTATACCTATTGTTCCTTTAACTTATATTAGGTCGTAGAGGTAAGCAGAAACACATTTTTTTACTTCGAGCTTGATCTACTGCTTATGAAAGAAGCCTCTAGCAACGCCAGAGTAGGATTGGCCACCAGATGTCACCCACCTTCTATTAGCTACCCCTAAGTCTGTATTTGCAGGCTTGGGAAAACATACCGTTCTCCAGAAGCTGTGCTAAATAGAGAACTGTCTCGCCACTACAAAATATAGTCATCTTCTCATTACAAAGCCACATTATCTTCCTTTGCTCTAATGGCTCCCAAACACTGAAGCTCTAGTAGATTGTAAAGTGTGTTTTAAAGACAACCCCAGAAGCAGACGAATACCCTACACGTCCTGGCACAAATACCTGTGTCTATGCTTCGAAAACTGTTAGCTGATGTAATGCGTCCACTGTAGTGCAGCCAAAACCGCAACTGCTCCCAATGACAAGGTCCGCGCCTACCCTTAGGTATGTCGAGGCTGTGAAGATTTTGGCGGGCAAGCCCGGGGAAGGCAGAAGAGGGCTCTTAGGAAGCCGCTTCGGGGTGCGCGGTCAGCCAGTGCTCTTCCAGCCATGCCTATCTGTCCCTGCTCTCCTGACCTCCGGCTGACAGGCTGCCCAGCGCCGTCAGGCGGCAGCGGCGCCTTCCCGGGCCGTTCCTCCCCGCCGGCCCCTCAGCGGGCTCCGCTAGGCCTGGGCGCTGCCCGCCGCTACGCGGGGGCACCGGCCGCTCGCTGACAGGGCCCCGCGGTGGCCGGGCCGCCCGCAAGCAAGCGTGAGGACAAAAGGGCCCGCTCCAAGGAGCGGGGGGTCGAGGCAGCGGCGGGGGTGGGCGACACCGCCCCTCGAGGGGCGCCGGGCTGAGGGGCGCCTCCGCAGCCACCTCCGCGTGCAGCGGCGGCGCACGAGCGGCCGTGCCCGCCGGCGGGCGCTTTCTCCTCACGCCCGCGGCCGCTCTCCCCCCCCCCCTCAGCGCCGCTCCCCCCGCCTCCTCCCGCCCCCGCGGCCGCCGCACGCGCGCTCCGCAGCCGGACGGGCCCTTTGCACACGCTCCCTTCGCTCTGCCTCTGCCTGTCACAAGCGCTTCCGGCCGGGCAGGCCGTTTGCGCGCGCTGCGCCCCCCTCCACCCCCCGCGCGGCCGCCGGGGCCGTGCCGCCTGCACGCGGGCGGGCGCTGCTGCGCTGTGCCTGTGCTGCGCTGCGCCGCGCCGCGCCGCGCGCGCGCCCCCTCGCTGGCTCGCGGCCGGCAGTTTGCAGACGCTCCCTTGCGCCCGCCCGCCTCCAGGTAGCCCGGCCCCCACGGCGGGCGCGGCGGCCGCCCCTCAGCCCGCGCCGGCCTCCGCCGAGGACCATGGGCGATGCGCTCCTCTCGGCGCGGGGGGCTGCGCACAGGCGGCGCCGGAGGAGGTGAGGCGGCGCCGGGGTTGGGGGTGGTGGGGGACCAGTGCCGCGCCCAGACCCGCTCTGGGGGGGTGCGCCGCCGCCGTTGCCACCCTCAGGCCGCCGCGGCTCCGCGGGCCGTGAGGGACAGCGGTCTCCTCAGCTCCCCCCGGTCCGCCACCGGCGGGGCCGCCGCAGCCGTGCGGACCGGGGGCCGGCCCCCCTCCCCGCCCCCCCCCCGGGCACATCGCCCCCTCCGTGGGCCGGCCCGGCGCGGGGGAGCCGCCTGCCCGGGTGCCGCGGGGCGCCGCGAGGTGGGGCCGGCGGTGGGTGCGGGTGCGGAACAGGGGGGGGGGGGGATCGCGGAGGCAGCCGCTTCGGTGCGGCGGGGCCCGTCCTTGCCACCGCCCGGCCGCCCCCGTCACCTTGCGTAACGACCTTCCGCGCTCGGCGCGGCGCGGAGCGCTTCCGCGGGCGGCAGCTGCCTCCCCCCCCAGCGGCGCCGGTGCCCGGGAGGTGTCTCCGGAGGGGGGGGGGGGGCGGCCCCGGGGAGCCCGGCGGTGGCCGCCCGCCGTGTGCCTGGGCGGCGGGGGGCTCCCGGGGAGAGCGGGCGGGCGCGCCTCTGGGGAACGGAGCGGCGCTGGCGGAGGTTTTACCGACCGAAGCGCGGGTGCCAGGCTTCGCCGTGGATGGGAGGATGAATCTCGGGCGAAAGTCTGTTGAAATCTCCCCGTAACGATCCGATTTACAAGCTCTCGGTTCCACCCAATGCTTGGTTTTGTTTTCAGATTTTGTAAACCTCTAGTAAGCGAATTTGAGAAAAAGGTTCCTGAAAACTGTCACCTCTGAGCCAGCTGTGCTTTCGTCTGCCATGTCTGTTACTTTTTCGCCGGAGGTGCATTGAGCTTTAGATTGGAACTAACAGTGCTCTTCCTTTGTCAGATTCAGTATTTCTTACACTTCAACATCATCTTATGGTTTGATCTTAAAGATTTATCTTTCTGTGGAAAGTGGTGGCTGACCTGATGTGATTGCACAGGTGTGCGGACCTGCATTAAATAAGAAGTTTGGGGGCCTGTTTTATTGTCTCTGTTGAGTTTTAGCAAGTGTTTAAGATAAACTTACTATTTAATGTGTTTAGGAGGAAAATAAATGTCAGTCTATTTTGAGGACCTAAATCTTGGTAGAGGCTTTACTTGCTTCTCACATCGGGAGTGTAAGTTCCACCTTCTCCAGATATGGTGTAATATCAGTCTTGTCTTCTGAGAGGATATTGCTCTTTCTGGCATTGTGGTCAGTAAACTCGAAAGAATGAATTCTTAATTTTTGTATTGATACATCAACTTGATAAGCACAGCAAGAGTAGAATACTCTTTAAACGAAGCTTCACTCTTGACATGTTATTCTAATATACGGTCTTATTTGTTCAGAAAGCTCTGTCACCTTGTCCACATGAAATAGTATGATAGCTTTTTCAACAGCATGACTCATAATCCTAAATGCGGGAATGAATTTTGACTTAGTGCAGTGTAAGTGCTTTATCTCAGCAAGCAGCCTTGCGTATAGAAAATGCAAGTAGAGTGGAGGGAATGTCTGGTACTGTATCTGTTAATCTTTATCCTCAGGAGGACAGCATGTGAAGTTGTTTGCAGGCTAGGGGTATGTCTTTACTTCCAAATCAATGAGGCGATCTCAGTTCTTTCGAAATACTTTTGCCATTTTATAAAAGACTGAAAAGCTTTCAAAAAAGGAGGAACCGGTTAGTTGTTGTTATTGAAGCCATTTTACCTGGGGACACTGGGTCAAATTTAGTCTGAATGGGTGGTTTACCTTTTTCCTTCTTCATCTCTGTGTAATGAGTCTGTTCTTCATGAGAAACTCTGCTTATTGCAACACCCACAGTTCGTGTAGCTACTGGCTGTACCAAGCTTAATAGTAGGAAAAAAACCTTCACTTTTTTTCTGGTGGTTTTGTTATATATAAGGTAACTTTCACTGCTGCTTTCTGCTCTTTACCTGTATGAGATGATGTAGGGAATAGTTTACTCTTAAAATGGCCCATGGAGTCGTACGTTTCGTGAAAAGAATGTCTGTTCTTCATAATTTAATGTATGCAGACTGTTTTCTGTTGCTTTTATGTAGAATACGGATTTATTTTGTAAGAGCAGAATAAGGATTAAATAAGAACATATGCTTCCTCTTTTCTGGGTGATAAATCCATCTTGCTGTCCAGGAGGAAGGCAGCTTAGAGAGCCTGGACTGAAAAGATGCTGGAAGACAAAGTGACTGAATATAAGAAGATCAGGTTGTTTAAGCTCCCAAAACTAAACTGCCTAAAACTTAGGAAGCAGCCAGCAACACTGAGTGCAAATCATCTAAAATCCTTAATCTGCTTCATGAAATAGAATCTGGCAAAATGATGAAGTGTACTGAATTCCTAAAATGACTTAGAATAAAAACAATTACTCTCCAATTTCCAGTCATCTTCCTCCAACCATATTCCCTTCCTTTCCCTTGTTTACCAAAAAAAAAAAAAAAAAAAAAAAAAAAAAAAAAAAAAGCTTTATACCATTAACTTGTATGCTTGAGATAATATGTAGAATTTTATTAAGGAATCATAGAATCATTAGGTTGGAATAGACCTCTAAGATCATCAAGTCCAACTGTTGACCTAACACCACCAGGTCCACTGAACTATGTCTGCAAGTGCCACATCTACACGTTTTTTGAACACCTCCAGGGATGATGACTCCACCACTTCCCGGGGCAGCCTGTTCCAATGTTTGACTGCTCTTTCAGTGTAGAAATTTTTCCTAATGTCCAGTCTAAACCTCCCCTGGTGCAACTTGAGGCCATTTCTTCTCGTCCTGTCACTTGTTACTTGGGACAAGAGACCAACCCCCACCTCGCTACAACCTCCTTTCAGGTAAGTTGTAGAGAGCGATAAGGTCTCCCCTCAGCCTCCTCTTCTCCAGGCTAAACAACCCCAGTTCCCTCAGGTGCTCCTCATAAGACCTATTCTCCAGGCCCTTCAGCAGCTTTGTTGCCCTTCTCTGGACACACTCCAGCACCTCAATGTCCTTCTTGTAGTGAGGGGCCCAAAACTGCACATGAGGTGTGGCCTCACCTGTGCCGAGTAGAGGGGCATGATCACTTCCCTGAATTTGCCAGTTGCTTCCCTAAAAATGCCAATATTATTGGCATCACTCATTTCTCTTCAAGTTAGAAATGTTATTATTTTTTTATTTCATTTGCAAGGTTATGGTTTTGATATTGTATGCCGCGCTCGTCCTAAGTTCACTCTGCTTCTGTTTAATAAAATAGCTTAATATGCAGCTTTCTTCCTCATCTTGGCTCTAAAATTTTAATAGAACTTCAGGAGTAGTTGGCATTAACTGCCCCTCACTGGTACAGAAACTTGATTATTAGTTATGTGGTATGTTTAAGGCTTATGTGAATGCAGTCTTTATGTTTTGAGCAGATTGAGATCTAAAGACTGCCTTGGTGTTTCATGAGAGAATGGAAGAATTAGTTCAGTTTTATTGATAGAAGAGCAGTGATGAAGCAGATTTGGTGGCAAACATTACTTTATGGTTATTTGCCAAGAAATTGTCTGACTTAGTCTATGCTTTGTCTCTTAAATAGATAGTGGAAAGAAATACAATGTGATGAATATCAAAAAAGACGGGCTCTGATAGTATTTTCAGTTGTGTTACATTATTCCCAAAGCATCTGCAAACTGTTGTGCTTAGTCCGATTGGGAACCAGAGCAGTACTCCCACAGCAACTCCTAGTAACAAACGGAAGCATCTGCTGAAGGAAATGAAAATGCTACACAGTGCTAATCATCTGGGAATCTGATGAGTGGAAACTCTTTGAGGAATCAAGCAGTTTTGCTATACTGCATCTTCAATTTCAGAAAATTCTCAACTGATTGGAGTTGAATAAGGTCATCCTTTATTCTTTTCTACTTTTGCTGAGTTAGTATTTATGCATCTCTGTCTTTCATATACCACATATGCACATGCACTTAAAGAAACAAAAAAACCCTAACACTAGAACCCAAGAAATCTTTTGTCTTCTGTACTTCAGAAGAAAATGTTGGATTGTCTGTTTGCCTCTGCGTATATGCCTGCACACTCAAAACCTCTTGTTTTCCTCGTTCAGCCTCCTGTTATTGGCATACATTATTGAAGTTTTAAAGGCTTCATTATCTATTTCACTTTACTTTCTTGAAGAGCCCAGACCTCTAATACAATGAAGTATAACTTCTGTGAGGAATAAGTCTCATTCAGATCATGTTTTGATAGTGGCTTGATTTCCATCACTTCTGACCCCATCTTTTTTGACTATTTCTTGTTTGTTCATGTGAGTTGATAACTCACATATTGTAATTCTTGGCTACAAAGTGAAGGTGACTAGAGTTTTACACAAACTTACATTAGGTCAGTGAAGGGTTTTGGATATTGATGTAGGCTCTCTTAATTGGATGGCATTTGAGGAGGAGCCACCAAAGTGGAGAACTGGTGACACAAGTGCTGACACAGCCTCCCAGATGTCAGGCAGTGGCTTTGTGTGATGATGCAAACGTTTATCAGGGTGGATAGCTCTACTCTTCTATTCAAGCTAGAATAGTTCAGCTGTCCTGAGGTGAATTTTGAGGTATTTGTGCTTGCCTTCCAACAAGAAGTCTCGTCTGTTTTAATTGGTTGAATCCATCAAGCCCAAGTCCTATGCATATTCTCAGGCCAGAATGTAACTCCTTTGAGGAACTTCTGCTAAAATTATGGCATTTTCCTATGTCTGTGGCAGCTTGCATACGAGGGAGACATTGCAGTGAAAGAACAGAGAAGAGGAAGTTAGTTGAGGGGACAGGGATTCCCTCTTAGAGTACTCCAAGTAGAAAAGTCCTTTTCATGAGGAATGCTTAACTCAATGCTGCGATTCATTTGATTTATTATTTATGGTTTGTATGAGTTAAGAAGCCTGTGATCCTGGCCCTTTGAGTCTCACAAGGTCCTTTTATTCCTGTTAGCTAACTGTATTTCTTCATACATCCCACAGGCATTCCAAACTGTTTAACCTTATTAGTCTAACCTACTGACGTTTGTCGTGCTGATTTTTCTATCCTGATAAAAGCCTGTAATCTTTGAAAGCTATCAACCACCTCTTTTGACCTTATTCTTTAGACAAAGGGATTTTCGTCGGTTACGTGTAGCAGGCAGAACCTGATTTTACTTTTATTGGTTTTTGCTCGTGGGCCATATGCTTTGTTGAAGTTCTTTGTATGTAAATTTTTGCCATATAACTATTCCTTGTGATGATGTTTCCCTAAAATAGTTTTATAACTAAAACCTTTTCTTCGGTCTTGTTAGAATTGGCCAGTGAAGTTTATTGATGCTTCCTGTCCGTTTCCTAGGGAAGGGAGGAACACAACCCTGACAGGCAACAGAAAAGTCATATGTGCACTGTGACTGGTACAGCATTTTATATAACCTGTATTGAGGTCTTATCAAAGCATTCTCAGATAGCTACTAATCAAATAGTAGATTGGATATTAGGAAACCCTATCACCAAAAGGGTTGTCAAGCATTGGAACAGGCTGCCCAGGGAAGTGGTGGAATCACCATCCCTGGAGGTGTTCAAAAGGCATGTAGATGTGGCACTTGGGGACATGGTTTGGTGGTGGACTTGGCAGTGTTAGGTTTATGGATGGACTCAATCTTAAGGGTCTTTTCCAACTTAAATGATTCTGTGATTCTAAGTTGTCGTAAAAGGTACAAGCTGTAGTGAGTTACCACTCCTGCCTAAGGTTAAATTTTGTGATCTGGATGTTTTTTGGACATGGGACATCTCAAGACTGTGAACCTTTGGACTCTATCACATTATGTGATAGTCCTCTTGTGTGTAATGTGTGACTAAAGTGGACTAACATATTCTTACAGAAGATCCTTGGTATCTGCATATATTCACTTAGGCAGTAGTTCTCTTGGGTTTAAAATGCTGTCTTGTGCTTCTTTTTTTTTTTTTTTTTTTTTTTCGTCTTCTCCCTTGCTCTTTCTGTGTGTTTGTTCCTTTTCTGCAGAGAACTAATACAGTTTAATGCAGCCTCAATGCAGTTTTTGGAAGTTTCCCTTGAACTTTGCAGAGCATGACTGTAGTATGCATGTGATAGACCTGGAAAATAATTTCAAGTATTAACGACCCATGTAACTAGACTTGTATTTTCTCTGCTAATGTGACTTTTTTTTTTTTTGTAAAATGTGTTTTGATTGAAGATGGTCTATCTGAAATGTTTCATTAGTCACATAAAACTTGTCTACATAGGATGCATGAGTTAAGAAAAATATATATAACTCCTTCATTCAGTGAATTTGAACAAAGATTTTTTTGCAGTGAGTAACATATCGATGAACAGATTGTCTACCTCCTAACAAGCTTTTAAGTGACTTCATGAGTCTTTCTTGATAGGTCCTGTTCAAGTACAGTTTGTGCAACAATTTAATTTTCTGTATTGTAGATTAAGAAGAATGAAAATACTAGCTTTAGGTTGCTCTTGAGATAGTTTTGTGCTGTGCCGTTAGACCTCTGTATCAGACACACCAATACATTACTTTCTGTAGAGCTTGTTTAAAAAGAAAAAACAAAACACAACAAACCCATAAACCAAAACCCTAGAATAAATGTGAGGAATGTTTCTAACCTGGTAGTTACCGAGGTTTGACGTTTTTTATTCATTCTATGCCAACACATTGTAATTTGATTGTACTGAATGCTGAATGAAAGTGTTCGCATGACCTAACTGTAGAATGAGTGTCCCACGCTGTTTCAGTATACTGCAGTATGAAGGCTATTTCTGCCCAAAATAAATGTTTCCAGTATTAATGCCTCTAAAATACTACTCCAAGTAACACGAACCATGAAATAGTTTGCTTCTCCCAAGGTTGGTTTGAGTTGCCCGTTTCTGTAGATGTAATTAAAGCTTGCTGGTTTTAATAATTAAAATAGCAATAAGTACAGAAGACATTAGAATTTGTCTAGAAGTACTCAGCAAACAGTGGCAACCAGATCTTCGTCATTTTCAGATTCTCAGGATGAGTTTTCTTTCAGTCTTGCTTTTGGTATAAATTGTACATTAAAATGGACCCCCTTTTCCTAAAAAGAATATAGAGTGTTATCTTGCTGTTCACCTGATTTTGGAATTTTTGAACCACCTGGCAAAGGAGCTTTCTCCCTGAGAAAAGAGAGAAACTAAGCAGACAGATATTTCATGCCTAGAAAAAACCTGAAATATTCTTAACATAGAAACTTTCACACCTATTTGACAAGCTCCTGCAGTGAAGTTAAAGGAGCTTGACAACAGTGTTCTCTGTACATACTAATACATTGTATGTGGATACAAACTTTTTTACTGAATTCACACACACAGGCACACCAAAAAAAAAAGAAAAAAAATGAAGACACACCTCCAAAACCCTCCAGCATCTCTGCTTTTGAAACACTAACAATCCTGACAAAAATGCATTTGGCTAATGGTAGGCATATAGTGGAATCAGACATGGTTTTGGCAGGGAGAGGGGCTGCAAAATGGATGGCTGTTCCTTGGGTAGCAATAAGATGCTTACAAAACAAGTGAGCAAGCAAGTAAGGCATCAGTTTGATGCTCGGATTGTGGAGGTCTCGAGGCATACTTGCAACCAGTGACTAGGAGCAGAAAAATGATGATTTCTTAGTCCCTGTGTGTTGATGGAATTTAAGTAGGAAATGTTAAAATACATACTTCTGTTGCAGGGATTGTGGAAAAAGTTCTGGAGAGATCAGGAAAAAATCTGAAAAAATGTTTGGAGGACTGAACAAAATGAATTGTTTGAGAGAGGCTTTTAAGACTCAAACTGTTTGTCTGGAAGTCAAACTAAATTTAGAAATTGGGCATTAAATTTGGATAAACATACAGTCAAATTAGAATATCTAATGATTTTCTTTGTCCTTTGATTTAATTAAGAATTGTTACTCCTGTATTTTGGGAGGATTTTGTCAGTGAAATCAGTATTTGTTTTTCCTGATCTGATAGAACAGGAAAAGGGTGTGGAACACTCTGTATGGTGGGGGGAAGACAAAGATTTCTCAATCTTTACCACTCAGACTTCAGCCTAGGTTGTACAGGATTGTCTATGTTTAGCCCATACCCAGGGCTAAACTATAGCAGTTATTCTGTCACCCTGTGACCCCTCCCCAGTTGAGAAGGTGAATTGGGAAAAGGAGAGATCAGAGGGTTGAAGCAAGGACAGATTTACTTAAATAGCAGAGCAAATAAAGTATACAAAATCAGCCTAGAATGTCTGGCCCTCACAGTCCTCAGGAGCAGGAGGAACCCCAGCCAAAACTCCAGCAGGAGCTCCCCTTCTTCAGTAAACCTTCCCCCTGTAAAATGACCATGAGATTATGGTGTGGGCTACCCCTGTAGCTCACTCAGGTCAGCTGCCCTGGCTGACTCAAACTGCTAACGGCCTGCCCAGCATGGCTGGGCTGGGATTCTGTCCCAGCCAGACCAGGACAAGGATATTTGACTGGATTCTTAAAGCTACATTTTTCCAATCGGTTCCCTAGCATGTTGATTTTTTTTCTTTTTTTTTTTAAGTTCTTGTAAAAATGGAGTTTCCTTCTGTGTATATCCCTTCATGAAATGCAGTTTCTCAGTCAGTACTATTGATCCTCCAAGAACATGGTGAAGTGCAGTATCATTCTGTTTACGCTTAACACCTGTTTGTGTTATGCAGCGTTTTTTTTTTACTGGACTGGAAAAAAGCATGCAGGAGGAGAATGCTGCAGATGCTTTCAGTGGTCTCTGTACTCAAGCTAACAGCTATTGTACTAGGGATAAAATCAACCAGTTCTGAATACTTAGTCTAATTTTAAGAGCTTGTAATCAAGTTAAATGAATATGTTCTGGTTATACTTTAAAATAAAATGAGATTGTTATTTATAATAAAAATTTTCTTAGATATCAATTGAGTTTCTAATAGAGTTCTAGAAAAAAAAACATTGTTTTGATATCATAACTTAACTCTTGAAAGAGAAATATAAACTGTACTCCTTAGAGTTAAGATAGTAATCTGTAGTTCATGTTGGAATACTTTCCTGGATTTTTTACAGTAGCTTGGCAGTTGTATGTTCAATAAATTGGATAATCAGTAAAATAAAAACTTCTGACTTTTTTAATGATGTGAGAAATGAAACTGAGTTGCATGATTGTTTGACAGAGTGATTTGACATATGTCTCAATCTAGATCTCAGTGGTTCGAGACTTCTGGGGAAGCTTATTGATCTCACTTTATGACCCCAGTTGTTAATCTTTGTGAAATCTTCGAGTCTCTTGAGTGACTCTCCTTGGGTTCTGGATTGATAATCTTATAGGACTACGCATGATTCCTTTGAGGAGAAGCTTACAGTAACTTTCACCTAACCTGTGTTACCAGAATTCTCTACAACAGTAAGTTAAAGAATGTTTGATGGAGCAAGGAGGAGCTTCAGGCTGGAAGATGATTAAGGCTTTGGTCTCTCTGCTGGAGTCCATTACAGATAGCTTCTTTCTAGCAGATGAGGTGAAGTTCTGTGAAAACAGTACTTGCCCACTGGAAGTTTGGAGTTTTAGTTCACTAGTTGATCCATGGTGGCTGCTGAACATCCAGTGAGTGAGCAGTTGTTGCAACGCAGTTGGTGCGTTACCTACAGTGATTCAGTGTGGCACCAGCCTATAGTGAAAGGAATGGATTTTTGTCATGGTGTTTAACTGCAGTGAGTAAAGTTCTGTACTGGTCTAAAAGGTATATTGCAGTTTACTTAAGCTGTTTTTGAGTTGATGCTATTTAAACCTCTGGCTCTGTATATTGAAACTAGTACAATGAGGCCCAAGTGTGCACTTCAACTTTCCTTTGAGGGCTCTACTGGATGATACAGAGCAAAAGCTTGTAACAGGTTTAGCTTCTGTTCAGCTTCTATTAAAGTCCTTGTACCTTGATTCATTTCCTGACATAGCATTTCCATATGTACTGATTGCATAGCTTGTGCACTGTATAATGCCAGTATTGATTAAGCTGCTTAAAACATGTCTAAGAACACTTTCTTACATACTGAGATACTGGCATGCCTGTGGCCGCACCTAGAGCAAGAAAACAGTGAGTCTTAAAAATGGAAAAAAGGATACCTTTTAAAAAAGCTGTGCTTGAAAAATAGTGTTTAAATATATGGGCAAAACTGTTCTACATAAATTTTGCATTTCTTAGACCTAAAAAGGGGAGTTAGATGGCAATTTGAAGAATCTGATTTCTCATGATTTGGGGTTTAAAAAAAAAGTAAATTAGTAAGGGCCTTTTTTTCTGCATTTGAGGTACAAGTTTTCTACATGCCATGTGTTTGAACAGCTGATTTTTTTCCCATCCACCATTAGTACTCTCTTTTGTTAGAACTGTCCTGGTCTCTATTCAGACTGTTGTTTGTACCTCAGGTCTTGTTCTACCGTTGCATATTGTTCAGTTGCATATGGCAAACTTGTTTTCTCTTGCCCAACTAATAATCTGGTACTTCAGGATATGGTGTTCAGAGTACTCTGTGTAACTCAGTGGTCTTGTAACGCTGTTTTATAATTTGTAATACCTTTTGCTAATCGAATGTTCTGTGCTCTGGTCAGAGGAGAATTAATACCAGCATTTGGTGGTGCTTTTATATGGGAATGCCATTAGTCTTCCTAGTCTTCACCAAGACTGCAGTTAGATGAGATTTGTGCCCTCATACCAATCTCTTGCCCTGATCTCAATCTCTCCCCATTTCCTCTCAGTGCATTTATGTGGCAGTGCAGTGAACTGGCTGACAGACTCTTGTGGCTGTAAATGGCTTTCTGATGTTTGACCGTTCATGTTTCAGAATGACAGTGTTCCCTAGCTGTGTTCATCTTACAGGCTGGGGAAGGATGCTGGAGAGGTTTGAAGATGCTTCTTTCAGTGACGGTACTGGCTTGGGGTGTTTGAACATCAGCCTGGTTTAGAAGATGTTGTTCTTAGTACTTCTTAAAATGTTAGGTTAACAGAGGGTTAATACAGGTTAATGCTCTATCTAGTAGGTCAAATGGCCCCAGTTTTGTCTAGCAAATTAATGTTGTTGTTTTTTTTCCTGACAAGACTTCCTCTATGTAAATTCTATCAGTATACATTTTTATGTTTATCCAATTTTTTTAAAAAAAAAAAAAATCCTTCTCACTGTATAAATTCCTGATATACAACTCAGATTTCATGCTATTGATTTTGGATGTGTATTATGAAAAGATTCTTTTAGTGAAAATGTACTCTTGCCCCTTTCACAAGCTACAGAATATTTTTGAATATACCACCCACCTTATTTTTTAAATAACTAAAATTTGGCATTTCATTAAAAAGGCTGCTGATGCAGCATTGTAGGTTGGCAGAAATTACTCTAGGAACCTTAGTGCTCGATGTGTCCACCTTCACTGTACTACGAGGATCAAGCTTATTCCTCAGGATAAAAATGTTTGTCCAGGCCACAAAAATGCAGGATTAAAACCTTTTCATTGTTTAATTTGTACTGACCAGCTGTCATCCTTGCGTTTGACAAATGGAGGAAGAAATCTGTCAAATGTTATTAGCATACTTTTTTGGGTTTTGCTAGTATATTCTCACTTGGCTTGTGTGTGTGGCTGAGTGTACTGCTGACAGTTGTCCAGTTTATTACAGTGTTAAGGTCTTTATTTTCTTGTAAAAAAAATATTTAGAATATCACATAAAGTACACCAGTGTTTGAGTTGTAAAACTGATTAAAAAGCAAAACAAAACAAAAATAAAAAAATGAGAAGTGTTAGGAATTCTCCAGAATACTGTGAAACAGATTCAGGGTTTTGGTCATACTTTTCTTTCCATCTTGGCTTGTGTCTGTCTCTTTCCTTCCCTATTTTGTGTAATTTGAATCATGTTTTCTTTGTCACTGCTACTTAATTATTGCTGTTACCACAGCCTCCGCTGTTCCACGTCCTAAAAGACTGAAGGGCTAATCGTGTTGTGCTCTGTTTTCTTTTGGTCTTCAGGAGCTGCAGGCAGCATATGTATGTTATGTTCTGCTCTGCACTGGAAACAGCCTTCCACTAGACTGTGAAGTTTTTAGGGAATTGTCATCTCTTATTCAGCAGATGTGTTCAAATTCAGCTATCTCAATTCTGCTTATTTTGGGTTTGGTTTTTTTGTTGTTGTTGTTGGTCATGCTGGATTTCACTTGTGTATGAGAAGTGTTTTGGGTATCCTCTGCTGTGCTCAGGAAAAAAAGCAAAATCCACTTCTTAATCCAGACTTCTAATGGCTTTTGCCTTTTTTTTTCTCCAAACATCTGATCTTCAAGGATGAAATTTCACCATATGACTTGAAATTTTTTCACACACACAACAGATTTAAGCTTTACCTCATGGATTCCTTCCCATCCCCCTAAGTGTACTTCTGAAAGTCTTTCTCATGTTTGTGTAACCTGTTTCTTTATGAAATCATTTAGGAAATGTCCGTATTTACTGAACTCAGTGGCTTCTAGAATTGAACTAAAACAGAACGCCTCATCCCGCCCCACTCACCCAACAAAACTGGATGGATTTTTTTTTTTTTTCTGTACAATGAAGTCAAAGTTGATGAAATCTCTGAATGGTATATGCACAGTTGTGCTGAATCTTTGTTATAATCAACTAAAAATTGATGCAAGATGAACTAGAACCTTTCTGTTGGATTGCTCACTACCTAATTATCAAAACAGATGATTTCTAGAAAGGATTGCATGTCTTCAGAAGACCAGTTGATCTTGCATCTTTTTCTTTGTCACATCAATAACATTTTCACACAGATCCTCTTTCTTGTGTAACTTTGAATTTAAATAGATACTATAAGAGCACAGAGATGATTTCCAAAGCACTCTTCAGACTTAAACCTCAGGTCATGTGTTGAGTCCAAACTGTCGGATACGTCTTTTTTCAGTACTAAAACATCAGCCTAACTTGGAGTAAAGCCTGGAAGCTATTGAGTGATACAAAGCTGTAGAAAGAAATATCATATCCCTCTGAAATACAGAGGGAAATGTTGTTGAAAAAAATAAATGCTTGCTTTTGTCAGGCTGTTAGCATGAACAGTTCTTATCTTTAAGAACTTGAGCGACTGACTACTCTTGGGTTTTGTTCCCCCCCCCAGTTAAAGATACTGTTGTACTCCGCATGCACGTGGCTTAAATACAGGTTTATCTACTTTCTGCAGAGGAGCACCGGTGTAAGCCAGTAGGCTAAGATGATACAGTGGTAGGATAGTCTATGTTGGATCCTCGTGGTTGTAGCTTATAAAGCAGAATGGCTGCTTTGAATGTTGAAATGTGCCTTAAATAGTTATCTGCAGGTTATCTGCCAAATCCTGGCTGTTACAAAGATAAAACAGTGATACAGAGTTTGAAAGAGAAAGACTTTTTGTGCCAACTTACCTGTTAAAAATGTGTTTGCCAGCACATTTCCCCAGTGAGTATAAAACAAATGAGTATTTTCATAATATTGGCTTCCTGATGCAGGCTGGGAGAATGGATGCTGAACCTGCCCTGGAGATCCAGAAGAAAATCAGCAAGTAGAAGTACTTCCACTGGGTTTGCATCTTTGATACACAGTGTCTTCTCTACGACTTACTCATCTAATTAAACATTAGGTAGAGTGTATGGTATACTGCAACCAAATGTCATTCTTGCTACTAACAGAAGTTCCTTTTGAGGAAATCCTTCTATCATTGTATTTGTACTGAGAATATTTCTCCTAATTTTCCCATGTTCAAAATACACATTTTTTTTTACCGTCACCATTCTAGAGATGGACAATATTGCCTATTGAATTTCCTTTTTGATTCTGGAAACCATTTGGATTTAGGATGCTAAAGTGGTTTGCAGTAGGACATGTCCTGCTGTAGATGTTGGCTAGAGTTTAGGACGCAACTACAGCAGAAAGATGTTATGTAGATTGTAGCCATAGCAGCTGATGTTCAGCTGTCAATGGCACCATTTGTCATAACTGGAGGTATTTTTTAGAGCTTTTTTTTTGGTATTGCAGAGAAAGAGGAAGGAAGCCTTGATGCTTATATTTGTATTGCTTATAATGCATTTGTATTGTTGAAACACTGGAGAACTAACCTAATAACTAAGGTAATATGTTTGAATGGACCATGGAAGCCTGACTTAACTGCCTTGTAAATCTTGTCCCTGTGATTCAGATAATATTTGACAAATATATGGATAATTTGTTGTATGCATGTGGTGTTTTCAAATTACATTAATCTCTGTCTAGTGTGTGAAGGAGCTTTTTACTTTGTACACTGCAAGATTTTCTGCTGTAAGTGACCTGTTTTGGTTTTTTTTCTCCTCTTCCATCCATATAGCTATTAACAGCATCTGGACTGGTTTCTGTTGCAGTGGCAGAGATGTGTTAATGTTAGGTTTTATGGGCCCTTTTAGAGAACACTTACCGAAGTGGATCCATTTCTGCTTGGTTTTGGAAAAACATTTCATTTAATGACAAAGCTTCAGTTTATACATGTTTTCTGAGAATTGACCGGTGTTCCCAGCATGGAGGGAGAAAAGCTCAATGTACATTCTTGAGAACATGCCAAAGCACATGCATGAGGGAATTCCAGGACAGGTTAAAATTTAAGAGGGTAATAGGTATTAAACATGGCTACATAGCTTCGGATTATATAATCCTTGTACAATTCAGCCAAGTGCAAAATTACCTTGCCAGATTTGTGTGTGTCTTTTTTTATTTGTTTGGGTTTTTTTTCCTAGTCGATTTGAAAAGGTGGAGGGGGACAGAATTACTTAAACTAAGAAAGTTCAGAAAACTATGGTGGGTAGGTGAGGAAAATAACCCTCTGGTATGGTTCAGTCTGAAAAACATAAGATTAAATTCATGGCAAGGCAAATATAATCTCATTTTATAGTTATATAAGACTGTTTTAAAGTGGGTCATCAGTGTTGGGGGAAAACATGCCTTCATTTTCTAGGCTTTTTTTTTTTTTTTTTTTTTACATACCGAGTAAGGTTTTTTCCTCCTCCCCTTCCCACACTAGAAGGAACACTTTCCTCTAGGGACAAAGATAGGATGAAGCTAAATATATCGCTTGTCTACTTTATTCTCCGTCATGTTGCTTCAGTGGTAATCACTTGTTTGAGTTTTACCTTCAGAGATTCTGCCTGACATACGGTGACATACATAATGATATGTGCAAACATATAGCAATTTAAAATTCATTCTTTATTGCACTTTTGTTTTAGTTTACAAATTGTTACAACAATTAAAGGGATTTTGTAAGTGTTAATCTATGCACATAGGGGAATTTTCACTGTAATTCTTTATTTGTGTGAGTGTCCTAACCCATGACACTGAGATGGAGAAAAAACAGCTTAAGACCCTGCTTGAGAGTTGGGATTTTTTTGTCTTCTGGTTTAAAATGAAATAGAAAGGAAGCTTAAGTTTCTCTTCTTTGAAAATACCACCCTTTTCAGGGAAGGAGAGGAAGTTGATAGAGTTTGAGTGCCATGACCTTTGTGGCTTAGTTATGGATTTTTGGTTGATGGTCGTTGTTTGGAGTTTTTTCTGAAGCACCAGCTAGACAAATCTGAAGAAGGTCAGACTGAGGAAAGAGAAGAGTGATTGCGTGCTTGTGTAGGAGAAGGGAGCCTGAGAGATAACAGCTACAACAAGATTTTAGGTAGAAAGGGAATGGCTTCTTTGGCAGCCCTTTAGAACTGACAGATACAGAGGGAAGTGCACCTAGGTGTCCTCTACAGATCTGAAAATGTAGAGATCAAAACCTTCGTTATCTCTCAAACTCTTTTTTTTATACTGTGTTTTGGGTAATTGGGGAAGGGACTGAAATGTTCTCTTTCCTATTCATAATGGGAACAATGCAATGACAAGGAAAAAGCACATACTGCTGTAAATAATGTCCAAACTGTAGCTCTTCCTTTGATACTCATGACTCTGTCAGAATTGGCATAATTGGTTGCCAGCAATGGGAGTTGTGAGCAAAAAATCCAACTTGCAACTTCTGATGATTGAGATAATTTACTTTGACTATCCATTCAGCAGCTAAGTCCTATTAATCCAGCTTCTGGTTCATCCTGTATTTAAATTCTTTATAGGAGTTGACAGTCAAATTTTTCAGTTCATGCTAAAAACTGCGTGTTGGCAAATAAACAGGTAACCATTATAATAGACAACAGATGACTATCTATTCCAGCTTGATGTGGAGCCTCTGATCAAGTAATGATAGTAAGTCATGATGGCAGCGTGCTGAACAAGAAGAGGACAACAGAACGATGGTAGGAAAGATTCCTACAATCTTGATGGAAGAGCCAGTTTGTACTGTCTGAACTATGCTAATCAAAATAGCCAGACCAGCTTTGTAGTTGAAATAGCAAATTACTTTTTGCCCAACTTATTTTGACTGAAGTGTCTAGGGAACACTCACATTAATTCCATGAGCAGATGTGAGGAAGCGATGACTTCTGGTTGGAGATGGGTCCAGAATAGCATATATCTTCTGGCCTCAGCCTGTCGCACTCAGAAATTGAAGCCATGCATACTGAATCACGTGTTCTGCGTGACTTAACATTTATCAGATCACAAAACCGTTTTCCCCTTCACTCTTTCCACTGTTCTGAGTGCACTCCAATAACTTCTGTTACCAAAAATGGCTGCTGGTAAGCACAAGCACTTTTTTGGTTTCTAAATTATTTTTCATGATTAGGAAGAGACTAAAAATTTGCTCATACTCTATTGGGAAGTAAGAACAAAAGAGATGAAGCTTTGAATGAGTTATGGACACTAACGGTTCCTTAATGTTAGCTGTGCTGTAGAATATTGTGGAGTGTGGAGAAAGGGAAAAGAAGGGATAAGAGCACTCACTAATTTGAGTTTAGGAAGGTCAGGTCCCTCCATAGTCAATACAGAGTATGAGGCTTTTGGGGCTGCTGCTTTGAATCGCTTCCTAAAAGGGGAAGAAGAGCTAAGCTAAACACCTCTTTGCTACCAAAAGATCCTTCTCATTTTCACTAGCTCTGATACGCACCTGACCCATCTGTTAGACAGCTTGGTTTGTAAAACAAGCAGAAAGCTATGTAAGAAAAAGGCTTCTTTTGTTTTTGCAATCTGAATCAGCTCAGAGGGATCTGTTGATTTGGCACATGTAGCACAAAGGAGGGTGTGAAAGTGAGTGGCTTGGAGCAGTAGGATAAGTGTGGAGTGAGAGTAGGCTGTTGCCCAGCTGTGAGCTGTTGGCTCAGCTCAGCTGTCTTGTCTGGCTGAACCCTCTCATGTGGGTCTGGAGGCCACCAAGGGCTCCAGCTTTCTTCACTGACTACGGAGGGACAAGATGACATAACTTGCCCTTTTGCTGTGGTGGCAACAGTGGCTGCGATTGTCATCTTTGAAGGTTACCTTTTCCTTCCCCTTCTTTCATCCTGTGTAATCTTCTTGTTTTGTTTTGTTTTGTTTTTTAATTTGGAAACAGAAGATATGGTAGTCTTAGTAAATCTTTATATCTTGTTAGATATAAAGTCAGTAACTAATTGATGGAAGGGGTTCTGTGGCAAAAAAGGGCTGACTTCTCAGTTGTTTCAGTAGTGTCACTGTTGTCTGCATGACTGATGCTGCACGTTTGTGGGTTTTTTTATCAGCAATTCCTCAAAAGTAAGTCGTATCTAGAATTTTTACTTTAAGGCTATGCTCAAGAATGCACTTAAAATATACTGCTGAGTGAGAGTGTCCTACCACACGTGTAGCAGTGTCAGAGTTCAGTGCTGAGCCTAGCGAAGCTTCCTTTCACTTGTATCACATCTGGGTTCTTTGCGTTTTGGCAAGCAGTCAAAAACTGATTTAGCCCTTTACAGGAATTAAACATTGCACTCAGACATCGTAACTCGAAAGACTGTGTCCAGTGTATGGTGTGAAATTAATCAAAAGGAAGGAAAATTAATGACCTGCTGTGGTGCCATCCTGAGGATATCGCTCAGCAGGTGTGAAATTAACTTGCCTTGACTGTGGATTAAATTTAACTGCATGACGTAAAACTACAGAAACTGTTTCCGTTATTACTAGGGAGCCAAGCAAGTGTTTTTAAAGATTCCAGCTTAATGAACTGCTTACGCCATAGTGGATAGTCCTATGATCATTTAACAGCATGAATTTAGATTATGTTCCCTAAGAAGATCAAGTATTACTGTATCAGTAAAAATTGTCAAAGGCAGGCCACAGAAATGAGGTTTTAATTTCTGTAATTACTGTGCACCAGATGGTGGACATACACTTTTTTCCAACATAAGTACTTCAGCTCAAATATAAGCAGTTGTGATCTTTATTTACAATTCGTCAGATTTTAACCTAGGTGATCAAAATTCCTTTGTTATGGCCCATTATGATGACCTTCAAATAAACATGTAGACAAAACCTAACTATTGTTTGTTATAGTTACAAAAAAGCCTTTTTTTTTCAAGATCTTAATTATGAGGATAGCAAAACTACCCACTAATGTTGACTATACACTAAACATTAACAACCCACTAACTGTATTTTTGAATGAGTATATCTAATATTAGATTATGTACTTAAAGCATTTGATAAATCCTGGTTAATTTAAACATTGGTTCTGACAGAGCAGTACAACAGAGATATAAAATGCATTACAGGTTTATTAACAGCTCAAAAGGAAGATGAAGGAAATCTATTTCCCAATTTCAATCTAAAGATCTTCTTATTCTGCCAACTATTTTCTTCTTCTGTCCTGTCCTGTCCTGTTTCCTTTTGTGCATGCACTTTTTCCTCTAACATTGCCCTGATTTTTTTTTAATTTTTTTTTTTTTTAAATGGAGCATTTATGACTGTTGTGGAAGTTCCCTTTGACTTCTGAGTTCTAAGTGGATTTTTGCTGAATATGCCTTGAACATCCTCCTCTAAAATGTTCAGAGTCATCTCAGTCCTTTTTAGAACTCCTGATGATTTTGCCCTTGGCAGAAAATAGTCATGTATGGGGTTGGGTTTTTTTGTCTCCTTCCCTGCCCCACCCCACCCCCCTTAAATTCTGAGTGCCTGTTTCCAGGAGTTAAGGAAGTTGCGTGTTTGTGATCAGGAGGAAGGCTTAGTTATGACTTGCACAGCAGCTTCCTTTGAAGTAGCCTGGCACACATCCATTAATATATTTGCAGGATAAGGTGTCCACAGTATATTGGCACATACTTGATTAGCTGGACTTCATACGTTCGCTCATTTGACCTCCTATTATGGAGCATCTGTGCTTCATAAAAGCAGTACTTTTTTGTTTAAATATTGCCAATCAGAAAGCTGCTAGAGGTCTAATTGATGCTTTACAGTTGTGTTAAGTTCTGTGGATTTTGTGTCAAAAGATAATTCTGACATTAGCATTAGTAAAATGTTTTTGATTCATAACAAATACAATGTAACTCCTGGGGAATGTTAGGGTTGTTGTGAGTTACCCCCCTCAGTTGTTGTGTCACTGGCAGTACTTGCTTCATGGATGAACTGGTAAGTAGTAGCATCGTGGGATCTGTACTGTTCTGGAACTTAAATTAAGAGCTCTGCAGTCCATTTGAAGAATACTCATTTGGGTAGAGCTGACAAGATGTTTTAGAAGTTTCTTTCTTTGAAGAGAAACATCAGTCTTGGTACCCACTTCAAAAGGAGAAAGTAAGCAAGTCATGGAGGCCTAATGCTTTGTAGCATTACAAACATTAACACTGTGGGTCAAGCTTTTAACAGTGAACAAAGGTTAGGTGATTACTAGAACAGTCATATTTCAGCTGGAGCTTTGGGCTGCTTGCTTTTCCTGCATTAGAAAATGAATGTTTTGATTTGAGTGTCTAAAGAAACTTGCTTTTAAGGCTTAGATTGTAATATGATGTTCTTGGAACCTTGCTTGTATTGGAATCAACCCTGGGATACTGTGTTCAATTACCTGCCTGCATTTTGGGTTTTACATTACGGGATTTATTTAATTGTACTCCTGCCTGTCTCTTGTTGATGGCTTTTATAGTCACCCAAGCTTTTATGATTAATTTGTAGCCCCAGGGGAGGTGGGGAGGAAAGAGGAAAAGAGATAATTTTAACCCTTTCTGTGGAACTTCTCCTCTAGTTTTTGAAGACAAGTGAAAAGCCAAGCAGGAGTGCTCTGGCAGCTGTGGCAGCAAGAAAACCTAACTGTCCTGGCAAACCTTGTCTGTCCATTTTGCAAGGAAGAAGGCCTTGCACGTCTGTTTTCCCTGACAGGCTGCGTAGGTTAGGTCACACAGCTCTTCGTTATGCTTTGCATTCAAACTGAGTTTGTATTGGCTGCTTTTGCCACTTGCTTTATCTCATATCTGTAATATCCCATCATGAGGGAGCATGAAGCTAATTATGGTGTCCTCACAGCAGTTTTTGATTGTTTTTTATGTAGCACTGCTAGATTGTGGTGTGAAGAGAACTCAGATTTCTCTACGTTGCCTGTGACAAGAATATGCAAAATTGGTTTGTCAGCATGCTCAGAGTTAAGCAGTGTGATGTTACATGCCTGTGAGTAGGGGTTCCTGAGAAGACATTTGGATTTCTCTTGATCAGAATGACTGAGGACTGCAGCTGAAATTAGCAGAGATGGTCCACGAAAGCAAGCTGATCCAAGGGAGAAAAAAAAAAAACAGAACAAGATCAAACAAAACCCCTGCTGCTTCAGGGTGATTTGGGTCAATATCAGTTGTGCAAATAGGAGAAGGGGAACTGTCTCTTCTGATTGTACCCCGTGTTTACAGAGCATTTGTTCATCTTCCAGATTATGCTGACAATACTTCAGTTTCTGATGGGCTCAGAGCACATGAGGAAAGGGAGCTTGTGACTGCTGATGAGGCCGCAGCCACTAGTTAACTCGTTGAGTAGGGTTTGGGTTTTGGTTGGATTTTTTGTGGTTCTGTGTGAGGAGTGAAGATTTTGTTTGGCTTTTCTCATGACATTTTCTGTATTTTCTCAAACTGCAGGCAATAAATGTCCCTTCCCAGAGGAATTGCCAGTCTGTAGGCTTGTGATTGTTATTCTAACTCAGCCAGGGACAGACAGCAACTTGTTACATAGAAAGTCAAAAATGATATTAAATAAGAGGTTTATTCTGCATTGCAAAAATTTAAAGAATTGTTTAATTAGGAGTCAAACCACTTATTTTGCCCTCTAGTTCATTATCCATTAAGTAGGTTTATGCCAGTGATTCATAATGCTCATTACAGCTCATAAATGTCACTGTAAAATTAATCAAAATCAGAGTGTTAAAGTGTCTTGCTGTTGTTAGTTATCCAGTTGGTTTGGTTTTGGTGACAAGTTTGTAGATATAGTGTGAATTTTATAGTTGAAGATGCCGTAGGTCTTGGATAGCATGCTGCTTCTCACTGGGGAAAGAGACAGCCTATATCTAAAAGCTGTAGCTGAAACTTTTTTCTGGTCGTAGCTATTACCTGCCTCTCCTTGCCAGCAGTATCAGTCAGTGTACTGGACCAAGTTGAAAAGCCATAGATGCCATGGTGATAATTGTCACTAAGTCAGTGATGCCACTTCTGGGAACACGGTACCAATGAGCTGCTTTCATTGAATCTTTGTCATCTTTGCCCAAATGGCAGTCAGTCAAGCGTAACCTGAAGTGGCCAATTCTTTAATAGTGCAGCTGGTGATTTCCAGGTGCAGATTATTGTGATATGCTCAAATACTTTACACATAGGTAAGATCTTGGAGTCTGCATCTCAGAAGACTGTTGGCACTGTGGAAAGGAAACTAGGCTACGCTACAGAAAGTGATTTGCATCAATCATTTGACCAATTGATCAATCACTTGATAATTATCACTGGATATTGTAATAAGATTTTATCGCTTGGTAATATAATAAACAATCTCAGTACTTTACAATAGTAGGTTGTAATATTAAACAGATAATGTGTCTGTTGGTAAATGACACTGGAAGATTTTGTAGAAGATATATGTTGTTGTAAATTCTAGTTAAGTTGAACAGAACTCTTTGAGGCTGAAACCTCACACTGACTTATTTTAACAGATTCGGGGTCCAAATCTCTTGATCATGCAGTAATGCCAGCTCCAATTGCCACAGCCCTACAAGTATCAGTGATTTTTTTGTATGGTTTATATCAGTAGATTTCAAAGATTTGGGGATATTACGTGCTGTTTATTGTGTTTTATATATAGTAAATAAGGTGTGGGAATGTACAGGGATAGCAGACCAGTGGCTGAGTCATATTATACATCTCTCAAGTTCCATTGTGCAGCTCATCTGTGAGAAGAGGCTAGAGATATGCAGAATTGAAATAAGAACAACTTCTCTGGTTTTGTGTGTAGGGTATGTCAATCTGCTAGAAATTAGGCACGAAATTTGATCAAGAAAGAAATTATGTTATCAGATTTTAGTGTCAGAAGTTACTGCCATGTGATTCCCAGATCATTTTAAGGAAACCCTAAAGCAGTCTGGTAGATGGATTTTGTTGTTTGCTTGACAGGGAGTGTGTTTGGAGATATGTATCTTAAGTGGCTGAAGAGAAACTTTTTAATATGCCTTTCTAAAACTGTAACATTAAACTGGAATGTCACTTTTGGTTAGTCTCTGTTCAAAGAAAGATCCTCCTCTATTTTTAATAATTTATGTGGAAACTATGAAAGATTTAAAATGTGACAGCTCTGAAATAAGAAGATTGGTGCTACTCTAGTGGGATCTGATTGGGATTCTGACCTAATTTCTTTTAGTTAGTGATTGGTATAGGACTTTGTGGGGTACATGAGCTTATGACTTTTGGAGATTACTGACTGATATTTTTAGATTACCAGCTAATCCTGTTTATGAATAGGATTTTCATCTGAAAACTGACAGGTCCTTAAATTCTTCCTGTTTTGCTTTAGCATGACAACTGGAAAGTGTACAGAAAAAGCAAAGGATTGTTTGCTTTTTTCATACTGTCTCATGCTGTGGCTGCCTTCTACATAATGATTTTCTGTGTGGATGGGTTTAAAAAGTGCACCTTTTTAATGCTTAAACAGAAGGAAAATCTTCTATTGAAGTTGTTCATTTTGCACAGGCTCTAAAAGAGGTATGTAAAAAAGCATTGTATACATATTGCCCCAAAAATGTTTTGAGCCTTTCTGGATTTTTCTTATGCTGTCTTGTAGCTGTTTCCAAAGCAGGCAGACTGTAGATAAACTAACAAATGCAAATTCACGGTTCCATTTGCTTACTCAACAACTGTGTTCCATATATAAACACTATCTTCCAGATGTTTTCTCCTTGTTAGTAGTTGCTTTCATGTGCTTGTAACGAATGGCAGAGAGAACCTTGCTCTTCTGTTCTACACGTCGTGTGGGGTTGCCATCTGCTTTGTGTGTTAATTTAGAAGGTAAGCATTTTGTCACCTGTTTCTACAGATTGAGTCCAAAATGCTTACCAGCCCTTTGTATGAGGTCACCTTTGTGAATTTTTATTAAACTCTGGAAAAAGTGTAAAGAGGCAGAACAATAAAAGCCATTGTAGATTGAATGTTGGAGTGTTACATGTAGGATTGTAGATCCTGTAGCTGTTTCGTTTCCTTTTTTGTTGTGTGCCCCTTGATGGGAAGGGAAGCCAACGCGAGGTGGAGAAATGAGAATTTGCGCTAGAATTGTGATATGTATGAGGAATACTGTGTTGTGTTGAAAATAGCTCAAACAGTGTGGTTTTTGTTGCTGGGTGGCATGCTAATATTAATAGGTTTTGCCCTTCTTGGTGAAAGGGCATATATTGGACTGAGCTTGATGTAAATTCTGTGGGACCCCCTGCCCCAAGATTTACTTCCCCGAAAGAGCCCTTGCAATATGTACTTTGTATACTGAAACCTCTTCTATTGCTGTTACACAGAAAATTCCTGTGATGGCTTGGTGAGGTCTTCATCTCATTGGTATTGGGGGCTGAAGTGAAAGGGAGGGGAGTAGGAGGATGTCACAGTCACATGGGCGATGGGATGCCTTATGTGACACCCCTGCATCCTGGCACACACAGTTATAATCATGCGCCTGTCTCCTGGAAGCAGAAAAGGCTGCAGTTCTGTGGGCAGTGTTAACAGGGAAAGAACAGGTAACTCCCCAGAGTTCTCCCACACAAGTCAAGACAAATTTTGCAGATATGCAGATCAGTGTGGTTTTTATACACACACACACACGCACACACACGCCTTCGACACAAGCCCTTGAGAGTTATTTCTGGTGCTTTCAGGGAAGAAACTGATTCACCTACCGCTCATCAAGCAGCTGCTGGAGTAGATGGAGCATTATCTCTCACTGAGGCTTTCTGTGCCTCCTTTGGTCTTTCAGAACTGCTTTAACAGCTGTCCATGTCTGCTTCCTTACCATCTTATCATAGAATCTTCCTTTTCCCTACTCTTTTCTCTCCAGTTTCTGTATATCACTTGTGGTTTTTATTTGCTCCCACAATATAGAAATAAATAATATCAAATATTTGCAGAACTTGATTAACTTCTGAACATTTTCTAAGTCTGAAAAAGCTGAAGCTATAGAGATTTGTCAGACTCATTTAATTGTCTGTATGCAGCTGATCTGAACATTGTGTAAGTCTCACAGAGCTTCAGCTTTATGCTCTTTATTTACCTGGTTAGAAATGCTGGCAGTGGTCACGTGGAAAGAGGCTATGCTGCTTAGATACCCAAGTTCTGTTTTTTAATCACAGAACTCAGATTGTGAGGCATGAAAAAAAAGGCTGTTTGTGGGAGTGGTTTTGACATAATTTATATGTGGATGCATGGGATTAAGCGCCTTCATTACGCTAGGGGAGGCTTCTATCTGCTTTAAGACCTGCTAGTCAAGTTCTAGTAATTTCCAGCGTATTCCTGCCATATCCTAAGGCAACACAGGAAAACCAGAATCCTTCTCTGAAGAATTAGGTCAACGGTTGGACTTGATGATCTCGGAGGTCTGTTCTAACCTAATGATTCTATGAAGGTACCTGAAAGAAGGTATCACTGAAAAAAGTCAATGGAAGATAGCTGTTTAAAAAGGGTCCTGAAATAAGGCAACAACAGAATAGTGTACACCTAAGCTTAAATACAAGAATTGACCAAACTTGTCTTTAATTGCTTAGGGTGAAGGTAGATGCTTTTCACACGCTTGCTTAATGATGCTGTGCAATGTATTCTGGGATTGTCTGGGAAACAGAATGGGCTTTGTAGTAACCTGCATAAAATGTCATTGATAAAATAGTGTAATTATGGAAAGCTGTTGAGTGCAGTAATGTCTGTAACTATCCTTTCTTTCATACTGAGGATACAGTTCTTTCAAAGCAATTTCAAAAGACTTGTGTCATCTACTTGGCTAAATGCAGCCAAGGTTTCTGGCCAAAATACATTTACTTGCATCTGACACGTGGTAGAAATTGTGTTGATGAAGGGATGTAAGATTTTAATGTCTTTTTCTGGTAAATGGTTGCAAGAATTGCGGTATTGGCTCCAAAATTCTTTATCTGTATGGATTGTTAGGAAAAGCCAACTGTGCGTAGACCAAATAGGATGCTTGGAATAGATATTTGAAGCATGAAACTTACTTATTCTTCAATGTTTTAGTAATCCTTTACAAGTCCATACAATATACCAGCTTGGTACCTTGGACTGCATCTCCAATGTGTATGTTCTCGCTTGGGTTGACGCTGACTGCTGCTGGTGTTACTAGCTCTGAGTCCAGTTTCATAGAGACTAACATTGATGCTGTTCTTTGGTGTTTACAGTTGTGTTAAAAATGCTTCGCTTACAGCAAATGAAGACTTCTCAGATGGGCAAATGTAGGCTTATGGTAGTAACAATGTGATTATTCAAATGAGTGTAAGCAGCATTAAAATACCTATTTTTTTTCAAAACACCTTCACAGTTAACCACACAGTTGAGACTGTAAATTGTTCTCAAACCCTGAATCATTTTATGATCAGCATTTCATGTTATAGTGTATTTAAGTACCATTTCAATGTTAAGAATAGTGTTAGGTTTTTCACAGATGATACTGTGCTAGCAGGAATATTCTCTAAACTTCTAGAATATCCATGTTCCATGTCCACCATTTTGGATGGTGTGGCTGGTTTGAAGTGTTAGGGTTTGAGTGGTTTTCGAGTCTTGTCAAAATAAGTCACCTTACCTACTTAACCTTTTGACTGGAGGGGTTATACCTGTTAAGGGACTGGAGCTTCTGGGATGAGAGGAGGGGCTGAGAGAGCTGGGACTGTTCAGCCTGGAGAGGGAAAGCTTTGAGGGAATTTTATTAATGTTTATAAATCTCAGATTGCAGGGTGTAAAGAGTACAGGGCTGGACTCTTCTCGATGGTGTCTCATGACAAGACAAGATGCTTTAAAATAATTTTTTAAGATAAATTTGAATATAAAAGCTATCATAAAGGTCATCACTCCTCCAAGTGGTCTTTGAGTATTCCAAATACATACCAGCACGTCTGAGTCTGTGAGTACTATCACAAACCTTGTAGTATTTCTGTGAATTGTTTGATGGACTTACTTCAAAAATAATTAAATTAATCCCTTATGAAGCCGAATAAAAACTTTACAGCAGTGGAGAAAAACATGTGATCTAAATTTAAAATTAGATAAAAATCCTTGTTATATGTACATATGAAATCTTAGAGTAGATGTAATGAATGTGTGTTGTGTAGGACTTATGTAATGATTCTTAAGTGGCTCAGTGTATCAGTAGACTAAGGCAATTAAATACCTATAAGGGGCAAGAGCGGGGAAAGGCCAAGTGCCATTTTAAAAACTGGATATGAAATCCTACACTGTCAAAAACGATCTTGCTTTTATGTAAATTACGACTTAACAGGTATTTGAAAACAAGCCCAGTTTTTGTGGTGAGAAACACTTTGTCCATATTCAGCCAAATGATTGAGTTTTAGAGAGGTTGAAAAGTGTTAATTTATTTTCTTTCTGATTCTATTAAAAAAAAATAAATTTAAAGACTTAGTCACTTTGCAAGGCTGTAGCAATGGGTCATTACCAGGCATAGCAGCAGGAGTTAAAGGGTGATGGAGAGATCAGGCTGAATCTGAAATAGTGCTGAAAACAGAAATGTAAACAGAGATGCTGCTTTTGGGTAATACTTTTTCCTATACTGCTGCAAAGTGATTTATAAAAAGAGGCTGAAGTGCATTCAATGGTGGGTTGTTCTTCTCAAGTGTTATCAGTGTAGTCACTCAATGTATTATGTTTTATTTTCCTGAATGAAACTGTCTGCTATTTTCATTACTTAACAAAAAAAGAAACAAAGACGTGTGAGTGGAGATGATTTTTATAGTAGTCTTTATTTTCTCAGTACTGTAAACAAATGCACTTTTTTAAGTTAAGTAGCATCATTAAGGTGGATTTCTGAATGATGGAAATTATTTCTTCTTAAGTTGTTGCAAGCCATGATTTATTTATTTATTTTTTAAAAAATTTATAATCCTTTTCCTTAGACCGGCTTCTGACTATTTTGGACTGAGTCTGTTACTTGGTACCAGTGATACTTCTTTTTCTTTCTTCCTGTCCCTGAATGCCCAGCATTGATAATTCCCTATTCAAGATCAAATGAATTGTTGGAAAAAGAACAGATTAATTTTTCACGCAACAGAAATCAACTGTCCGTATACATAATTCTTTGTAAGTAATCCAATAATAAATCTGTGTACCCTCAAAATAATGTTTTGCACTTCTGGGTAGCTTTCTAATTTTGTTTTATATCCTTTGATGGAATGCACCGCAGTGGTTGAGGATAGCTTTCATATTCGTGAGTTATGGGTAGCCAGGCTGTGAGTTTCATGAACCCGAAGAGTGAGACTGGCCTGCTGTGGTCACAGTGTGTATTGGTGGGAGCACAACAGAAGCACCCGTGAGCTCTGACTCCTCGTGCTAACCTTGAGGTCTGAGACTGCTATATTTACCAGCACTGATGGTGGTAAGGGAGAACAGTATTTTGCGATTACTTACCAAGAGTGTATTGCTAGCTAATACTGAGCACACAGACTAGAATTCATATCTGAACAGTGTGGGTAGCACTGTGTCCTCTTGAAGTAAGCAGAAGCTCTTGCAACTACTTCAAAGTGAAAATAGCCTCCTTCACCTAACAAGCAAGTAGTCAAGCCATCTCTTCACTTCGAATTCACTGGCGTCTCTAAAAAAAGCTAATCTTGGTACAGTTCCTCTGGAGGCTCACTGTAGCATCCAGCCAGCCCTCAGAAGTAGACCTGTTGGAGAACTCAACAGGAAAATCGTAGGATCACAGAATCATTTAGGTTGGAAAAGACCTTTAAGACCATCGAGTCCAGCCATTAACCCAGCACTGCCAAATCTGCCACTAAACTGTGTCCCCAAGCCCCACATCTAGACGTCTTTTCAGTACCTTCAGGAGTGATGACTCCACCAGCTTCCCTGGGCAGCCTGTTACAGTGCTTGACAGCCCTTTTGGTGATAACCCTTTCACCTGCTTCTACTGTTAACTAAATCTGCTTCAGTTTACAAAGTGTAAAATGTTTTTTAAAGTTTGTCTTCTAATCTTTTTCTTCTTACCTTGACTGCAACCTGTGTCAGATCCCTGAGGGCTGTCATTGTCACTGTGGCATCAGCTGTGCAATGCTAATGAGTTTCAAGGAAGCACAACAGAAGTCTCTGCCTGGTGCAGCCCCTGCAGGGTCTGTATCAGTCTTGTCCTGTTTTCAAGAAGGCCATGTTTTTCAATAATATTAACTGTAGAAATGGCAACAAATTCTCCTGCAGGGGCAGCTTACTAGCATTTTGTTGAAGAAGTCCTGGCTGTAATGTTTTATTGAATTTATTAAGAGTCTGCAGGACTTTAGGAAGTTAAAACACTGTTAGGTCTCCAGGTTTGAGTGACTGACCTGGTGACAGAAGTTTGCAGTGTTCCTAGAGTATGCTGTCCCATTTGCCTGTCAGTTAAATGCGTCTTGTCCTAAAAGGTCAGTCCGTCCTGCCTATGAGCCACATTTTTATTCCATCTGTTAATATGAATGTTCTGAAAAAGATGCCAAGAAATAATTTACCAAATATATACACTTCTTGTGAAAACAAATAGTCCTTGAAATGATCAAGTTTTCCTGAATACCAGAATTAAACAGCTTTTGACCACCCTCTCAAAAGACAAGTGATGGAAAATTACTTCCCACAGCTTCCATCACATATGTATTTCCTTTCTCCGCAGATTCTTCTTCATTCATTTGGGATGTTAGTCTGTATTAGAACTATTTTTGCATTCATTTGCAGTCACATATGTAAAAAAATATATATTATGGATGTATTCATATTCATAACATATAAAATATATTACTATAAAAGTATCCTAAATTTAGGTAGAAAACTGATACAATATGAAAAGCAGAGCAATAAACTATGATTTCTTGCTATGAGGATAATTGGGAATATGTAAAGCTTAAAATGTAGGTCCCCTCAGTTTTTCCAGTGTTTAGGCAAATCACAAGTAGTAGTTGAAACGATAACTTTCAGTAACAGTTCTCAAATCTCAAGAAAAGTTTTCTTACTCTTATGAATTCTTGAGTTACAGAGGTGATTTAAATTGACTTTCCAAATGTAGCGAGTATAATATACAAAATCCTAAAAAAAATTTTGTGGGTTGTTTTTTTTTTTTTTTTTTCCCCTTTTGCACATTAAGGGGGGGGGGGGGGGGGGCGGGGAAGCTGGTGTTGAAACATTCGGACCTCACACCTACTCTTTTATAAATTGCTCTTAGTATTTCTGTCTCCATGTGTGAGCCCGAGGTCCAGGCTTGTGGTTTAAACTATAAACAGAGATGAGATGCTTTTATACAAGAATAAATGTGCACAGATGGAGATAATCAGAAGTGACTTAAGTGTGTAGGCTTTTTTAGAGGTGTCAAAAGCCCACAATACCAAGTTGACGTTGATGAGGACTACAGGTGCGAAGTATGCTCAGACGTATCCTTAGAGTCTGATTTGCAGAAGGTGTTCAGACACCTACAAGGAGTACTCAAGAGTGTCTCATTAAGTGCAGTGGGTGTATGTTTGGCGTGTTCATAAGTCTCTTAGACGCCTCTTTGCATCTTTATTAAGTTTTCTTTAAAATTTTTAATTTTTGCTGTGCTGTTGACAGTTGCCATAATTAAAGGGAATTCTTTTTTAGGGCTTGCCTTATAGTTCTCAGTTAATTGTAAGAAATCCTAATGTTGTGGGCTAAAGGGGAGAAACAACAAAAGCTTTCAAGGACAGTGCTTTGCATAACGTGAAGGATTTCTGTGGGATTCTTTGACACATGAAAATTCAGGAAAAAAACCCTTTGTGCTTTAAAAGTTCTTAATGATAAATGAAAAAAGGACCCTTTTTAAAAAAACCACACTTCTGTAGTTACACCTCTGAGACATCTATTCTTTGAAACTTAAAAGAAGAAATATTTTAGAATCTGTTAACAAATTCTGAGCATTTTTTTATTGTCAGTCATCTGGCATGAGTGACAAAAACTCCCTTATTTTTCTTTGTGTGTTACTTCCATTTAAGGCACGCTTCTGTAGTAAAGGAAAATGTTGGTGTTGGCAGAGATTCAGAATTTGTTCTCGTTCCTTAACAGTTACAGTAATTAAATGTGGATAGTGACATAGCTTTTTTTATTTAATAATAAAAGCTGTAAATGAGTATTTTTTTTGCAATGACATATTTTTGCATGTAATTCCTATATGCTAATAAATCAAACTTCATGTTCTTGAAACCATTTTTATCTCCATTCCCAGTCCTTCCTAGCCACAGTATCAGCCTCTCCTTCCAAATTCTGAATGTGAGGACATAAAAAAAAAAAGGTCCCTGAGTCTTGCAGAGTTTTGACATACTTTTTGTGAGTTACGGCAGTTTTCATCCTGTCATATAACATAATTGTTTTAACAGGCAAAAACCTCTCCCCCCATTCTAATATCGATTTGGTGTAACGTGTTTTTTCTCTGACTTTCATGAGCGTGGCCTTGCTGTGCTAACAGCTCTCAAGTTCTGTATTTTCCTGTACATCCTACTTTGTGTTCCCCTTACCCATCCTTCCTTTCACTCCTGTTCTCCCCACTGAAACATAATCTTGTCTCTACTTTCCCCCATCCTATTCTCAATGAGGGCTTCTTTCTTCCTCCACCTGGGCCGTGTGCTGCCCACATCAGACTTTCCTATCAGACACACTCTATAAAAAGCGTCTTATTGCTTCTCCCCTGTTCCGCCTTGCGCAGGTGGTAATTCTCCCTTTAATCTTGGCAAAACTACTTCACTGTTCTTGTCAGATCTCTTCTGAAAACTCTTACTTTGCTATGATGTCTACAGGAAAAAAAGAAGTGAGACTCCCAGTCTTGTTAGCACTACTTCCCAAGGTTTGTTGTTCTGTGTTTCCACTCCAACTGCTTGTCCTTATCATCTGTTTCTGCACAGCTTGACTGCTGGGCATAAGACATATCTTTGTCCTTGGTACTGTCATATGACAAGCCAAAGTCTCCTCATCCATACATAGGATTTACTGTAATGCAAATAGTAGTCTGGAGGGGTAGGTCTGCCTCTAAAAATCTTGTGTGTACAATAAGACATTTGTGTACTCCGGTGAAACCGCTTGGCTAGGACGTAGCAATTGTGGTAACTTCTTTCTTCTTTTCTTTTGTTATTCTACAGGCTGTACTGCATTGTACTTCTCCAGGCAGAAAAATATAATAGAAATTGCAACTTGACTTGTGAAAAATGTGGTCAGGGTTGTGGGGGTTTTTGATTCCCCGGAATCACATTTTATTTGTGTATCTTTTTTTGCATATATGTGTTACTTGAAAGGTCACAGCACAAAATTCATCTTATATATTGACTCAAAACTTCTTAACTATTTAGCCTTTAACAGTACTGTTAGACAAGCTCGTTTCTCCCTCCTGCTTTGATTGGAAGCTTAGGTCAAATGGAGATGAAATGGTGGTAATGGGTGTTTCATTGGAATTCGCAACCAGCCTTATCTTCTTAACAAATGTTATTATTCCTTTAGTTTCTTTTAATTCTTTTTGATGTAAGTAGTACATAAGATTATGTGATTTGATGAAACTTAGGGGTTGCTGCTTTTCTTCCTTGCCTCAATTCACTCTTTTTTGTTTTGGGTTTGGATTGGTTTGTTTTAGCCAGTCCCATTTTCTTGAAATACAGCAGGTATTTAATGTAATATTCTTTCCAAACCTGATCTTCTGAAATTTTCTTGCCATATTGAAATTAAAAAAAAAAAAAAAAAAAAAAAGTCAGTGGAGGAGGAAGAATAGGAAATGTTAGTGAATATATTTTTATTTAAAATAAATTTAATTCAGTAGATGACTTTTTTTCATAGTTATGCAATGCTAAGTTTAAAAATGAATTCTTGTCAAGGTTCTTGAATAAAAATTGTGGGATGTCTTGGCACCTTTCTCCTTTTGGAAGGGAAAACTATCTGCTCTTGTTCTTTGAAAACAGGTTTCTTGGAGTTGGCTGTAGTGTGGTGAGTTTTTTTGTTAATGGTTTTGCTGACACTTCCCTAAGGCTTGCTGGCTTGCATTTTTAATCTCCCTGATGTTTATTTGATTGCAGTGCTTGCAATGTCACTTCAGTTTTGCCCATGAAACTTTTGAGGCAATTATCCTTCACCTACTGCTAATGTTAGATCTTTGTTATTCTTGGTTCCTCCTTTGTCCTTCAAACTCCTGCTCCCTTTTCCCTATCCCCTAAGAAGACTGAAATGTTGAATAAAGTAGGGAAAAATGCCAGTATACCCGGTTATCTTTTCATTATCATGCAGTCTTAAAGGTTGTTTTCTTCTGTATTTTTGTAAAGCACATTTTACAAAGAGTCCTGTATGGTGGGGTTTTTTTAAATCTCTATACACATATGTGGAAATTGTCTCATGTTGTGCATGTTTGTCAAAAATACACTTAATGCTTTTCTCCCCACTAAACTTCTTACTCTAAAGTGATGGAAGTTTTTGTGTTGGATTGTTGAGAGTTGCCTCAGAGATGACTGGCCTTCAGTGGAGAATCGAATGGGTTTTTATGAAGTTTTACATCTATTTCATTATAATACTAAAAGCTAAATAATGACAATTACCATTATTCTTTTTAGAGACTGGCTATATCAGATTTTGTCCCTTGTTTTGAGAGAAAGTATAAAAAAAATCAAGTAATAATTTTCCCTATCCCCTCAAAAAACTAAAATAACAACTAATGTGGGGAAGAATGCCTATCCATTTTTTTCATTACCAGGCAGAGAAAAAAAAGAGCAAGCTGTTGAAAAGGAGGTTTTCATCCTGTTTTAATTGGAAAATATAAAGGAACTAGGTTCCATAATATGATGGAAGCACAATGCATTTAGTAGTATAAAATCATTTAAGGGGTGCTATATACAGACTGGTACTTAGACGAAATTGGTAGGAGGAGGCTTCAAGGCATCAGAGACAAATGTTTCTGCCAATGCTGTTTGTAATGTTTGCCTTTAATGCTTTACATGCTTCCCCATCCCGTTGTGGCACCTTACTGCTGCGGGAAGAGGGTGCATGTGGGGAAGGTGGTCCAGCACTGGAGGGTTCCCTCCTTGTGGGCCAGCAGGGAAGAGGTCATGAGGGAGCACAGGGAGGTGATAGGCAAATGCAGATGGTACATGCTGGTCAGTGCTGGCACCATGTTACTTGAAGGTTCATGAAATGAAGGAAGGAGGAACACTCTGCCCCACTTCCACCACAAAACCTAGCTGAGGAGGACTTCTATGTGTTTCCTTCCTTTCCACAGAAACTGAGTGGAGTTGCAAGGGGGGTTTTGAGGTCTGTTGCATCCTTTTGCATTTTAAATCTAACATGTATGGTCTTTCTTCTAGTACTGGGGAAAAGAAGCCAATCAGACTTGCCAGTCCAGATTTTTGCACTGTGCTGCAAACCGAGTGAGGCCTAGTAATGGACCTTTTGGATTTTTATGTTAACTAGATTGAGAATGAGGTACAAAAATGTTTATTTGGGTACACATCTGGTCAGTTGCTCTGTCACTAACTAGGGCAACTATTGAAAATGAAACTCTACCTGTGTTAGAGCCTAACAAGACCTATCTTCTGAGCTCTGGTTTGCAGTCATAAATCACGAGCTATTGTAGTCAGTGTGTTGAGTACCGTGCAGGTTGCAAGCCAGCTGAAAGCATTGACTGTTGGAAAAGTCTTTAACGACACAGATATGTTTGGCTGTTATCTTTTCTCTTGGTCATGCTGATAGAAGCTTTCTCTGTTTTATAGCCCTCTATCTACTTCATGATTAAGATAATGGCATGACAAGGTGGGTTTTACTTCTCAGTACTTAGCATTGACTCCCTTGCAGGCCAAAGCACAGCTCTCGTTGTGGCTTCGCAAGTAGCAGACCTGACGTATTGCAACCTCATGCTTCAGCCAAATTCACAAAACTTGTTGCATCTCTAAAACAAGTATTTGGTGGGTTGTTCTTTTGTTAGATTTGGAGATTGAAGTTTAGGGGAGGAGGGAATGGATGAGATATTTAAACCATACTTGATAATGAAATCTGAAAAATCTGATATGCACCACAGTCATTCTGTTCTCTATCAAGATGTGATTCTTGGTTTGTGCTTATATAAAAAATGCAGAAAGGATGTTATGCAAGTAAGTGTTTCTTTGCTTGACACTCACTACGCAGCCACCTGTTAAAACATAACGGTGTGGATGATTCCCAGTACGAGATATGAAAGCTGTGCTGCTTGTGATGAGGTATGTTTACTAACCTTCAGAAAGCAGATTTTGTCGTCAGCAAAGTAGAAACTGGAAGCCTGATAAAGTGAATGCATACAAACTTTGAAAGTAGTGGATAGGCTGCAAGATGATGTTGGGCTAGTAACAGAAACAGAGCAGCCAGCTGACTCGTCCTGTAGAAAACTTCACTTACCCCTTACCCTGTACTTCCTGAACTGCAGCTGTGGATGTGGGTTTAAAAACATGTTCTTTTTTGGCTGTCTTCAGATTTGACAGTATCAAAAAACTCTCTTAACACTGTTGTGCAATATTCAATGTGAGAACACTTGACTGGTGGCCTAAACTCAGTATCAATAAATGTAATTAATTATGCATTGTCAACCACTGAGGGGAGTTTATTCTCAAAATAAACGTGGAGAAACTAATGGAAATCCCCACTCCATAAAGAACAGTTCGTTCTATCTCTTCTGTCACCTGTGGTTAGATATGTGGGTGTACAGTGTTTCCAAGTATCTCTGCCTACGTCTGTGTGTAAAATGTGTTGAAGAGGGTGGCTGTTTGGGGGCATTTGAAAGTATTACTTACAGTTTTGAAAAATGTAAGTTTAAAGCAACTCTGAATTGTTGCTGACCACATGGAAGGAGGTAGTGTTCACCAGTTTATTTAAGGAATTAACATGACCGTAGACGTTGGAGTTACTGAGCTGTAAATGCTTAATAAGAAAATATTTTATATAAATGACATAATCCTGCATGTAAATCTTGAATACGTTCTTGCAATGTCTGTGTTTTTATTTCCTATTATTATCTCCAGCATCCTCTTACTGCCTGTGCAGCAGCGTCAGCATAGACCCATAATGTCTTATGCAAAGATAATGTTGTGTTTTGTCCTTCATGACTACTGAGAGCTGTAGAAATGATTATACTTGTGGATGTATGTAGTAGTGGAACAGATCTTATTTGTACACTAAGGGCCAGATACTTGTGGTGTAAATCAGTGCAAGTGTTTGGAAGGTAAATTGGGTAAAGACCTGAACCTATGAGCATTTCTTTTTTTCTTCTTTTTTTTTTGTAAAGTTGATATATTGACAAGACTAACAATAATGTTGGGAATAGTAGTTCTGAAGGAGTTTCTCGTTACCTTGGATAATTTATTTAAGGAAGGTCTTGAAATAGCAAGCTCTAATCACTCTTTGTGGCTTTCTCATAAACGAAAAGCTCTACCTATTCCTTGCTGGAGGTGAAAGCAGCTTAAGTATATCAGGAAACACCAATAACTCTTTTGACAAGCAAACTGTTTCCTCTGTCAATAGTTGTAGTCGTATTTGTGTATGGAAATGTATTAGTTATGCATTAGCAGTTGTACCTGTAATCTCCTTGGTGTCTGTTGGCATATCACTCATAATGTTGACTTAGTATAATTTAATGTTCTTTGATCTGTTTCCTTGGTGTTGTGTGACCCAGTGTATTCAGCCATTCAGTTTGTTTAGCCCTTGTCTACCAGGCTGCTCTTTCTATTATCTTTTCATCTCCTTAACGTTAGTTTTGTTTACTGTCTATTAGACTTGCTTTGAAAGGTTTTGTTACCTTATCTCCTCGCTCAGGGCATTTGTTTTTCTTCTCCCTGCTTCATTTCAGTTTCTTAACCAGCTTAATACTTAGTCTTTCTTATAGTGATTTTTTTTTTTATGCCTCAGATTTTCAAGCTGGTTTTCACCCACCTTACTGTTGTTTTCTCTACAGCTTTCTACCTGTATCTGCTATTCTGCAATGGCATTGATTACTGCATCAATGAAATGCTGATGACATTTGCGAATTAATTTTTGTAATTAAAAGGAAGACCTGAGCTTTGTTTTGTTATTGATGATATTATTTATCTGTAATCTGTTACACCTAAAATGTGTGAATACAAAATTTCTGCCTCTTTGATTTTTCTAGTCTTATTTCCCAATGAAACAAGGCACTTTCTGTCATCCAGTTTTGTCCCTCATAACTTCCCCTTCCCATTGGAATTTCAGTCAAACAGGTGGTGAAATTTCTGCAAGTCTTCTGTAAATTAGTAGTTGTCTCAGAAGGCCCCTGCTAGCAAAGTAAGGAAAAACATGGAATCAGAAGTGGTGGTGAAAAAATAAAATGCAGAAAACTAAATTACTACTGTTTTGTGAAATATTTGCATTTTGTTGCAATGGTTAGACAATTGTAAAATGACCTATGTGGTCTGGGCAGCCTTAGCATGTCACCATGCTGCAGGAATTCAAGAAACACTTTTTGATATAGTTACAACTTATTCAAACATAAGCTGAACTCTGGTTTCAAGTGTATTCTGTCTTAATAAGTCTGCAGTTGTGTGCCAGTCTGTAACCAAAATACACGTAAAGGAAGGGATAGGGGGTTTTGTATAGCTTTTTTTGCCATTAACGTTACAAATTGTGTTATGTTACTGGAGAGAGTAGCTGCAGGTAATTGGTTTATGAGTTTATTTCCCTGTCAGTTTCTGTGATGAGCGTCTATGGAATGAATGAGGTTGGTAGTTTAGCATGTTTTCAAACATAGGTTTGAATGAGACGTTCTTTTTTAAGTGAACTGATAACCCTACTAATAACACTTTGGTTTATATAGTGGAGTACTCTTGGAGATCACAAACTGAATTCCTGTTTAATGAAAATATTCCAGGAATGCAAATAATGACCTTGAACTGTTGGTATTTAGTGTTAAGACCGGACTAGATACAATCCACAGCACTGTCCTCCCACACCGCTGAGCTGAAATCCTGTGGTGTGAAAGTCAGGTCCTAAAAACCTGACAGTTTTTTTTTTGTAGATACGCTCTTGTTCTGCTGTCATACTTGCTAACATAAATAGAGACTTCCAGACCTAAGGTGTGATTTTATGTCTGTTAAAGACAGACTTCAGGCTTCATTTCCTGGTTTATTTAAGGATAACTTTCTTGTGTAAATTTTACCTAGAACCTTTGAGAAGGAAGAGGAAATCCATGACCACTCAAACATTTGATATTGTAAATAATTAAATTTGCCAAAATGTTAACGTTTATATTTACTTTGGAACTGCAGTGTAGGAGGAATAAAGGTTTGTTTTCAGCACTGAAAATGAAGCTACTTTTTGGTATCAAACACTGAATGTGAATATTGACAATAGCCTCAACGAAACATGGTTTGGGAAGGAAGCCTTTCCAGTAATTTGGACGATATATAAAAATCCTCGAGGCCTTAAAGAAAGTTCATTACCCAAACCATTATTGCACTGTGGACCAGAACCAGCAGATGAAATAGCTGTCTCAGGAAATAGTAGATTATAGCTATCTAGAGGACCTGAAAACTTGGGAGTGAGAGAGGCTAAAAAGAGGAATATCGTTAGTGCTGAGGTATAAGCAATGAAGAGAGCTTACAGGGTTCTGCATCCATCCTTTAGTACTATGTTATTCAGAACATCTGCCCAGAAACCTTTGTTGCTTGCTAGGGTTTTTTCGTATTATTTTCTGAGTTGGGGGAGATGTGCCTTCCCACCTCTTCCTGCCTAGCAGTAGTCTAGAGAGAAACTACAAAGTGGTATTACTGCTTCGCTTTCATTATGCTGTCTAGGCCGGCTGTTTTCTACACTTCACTTCTTTTTTTCCTTTTTTTTTTTTTTTTTCTTCATTTAGCTCTGTAAAGGCTACAGCTGAAACGGAACTTCCTCAGAGTTTGCCAGTACAAGTTGTTCTACATCTGTCTAGGGATGGCGAAAGAGGGGAGGCTGTTTTCCCCCTATTCAAAACAGTTCATAAGTTGTGTCCTGTGATATACTAAGTACAGCTCATACATTTGCAAAGGAAGCTTGTATAGTTTATTAGATCTTGCAGATATAATAGGTGACAGGTTAGAATGTGGTCACGGTTGGCCTGGTACTGACTCTCCTTTGAAAATACTGTCATGGTTGTGGCCAATTCATTTGACATTTGTCGTAGTTTATAGTAAAGCTTTAAAATTCATAGCAGCATTGTGACAGTCATGTGCAGAAAGGTTTTGTGTGAAGGCTCATATTATTTGCTTATGGCTGGGTGGATCAGAACTGTGTAGTTATCAAAATGTTTGTCTAATGCTTCCTCTAACAATTGCTCAGTGGCTCTCTCCCACTAAGATAGTTGGTCCTGTGCTTTTGGAGGAAAAGCATTGCTTTCAAAACCTCCTGTTGCTTTAAAGTTCTGTCCTGTGTGACTGTAGGTTTCTTACTGGGCTTTATTGGACATGTACAGCACTACATATGTGTCCCTTTAAACATTTGACGGCGGGAATACTGTGCTTGTGATAACAGGTTGTTCTAGTTTAACAAAAAAGTGAGCTGTGTAGCTCTGGTGCTGTTACTGACCCAGTAACACTACAGTCACTCATCAGTTAGGATGGGATAGATTGTCTTTTTTAATACTATGCAAAGCTGATTTCTGTGTGCTTACAAAGAGAAATAAAACGTTAACAGCTTTCATTTAAATGAAAATGCTTTTCTAATCTTTAGTGGTATCAGCTGTTGATAAATGCCGATGTTGATCAATAGGATAGGTACAGGTGATACAGGAAATAGGTTTAAATGTTCTGCTGTCCTACTAACTTTCAAATTAGATATGAAGCAAATTGCAATTTCATCCTTTTCAGTAACAAAGAGTAGGGCTTAAATGCAGAAACTAGAGCAATGGAATAATTAGCAGCACTGTTGCTTCCAAACAGGTGACTGTGTTGAAATTTTAATTCCATTAAATTTTGTGCTTTGGAGATGCAGCTTGTATTTTCAGTCATTTGTCTAGCCACATAAGCTGGAATGTGTTCAAAACGCTTGCCAAGAACAAATCCTTTGGAAGAAAAGTTATACTTTGACCCAGGTTCAAGATGTTCTAAAGCAACAAGAAGTAAATATTTCTGAAGACTTATTTAATATTCAGCTTAGATAGTTGGGTTTTTTCCTCCCTATGATCTGATGTACACTTGCTAATAGCATGCACATACTAATTTCCTATATATTTCTTTTCAGTTTTCCTGTACTTTAACTTGACTCGTATCTTCTTCCATTGGCATTTGACCCTTACAGAAAGTTCAAATGTAGAATCCTGTAGGGACAATTTATTTAAACCCGATTTAATGAGAATTTCTCTTTGTTTTGATTATCCACCATGCCAGTAAATCATAAGAAATTCAAGGAAGTTAATTTTCTCACACAGATGCACTTAGGTTTTTGTCTTCTAATTTTGAAAAACTTTTTCAGTAAGATGCAGTGAGTATTTTGAGTATGAGCACGTTTGGACCTTTCCTTAAATCTTGTACTTTATTTTCAGCTGTCTGTCTGGGGTCCAGCACAATTGCCAAAGACTACGTTTAGTGTGTTGACCATCAGGTTGACAAGGGATGATAATTGGGCATCCACATCGATGAGAGCTTTCTTGCTGAATACAAAGAACTTTTTGACTTTCCTCTGAGAGTTGGACAGAGATGCTGTTGAGAGTTACTTGTTTTCCGTCTTGGACGGACTGCAAGATGTGATGTAACAGGCTGATTTGTGGTTAATAGCAGTGGGTGAGACTGGAGCCTGGAGTATCTACTTGATGCAAGAAATGAGCTAATGGATCCAGTTTCTATATAATAAACTTACTTCTTCTTGGAGTGCTAATTTGCTTGCTTTGATTATATGCTGAAGTTAATTTTATTGTTTAATAAAATAAAAAATTTTTCCAAGTAAGTTCATAATGATGGTTGTAACTCTTGGGCACAGTTATGCCGTGTCCCAAAGAGACAGGAGAGAATTACCAGATACTGGGTTGCATGCACAGAATTGCTGTGTAAGAACCAAGGACATTTTGCTCATGGTTTTGGAGAACTTACAGGTGATCTGAAAAGTATGAGGCCGTGCTTCTCGGCAGCTGCCATATTTATGCCTTTCAGAGGACAAATGCCAATGTAAAATTGGGAATGGTATAAGAGAATGTCATGTATTAGCCTTGATTGAGGGTTGTTGTGAGGAGGGGGAGAGAAAAATGTATGTACTTGTATCCACACTAGAAATATGATAAAACTTACTGGCCAGGAGTTCTGTTTTTAGAATTCATTAAAATTAATGAAGTAACTTAAAGGTTTGTTTGTTCAGTTACAAGGGACTCTTGAAGGCACGAAAGCATGACTTGTGCATACTTTTTTCGCTGGTTTTAGGGATGTTGTAGATGATTACTAGGGCTCTCAGTCTCTCTAAGTTACTTTCTTGCAAAATAAAAAAAACCCAACCTATTTCCTAGTCTGTTGATCAGCATTCTGACATCCCAAGATGTTCTTTTTTATTATTTTGGGCATCTTGTTTTAATGCAACAACAAGACAAAGGTTTTTAATGTACCCTGTGCTTTGCCTGTAAATGGCTGTAAAACTGTAAATATCAAGGTCAGGAATATTTCTGGTTTTCTGAAGTTCAGGGAAGTCCTATTCCTAGTCCTAAAATTCATTCAGGTTTTTTTTGATCTCTAAGCACTTTATTAAAAGAAGATCAGGTTACTTTGTGATTATGACCTTAAATGTATTGCCTTTTTAATCAATAAAGAATTTTTGAACCGTAAGGATTTCAATCTTGTAAGGATTTTCCCTTATGGATTTTCCTGTAATCATTTTTTCCTTTGTCTTCCATGTAAACCTTCTTCCCCTTTCTACTCTTTCCTCCCTGAAATACCAGGGTAAGCAAACAACATGAAAGGAAGAATATCTGATGGTTTAATTTCTGTAGGACTAAACTACAGAAAATTATGTGTTAGGTAGAAAACTGGAAACATTTTGGAGTGCTCTGTGAAACTGCAGACGCACATGGGGAAGTTATGGTGGAGCTGCCACCCAGACTGTTTGAAAGTGGAGAAATTTATTTTTGATAGTGAAGGCAAGCTGCTTGCTCAAGATGAAAATGCACTTGTTTTTATGTCATCTTATCAAAGGCTGCTTTTCTCTCCTTCAACTCTCATCCCACCACCTCCTGCCAATTTCTACTACATGCATGAAAGCAAACGTGCCTCCCCCCTCCCCCGCTAAAAAAACCCAAACCCAGAGTATTTATACTCTTACTCTCCCTCAGTCCATCTGTCCTGCTTCTAGTGTTGTGACCCAGTGTTGTTCTGCTTTTCTCACTTCATGGGTTTGCATCCCAAATTGCCACTTCAGGCACAGTGTGTGGTGCCATTTCAACTGTAGATGGATGGTGAGAGAGAAGACGTAGTGACATCTGTCAGCTAGAAGGAAAGAATGGGTTGGCAGAAGTGTTGCTGAAAATAAAGTTGAGCAGCAGAAGAGCTGAACTCTGTAATTCAGCTATGGAAATGGATTTATGCATGTATTTTATATACTAAGGAACTTAAATTATAAAATGTGTGTAAACATCTGTTCCCGGATGAGTCCGGTATAGTTGCATGATTTTTCAGCCACCTCTTCTTCCTGGGGTGCTGGGAACAGAGACTGCCTGCGAGGTATGTAGGGAGTGTGTAGCACCTTCAGCCAGTTGAAAGCCTCACCTAGACTTTGGGCTTGCAAGTGTGGGTTAATATTATTTATTGGCTTTGCTAGCATGTTTATGCTCCTTCCAGAACATGCTATCATTGTCTTTTGTAGGACTGATCACAACTGAATGATGAAAGTTTATTTTAGGATTAACAAAAATGTTTTGAGGTGCCGTAAAATTTATGTCTTGAACTGTTGAAATAAATCAATTGTTTACTGATTAGTTGTTGAAATCAGTGGAGTCTTCCAGACTTAGTTATAAAATAATTCTGTTCTGATCATATTTTCTATCTCTTCAGAGTAACCACCACGTTGGTGTTTCAGGTTAGTGTGTGATACTTAGTTTTCTTCTGAAAACTTGTAAAATGTTATATTGCTGAATTATCTCTTGGAAGAAAAAATTAGGAGCTAATGTAAGTTCTCAGAAGGTTGCAAGGCTGTAGTTTTTTTCGTCTGTGGTTGTGACCCAGTCAGGCTAGGAGGGCAGGATACAGCCCTTCTCACCTAAGCAGGTGTGGAGTTAGCCTTTGGCTGTCGTACTGTCCGCTTTGTGCGCTTGACACGGTCAGTGACTAAACGGCAACTGAACGGCTTCTGAACTCAGTGTAACAACTGAGGGCTCTGAGTTTTGTTTAGAAGTGTGGATGGTTTTATGTTAGTAGAACATATTTCTGAAGTTTGTTGGTTATTCAATTGCTGTGTCAGTACTGGTGTCAAAATGTGTGTGGTACGAGGATGCTTGACAGAGTATGAGCACACATAGAGTTGAAATGCGACTATTCGTATCGGAAATCAGGCTTCTTTTTTCTTATCTGATCTGGTTTATCCTTTCTTATCTTCTACCAACACAGCATATGACATATGACTGTTCTTTGATTTCACTTGACTGTATTAAGTAGTAAGCTGTAGCTTATCCCGTTGTTAATGCTGTATTTTGAAAGAAGGAAAGGTAGATTCAGCCTCCAAAAGGACTAAAGAAAGCCAACATCTGGCCATAAGTAAAATTCGGGCGGGGGGGCAGGGTGTCTTCAGCGTGGATTGCGCTGTTTCAGAACACAGATTGGCCAACTGGGGTGGGACATCTGCTGAGATATTCCTGCAGGAATAAAGAACTGCAGTACCAGGAAACCCATTAATTTGCATTCAGTTGGGATGTAGTGCACATCTGTTTAGGCAATGCAGCTGCGGTAGGAGACAGTGGTTAACACCAGCCTGGAATTCTAGTTTATGTGTATGTTAAATCATGTCTGGTTTAAACTGTTAAAACCTAGCAGTCCCAGTTTGGACTCATTACTCCTAGAAAGGAGGTTTTAGAAGATTGCCCATCCCTTTTAAGATGCATTACATCAGCTTCTGCATGAAGCACGACTCCTGGCATCCCTTAGCAGAAAAGTGCTGGGATACGACAGGTGTTTTCACTCACAACTGTGTTTTCTGGCTGTAGCTCTGGTGTGTTGGCAGCCCACTGGATTGACACTTGAATTATCATTAGCTTTTAGGTTCACACACACTTTATTAGAATAGAAGAAATTCACATCTTGATGTTTGTCCTCTGTTGGTCTGTAACAAGTTGTTCTGCAGAATCTAACAGTTGCAAACAGAAGTGCAGCATGCCCTCTTCAGGAAAAAAGTCTGGAAAATAGATCTGTATTTGTGTTAGTATCTCGATGTGTGGGTTTTTAAGAGTACCTCTGTGAGCTGGTTGTGATACAATAACAGATTGTGCGGGGTCAGACATGGTGGCACAATGTTGCAACTGAATTCGTGTTAGATGTGTGCGGAGATCTGTAAGGAGAGAACGAGAGATTGCTGTGACTGAAGGTTTAGAAGGCTCCTAAAACTAAAGTGTTTTAAACCAGCTTTAAACTTTGTAACAAAACCACTAGATTGGTGTTTACTAACAATACATGTTGCTGATGGATAGTTCTTACTCATTGCTAGTCATTGCCACTGCATATTCAAAGCAATTAGTCTGTAACAGTCTCATTATAAATTAATTGTGAGCACGCAGTACCACAGAGCTGATCCCATGTATTTATAGCACTGATAGCTATGGTCCTTGACAGTGAGATGTTCAAGGCCTTTTCTTGTTGCTTAGCGCTTTTATTCCTGCTTTTCAGCTTTTGCTGCTGTTGAAAGAAAAGCAGAATTTTTCCAAATCTCGAGGTTGTGCTTCATCTTTGACACTAGTAATTGACCATCACTGATTTGCTTATAGCTCTGGGGCCTCTGCTTTCAACCTGTACTGGTATTTTCAAGGCCTTTGTTTTTACCTCCTAAGCTGTGTGCCACAATAAGAGGCACCTGGTACCCACCTCTAGCTCACACAACTTCTCCTAAGCATAAGAGGCCAGAATTTGGGCCTTGTCCATTTGGCATAGGAACGTAGTTGGCTTAACGTCTGAGGCCTGTTCCTAACAGTGGCAATGTTACTTTAACTGAGCCACGTGGTACAAAAATGCATCTACATTGTTTGGTAGTCATACTGTATAAGTTTGCTTATGTTTGAGTCCATAACAAGCTAATAAGTAAATATTACTCAATCTGCTGCTAATTTTATGGGGGCAACAGCTTTGTCTTTGACTACAGAGAGTTAAGGTTTTACAACTGTGGAGCTAGTGATGAACAGTCGAATCCTGACTATCCTGAGGACAGTGCTGTTCCAAGTTTACCCTGAGTGAGCACCATTTCTTATATAGGCACAGGTTGGACAGAGAGCGTCAAGCTGTGTATATGTATGTACTTATAAAGAGACTTTGCTGAATCTCTTGTAGATGATTAATTCTCCTTTTCGAAAAGTGAAGAGGAATATATAGATATGTGTCACCGAAGTCTATTCACATGAACATTAACTGTTTGTACTCTATTTTAAGCATTTTAAAAAAAAAAAAAAAAAAAGGTGTCAAATGCTGAGAAATGTGTGGTTTGCATCCCTGATGTACTGATCACTTTAGCATTGGGATACATTCCCGATATGATTCTAAATAGCATGAGGGATTTTTTCTGTTGTGATGGCATAGGCATGGTGATGTCATCCTCTGTAACTAGTGAATTGACCAGCTGTTGAGCAGGATGTTATTAAATATAGAACAGAAAAAATGTGGTTTTAATGAAGCTGTTTGAAATACTAAAAGTACTAAGACTATTAAAATTCTTATGCCTATGTAAGTGGGTGTAAGGTTAGCTCTTTCCCAAAGGAATATGCTAATCATTTTTGTTAAGGGTAGAGGCAGTTCTGTTTTAAATTGTGGTATGTTTATTACGAAGGGTGTAACTGGTCTATTTTAAAAAACAAAACAAAACACCAGTGTGTTGATTCAGTTGCTGTGAGATTTTGGCTAGTTAGAGTTGAATTTAAGGAAGAACATAACAAAGCTGTTCTTTATTAAAGGTTTTCTTGCTTTGTGTATCTTTTCAGTTTCACCCTGTTTTTCACACTTGGCGTTTAGTTTTGGTACATTAGCTACTCTCAGTAAATCGGGAGGAATTATCTTCCTAACGGTTTCACAAACAACTTCACAACTGTGACATACCCAGTTTCCAGAGAGGTGCTGGAATTATTTCAAGACGTGTGTTAGAGTGAGACCACCTCTTTCCAAAGCTTAAAAAAAAAAAAAGTGCCTGTCATTCTTTAGAGGCACATACAAATATGTGTTTCCATATCCTCTTTAGATGTGACTCCCATTGTGCATTTTGGAGACTAGACTAGGAAAAGGCCTTGATAGTTAACAGGATCAGCTCCTTTGAGAACGTTTGTAAGACAAGGGGAAGAATAAAGGAAATACTCCACCACCTTAAGTTTGGGAGTAGCTTACTTGGTATGGGCAGAAAGCTAATTAGTCAGCAGGGACTGTCGAAGTCCGTGAGTGATTACTGTAGACAAATGTGTGTTTATTGCTTCAACTGTTGCTCACTTAAGTTATTACTTTCTTGTCAAAACAGGAGTACCACAGAGAAGTTTCTGTGCTGCTGTCTTCATGCATTCCACATAAGTCCTTGTCACCTTCTGACCCCTTTCCACTTAGGTACCAAATAATGAGTCGTTATAGGTTTGTGAGAATCATTAACCGTGTAATAGTTGTGTTGCAGTCCTTGACATCTGTGAAATCTAGGATTAAACATATACTGAAGTCAGTGTGGGTGTGCATCTGGCCGTAGAAGCGGTGGGAAGGACAGAGATTCTTCTCCTGTGCACTTTACAAACCTCTGTGGGCACCAGCAGTGCTGTGAAGTTAATTAGTAACATACATGTTGTTGGGCATTCATCAAGTTGCTATCCGCTGGAATTGCTTAAATGGCAGTAAAAAAAGGGCTGGCTTGTGGTGTTGAGGCTTTTTGTGGGTTTGGTTTTTTGTTTGGGGTTTGTTTGTTTGTCTTTGCTTTTAGCACTTGTCTGTCAATGAATTTTAATCCTTTCTTATGGCAAAACTTTAATATTTCCTGTCTACCTTCTTAACAGTTTTTGAGTGGATTTAAGGCTTCTTTTCCGTTGATAAACCGCATAGAAAAGTCAACAGCTGTATGTAAGGAGATCATTCTTATAGGTTAGACACACACTGGTTTTTGTAATCATCCTTGTTTCTGTTCTAGAACTTTAAAAAGAAGACCGTGAAATAGTTGCATTTTTTAATTGCTGTTGTTAACATTAATTATGTTCTGCAGGTCTTTTCCCTAAACAACTAGTCATAAAAAACCTTACACTTGTCTGTTGAAACATGGTGGCGATAGTGTTTTCCACTTCACAAACAACTGATAATTGGGGAAAGAAATATTGACTGTTGAAACAACAGATCTTATTGCTGTAGAAGACGTCAGTTCTTACTTGAAATTTAAGTCACTTAGGGAGTTGATCTTGAATATTTCTGATTCCTTTTTAAAGTTGTTACATTGTTTTAAACTATGGAATTTTCTATATTTCTGTATTTTATCACACTGGATATTGCAAGAGAATAGTAAAGCATTCACTTCTTAATGAAATACCAATTCTCTGCCTTTTAGTCAGCCCAAGAGTGTCCCAAGGCTATAGTTAAATAAACTGAAAGAAGCACAGCTTCCCTCTGCCTTTTCTTGGAAAATTAACTGAAGTTTATGGTGGATGAGCAGCATTAAGCAGAGTCCTTCATTTTTCTCTGTCGAGACCATTCATTTTCTTTATTGATATATTTTAGGTATGGAAAAAGTCAACTTGAGGGCTTTATAATCTTTTTCACTGTACTTGCAAGTCCTTTTTCTGCACCATTCCTCCTTAAGCAAACAATGGCTACAAATTGTTCTTTTGGCAACATGAATGCATGGTACAGCCACTGCCCTGTCTGTGTTTAGTTTACTGTGTAATGCATATTCACTTCTACGATCAAGAATAATCAATAATGCTAAATGCATACACAAGCCATGTTGCAAGATGAATGGTCCAAAGGCATTTCTGTCCCTCTGCGGAACTGCTGGTTCAACTGAAAGCAAAAGATCCAAAGGGAATTTTAACAAACAGAGAGCGCTGCTAGCAGGCCTCTGTGTAATTATCCTATTAAAACAGAGTAACATCTGCATTATCTGTGCAAGTGCAGAATGGAAGGGAACATTATGTTCTCTAATCCTGTCTGGGAGCATTATGAAGTTAAAAGGATAACATTTTACCAATCTGTGTTTTAACATGATAGGTTACACTTAATTACCTTTTAATTACCTTTCTTCTCGCTGGGTTTTCTGCTAAGGACCCTGCCTCTAGCCCTCATCCCAGAGATTTTTTTGCCTTTGGATTGTTTATGCCAGGTTTTATCTTCGATTTTACCATGAAAAGATGATCCTGCTGTATCTTGAAGGCCGTTATTACAGTTCTTTTTCCCTAGTGTGTGAAAAGCTCCAAGAATATTAATATTACATACTAAACACATGTAGCATTCAGAATTATGTGTTTTGAATTTAATTGTAAAGAGCAAACTCATTGGACTATGTTTTATGAATAAGGAGTAAGTATGCATGGCAGAGGCCACACAGGAGCAAGAGGAGAGTATTCCAGCCTTCTGTCTGCTGGCGCTGTAAGCCAGGAGAGTGTATTGGCTTAAATAATGTAGATTTCTCTTTTCCTCTTTACCCCTGAGGGAGTCTGATTTCCTGATCACCTATCTAGCCATATGCTGTAGCTCTTGCCAGGAACTCCAAGCAGTGTCACTGCCAGCTAAAATTACTTGTTTTCTGAGAACAGAATTATGTTGAGAATTGTCTTAAATTGCTGCACTGGCAACATCACAAAGTTTTGTGTACACACACACAAAAAATTATGTAGAAGCAGCCTTACCTTGAAATTCAGCTTAGAAACTCCTTCAAGCATTGAATTTGATCCAGATACTGAGAGGTGTTCTACACCTGCTCAGGCGCATCGCTGCCTCTTTGTTCTCTTTCCAGTGCTTTTCTCAGCTTCTTTGTGCTCTGGCTAGTGCAGTACAATGTTGATACATACAGATTAAACATTTACAAAGAAAGCATATTGTCTACTCCTGTTTTGTACCAGTTAGAGTGAAGACCTAGTATAGCTAGTAAAAACTTCTAATATGTTGTGGTAACTGTGCTTTTCTTTCCTCTTGCAGCAGGATGGAACTGAAATACAGATATACGTTGACTAAGGAGTTGGAATAAGACTGAGTCCTGCTCTGTGATATTTATATACCTGGACCATGAACTTGCTGTTTGGCTTCATGCTTTAGGAACCTTTGTAGTAACTGTGTGAGGCCGTTGGGAATCATGGCATTCTCTCCATGGAAGCTGTCCTCCCAGAAACTCGGCTTTTTCCTGGTGACTTTTGGCTTCATTTGGGGAATGATGCTTCTGCATTTTACTATTCAGCAGCAAACGCAACACGAAAGCAGTTCAGTCCTGCGTGAGCAAATTCTGGATCTCAGCAAAAGATACATCAAAGCATTAGCCGAAGAAAATAAAAATGTGGTTGATGGACCTTATGTTGGGACAGTGACAGCATACGGTATGTATGGATTACATGATAACCTGATTAAGTTTTTTTCTAAGCTGTCGAAACATTTTGCTTCGTAATGCTGCTCGATTGACAATACTTTGCACTGTGGATTTTCTGCACAGATAGAGAAAACGGTCTTCATTTGTAAGTATGAAATGGGAAAAATTTTACATTTCCAGTCACTTGGAAATGAAGTTGTCTGCTTATTTTTACTACATCTGTCTAATAGCTGTATCTAGTATGCCTCAAGTTATTTCTTAGAACTTCATTTAAAAAAACCTTTTTGCTCTTTTTGAGAAACCTGGGAGGCTTTTCAGTTTGTATGTCAGTGATCTAAGAAATTCTGTGTGGAAGAACTTGCCTTGCTGATAAAGTAGAGACTTGCTATGTTTATTTGTTCTTCTTTCCCATTTCACTTCTTTGTTCAGTCAATTTACTTGACTTTTAAATTTGTTTATCTCACATAAGCTTAAATTAAGCTTAAATATAACGTATTTGCCTCAGGGTAGAGAACTCTTTTTGTGGGTTTCAGTGCTTTGTTCAGCAGTAAGTTTTAATGCTTAGCCTTCCATTTTGTACAATGTGAGAGTTAAGTTTGTGAGCATGTGTGAGACAAAGCATGCAGAAAAGAACAAAGCATATTACCAGATATTATGTAAATAAAAATATAATCCAATTTCAGGTTAGTTGTTGCCCCTTTTCAGTCTAATAAGATCACTTCATACACCTTACTTGTTTAGCATTTTTTAAAGTCACTTTCTTTTCTGCTTACCTATGTACTTTTGGGCTACCTGGAAAGGTAATGGCTAATTAGTGATCTAGATTTATTTCCTTTTATAGTTGCCTTAATATTCAGCACTGAAGAATTTGGATAGATATTTTTGTAGGCTTAGACAAAGAATGAAGACAAGGATGCAACAGATAATAGCTGTACCTTTTTCTCTAGTTTTCTCTTAATACTCTTTACTTTTTGGTGCATGTAATGAAAATATCCTGCTGGGTGATTCTCTCCATGTCTCTTTTTTCTGTTACCACTTTTTTCCTCTAAAAAGAGAACGGTTGAGTTTGTGCAAAGGTGCTTGCCTGTAAGCCTGAGATTATCATCCCAAACATAGCTAACAATTACATTGCTTTGTTGTTTAAATAACGAGCCATCCTTATTCTGTAACTCTAATGATTTGTGACTGCATGTTGAACTATACTGGTATTGTAATCTTACAAAGCAACACGAGCTACATAGAGTGGTACTCGATCAATATCTAGATTGAAAACCTCCAAGCAAGTAGAAGTCCCTAGAGAATTGTATGCATAGGCTTAAACAAAGCCCTATCTGCTATATAGCCATCATCAGTGTCCCATTATCTTGTGAGGGTGCTTGATGGTAGGTGAATTAAAGAAGAAAAAAAAAAAAACCACAAACAAAAAACGCCAAACAATATGTCTCCAGAAATGGAAGGGTAACTGCATTAATACATGCCTTAGCTAGCTCTGAGGGTACAGGATACCTGTAAGCTAAGTTCCCCCTGCAGCTTGTTGCCTGTGGCATTAATTTCCTGTTCCAAATCCCATTGAGGAATAAGTTCACTCACTGCCCAACCATGGTCAGGTTCCCTGGGAGAAGTTAAACTGCATTTGAAAGTGGGTAAATAACTTTGTAATGCTTCTGTGAAGGTAAGGCTGTGTTATGTGTAGAAATTTCAAGTTCTGTGGCTAAGACAAATTTTAAGTTTAAAGAGAAGTTTGGACAGGTGTTTTCAATTAAGGAGTTTGGAAGGACGCAAAATAATGGTAATGTGTTTATTTAAAATATTAGAGGGAAAGATGCTATGGTGAGTGAATAACACCATGTTAAACAATACTTCATCAAACTGAGTAAGGTAATTACTTTATATGTAAGTTAGTTTGTCCTGTTTGGCATGCCAAATGGTTTGTTGTTAGCAAATGATCAGGTTAGCTGTTCAGGAATAAACACATTAATGACTAACGTTAATGATAATTGGTAGAAGTTGGATCACTCTTTCTTGAAAATTAATGCCCTTGCTATTTAGCCTTTTTATTTCTTTTAATCTTATCCTCTGATTGCTATTAGCGAGCACAGTCATGATTTCTATGTTCAAGAAGTTTTAAGTTTGCTTGATTTGGCTGCCTTTACCCACCCAAAAGGTTTTCAGTCATTCTTTAATTGTGATTGCACAGCTTGTTCATCTTGTCACTTTTTCTTTCTACCCCATGTTCACCTGTCAGGTAGGTGGATCAAACACTTCCCTTTTAAAAGTTGTAGTCCAAATATACACAGTGAGTATTAGATTTTTTTATAGCAATAAACAGTTGTTTTACAAAAATTACTGTGAATCTGTCCTTTTGCCCTCCCCTTCTCAAACTAGCCTCCAGCTGCTTTTTTGTTCGGTAAGCAGTCTCTTGTATCAGTGTTTTGGTATCAGTATTAAAATATTACCATGTTTAGCCATTTTTCTCTTTATGATCTGTGTATGCCTTTATGTATGCTGTTTCTTCCTCAGCATTCCTCTTTTTTTTTTTTAACTACTTTTTTTCCCTAGATTTTTTCCTCTTTCTGTACCATGGTTTTGTTCATGTTAAATCCCTGCTCCACATGTTCTTTTTCTTTCTGGACACTCTACCATTAAGTGACTTCTGGACCTCTTTTAAAATAGACCAGATCATTACTGCTTAAGTTCCCGTCTTATGATCTTTAAAGGACAAAGGAAAACACGCAGTTATAAAGAAAAAGATCTACTTTATGGCTTCATGGAATAAATGTAACTCTCCTTTTATTTGGAAAAAAAGAGTCATAAACTTTCTAAAAGTAATAGCCTTTTCTTATTTACTCTCTCATTTGCACAAGAATTGGGCTAGTCATGGAAAAAAATTACAAAGGGAGCACAAAGTAAGTATGGGAAAATACAACTGATGTAGGGGCAGAGGAATCTCTTTAGATGTATGGAGAAATTTTGTATTACAGATCAGAAAGTTATTTGATTCTAAAGTTGTGGAAAGCAGAAAATGTATTATACGTATGCACGTGTAATTATTATATGTAATTAAATGGGAAAATAATGTAAATTCGTCATATAAAATTCTTCAATCCTGAGATGAGGGTAAATTAACGAAACCCCATACTTTCATCTTCTTTGGCTTGTTGCCACTCTACGCAGTTTAGTCTGATAGCGGTCTATTTTTCCCCTCTGGCACGGAGTTCTTCTAGCTTGCCCAACTGTCTGTGTTACTTCAAGAAATCTGAACGAAAGAAAATGGAGAGAAAAAATATCAGAGAATTCCTTTCTGGGTTGTTGTTTGATATACAGACTCCTGTTATTGTTTGTTGCTTTCCATGCCAAGGAATTGCTGTGTCAGACTAAAAAGATAGGTAGAGGCAATCACCAACACACTGAAGAAAAGAAACAGGTGATCTGTGGTCTTTTGTGTATACAGAAAGGTTGAGCTTAACTTTTTTTTTTTTTTTTTTTTTAAAAAATTTATTTATTTATTTTGCCAGTGCAGAACCTGATTGTGGTGCAGGAGATGCAGGAGAAGGTTTTTGTACTGGCTCAGAACTGTCCCTTTTGGGGGGGATAGTGCTTGAATATGGATTTAGGTTTAGATTCATTATTATTTAAGCAGTTTCTTATTACTTAGGCTGCTACAAAGCATGCATTTTTTTGTTCCTGTGTATGAACGCGTAAAGATGCACACTTCACCTTGAATACAGGGTATGTATATGAGTTGCAGTGCACTTTATAAAATACACAGGAAGACAAGTTCCACACCCAGGGAATCTTGTATCTGAGGCTGAACAAATTGCGGAACATTAGTGCATAGAACTGCTAATGACAACAGTTTGCACTGAGGAAGTGTCTATAGTGTCTATATATATATTCCAGTCTTATATCTGTTTCTGATTCTGTCTGACAGTGTGCATTGCATTATTAAGCGATTTAACTTCTCATTTTCATTTGTAGATTTGAAGAAGACACTTGCTGTCTTGTTGGATAATATCTTGCAGCGCATTGGGAAGCTGGAGTCCAAGGTGGAAAATCTTGTGCTTAATGCAACAGGAGCAAACTCTACCAACAATACTACCACTCCTGCTCCCAGCTTAGGAGCAGTTGAAAAGCTTAATGTAGCAGGTGGGTATGGCTATTCTTTAAAATACTTATGGGCTGTTTAATCTGTGTTTTTTGTCTCTTGGCCATAACATGATTTTTCGGTGTTAGATATTTGGAATGTCTTGGCAAACTGGACTTCTGCAAGGCCTTTAACACAGTCCCCCACAACATCCTTCTCTCTAAGTTGGAAAGAGATGGATTTCATGGGTGGACTGTTCAGTGGATAAGGAATTGGCTGGATGGTCGCATCCAGAAGGTAGTGGTCAATGGCTCGATGTCCAGATGGAGACGGGTAATGAGTGGTGTCCGTCAGGGTCTGTGCTGGGACCAGTGCTGTTTTATATCTTCATCAGTGATGCAGATGGTGGGATCAAGTGCACCCTCAGCAAGTGTGCAGATGACACAAAGCTGAGTGGTGCAGTCGACACACCTGAGGGACGGGATGCCATCCAAAGGGACCTGGACAAGCTGGAGAGGTGGGCCCATGTGAATCTCTTGAGGTTCAACAAGGCCAAGTGCAAGGTCCTGCACCTGGGCTGGGGCAATCCTTGTAGTCAATACAAGCTGGGGGATGATGTGATAGAGAGCAGCCCTGCCGAGAAGGACTTGGGGGTACTGGTGGATGAAAAGCTGGACATGAGCCAGCAATGCGTGCTTGCAGCCCAGAAGGCCAATGGCATCCTGGGCTGTATCAAGAGCAGCGTGGCCAGCAGATCGAGAGAAGTGATTCTCCCCCTCTGCTCTGCTCTGGTGAGACCCCACCTGGAATACTGCATCCAGCTCTGGGGCCCTCAATACAAGAAAGACATGGACCTGTTGAAGCGGGTCCAGAGGAGGCCATGAAGATGCTCAGGGGGCCGGAGCACCTCCCTTATGAAGACAGGCTGAGAGAGTTGGGGTTGTTCAGCCTGGAGAAGAGAAGACTCCAGGGACACCTTATAGCGGCCTTCCAGCACCTGACGGGGGCCTACAGGAAAGCTGGGGAGGGACTGCTTACAAGGGCACGTAGCAATAGGACGAGAGGCAATGGTTTTAAACTAGAAATGGGTGGATTTAGATCGGATATTAGGAAGAAGTTCTTTACCATAAGGGTGGTGAAGCACTGGAACAGTTTGCCCAGAGAGGTGATGAAGTCCCCGTCCCTGGAGACATTCAAGATCAGGCTTGATGGGGCTCTGGGCAGCCTGATCCAGCTAAAGATGTCCCTGCTCACTGCAGGGGGGTTGGACTAGATGACCTTTGTTGGTCCCTTCCAGCCCAGCGCATTCTATGATTCTGTGAAACAAAATTCAAAGTCTAGCCTGTATTAATGGCAATCTTAGAAGTCCAGTGGTTTTTCACAAGCTCAGAGGAAGACTGTTTCCTATGGTAACTTGAACACCTTGAAGAAAATAATATTCTCTGCCAAAGGGGTATGGTCTACCTTGTTCATATTAGGTGTTTCATACTTTAAATAGTTGCACATTAGAACAATGAAACTGGGCAGACGTTTTGTCTTTAAGCCTCATCACTTGAGCTGGTATGAATCTGCTCTGCATTTCTACCATATGTACTTTATTGGTTACTAGCTGAAAGAAAGCATTTATTATGTTTGTTACTGGTTATGATATAAAAATATCGTTCATTACTCTGCTTAATAGCTCATACGATTTGACACACAGAGATGACCTACCTGGTACCTTCAGTTTAAATAAATATATGTTTTAAAATGTCATTTGAAGCAGTTATTTTGTCTTCGGTGAATGGACTGTTTGCTAGTCTTGAAACTTCTCAAAGTATTTGAGTCATCCTATGGTGGTAGAATGCCTTGCTGGCCTCTTCACCTGCATGTCTCAGTTCCCTTAGTGTTCCCAGCTGTGAGTGTGGTTGGTACACTGAATAAATCTTGTTGTTTATACTGCCCCATCTATTGCCCTGTATTTTGCTCTGCCACCAAGTCTAAACAGATACAGTCTGTCCTGACCCATAGGAAGGTCTGACTATGCCCTGCTAATGATCTTTGCAGTCCCAAAAAAGGAGCAGAGCAGCAGAGTTAGGGCAGCTTGGTAAACAGGTTGATAGCTGTGCTCCTAAGTGTTGCCTGTGCTTGGGTTTCCTGTAAAAATAAATACTTCTGTTGAGAGGGTGTTATCCTCTTAAATTTGTCAAAACAGAGAAGCAGATGCTGCCTTTGGTGTAGGGTTATACCACTGAAAGGAAGTCTGGGAGAGCGGAGGTAGAGGTGGTAACCTGAGTACAATATACCAGCAGAATTGCTGTGTCAGCTGCTCTAAACCTGTCTATACCAGTACGTTAAAGGCATGTTATCTCTTGGTGAGACAGATCTTTGTGTCTCTTGCCACATAGTAAAAATATGCTTATAGGCATTTACAACCGCCCTTTGTATGTGTGTGGTTTACTACTGCTTGCCTTGTGGTACCTTTGTTGTGGTTTGTTTGTTTTGTTTTTTTCCCCCTTTGTGTCTCTTGTCTTGGTTGGGCTGAAGGCAGAGTAGAAACAAGTAACTGAAGAGGTGTAGCACCTGCAGACTACTAACAGGGTGAACCCTGTTGCTGCCTCAAGGAATACAACACAAGATTTTCGTAGAATGATCTTCAACTTGGATGGAAAATGAGCTAGCACAGTATTGTTATAGTTTCTGGCCTATATATAAAATAAAAAACATCTCTGTATATTTTCTTTTTGTAGCTGGACAAAAGAGAGACTTGATGCTGTTATTTCAGTAGATTTTCAGATAATTGGAAGAAGCATGCTCGTGTTGTTGCTTATACATTTATAGGGAAAGGATCGTTGTTCTTATCTGACTAGGAAACATCTCTAGTCAGTTCTTAGGGTGAACTGAATTTTGTTTGTTATTCTTGGAGTTCACTAGGTTCACAATTTTAGTACTCACGAGCAACGTTTAAGGAGCTTGGTAGGAGTTTTCAGTTTGCAGTGTTTACATGGCTTTTAGCTGAGGCTTGCTCGGTGGCAAAGATCACTATTTGTCTTATTAGAGCTTCAGTTTTTTACCTTTGACTTGGTACACTATGTTTAAAATATCTAAAGTGACTATGTTAAACAGCAACAACAGAAAAACCTTTAGGAAACAGTTTCTTAAGGTTTGATTAATGTATTGGTCTGGTGCCTGTTTGGATAATATTACTGTTTGGGTATCTTTAGACTGAATGGTACCGATGGGTAGAATAGAGCTTGAAGCTAATGCTTGTGTTAAAGTGCCTAACTGTTCTTCCATTTGAAGCAATCAGTGGAAATTCTTCTGATCAGAGGCAGCCAAATGGAAATGAAAAACTTGTTTCTACTGCTGTCTTCACAGCAGTTTCCTAACAGAAGCAAACTCTGGAAATCATATGATTCCAGTAAAATCATGATACAAATACCTTCTCTGTTAGGAAGGAATTGTTCCTTCCTGAAAATCAGCCAGATGTGTAAACTGTGATTACAATGCCAGCTAGACTGTTGGTTTTGTCTGTAATATTTCAACAGCATCCTTTTTTTTTTTTTTTTATTGTGCTAGAGCAGTTGAGATGATCTGAAAATTGTTGTAGAGAAGGCATTTTGTTACCCAACAATTTGTCATTTTACTGGAGCTGAAACATGTATGTGTACAAATACACATGATACTTCCATTGTTTTCTTTATAATAGTTTATGCAGCTGTTATGCTATGAAGTGATCACAGAAAGCAAACATGTTAGGATTACCATTTCTCCCTTTATCAACTTTAATAATTTAGTGCTGCCTTTAGACAAATTAATGTTAGCTATTGTTAGTAACTTCACTCTGTCTGGACAGCAATAGTATTTATGGAGTATCCTAACAACACCATGCTTACTGTTTTTAGAAGTGTTTTTTAAAGGCTTCTTGAATTTTTTTTTTGCAAATTTTTTTTGCATTGGAGTCGCTGCTTAAAACTGAAGTAAATTTACCATTTTGTAACCTCATCCATCAGTGCAACAGTGCAGTGTCCTTAGCAGGCTTTCCTAGAAGAGCCTTGCTTCCAGTGGAGCTACTTCATGTGTTTATTGTTTTTGGATTAAGCTGTCGCAGTACACTGAGACCTGATTCTATAATCTGTATAATCATGTCTCTTTACTTATGGAAAGCCTTTCTGAAATAAATGAAGCTTCGTGCAGGCTTAAGCTGCACCTTAGCGTCTATTGACACTGCTTGTAAACCTTGTAAAGTCACTAATCATCCTGAAATCTGCATTTTGTCCTCCCTGACCTTGTGTAAAGTTTATTGTGTGTTATATGCTACCTGAGTAGATACAAGTGATAAAATAAGACATAATAGAATGACAGGAAGGTGATCATACTGTAAATATTTCTCCTCATTGCTAATTATGACTGGACACAAGCTCGAGCGAAACATAATATTTTTCTTATAATTTAAAACTGACTGCCATGGCAAGCTAAACTTGTCAATCTGGATGTGCTACGAGCTTTTCTTCATTGTCTGTTTTAAGTATTAGTAACACTTTCATGGGAAAAAATAGTACTCTAGTATCTGCAAACTAGGAAGAACAGAGATGATAATGTTCAGTCAGCACTTCTCCTCCCAAAGCCTCTCTGCAAATACAATTTTCTTTTATTAGGTGTGTTGCTGTGTTCAGAAAGCAGTCCTAAGAACGGTGTCCGTGTGCTACAAGTAGAGGACCATGATAATGCAAGAATCCTGGCTTAGTTCCAGGGTCAAGTTACTGAAATCTGTGCAGCTTATGGTTTTATCTGACTTTAATAAGCACAACTGGTATGTGACTATGACTGAGATTTATGGATTGAGAAATTTTTTCTGTGAGATTAAGGACACTGGCAATTGACAAGATAGGGATTTTTTAAAAGAAACACCTTTTCTGTATAGACAACTAGAATAATAGTATAAAAAGGGAATATTTGTAGTAATAGAATGTATGGATGTTTTCTTCAGTTCATATATACGTTGCTTTTAGTTATGCTCAGGTGCAAGTTTGAATGTGACTGTGTAAATAATCCAGGTAACGACGAAGACAACGTATGTTGCAAAGTGGTTGAAAAATCAATGTGTTTAAAATGCTGACATTTCTCAATGAACCGAGTTCAGAGGGTATTCAATTTCTGCCCAGTATACATCTTGACGGCAAAATGTCTGTTGGTCCAGGAAATTTCTTCCTTATAATTAATAAACTTGCAAGGTTACTTCTTCTAATGCACTACATTTGAGCTAAAACTACCTTCAGTTGCCACAGGCTCTTGCTATTGCAACATGGAATCTATCATCCTTCTTTCTAATGAAGAAAAAAAAAATCTTCTGTGTGCTTTTTACTGTTTTTAATACTCTTTTTGGGGGTGTAGATGTCCAGACTTTGAGAGTGGTCACTGCAGCACCCTGGGCAATTAAGTTTTGAGTAGTTTACGTTCCCCTAAGGAACAGATCTGCTCTGTGCTATTGGGCAGCAGTTGCCAGTAACTCGATGACGGTGTTAATAATGCATTACACAGCGTTTGCAGCTTTACAGGTGTAAAAGCAGGTGAAAAATTTCCTCTGAAGTGTATGGATGAAAAAAGACCTAATAATAATGAGTTTTGTAGCTCCTTTTAAAACAACTGTATCTACTGTTTCTAGTTAGGATGTCATTTGAAGGGCTGCCAAATGTCTTCTGAAACTTTTATCAGCAACTTCCGTAGGTTTTCTTGGTGAATAAATGATAGCACTGGTAGCAGAAGCATGAAGTAGGACAGTTCCTTGAGGAAAAGAAAAAACATTAGGGAAGTAGATGGCTAGCAAAGATTTTTTTTTTATTATTTTTTTTTAAAAACTGTCTTCAACAAAACAGAACATAGCTTTGACTGTGGAAAGTGTTAGGCAATGTGAGCCACAAAGCCTGGGGAGGTCCAGATAAGCATTGGACCGGGAGGTGTTATAACCTGGAATATTATGCTGTGATAATCCATTATAAATTACTTCATGTAGGAATGAGCAATACTTTCTCTGAAAGAGCCTGTCAGCAAACGGAAAAGGAGGCACTGGCATGGGAGATAAACTTTGAAAAATTCGAAGATATTTGAAAAAATATCTATCTTTGGTTTAGGATTATTAATAAAACCAGAAGTTGAATAGTCTCTGGCCAAACAGTAGCCAACAGGGCTATTTATGCCTTGTAACAGCCTAATAGAAATGTTTGTGGCTTCCCAGGAATGGTTTTGATCACTGTAGCCTGAACAAGCGATTTAATGTGATAAGGTATTACTTATAAGCCCATGACTTTGGCTTTCAGTAGAGTAGCCTCTTCGTTACCATACTGAATCCTGAGATATGCTGGTATTTGGAGATTACCAAGCGTAAGTAAAACATACTCTTTGACCAAGATTTATAATTGTACTTTGAGCAGACGTGCAGACATATTAAGATTATGATTAAGTGTTTAAAATTCAGGGACTGTTTGGAAATAAAGTTATTCATCACTTTACAAAGGTCTCTTTATCAGTTATGCTCCTTATTTGGCAAGACATGGAGAAAAACAGCTTTATTAAAAAAAAAAAAATTTTTTTTCCACCTCTGGGGGTCAAGCATGGTGTAGAACTGAGGTGGCAGTGGTGAAATCTGCAATGGAAAATACCACTGTGTGGTGGTGTGTAGAGTTTTTGGCAGCTAAAGGGATCTGATGAAAATCCATCTGGGTTATATTCATTCATGATAAGAAGGTGATAACAGTTGGTAGGAGGAAATGTTGAGGATTTAGCAAGGACTGTAACTCAGCTGTCTCTGAAGTAGGTGAACCCAAACTTCTATTTGATTAATTTTTGAGTTCCCATTTAGAGACCAGAAACTGCTCTCTTCCTTTTCAGACTCTCTAACAACTGGCATTGTTAATTTAAGTGTAGACTATACTGTGTATTCATATCCTTAGCGTGTTTAGTTTTAGTGTTTGTAATGTGGTGCTACACCTGGTTTCTTCCTCTGAAGTTTTGCAGAATCTTTCATTGAGGGAAGCCCAAGAGCAAACCAGCTTCTCTTCTTTTTTGGGTTGTGTGAAAGGATAATAGAGCATGAGCTCTTGGTATCACACATATCTTTAATCCTAATCCCAAAGAAACTGAGGATGGGACCTCTGCTAGCAGGTGAGCCTGCATAGATTATGTTAAAAAGCAAAGCCCTGGAGCACCTTGGGTAACTTGAGTGGGAGGTTAGATGTTACTTTTTTTTTTCCCCCTCTTTAGATCCATGTGTAAAATCATAAGCATACTTTCCTTTTTCTTCTTCCCTTCTCAAAACCGTTGAACAATCTGATTGTTTTGATACTGTCAATTTTCAGCTGCATTTTCAGGACCTCCCATTTTGTTTAGGAAAGAGTGAATTGTTAATAAAGATGCTTATAAGGGTGCAGCTGATTGGTTTCAGAAGCAACAAAGTCCTCTTTCCTCCTCTCTCTCTCTGTCTCTCTCCTGTGTCTTTATTTATCCAAGCTGTATCTGAAAAGGTTTTAAGATATTTGGTAGCCATCCTTTTCTGAATTTGTGGGAAGTAATGTATTCCCATTCACGCAAGAAAGTATTAAGGCACACCTTGGGTGCCTAGCAGATAAGAGTTTTCATGAGCCTTTAGAAGTGGAAGCTTTGAGCCACTGCCACAAGTAACACGCTAGGTAAATTTAAAGCTGCTGTTTTGGAGATGATTAAACGGAAATAAGGAAATATGAAACCATGGCAGAGCCTGTCTACATGCTGCTTCTGTGCAGCTGAGTCCTTGGTTCCATGTGACAGGCACAAGGTCAGTTCAGTTTAGGCAACTTGCCTTTTAAACAATTGTGCTTTTCTAAGACAACTATGAAAGAAATCCTTGATATTTGTGGGACAGTGTTGCACTAAGCATATTTCATTGGATAGGGCAATCTGCTTGCACAAACATGATCAAAGAATCAGTCCTCTGTTTTCTTCATGTGATTTTTTTTTTTTTTTTTTTTTTTTTGGTAAGCAGGGGGTGTGGGGTTTGTGTGTTGTGGGTTGGGTTTGGTTCGGGCTTTGTTTTGTGGGGTTTTTTTCTTTTTTTTTGTTTTTTCCTAAATTGTGAACTCTTGCTATGTTCTTCTGGCAGCTATGGGAAAAAATTTAAGCAAACTGAAAGAAACTGTTTCAATTCCTATGCTTTAAAACACTAATAAAGAATAGTGGTATTAATTCTGAATATGCATGTTGCAAAACAATTTTTTAAAAATAAAAATGTTGATTTAAAGCAAAGGCCAAGGTGCTCTGAGGGAATTGTCATCGCTGTACTGTGCTTGTTCAGTGAAAAGCTAAAATTTTTGTAAGTGTAGCCATCTAACACCTCAGATAGTATAATTGCACTGAAAACTATGCAAGACTGGTTGTTTACAGAATTTTCTTTTGCCTTGAAAAGTGCCACTTCGGAAGATTTTAATTGTGTATCTTCAATTCCATGAAAATGAGCAGGTGAAGACTGATGTCAAATCCTCCTCCATGCACCCCCCTTGTTCATAGTTGGTGCTTCGAGAACTCTTTCTGAGGCTAAGAACAGTTAAATACCAGGTTGCCTTATGTGGCACTGCTCAGAGGGGGAGAATATTTTTGGTGTGTGTTGAAAGTTTGAGTAGCTTTTCTACCTTATGTATTAACTTGTTCTGCTGTATTGGCTGTTGAGTTCTCTTTTAACAACTTTAGTGTTAACATCTTTAAAGGCACTCATTAGGATGCAGATTTCAGTATTTACTTGTCATTTAAGACATGATGGCTTGGATGCCTGTCAGGTATCTGGCATCTTTCATGAATATGTAGCAAGGCAGGCTGACAAGTCAGCTTTGGCAATGCTGCACGCCTGCTTTTTTTTTTTTAAACGTTTCTATGGTGATAAGGACCTTTGTCGTGGTATTTCCATGTCCTTCTTCCTAAAGACTTGGGGCTGACACACTGAAGAGTTTTAGGTGGGGAGGAAGACTCAGGTAACTTCATGATCAGTTGATTTGCTTCCATGGCTCTCTTTCCTATCAACTTTGTTACACAGGGAACAGCCTCCGTAGTTGTAGCAGTCTGCAACCGTTGTTCAGCCCATAGTTCTGTACTTGCAGAGACAAACTAGATTAAAAAAGTGAAGATACTGCATATTATTTTGATTTTTCCAAAGCTGTGCTACTGTCTTAAGAGAACTACAGTAGGCTTTTCTGCAGATAACATAGTATGTACAATGTTCTGTGTGATCATGCCTTAAAAAACCAAACCGGTTGTCCCCGCAGAATGTCGGTGTGTACTGGATGTGAGAGGATATGGGCTGCATTGGTTCTAATAGCCAAGTTTACAGCTTTTTCAGGGTGATGCTTCGCTTCGACTCATATTTATTGTGCCTATTAGTTGTATTTTTATTCTACACTGTATATGGTATCAAGTGGTTTTTCCCGTTTTGCTGTCCATTCGCTTCCCAGAAAGGCACTGGCATGGAGCTGAGGAGAATTCTGTATTTTCAAGCCTCACTGTTGCAGCACAGTGTAATGACTGTGCAGAAGACCACACGTGAATATTTTCCACTGCAGTGCTAAGCTGTGTTAGTAATGCTGAAGGGGGCTGTTAGTGGTCCCCTGGGCTGCATTTTGGTTAACCACTTGACGAGTACTTGAATTCTCCTAAGACAGCATTGATTTCAGTAGTGCTAGTGGAACACAGTAGTACAGGTGGTGTGAGAACGGAATAGCAGTAGAAAAGTTAGTTTTCTTTAAATCATACCCATGCTTTGCTAGTGAAGTTTCTAAAATGTCAGTCGAAAGCATTTTGAGCTCTGCATTTAAAATCGTGAAACCTTTAGCTCATTTCATTGAATATGTTGATAGTGCTTTCAGCTCATGCTGCAAATTCTCTCTTGAAAGAAATTGTATCACCTGGAGATGAAAAATATGAGTTAAATTGGGAATGTGTTAACTAGTGGGAGAATGGAAAGGAGACCCTACACAAATTAAACCAGCCTTAACTACAGTGTTGTGTCTAACCATAGATACTGGATTTCAGAACTGGAATGGAAACAATAGAAGGGTTCCATGAATTAAATTAAGAATAGTACTTTTATTTAATGGTCAAAACTAGAAACGGAATGAATAGAGATAAAATTGGTGATTAGACTTGATCAGATATGATTACTCTGTCCTTTTAATACTAAGGCTGTTCCTGATTTTATGAGATCTGCTGATGGGAAACACTTTGAATTGAGCTATTATCTGTGCTAATGTCGTCAAAAGATAAGTCTATTATGCTTTTTTGCACTAGTCTAAAAATCTGGGGTTTCGCCTCAAGGTTGCAAAGTAAATAAACTTTTGTGTCATGTTAAATTCTCAAGGTATTTCCATTTTCTGAAGAATGAAAAGTTGGTTCTTAGACTGGATAGGATGCTGGTGTCACAGTTTGTAATTTCATCAGTAGTGTGTCTTTTTCATTTGCTTTAACCAATATTGCCATTTTAAGGCTTTTATGACAAATAGAATACCTGTCAAACAACAATCACTGCTGAGTAACTAATTATAACTGTTACTCATCTTACTGTCTTAGTGGATTATTTCTAGACTTCCTAACTGTCTGCTGGAGAAGAAATTATACCAGAATTTTTTTTATCCTGTTACAAAGCACATTATTTGAAGGATGTGCAATATAAGAAGGGACAAAATATGTATGTAGCAGTCACTATCACTTATTTTTACTGTTTTGTTAAAGAGTAACTGGGAAGCAAACAAAAAATCAGTTCCCTATCACGGATTGTGCTTTTAACCACATAATTCTCTCTTGGGTGTTGTACGCCTTGGCTAAAACAAACGAAACCTGTGGACCTGGAGTTTAATTGCAAGACCTGTACCTGTGAACTGATGTTTAAAGAGAGCGGTGTCAAAGGCATGGGACTTTAGCCAGTATAGTTGCTCATGCAGAGTAACAAAAGATAAGTATCTTTTCCAGTGCAAGGTTGGGTGGCTTAGCTTAAATCTGCCAAGTCGTTCATGCGAAAGTGCCAGACTGCACTGAAATAACTGATGACTGTTCACAAGTTCAATTTTGCCTGCTCTGCACTGACGATCTCTGATGTAGAGCTGTGTATCTTTAAACGGCCACAGACATTTGCAAAGTGAACATATGGCTCCTTTCTAAACATGGGGATAGAGTTTGTTAGTTATAGATTGAATATCCCAGGACCTTACAAACAGAGCACTGCATTTGAAGAGTTGTTTGTTTTAAATCTAGAGTTGCTTGATGTTTTATCAATATTTTCCATTTTTTGCAGGATATCTGTAACACCTGTGTCCTCTTAGGTTTATGATATAGTCACATCCATATTTTCAGTTTGTCAGTGCATTGACTTTTAGGGTAACATCATATGAGATAAATGTTTAGTACATGAGAGCAGTCAAGAGGAGGTAAGCTGTGCATGACTTCAAAAACAGCTGTCTGTGGAATAAAAATAAATATCATGGCTCACACAAAGCTTAAAATAAAAAGGTACATGTATTAAGTACTGTTACTTTGTACTGACTTGGCAGTTGCTGTACTTCTAATTATTTTGGGCTGTAAGTTCTGAGTTTTGTCTGGGAAAAGAGATCTTGGAACTTGCATTTTAAATTACATAAACCCTAATTAAGGATAAAAATCCTTGTGGTTTCTCAGATACTATTTTCCAACAAAAGTAACTTTAATGTCTGGCTTAATAATGTATTCTTCCCCTTCAGGAACGAACTGTCTGACATGAATTTGGTAACAGCATAATACTTCTACCCAGACTTTTTAAATCAGAATCTTCATAAAATATTAGGGTTTTGGTTTTTTCGTCATCTCCGAATGATGAAAAAGTCTAAACATTTGATGTGTATTTCAATGCTTGTTTTTCATGCTTCGGAAAAGCCACACAGGTAGATCAGTGTCATGGTTTAAACTCCGCCGGCAACTCAGCCCCACACAGCCACTTGCTCAGTCCCCCGGTGGGATAGGGAGAGAATTGAAAGAGTAAAAGTGAGAAAACTCGTGGGCTGAGATAAAGGCAGTTTAACAGGTCAAACAAAAGCTGCACACGCAAGCAAAGCAAACATGGAATTCACTCACCACTTCCCATCGGCAGGCAGGTGCTCAGCCGTCTCCAGGAAAACAGGGCTTCATCCTGTGTAACAGTTACTTGGGAAGACAAACACCATCGCTCCAAATGTGTCCCCCCCTTCCTCCTTCTTCCTCCAGCTTTTTTTAGTCAGTTGGGGTCAGAAATTTTACAAGGATATTTCCTAAGTTTATCTCTGTAGTTCAGGACAGCTGGTTTAGTAAGGATGGGGAAAGGAGCCTTTTTGTTGCCCACAGGCTACTAGCTGTTACCAACAGTCTCCAGCACACCCTCCATATCTAGTTACTAGTGACCAGCTAGAGGAGCAGGCGTGTAACTCTGCATACAGGTTCTGATCATTAAGGAAGAAAAAAGTTTGGAGGGATATTTCTCAACCTAGAACTCGCACTGACGATGCCAAGAAGAAAGGGTGCGGCTTCAGTACAAGTAGTAGTTGACTGGAATCATCAAAATTATTCACAAGTGAATTCAGACTTTTGCATTTAATCCTTCAGTTTATGTGTGGAAACCAGTATGTTCCCATACTGACTTGACCATTTCTGCAGGCAGTGTGTAGCTTTGGACAACTGTCCTCGGTGTAGATGTATTTCCAGTCTGATTACATCAGCTAGCCTCCTATTTGCAGGCACGGAGGAAAAATTGCTTGTCTAGGGAGTACTCGGATGGAACAGACTTGCTTTTCTCTATTGCTTCTGCTGTTCTTTCGCATTCATTTCCTCTTGTGTGCAGATGCTGCTACATTTTGTTCTGCTCTGGATAATACTTTATGTAAATTGTTTCATGGGACAATTTATATTTAAGCTTTATAGAGTTACCGTCACTATGCCATTACCTGATCAGTAGCTGTGAATGAAGCAAGTGAAAGTTGATATAGGTGTTTGGGATAGATCCATGGTAAGGCTGAGCGGTGAGCTGGTGGGCATGTAAAGCGTCTTCAGAGTGTGTAATGGTGGAAAAAAGATGTTAACATTTTTGAGGAAGGTGAATCCTAGGAGGGGGAAAGATGTCAGGTACACTTGGAAATACTACCAGAGGCATTAGTACTTCACTGAGCATGTCAACGTGGTTAGAGGTGATAAAGGTGGGTGTTAGTGTTCTGTGTTCCCTATACATACAGATCACCCTGGAGAGATCAGTATACTGTTTGTATGTAATCATCCCAGTGGATGAGCAAGAGTGGGACTGCTCTGGAAAAGCCGTAGTGCAGGTAACCACAGGGGAGACCAGAAGCCTGATAAAATCTGTAGCTTGTTGCTTTTTACTTTTTGGAATGGGCAGGAACAGGGAGAGCTGGGAGGAATGGCTTTCTTGGATAGTATCTGTATGTAGTACTGCCACAGCTGATCTTCTGAAGTGAACGTGTGGCTGGTACAACATATGAGTGTTGGAAGAAGGCAATTTTTATTCTTGCATGTAGATCTCACAAGTACAGGGATTCTGTAAAACTTTGTGAACAATGAACAAAGATCAATGCCCATCTACAAAAATGCACTTGCATGCAGCGAATGTGTTTACACATGACAAAAGCAGACAGATACCTAGACTACAGTTGTTGAGGCCATTGTCTGTATTTTGTGGGGTTTTCCATCCTTCCTTTCTTTGACAGGTCACAAGATACCCATTAAAATGCAATATGGTATAAGTGATAGACCTGACACAATAGGTACTTATGCTGTAAAATAAAGAATTACAGCTTGTGCTTACGTATTACGCTGTTCTTAAAAGGACTTCAGAAGAAGAGAGGGTTTGCTTGACTAACCTTCTGAAGCGGAAAGCCATCGTATGATAGCATAGTTAGCTTGAGATAGAAGACATTTTTTATTCTTTTATTTTAAATAACCAAGTTCATGGATGCTTCATGTTGGCAAGCTATACCTTCCAATCCACACAAAGGGCAGAAGAGCAGCTCTTTAATGTTTTCCTACTTTTGACAAACAGGGAACTGAAGGAGTAACATCAAGTCTGAGGAGGAATGACCATCTTGCAGAAGAAGATCATTTAGCCCAGAGCAAGCAGTGCAAAGGCTGCATGTTATGCTTTCTTAGGTGGCTTTGCTAGGCTGTGCCAGTGGCACGTCCTGCAGCTGCAGCTCACAGGGGACTGTCATTCCCACCTCTGCTTTGCTTCCTCTGTAGTGCCAATGAAAAAATTGTTTCTGCTTTCAAGTAATACTTTTGGGCAAGACCTATTTTTTACTGATTCCACATCAGTGATCCAGCCAAGAGTCAAGTAGAATAGCAGTGCTGGCATGGTGATCTGTGGGTAGTGACTGAGGAAGGGTGCCCCTCAAGAAAGCACTGTTGCAGAGGAAAAGTTACGTGGAAATGCATGTTGAATACCACTGATAATGCCTTCTTTTTAAGGGTTTAATAATTATCTCTTACCTTTCTGAAAATTGCCAATTACAGTTGGTTGGTTCTATATATAGTAGCTATGGGGGAAGTAAATTATAACGTTTGAGCCTAACAAGTAAAACTTGCCCAAGTGCAGCTGAAATTGATAGAAAGACTTGTTTGATTAGATAGAATTGCCCAGACACTCAGAATTTTCAACCCTAAGTTCAGTTTGATGCTGAAAGTTGAACTTTACCTGTGGTTGAACTGCATCTCTGATGTCATATCATAGATTTCAGATACTTTCTATGTTTTACGGAGATCTAAATTAGACCATGAAGCTCTTCTAGTGGCATTTTATTGATTACTGAAAAGTACCATTGTTTTAACCATACCTCTTTTTGGTTTAAGGTGGGTTTGTTACTGTTTGATCTCAGCCACTGATTTCAGTGTGACTCAAGTGGAAGGTCTGATTCCTGAACTGTAGTAAAGCAAAAAGTCCCATTGTTGCCTAGCTGTACTGACTGAATTTAGAACATACTTTTAAATTGTTGATATCTGTGTGCATGCTCTGTATGTTCTTACTTGGAGCAGAAATCAGAACTGTAGATAGATGTCAGTGGTCTAGTCTGCAAGAATTCTGTTAGGATAAAAAGATAGGGAGAATAGGAGAATATTTTGGAAGTGCTTATAGATTTGAAATTACAAAGTCATCTTAAAAACTACTTTGCTTCAGTGTTATTGGCAGTACAGCTCAGTTTGTCAAATTACTGCTGCTGCAGAGACTGCCAAGTAAGTGTCTTCCTCCTGGCTTGATTCTTCTTTCCCCATCCACTTGATTTTGCAGTGCTTCACTCACATTTCAAGTTTTATCTTTAAAAGAAACCATTTCAAATATATATATATATATATATATATATATATATTTTCAGATAAAGCAGGAAGTGGTTTTTGATTGTAATACAATGTTCTAACTTTTATCCACTGATCTTGTTGCTGCTTTATTCTAATGCTGCAGCGTTTTTTTTCCCCCTCTGAGATCTCTGATTAACATATTCTGGGTGAAGTTGTGCACTGTAACTGCCATAGCATGAAGTATTCCTAGGCTGATGGATGAATGACTTTAATGATCTTGATTCTTGCCCATGGGAAAAGCCAGAAATGATGCAGGTATAATTTGGGTAACTCTGAGATGAACTAAACTGAAAACCTTATCCTCTGCTCCCTTTGGCAAGAATCTCTCCACCACGTTAATCATTTTTCTTGCCTTAAAGACCTGCATTAGAGGGTTCTTCTAAGTTCTTAGAAGAAAGTCCCATCCTGGAGTTGATGTGATGAAGTCCTTTAAAACTGTTCCTTTTTCATTTGCTCATGGGCTAGAAGTGTTGCTCTGTATTACACTCTTTAATGTGTTGCAAAAATCTAGAAAGATAAAATATTAAAATAGGCAAAAAATAAAAACTTCTTGGGAGAGCATAGGAAATATTTCTCATGAGATACAATGTAGTGCTACTCAGTTGTAAAATTAGATTATACTGCAACATTTATTAATTGGGTCATATATCTGATGCCATGTTTCAGATCATGTGTATTTGATAAAGTGATAACAGAACTTGAAAAACTAGTTTTTATGTTTAAGAGCAATATACATCTTAAAAGTGTTTGACAATTGGAATCAAATTGTTACAATTTAGTAGTTTTAAGCACACTTTGATTAGGAAGATGTTTTGGTTTTTATTATTCTCAGTATGGATTGGCTTAATTTTTAAGTCTTCATAGACCAGTTTTTGTAATTCAGCACTTTTACAGCAAGTCAGAATTGAAATCTAGGCAACCATTTTCTTCTATAGTCAAAAAAGAGCACACTGATTTTTAATGTTACAACAAATATTACACAGTGGGACTCCAGTCAGTCTGGATTGTGGATTCATGAAAATAAAAGGAAGGATTCATTAAGCTATCTGTCGGAACTGTAAAATGAAATTCAGTTATGGTCTGTATTTCTCTTTAGATCTCATAAATGGAGCCCAAGAACAGTGTGAATTGCCTCCTATGGATGGTTTTCCTCACTGTGAAGGGAAAATAAAGGTAAGTGAACTGGTTTTAATCTTTATGTGTACACTGTTAAAAACTGAACATACATTGCAAGAGGTCGCTAGTCAGACAGTGGTGTAAGGCAAGAACAACAGAGTCACAAAAGAGGATACTGAGGAGTGTGTGTCACAACAGCATTGCTCGCCTCAAGCCTTTAATACTGCTGTTGCAGAGAAATAAAGTGGCATCCTATTAAGACAGGAATAAAATGCCGTATTATATTAGAATTCTGTATTATTTAATAAAATGCCTTACTATTTGAATGCTGTCTTGTTATTCAGAAGGTTTTTTTCTCCTTTTTGAAAAGCCCTATTTTGTTCTCCATTGTGAGTCACTGCCATTCCTCTACCTCAGGACTGGGCTTCCATATGTACCTCACTCCAGCCCTTTCTCTGTTTCAGCAAGACGTTTACACTTCTTTCCCCTCTTTGCCAACAGCTGTGTCCCGTTCTTCTATTCCCCTTTTCTGTTAAAAGCATTCTGCCTCTTCTGCTCACAAGCTAGGCACTGCAATAAGAGTGCAACCAGAACTTTGGTGTTCACAGTTGATTCTACATGAATCCTGTATTTTCCTAATAATGCAATTGGAAAGGCCAAATATTGAAAGGCAGCAGACTTTGGTTGGAAAAAAAACACAATAAAAAACCAAACCAAACCAAAAAAAAAAACCCCAACCAACAAACTTGAAGAGAATGGAGGTTTTTGGGCTTTTTTCCCCAAGATACATTTAAAATGTAAGGGTACTATTTTAGTAGTGGGGGGGGGAAAGTAAAATTGCTGGACACTTAAATATCATTATCAAGTATTACAATTTTTTTCTGAAAGTGAAAACAAGTAACTACCAACGTATATGTGAAGTTATGTTGCCTTTTTTCTCTAAATAAAATTCTTAGACAAGAGTATTTACAAAAAAATAGTCTGTAAATTTTAAATCTCTGGTCTGTGTGTTGATCCGTTTTTGACAAACTGGCTGCATGGTGACTATGTAATACATTATTTGAATATTAAAATATGAATTTAAATTAATTACATGCTTCTGCAGAAATGGCAGATTCTTGGCAGAATTAGACAGATTTCAATCTTGGTAACTGAAATGATCTGTTAAATTCCAGAGCAAGTGAAACATGGGGGGGGCAATGCAGTCAACTCCAGCCACACCCGTATGTCTGGATCCTGATTATATTCTCTTTTTGATATTTGTCTGTGCTTGCCTGGCTGCCGGTTTGTGTAAACTGTGCTCACGTTGGTATGTAGTTACTTCCCCAATATACCTGAACGCAGAGATGCAGTATGCTGCAAAATATTAATGAAATCCCTTTTTTTTGTTATTTGTGATTTTTATCTGGTGGATATAATCGCTTGCAGCTTCCACCTGTTATTGCTGAGTTCAGTGTGAGATAGTATAGAGTTATTATGTGGTACTTAAACCTAACAGACTGTGGTTTTGTTCTGTTACAGTGGATGAAAGATATGTGGCGATCAGATCCCTGTTACGCAAGTTACGGTGTAGATGGGTCCACATGCTCCTTTTTTATTTACCTCAGTGAGGTCAGTAATCTTAATCTGCGGAAGGGGAACATCTGTATTTTTGGTAACTGCAAACTTTTCTCAAAAGAAATCATAACATTCTTCAGAAAAATGCTATGAAGAGGAAAAAGCTATTAAAACAGAATTATTATGATGTGTGCCGCTATTATTCACAAGTCCTCCCGGGGTTTCTAGCCTGGAGGATTCTAATATTTGTAACTGAAGTGATGTAAGCGGCAACTCTCCAGGGAGTCCACACTAGGTATCCTGTTAAACAGAAGTATGGATCTCAGTCATAGTTCCTTGCTTCGGAACACTTCTGTTGCTTTCTGTGTAGCTCCTGAGGTAGTAATAGGGAGGCATTTTAGGGGAGACATATGGAATGTGAAAATTGGAAAGTCGAACTACATGGTACATCCTCCTAAGCAGTATGGCCACATCCTGCTTTGAGACTGTTCATGAATTGCAGAGTCTGTTAGCAGAAAACAAAAAAAAAACCTGAACAGAAAACAAAAAAAAACCCTCTGAACGTTGTGAGGTTTTGAGTGAAGTTGCAGATATATTGCTAAAGCTTTTAGTACCTATCAGAACCAAAGGCCCGGTTTTGTACACAGCTCAGGATGGTGCTTGCCCTGGTGTTTGTTGTACAAACTTCCTGTTTTCTGAGTAACACTTGTTTTCCAAGAATGAATTTTGTCAATCTATTATTATGAGCTCTATTACTGGCTTGTAGTGTGCGTGCCAGAAGTCAGCTGCATTTGACCTCTTCTTTCTTGTTAGTAAAATTTTGATAATGTACGGCAGCTGATCTTGGAAGTAGTGTCGATATCTAGTGGCTTACTGCTTATAAAGAACTGCAAGAGCCAATATGGCTGCAGAATTGCAAACCAATATTAATTTTGTCGTTTCTGCAGGATTAGGGGGTAGGGCTGGGTCTTTAAATTACATATCTGAGATTAAAACAGTAAGTCTATTATATAAGTAACTCTTTTCTAATGAAAGCAGTTTCTGTTCAATTACTCAGTTGACTGTCATTGAACTTTTGGGGACATTGCCTGAAGCAGCAGCAATAGTTAAATGCATATCCGAAATACATATCTGAAGAAATAAAATAGGCTGGGTTGAATCACAAATGTGACTCATTCCATTGCTAGTACTAAGTGTTGATTTATTTATGGACTATAAAGCTGGGGAAGGAAAAGATACAGGATGGCTGTATTATTTATCCTGTTATTTATCATAGAAGCTAGAGGTACAGTTTCATAATCATCTGAAGTTGATCTAAGTTTGTACTGAAAGGTTATGTTTTAGCATCAGCTGAATTACGTTTGTACGTCAGTATTCTGTGAACCAGCAAGCGCTTCATGTTTTTAATGCGGATGTGTCATGAAAATGAAGATACATGCTGACTGAATATGAGAATCTAACATTCTTAAATGACATATATTATTTCTATTAAATCACAGTATTTTCTATGACATTCTTCTCTGATCGTCAGTTTTGAAAACTCAGTTCATGCTGTTAGTTTTTCCATAATTGGTCTTTCAGCTCATCCTAATGACAAAATGCACGCAGATTACAGATGCCAAATGGTTGTTTTTTCAAGGGTCTAGGGATTTGAAATTTTTCTTTTCGCAGCAGTATTGAATTTGGGCAACTTCTCATTTCATGGTGGAACAACAGTACAATTAGTCTATGTGTATATTTGGTAACTTCAGACAAAGGTCTTGTACCTTTTTTTTTTTTTAAAGTGTTTTCCCATGACAGAATGTAAAACTGATATTGGGCAAGCATGTTATTAACCTTGAGTTTAAATTTGGCATTTTTAATCCTATAATTAATTCTATGATTAATGCCCGACAGCAGAGGTTGAAAGCTTAAATGTTTGCAAATGCAAGCATGAAACGAAATTCTAATAACACTACAATGTTGTGGATTTATGAGGTGTGTTGGATGCTAAGGATAACTTGGAAATGCTGTTGTGGGAGTAATTTGTCAAAGTGGACAGTGATGAAGTTGACAGTTCATAGTATGGTTGCACAGCTGAATGATAAATGTGTCTACAGAGCTCTCAAGTCAAAACTGCTGATTTAAAATATTAAAATGCATTAGGGTACTGGAAGGCTGTTACTGTTAAGATTTTTCTTTTTTACTTCAAGGTTACAGTATAGGAGTGAGATGGTTATGTACACATGCTGTGTTTGAAAAGTCAATATATACATCAAATTATGCACAACCTCAGTTTGAAAGGACGGAATATGCATCAAATGGTGCATATGTCTACTTTTGCTCTTAAAATCACCTCTACAATCTAGTGTGACAAGAGCCTGTGCTCTTTCATACTCTCTTGGGATCTACTTTTTTCTTCCAAAGCAGTTCAGTTAAGGTATTATGTTACACTCATCTAGCACTCTTTGTAACACAATTTTTAAACTTGTAAACAAAGGAGCCCAAAATAATGCCTTTTGGTGTGTAATATGGTTCAGAACTGCAGAGGCACAGAGTAACTTGCCCACAGTTTATGCAAAAGTTTAGAAACAAAGCTTGGAACAAAACCCAGTCTTGGGGTATCTGTCATGTGCCTTCGTTATGTTTCCACCCTGTGTGACTGCAAAACAGAAACAGTGCAGTCAAAATCCAGGCCGCCCCAAGTCTTCTCTTCTGCAGAGCCTCCACAAGTGAAAGTATTAGCAGTTCTGCTTCCTCCTGTTTGCTTTGGATGGCACTCCTGCAGGAAGGCAAGCTCTTCTCCCCCTCTTCTTGTGTCTTGGCTGCTGGAGCACAATGGGAGGCGAGTGTGGCACCAGAAGGAAAGCAAGAAGCTATCCAGCACATCCAGGCTTATGGGTTTTATTTAAAGCTGTCCCTCATACAGGCTTGCAGACGGAGCTCAAGAATTTTTGCACTTCTCTGTTGCTGTTTTGCTGGAGGCATTGGATCACTCCTGGTGGACGATATGCAACTGTGCACTCTCCATAACACTAATTGTGCTGAAGCCTTTGAAGACTGGAGGAGACACAAATGGCCTGAATAGCAAAACCAGACTCACTTCTCTTGAGTAACAGAGCAAGACAGGGATTAGAAGTAGCAATTGAAAAGCAAGTTAAGCTAAATCTAAGGTTTCTGGATAGTTGGGGCTTGTCTCCTTTTAACCATGATACAAACTTTCCCATGGAGAAGAGTTACTTTCTCCTAAACTTAGTGTTTAGTTATGAAAAGGCCAGTTGTTCAACATTGTAGTGTTACTGGCACAGCTGTAGTGCTCATGGATGGCGTTGCTTCTGGGGAGAAATGTGAAAAGATTAATTTCTAGACAGTACAAAAATACATTTCACTGCAAAATGTCAGTTTGCAGATGATGAATGAATCTTTAAAAAATATCTTCTAGAAAATGAATTTTTCACACAGTTTCCCAGCTTAACAAAAAAAAAAAAAATGTGGAGGGGTCTTACCGCTCCTTTATCTAGATATGTGCTTAGTCTGAGAGGACTGCCTGCCACACAGGAGTGGGACTGCTGCTGTTCCTGCTGGTCAGCCAGTAGCTGTGATGCAAGTTACCACCCCCCCAGGGGTCATTAGATTGATGCTTACCTGCTGGAACTGGGCAGATCTCATTAAAATCCCAGGCTTTGGATCTCCAGCTTACCTTTCAGGTGCAAGTGTAATTTTTAGTACCCATCTTGGAAGTGGGTCCAACACTTCAGAAGACTAAAACTGTTTCAAACCCCAGTCTTTGAGACTCCTGTAGCTTTTGCATGTGTGCTGGTATACAACTAGAGAGAATTCTTGTTTTCAGTCCTTCAGACTTGATGGAAACAGAATGATGCATGGTTTGGTTGCAGGAGTATTTTCTGTTACACTGCTACTTTTGCTTTGAGGGATAAAGCAGAAAAACACAAACTGAAGGTGATTTGAATATGGGTTTGTTTCCAGAATGCAAGCTGTAGTCTGAAGCACATTTTAGTAAAAACACCTGGAAATCATAATTATAGGGGTTCCTTAAATCCTTATGGTTTTGCTAGTTTACTGCAGCTTGCTGATACCTGTGTCCCCTTTCCACAAGTTCTGCTGCATGCATAAGCTAATTTCTGACATTGAGGTAAGTTAATGGTTTGCATTTTTTCAGTGTAATATAACATCAAACCAGCTTCATTAAATTCTAGGCAATTACTCACAGAACAGACAAATACAGTATTGTTGTCTGAAATGTAAAGCACCGACAGTTTGAACTTCTTCAGTCACCTTACATGTGTCCCTAAGAAACTGAAATGCTAATGATAGTCAGTACTTTGTCCCCAGGTCATCCATTAGCATATTGGTCTGCATTTGGGCAATTTGGGCTCAGTTGTCTTCTCTACTTCTGTCACTTTGAACTGGGATTAGTCGTCTTCTGTCTTGTTGGAAAAGGTGTAGATGCCAGTGTAAGAGAGGAGTCAAATTTAGTGCACGTTACTGAAGTTAGATAAGAGACTGTTGATTGATGGTTATGTATAAAATTTCATGTTGCGGTATCACTGGGACTGCGGGTACCTAACACCTGGTGTTTGCCTTTGGAAACAACCAAATCAAAGTTATCTATACAGTCCTCCATTTCACTACACAGGAAGGCAGTCATCTTGCACACCGCAGATTTTGTAGCACTTTCAAAATGACTGCCTATTGCTGAGGAAATGCTAAACAAAGTACAGATATTACAGCTTCTATAGGAGTTGAGAAAGTCACCTTCCCAATGGGAGCAGTTCTTTCACATCAAGTTCTCAAGTGGATTTTCTAAGTGAACATTATGTGTTCTCTGCCTGCCTTCATACTGCCTAATAAATGTAAAGATGCACCTTCTTACCAGATATTGCAGCACTGTTTATTTTATTTCCTGCTGTGGGACTGACATAAGATACTTAAAAGCAGCACTTTACCATGGATAGAAGTACACTGAGCAATAATGCTGTTCGCCTGATCTGCAGAGAAAGTTGCTTTAGTTTCCCTATAGACAGTCTGCACCTACCCTTCAGAAGAGTCCAAAATTAAGATTATCCCAGGTATTTAGAGAGAGTACCCTTCAGCTTCTGCTTTATTAAACTCCCACTATGGCTTTTTAAAAGCATAAAGGACTTCCTGAAATTTTGGGTGTGGAGAGCTGCTGGCAGAGTATACTTCCATTCAGTTTGGAAGACACTCAGACGACCCCAGTTTGCCAGGTTCTTACAACTGTGCTTGAAGTACTTTCTCTGTGCTATAGGTGAGTGCTGCAATCTTGGCTTCCCTTCAGTTTCACTGTGTTTCTGAGGAAGGGTTACTGGAACAGATACCCACAAAGCTTCTATAAATATGCTTTTCTAATTTCTTAGCTTCATTTGGGGTGTTTTTTTGTGTTATCTCAGTTACCAGTAAGCTAGGTAGAGATAAAGTCACTGTGAAGAGTCTATGATAAGGGACTAGAGAAACTCTCGAGTTCAGTTTAAGCGGTCTAGGCATTCACACCCTGAAGCAGTTCAGAACACCAGCTTTTCACTAATATATGGAATCATGTAGCACTTAAATTTTGAACTTCTAAACTACCGTGCAACCTAACCTTGTGGAGCCAGTGACATATGCTTTAGACAATGCTGTGGCTACTGTGATTCAAAAACAAGTGGGAAACACTTGACTTCTCAGTTGGATCTAGTTTCTTGAGCATGACCAAAGACTACCTAATGGATTTGATTGACAGTGAATTTGACACTAGGTACAGGAGGCACAGCTGGTCTTGTTAAAAAACATGACAGTACAAAGATAAATGTAGTGTGTTCTGAATAATAGCTTAGCGTTTATATCACTCGTTCAAATAATGGTCAGACTTTAAATATGCAGTTGCTGCTTCTCAACAATCTTCTTTAACTGCTGATCTGTAGTCTGATGTGATGTCCTTCTTATTAAATCACATGCATGACAGTGTAATCGTTGGTTGCTGTGGAAAGAATAAGCTAGAGAACGAACTGATGCTGACCCTGTGAGAGGAAGATTGTCCTGGAAAGGGGGAAGAAGGGTCTTGCTTCCTTCTTCGGAGACAACTTCTGTGTTTTGTCATAGGTGATCAAATGAAAGGCGTAGACAAGTTGAAGAGCAGGATTCAAACGAACACCACTGCCCTCCTTCCCCATTCTCAAACCTGGGGCTCCTTGCATGTTCTGTACCTAAACAAATACAAAGCTGAAGTGTTTGTATATTTCTGACAGAGATTTCATCCAGACCCACTTTAGTGATATCATCACCCTTTCTGTCATCATTGCCAATGACAGAGAAAAGGTGCATATGAATGGAGCAATACCAGATTTGTAACTGCATACTGCAGCCTTAGCACATGCTCTATCACCTTCTGGTTTATAATCGTATACGTACACATCTGTATACACATTTGTATGTATACACACACACAATTTTTTTCCCTGTTGTACATGTTATTTAATCATAAATATTCCTGGCCTGGGACAAGTTATACTTCAATGCTGTTGCATTTTCTGCAACTTATTTGTTATGAGTTATCAATCAAAGCAGGTTTTTTCCTCCCTCAGTCACATGTTCTGTATTGGGAGCTTCCAGAAAATGTGTTGCAAAACAACGTCCCTAATTCTTCCCCTCATGTTCCCTGCTCTATCTCTGTCTCATCCTTGGTAGTTTCAGTGAAAGGCTTTCTTTAGGCAATTTGGGAGCAAGGGGAGAAAAGCAAGTTCCAGGCACCAGGTGTTTTCACAGAGCTTGTGTCTCTGTTGGTGCTTATTTGTCACACAAGACAAATGAGATTGGAGGCCTCCCCTCAAGTGGATCTGAGCAGTTTTGGACATTCCTTACCTTTTTCTCCCACATGTATAGTTAGTGCTCGCTGAAATAAAACCTGACTTGTACTTCTCTTATTAAATGTCTGAGAAAAATGTATTTTTACTGGTATTTGGGGGGGAAAGATCATTTTATGAGCATCCTTCTGCATTTTCCAGTAACTATAGCACCCACCTTTGTTTTCAAAGTTCCATGGCAGCGGTTAATAGTGTGAATCTGACAGAACAGCAGCTGCAGGACTTGGTCAGAAATGATGAGTACAACTAGAGTTGCTGTTGTGGGCCATTTTTGGGTCATGCAAGGTAACCAGGAAAATCACTTAACCAGTTAGGTTTCACATTTAGTTATAGGCATCCTTGTGGTGTTCTGCATGAGAAACCCTGAAGTGATTAGTCAAAGTAGCAATACTTGGTTCTTGAAAACACAAACAAACAAAAAAACCCACCCCACCCACTTTCTGGGTCATTCGAAGTTCTCATGAAACTGTAGGGCCGGCCAAGAGCTGCAGTTAGAAGTAGTTCCTAGGCTTAAAGGTGAGAGATTGCATGTTCTGGACAGGAAATGCTGAAGTGCTCAGTTTGAATTGAATACTGGTACGTGGGCAAGAGAGGAAGGCCAAGTAATGAAGGAGCAAAGCAGAGCAGGAAGTGATTGTCTTGAAAAAGGCCAACAGGATGGTTATATAAATTATTTGCAACAGAAGTAGTATGTATTCTGCACTAGGGTGTATCATTACATGGGGCTAAATAGATAGGAACACAAAGTTCATTTTGCTGCTCACCTGGGGTAGTGCAAACTGTTGCTTTTGATTCTGACACAAATTCTTTACTGAGGCTTTGTACCCCTGTAGACCTTAATTTTACGTAGTGCAATGTGAAAACACAGTTAACTGGAAGCTTTTTAGTTGAAATACATATAAAAATGCAATTGCTGTGTTTTTTGAGGAAAGCAGCAATGAAAGTTAACAGCCTGGTAGATACCTTGTATAATTAACATCAAATCAGCAGGCTTTTTAATTCCCTAGGAGAAGCCTGTCGATGTTATCGTTCCTTTCCTAATAGCTCTACAAAGACTCTGAAGTCTTCGGTGTCTTGTGTAGTTGTGTAGGTTGAAACCCCTCTCCCTTTCACCAGAGCATATATAGACTGTTGCTCTTGCTGAGCAGGGAAGCAAGAACCAGAGATGGAGAGAAATATCTCTGTTCCCTCTGAAAACCTTTTTTTTTGTTGGAAGTGCGTTATTTCTTGAGTACTGGGCACCTCTACATACAGATGTTACAACTTGTGTGGACTTCCCTGCTGTAGTTTTTCACTTGTGCTTTCTTCACTTTGTATCTACCTGATAATATCTACTATGAGCTAAAAGTGTCTGCTGGTACATGAGCTTCAGTGTTGAATCTTTACGCCTTCTGCCGTCACTCTAATCATAATCATATTCTGATTTTCCTCTCAGTTTCTCTTGGAACCATGACTTATTAATTCCTGTTGATTCTTTAATTATCTGCAAAATTAACTCATGTTCTGAACAACAGAATTTGTATTAGCATTTTGGCTGGTTTTGCACCATAAATGTTTCCATCTTAAGACATGTATACCGCAATCTTTTTTACCCAGTACCTGAAATTCACTATTAAAAGCATCCTAGTTTGGCTGGTTTGCCAGTCAGTATTTTGCCTCCCCATCCCTATTTTTGCTTATATCAATACATTAAATTAATAAGATTTTTTTTCTTCTTTCCCCTTCCCACGGTATGTCAGACTTGTTTGCTTCATCTTTGCGTTCCTAATGCTATTGTTACTTTTTATCCCCCAATCTAACAGGTCTTTGTGAGCCATTGGCTCATAAAAATGAGCAGAATTCTCTCCTTCTTCTATTAAAAAATGCCTGTGCATTCTTCCCAGTGCATTTATCAGTCCTGAAAATAGCAAAGCAACTGCTATACTTTTAAGAGTATGTGTTGAAAAATCCTCCAGTGAGTTAAGTTTGTCTTTCCAATGAATAGAGGAATTGACTGAATATCAGTAAGGAGAAACGAGTGCTAGACCAACTGTGTGTACTGATACTACTTTGAGTTTACTCCTTAAGTGTTTATTTGTGATTAGAATTAATGTAATTTAATTTAGACTAGAGGGAATAATTCTAAAAGCACAAAAGAACTGTATTTGTTTTTCAGTCAGTGAAGCATGCAGCTAACTGTCCTTGGCAGCTCTGAAAAATCTTCAGTTCCCTTAGGATGCCTAATGGTGCAGTGTGGAATATATGAAGCCAGAAAGGGGGCATGTACAGTAGTCCTTGAAATGTCATATCTTAATTTAGATCAGTTTTAATGCTAGGAATAATTCAAAATTATTTGTACTATTTAAAAATAAAAAAGAGATTGGGACTCTGCATATTTTGTAATATGGAGCTTGCAACTGTTTTCTAGCAGTGATTCCTAAACTTAGGTTAGTAAAAGTTAGAAATGTTAATTGCTACTATTTCTAGTATGTTTGTAGAATTGGAGACCACTGAAGAATCAGGTGTTTTCAAATGAGGTTGATCAAGTCGCTTCTTTCAAATGTTGCATTAAATACATTGAGTAGATTAAGTTATAGCATTCGAATTAATGCTTTTGTGTAATTTGTCTGAGGAACCTAAACTTGATACATTTCTTCTGTTTAATGAGGTTATGATGTCTATTAATGTATTTTCATATGATCGGTCTTCTAGGCAATCAGTTGGTATGATCTTAAGCTTTTAATCTCTAGTGCTTCAGGCTTACTGCCGCATGATTAAGCTAAAACTGTGTTTTGACAGGTCTATGACTGGAGGAACTATAAGACCAACTCTGACTTCTAATTCTCTGGGAATGTGAACTTAATCAGTAGTGATGGGGTATCTTAGCTGGCCTATAAATTCTTGAGTTTCTCCCTTTTCAGAGCACAGTTATGTTTCTGGTTTTGTGGGTTTGCCTCCAACAGTGAGATTCCTTCTTCCCCAAAGCGAATGGTCTAATCTCTTAAGACACATGAATAATGAAGATTCTACAGGACAATCAAGATCCCTAGGGAGGGCACAGGAGCTTTCAATGACTTGCATCCGTTTGCTGTTTCTTCCCTAACTATTAGCTGTTGCACTTTTTTTTCCTTGTAGACAATAGTAGAAGTATTGCATTTGCACTGATTATGTTTCTCCACAAAATATAGCTGTTAGTACTTGTGGATATTGTTACTTATAATTATGTTACTTATACCCTTCAAATAGGTTTTTGTTTTATTCTTCTTTCAACTTTTTGTCTAGATTGCTACAAGGTAGAACTTTGATCCTTGGGATTTATCAGACTTTGCTTTTTTATAAAGATATTCTAGGGAGATGGGAAGTGTTCCAAAATATGTATTTTTTTAAGGTCTAGAAGCATAAAAAAGTTAATGCTTTTTGAAAACATTTAGGAACTGCTCAGAGAAGCTGTTTCAAGCATTTAACAGCTGACCTCTGTCTTTAAAGGGTTTTATCTCTTGTAATCAGTATCATGAATGAATATCTAAATGCGACTTTTCGTTGTAAATTTGCAAGGTTAAAATAGTATTGAATTGCAAAGTCTTCTTAAGCTGTTCTTGCAAAAATCAGTTTTACTTCTCAGTGACTTACTAATCAGCTGATGCCTTATTTAAGCCATAGAAAGGTGTAATATAAAGGCAGTGAGAGACTTTGGTAAACCAGCTGAAAGTAGAATAGCATGATTTATTTTCTTGTGATTGTTTTACAGGTTGAAAATTGGTGTCCTCGTTTACCTTGGAGAGCAAAAAATCCTAATGAAGAAACTGATCAAAAAACAGTGGTAAGAACAATGTTAAAACACGATAAATAATTCAGTAATTGTGATTCATGGACATGCAATACAAGATCCTGGAATTCTGTGCCACATAAATGCTAATAAGATTCAAATTTACCATTTTTATTCCTCAGCTTCTCAAAACTGAAGGGAAACATCCTTGACTGTATGTGTGTAGCTCATCATGTATTTTCTCCAGTCGTTATATTGAACTGCAGTCTTGGTGGTAGATTTCCATTAAAAACATTTTTGTGTTTAAATTTATGAAATATTTTACACAGATACTGAGAAAATTTACAAATCCATAGACTGATCACCAGAGTTAAGTGACCATATGTGAAACTGTCCATTTTTATGGTCCCATAAATCTGGGCCTTATATATAAAAATGTCTTAATGGAAGAGGTTTATATACATTTCGGTTTTGGAGTAACATTTTGATTACCTCTGATTTTTTCCCATCAAAAACAGCATGCAGAGTTCTTTCTAAATTGTTACAGCCTAATGATGTAGCACTGAGGTATTTTGAGATAGTTGTTGGGCTGTATATGAACATTGCTTACATAATTCAGATACAGGCTGTCTCATTTTGTAAAAGCAATTGTTCTTAGATCAGTCTAGCTTTAAACTGAATATTTCCTTCAAAATTTATAGTCTGGTGATGTTTCTTCTTTCATGATATAATAGGAGACTTCCTTGTATTTGAAAGATTCATGATACACATGAATCTTCAGTCTACTGTTCTGATTTTCTGTTGTTTTAGAGATACTTTAACCTCATTTCGAAGCACATGAACAAAATCAAATCTTACGTTGCAGAAATAAATACATTGTGAAACATTGCAAACATATTCTGGGGCTGCTAAATACTACTACTAAAAATAATGGTAATTTATGTGGCTTAGAAATGTCTGTTTAAAGATACCTTAAACATTTGAACTAAAATATCAACTTGACTTTAGTGGTTTTGTATTAAATGAGGAATGTAAAGCACAGAGTTCACATGTGAGAAGTTTTCCACTTCTGGAAAGTACGCTATTTGAAGAATAATGTTTTGTGGCTTTTTTAATGCTTCAATCAAAGGCTGAAATTCGTATCAACTTTGATAATCTCTACAAAATGATGTCAAGACATGAGGAATTCAGGTGGATGATGTTACGCATTAGACGAATGGCTGATACCTGGATTGAAGCAATTAAATCACTTGCAGAAAAACAAAATTTGGAGAAGAGAAAACGAAAAAAGGTAATTTTTTCATTCCTGCCAGTTGCAGTCACACAGACTCTTTGAAGTTTCTTGTTCCAGAAGTAACTTCAGAGTGAAAATACCAAATATGTCTAAAAGGCTCATGCATCTTTTCAAGAAGTATTTTGCTGTTTAAAATTGCTGTTACAATGCGTATTTGCTTTACAAATGGTTTTACATGCTTCCCATGAGTCAATTTTTACGTAAGTTTTCTAACCCCTTTAATTTTGGATAAAATACAGACTATGTAGAAGTTTCTAAAGAGAGAAACTCTGAATTTACTTCAGGGTGGCAACACTGGAGTGTTTTACGTAGTCATTGAAAACAACAATTGTACATAATCTTTATCCAAAATTGAGAATTTAAATGGGTTATTTCTGTTTTGGGTTTGAGTCATCTTAAAGGTGACCACAATTTTGGGTTGGATCAGTCTAGACCACCTGTAATAAGTTCAATTTAAAAACCATGAGATTCTTAAAGTGAAAAAGTTCTCCTTTATACAATTTGATTTATTTATTTTTTAATTACCTCAACTAGTTAAGATAAAGCTGAAAGCTGTAAACACAACGAGTGTCCCTTGCTGCCTTATTCTTATTGCAGCCAGTCCTGAGTGACAGCAGGCCATGCACAGTCATTTTTCTGTCCTCTCTCAAGCCTGGCTGGCTGCAGCACAGCTCCTTGCTTCAGATTCTTAGTCCTTGCATGAGGTCTGGGCTCCATGTGGCCCAGATATTTGTTACTGCAGTATGAGTCCCTGAGTAGGCTCACCCTCTGTCAAGGAGAAATCCTTCTCTTTCAAGCAGCCCTCCAGCCTGTTTTATTAAAGAGATCTAACATCTGAGAGCCCATAAACTCCACAATAAACAGAAGCGGTATTGTCCTGCGCAGGCAGTTTTGATGGGATGCTGTAGTGCTTATTCTCAGGTTTTAAAAGTCCTTTGAGGTTGCTCTGTAAAACATATGATGATTTAATTTCAATGTGTCCAGGTCTGTTCTGGGAGCTGCAAGAGATGAGAACAAAATGGATTTTGGAATGTCGCTTCTGTACAAAGAGTGAGGGAAAAGGTTTTTGGTATTAGGGAGTTTTTATGCACGGCACTTTATGTACCCACACTCAAATAACAGTTCAAGTATGTAGCAAAGTGTTTGGACCTCAACTTCTGTGCTTCGGTAGAAAGGCAAGCACAGATTTCAAGGAGCTACAGAGAAAACTCTCCTCTGGTGACATGGAGAGGAGAGGTTCAGAAAGCTGTGAGGTATAATAGCTGCATGTTTAATGTTAGTAACTAGCATGTGACTTTCCTTTCCAGATTCTTGTTCATCTGGGGCTTTTGACAAAAGAATCTGGATTCAAGATCGCAGAAAATGCGTTTAGCGGTGGCCCACTTGGTGAATTAGTCCAGTGGAGTGATTTAATTACATCTCTCTACTTACTGGGCCATGACATCAGGATTTCAGCTTCACTGGCAGAGCTCAAGGAGTAAGGAGATTACTTTCGCTTTTGAAACTGGAACTAAAAAAAAAATTGTAAACTCTTGAAGCTTCTATTAACAGTATATAATTTCTCGAAGCATAAAATGAAAGTGATAATTCACTAAACAGATGATAAGATTATTTTCATGAGCTGAGTATATGTGTTACAAAAAGGATAATGTGTTTTCATTGTAGCTTCAGGCTCCTGAGAATTCATAAATGAATGTTGTAAAATTCAAACTAAGCAGCTTAGTTTTTGACATTCCAGGTGCTTTAACCAACTGCAATAGGAAATGTTACAGACTGGCCTAATTCTGTGTCCTCCTCTTCAGTTTCTGCTATTCTTCACTCAGCATCTCATTTTAAAATAAAGGTTTAAATCCTTTAAACCCATTACTTTTGGTGTAGTTAATTGCTTATTAGGTCAAATTGCTACCTCACTCATCTTTGTTGTGCTTTGCATACTGGTTCAGCAGTAGGCATAAAACATCTGTTTTAAGCCTGAGCACATACGCTTTTTCTGTAGCTTTCATTTTTTTTATAACAAACATGACAGCATCATTTTATAGAGAGCCCTTACACTATAAAGCTGTCAGTATAAGTCAGAAATTATTTCGAATAGTTTCAAAGCACTCTATTTTTAAACATTCCAACCATATTACTCCCTTGTTTTCACTAAAAACCTCATCTAGTTTAAATTAGCGCTTTACTGATGTATAAACATTTCTTTAATAAATGCTGAGCATCTTTAGCATTTGAGTGTTCTTACATGGTTCCCGATTTGGAAAAGATAAGAGTAAAGCTTTTTTGGAAAGGGGAATTACTGGTATAAATAGTATTATAGCATCTATTCAAGGTATTGGGAAAGTAATACTTTTCCATATTCCTTCTCTCTTTGTTTAGGATTATGAAGAAGGTTGTGGGTAACAGATCTGGCTGCCCTACCCAGGGGGATAAAGTTGTAGAACTCATTTACATTGACATTGTGGGACTCACTCAGTTTAAGAAAACCCTTGGTCCATCATGGGTACACTACCAGTAAGTACAACACTTATTTGACCTCTTAAGTGCTTTATTAAAGACCTTTTGTTGAGTAACACGTGTCAAAATACCGAGGTGAGTACATTCACATTCACATGAATTTGATTTATTTAAAAGTGAAAATGTGATTCTTTGTTGTCTTTCCCTCTTAGGAATAATGGGGTTATTACCTGTTTGTGGCGTACCATCCTTATTCCCCCCCAGCAAGTCTGGGATTCTTGGATTCAAGCATTTTTAATCTTAATGAATTATATTATCTTTTTGAGTCATGATCTTTGCCTTTCTTTCCCTCCCCCTAATTTTTGTTTTGTAAATTAGTAGATGAGCTGAGAGATTACTGGGGTTTGTTGTTCAGTTGGAATGCCAATGGCATGTTTTGCTTATCAGTGTTTGTGGCCATACTGAATTGACTATTGTGGAGATTTATCTATACTAGTTGTATTGCCCAACAACCACAATGCAGCTTTTCCTGTTCCATCCCTTAAGATTCTGGGCAACGACTTGTCTTCAGGGGTAGGTCTAGAGAATGAACTGCAGTTGTTGTTGCTTCTGTACCATTAGAAATGAAAGATGGCGGCCACAAGAAATTACTTTGTAGAGCCTTCTTGGTTCTGCAGTTTTAGAAGCACATTTCTTTTAATCAATACCTTTAAATCAGCAAGCCTCCTGTGTATTGTACGAATACATATCAGCGTGAAATAAAACCAGATCTAAATTACTGACTGATTTTTCTTTACCTAATCGAATTAGCTGTGTTTCATGATCCATAAAGTCCAGTAAATCCTGCTTGAAGGAAGGTATTGAAAGGTGTTCACTGCAGGCAGAAAAATTGTTTTCTCTCAACCTCAGGATTTTCTAGAGCACTGGCTCTTTTCAATGTAAGTTTAAAGAGAGTACTGTAATCAGCGTTGCAGATTAGATTACTCTTAATCTTTTTTTTGAAGCAGAAGAGTAAACAGATATTCTGGTTTTTAGGAGCCTGTTAATAAAGATAATCCCATTTTCCACTGAGCTACAAGTTGGTTGTCTGTCTGCCAAATGTAGTTGTCACTAGGCAATCACATACAGTATTGTGACCTGGATGTAAAACCATAGTTAAAAATTTAAAATATGTCTTCCCTTTTGCTTTCAATTTCCTATTTGGTATATTTTGTAACAAAAATATGGAAATACACCATGACATTGAGATTATTAGATTAGCTCTTCAATTTTTCTTGTTTATTTCATGAATCATTAAGTCTTAAGTTGTCAATCTGGTTTTCGTTGATTCCTAATTTGTGATAATGACTGACATTTTCTGGTTTAGGAGAGTAGAATTAAATTTAACTCTAAATAAATACCTTGAGTAGTATAGAAGTTTTCGTTAGACTTTTGAAGATGAAAAAAAATTTCTTCATGCCTCTCTTCTACAATACTGGATTTTATGGGATGAAAGGGGACCTCATCTAGTCCGTAGCCTTGCTGAATAGTAGTTCGAGTGTATTTGTCCTTCCTGAGAGATTTTTGCCTAAACTTTTACTGAAGACTGCAAAAGATGCCCCACCCATTGTTTTATATTGTTAAGCTTTTCTTTAAAGTGTTTTTCTTTGCCTGATTTATTGCAAACTGCCCGTTACTGCTTCTTCTGATATGGTTCTTGGGAATAAATTACTTCCTTCCCCTCTCTGCCAGCCTTAAGAATATCTTACACTGCTTTTCCTTCAATTTGATTTTCTTCAAAATAAATTTAGGGGTTTGGATCATGACTTATAATTCAGGTTTTGTAGACCTTTCATCAAACTGACTGCATTTGTTGGGAATCTCTCTAATTACTTGATACTGTTTCTCAAGTTCAGTGTAGAGAACAGGGGTCCAGAGTCTAGCATATAATAATTAATAGAATTTTATAATAACGTAATTATATGGTTTTGTTTAATTCGTTCCAGTAAAATAAACATTGCCACAAATAAAGCTGTCTTTATAAACTTGGCTTTCTCACTCAGTTGTATTGAATGCCAGTAGGAATAATTTTTTGTCTTGGAAGAAGTGTTGCGCTTTGTGCCATACAGTTTTTCAGCAGACACATGCAGGTCAGCTCAGTCTGGTTTATGCAGACCAGAGTCAAGTACAAATAAATGAAAACTTGTTTATTCACTTCAGATTGAATAGAGTGGTAGAATAAACCTCTGCCTTGTCTTGATAAGAGTGCAGTGTATAATTTATGTGAGTGAACTTGAGGCCTGAGGAAATTTTAGGTAATTGCAAATCAGGTTTCTAGAACTGCTAGCTCAAAAGAATGACCCTGCTGCTCTGAGGGATGAGTATTTCTGAACAACTGAAAGACCATTTTGTGTGTCTGAGATCTGTAGCTCAGTGACTCTTGGGAGTACATGCTTTATCTGTGGTATAATTGGTGCTGTAAATAGCATGAATATAGCAAAACAGATCTCATTTTTGAGTGCACCTTATTTTCAAGGAGAAGAATGCCTGGACATGCTGTATTTTTCAGTTCTGAAGTCTGGATATTTCAATGTGGTTTATGTGCAGTGAAGCAATATAAAAATTAGTAGCTTAATATAGTTTGAGGAGCGCAGCTCATTGCCTTTCTTAGCACTCACATCCTCCATACAGCACATAAAAATCTGGTATTTTTTTCATTTTTCTACAGTCTCTCTAGCAATGACTCACTCCCATATGCCAAAAATCCAACTGTCTTTATTCTTGAAATAAATTAACATGACAGCTATCCTGAAAAATGAGCAACATTCCTGCTTCTTACATGTTCTCTAGAATGCATCTGTTTCAGGAGGGTTATTTTGTGACTAAGTTTTTACATTTTAAATGCAAGTACTGAGCGGCCTGAATGTTAATGTGTGTGTGTCTGCAAGGATTTCCGTAGGCAGATATGAGCTGCTCGTGATCTGAGCTGGCTGGACAGAAGCCAAAACAGTCTGGAGTCCAGGTACCTGTGCTGGTACGTTGCTATGCCTGAGCTCAGTGCACCTGCAAAGCCTCCAAATCAGAACTGGTTGGGTTCTGCAGCCACTGGCACGTACATACCCTTTATTTAACAGTTTATGCTGGCAAAAGCACTAGCTGCTGACAGCAATGGGTGCTGCTGGACAGCATTGCTTGTTTAAACAAAGGTGAAGTATGTAAGTGAGAAAAATTGTAACCTCAGGTGGGAGAAGGATATGAATAAATGTGTATAAATACTTCCACAAGGACAGCCCAGTTAAGATCGTGCTTATGCCCAATATTTATGGAAAAGAGCTCACATTAAAAATGGTGATAATCCTGGGTTACCTTTGTTTAATTTTTTTATAAGCCCCAAAATTATCACTTCTAATATGCTAGAAGAAAGAAGACTTTAATATGGATGTTTCAATAAGCAGTTTGCTACCCACCAATCCTCTTTTTAATTAATTAGTGTATAGACTAATCAGTCTGACATCAGTTCCAAGGCATGTTGTAATTCTCTGCAACTTCACTCCTAAAGCTAGGTGACATTTTAGAAAGGAAGGGGGAATGGAGTGAAAAAACAAAGTTAAAAATCACATTAAATTAACATTTTTATTTAAAATATATACCTGATTTAAACCAAAAAATACTGGTTTGCCATTTTCAGAATGAATTATTTCACTTTGGAAATGCTAAAACATTGTATGCAAAATCAAACTTTTAGTTTAAAATTGTTCAGTTGAAAGATTTAAACCACTAAGTGAAACAACAGGAGAATATAGTACTGGGGCAGACAATTGAGGTGTTCCTACATATGTTAAAATATCAGTTCAGCATAACTGTCATTAATTACATTAATTTCTAAATTTTGAATCTTCACCAGTTCTTTTCTGCTGCATTTCGGGGCTTAAGTTCACTGCTTGAACCTTTGATTTCTCATACCATTTCTGCACACACTTGCATTTTCTGCCGTGATCTGTTTCTCTTTTCTGACTTACTTTGTGCCTGAATCATATAAATATTTTTTCCCTGCTCTCTGGCTTAGCTTAGTTCCCGTTGCATCACATTTCCTGTCCTGCTTCAGAGACCCTGTGTGTATTGGACATAGTTATGCATATCCCTATGAACAGTAAGTGCTACAAACCTTGTATCTGAGTACAGGAAAAGAGAGGAAACAAAGCGCTGTGAGATGATCACGTGCGACGTTCTGTTCTTCACGTATATGATTTGACAAACTCCAGTAATGTTGCAGGTTTTTCAGTAGCTTTCACCCATTTTTCATTCCCCTGTGTTCAGGTATCTGGCCAGAAGCTGTATACTTGATAAGAATTTTGTTTTAATGCCTGCCAAGAAATAAGAGGGCTTTTGTTACTGGATGATTCATCAGTGCAGAAGTTGTTTTGGTCCTGCTGGAGTATTTTGTATGATGCAGAGATAATTGCCACTGTTGTAAAATATTTTCATTGAGAACAGTTGACATAAAACACTGCACAGAAACTGATCTGTCAGCTTTGTTGTTTGGTGAATCATAATGTGTTGTATATTTTGACTTTTCTTTTCGCTTGAAAGGTCTCTGAAGATTAAAAAAAAAGGAAATTTGCTCTGTTTGTACTTTCAAATACAAAAGTGGCATTTCATATGAGAATTTAAAAGTTGCTGGCTTTTTTCTGTTTCCCAATTTAATGGATACTTTAGAGAAAGGAGCAACAGATAAGAAATATGTAAATGTATTTTGGGGACTAAATTATTTTATCTTTTAAAGCTGAAAAATGGTTGGAGCAAAGTTCTTTCACCTTTTGGAGTCTAAATTCTTTCACATTTAAAACCCAAAATCCTGGTGTTTTACTGAACAGAATGTATAGGGGCTTTGAACATGGGAAGTGTTGAAGACTGGGAAATACAGCCATTTTTATTAGTAATTTTTGAAGCGACCTCCCTTCTCTGCCACCTGTGAGGTTGTGTCTCTTCCTTAGTACATACAAGCCCAGTGGTACAGTGTGCAGTGATAAGAGTTCATGTTTTTACAACATAGTGGCATGTCATGTAGGAACACATCTTGTACAAGGCTTTTCTGAAAAGTTTGGTTGTGGAGGGCTGAAGAATGGTAGGGCCAGCAGCTTTGGAGCCATGTAATCCAGTTCCTTTGCAGTGGAGCCAGTGGCCAGTATGATGGCATAAAGTTCCTGTCCAAGCCATATCAAAGGTTTGGCAGGCTGCATTTTGGAAACATAACTTCTAGAATCTCTATGCTAGAATGTGTGTCACCTTATTCATACTGAGCCTTTTTCTGCCTTTCACGTGTTATGGGCCCTGTTTTGAAAGGAGCTGCTTGTAAATGAAGTATTTTTTTTTCAAGGAATTAATAGGAGTTTAAATAAAAGGACTGAGTGTGATTCTGTCATCCCAGACCCTTTGTAATCCCATGCCGAGTTTTCTTTCAGTTGTAGACTGGTTGTTGCAGACACTTGACTTTTATATTGTTTCTTCAAAAGTCTGTGACAAAATGTTTCATAAACAAGTAAGTGGTCTTATCTGACTCCAGGTGTTCAGCAAATTAAACTGTCTTCAGTGCTTCTCCAGTGGGTCGAATTGACCCAAAAGTCAGAACCTGGAGGATAAATACTATTGTCTAAAGATGAAGTACTGTTCTGCTTTTAACTTCTTGGCATGTGGCCTTTGGCTGTTGCATTTGATTTTTTTGGTAACGGGTGAGAACGTTAGAAAATAGATGAAGAATCCTCTCTTCTTCTGCCTAAACTCTGCTTCAAGCCCCAGGAATGTAAGTGACCACAGTAGCATCCCATAAGCTCTACATAGATATTAAAGCATAGCTTTGTTCTGTAAGAGCAAAGAAACCCAAAATAAGCTCCAGGGTTGCTATTTGAATGTCTGATATATCCTTGAATTTGCTGATTGTAATGTCTTTGTGAACATAATATGAACAGAAATGTTTGAAATTAAAATGTACCTTCAGTTTATAAATCACCCACAGTTGCAAACAAAAACAAAACACATCTTAATTATCATAACTATGTACATATACACACACATGCTTATATATACATATGCATGTGTACCTACAGTAAATTGTTGTGTTTTTTTTTTTTTCTTTTAGGTGTATGCTAAGAGTTCTGGATTCCTTTGGAACTGAACCAGAGTTTAACCATGCCCATTATGCCCAGTCTAAAGGCCACAAGACACCATGGGGAAAGTGGAACCTTAATCCACAGCAGTTTTATACAATGTTCCGTGAGTATCCTTGTGTTTATAAATAATTTGGAGCTTTAAAAAGGAATGCTGTCATTGAGAAGTTTTGTATTACGAAAGACAAGTTCATGGTTTAATAAAATGCAGCTGCTAATGGGCAGAATCGTGTCAGTAAGTGTCTGTAGACCGTGCAAAAGCTCTATCGTGCTTCCATCCATCAATCAGAAAATAACAATGTCAACTTCATGTAAACAATGGTAGGGAACTTTATTCTCAGGGTACCTGTGGAAACTGGTGATTGGCTTTTCCTTCAAGTGTCAGCGAGTTTGCTTTTGTTAGTTTTGCCTTCTCAACTCCTGCTATGGAGTGATAGGTTTCTGAGGAGCTTGCTAGAGTGCCTTTTTATAAACTGCGCTCTTGCATTTCTTCATGTTAAACTGAAGTTTGTAACTACGTTAATGATGTGTAATTTCTGTTTTTCTCCCTCAGCAACTGAGCAGTACAATGCCTTTGCTCTTTCTTCACATTCACGATTAATAAACTAGCACTCAGTAAAAGTATTTTTTTGTCTCTACTTTTCTGTGGATTTCTCCAAACTTTCACCTAGTTTGTTTTCATCTTGCGAGCATTCATCCTGAGGTGAACTGATTCACATGTACTTGCCAGCAGTGTCAAAGCTGCTGAAAAACAAGTAGTAGCTTTCAGCACTGAAACTTCGTTAAATATCTTGGGGGGGAGGGGACGACACGGACACGGGACAGAGCACACAAAAAAAATTTAAATTCTGTCTAAATTAGATCAGATTAAAATATTACTGTGACCTACTCTAGTCTTTGACTTTATGGCACTAGGTGCTAGAATCAAGGATCTTTCTCTTGCGTGCTGTAGTAGTAGTTATGTTACCTTGCAGAAAGATTCACAACTGCCAGTTAGCTTGAGGGTAAGCAAGGCTTAGGAAGGACGAAAGTACATGCTGTTGTGTGCAGCAGCTTTTCAGCCCAAGTCTGTAAAGAAACACTTGGTAGTGACCAGCCTGACCTCCAAAGTTTGGTGATGGTCCCTGTATGAGACTAAGGCCAGGGCCTGCACTGTTCTCTCTCATCAGACTTCATAGTGAAGTCTTTCAAACTTTGCTGCTTTTCATAGCAGAATTATACATGCTGCTGTCTGGCTGACATGCTTTTGATTTCATTTGCCCTGTAAAATTCTTGAGAAAGGCATATTTTGTCTGTCAGCATTTGCTGTGCAAGTTTTTCCAGAGAAATATAAGTGAAGGTTGTTCAAAAGATAAAAGACTGCATTCACAGTTGTTTCGAAGCAAGAAACAAAACGTATGGTGGGGAAATGTGGCTTGGAAGTGGTTGCAGAGTTTGTGTCTGGATATCAGTAAGCAGAGCTTGTTCCGTATCCACATGATTTGCTAATATTTATTGGTTTATGTCCTCAATGGAAAAGGAGCTGAAAGCTCAATCGTGCTGTATTCAGGTAGTCCAGCTGTCGGGAAATTTGTGTGTGAGGTCCTGTTCAAGACAGCACCGGGGTGATGATGCACTTGAGGAAAACAGTTACGTGAATACTTGTGGTGCAGCTCTGTGCTCTGTGTGTTCGTTCCTCAATCCCACTCCATGAAATGGAGAAGAAAGTTAGTCTCTATAGAGAAGATCTCTGTTGTGGCAGTGTGGACTACTGTTACAGTCTCTTGTGTGGAGCAAATCAGTTCATAATGAATTTTCAAAGAGTATGACTATATTGGAATGTCAACACGTAACCATTTCCAATTTTTAATACTGGAAAAGACTGCAGGTTTTTCTTTGCAGGAAAAGTGGTAAATAGATTGCAAGCAAAGTCATTCTGAAGCATGATTCCAGCGCTGTAGATTATTCAAGGATTTTGCTTCTTTTTATGCTAGGTGCAGAAGATTCAGTGTGTTTTGTGATATTTGAAGTTTATTTTTGGCTTTTCTCTGCTGCAGAGATAGCACCATCTTTATGGGCTTGTGATTAAAAGTGCGTGTTATGCATCAGTAAAGATTTTGTGACAGATTGGAACCCTGGACAGCTTCCCAAGATCCCCAGACTCTATTATGTTTTGAGAACTCTGATTATAAGGGCAGAAAATTATTACTGAGCAACAAGCAAGCCACATTCAAACCTGTGGCATATTACCAAGTGCTTGAGTGTTCGCTGGGCTCTCCAGAAGCATGAGGGCTTTTTTGTCCTTTTTAGGTTTTTTAATTTAAATTCTTTTATGCAAAATAACAGCACTGGTACTTTTAAAACTGCATGATCTTACTTAAAAATCCATCTGAATGCTTCCTGTCAATGTTTGAGGCACTGAATTCCACCAGTTCCAAGTGCTAACTTTAACAGAGGTTTATTTTTCTTTTGAGTGTGTACTGCCTTGCCTCGCCTTTGCATGCAGTTTCTCGTCCAAAAATATGAAAGGATGGAAAAATGCCCCTTTTCAGGCATATTTGCAACATGCCATTTGCTATGCTAAGTTCTAAAAAGTCCTTGGGTCTAAGTGAGTGCTTAGCTGTTGCTGAGGCATTTTTTGTGAAAAAGAGTAATTGTCATTTGAAAGACTAAATGTAATGGCAGAGGGAAGTGGGCTCTGTGTATGGTTTCTCTGTTCTGCATTATCCAGTTGGCTGATTTTCAGGAATCAAAAAAGCAAAACCTCATAATTGCAATGGAATTACATTTTTTAATAACTCTGACTATAAGTTTAGCATTGCATGTATCGTAAGTGCTGGGGTGTTTGTTGTCTTCGGGGTGGGTTTGGGGTTTTTTCGTTTGTTTTTTAATTTGCAAAATGTCCTTAGTAAGAAGTCAGGAGGAGATCCTAGTGTTTATTGTAGCCTATTTCTATGTAAACTTGTGAGGCCATGACAGGCCTTTAGAGAGGTGCAAAAATCCCACATGTTGGAGTATGTAGTAGGGACGGATTTTTACCTGAAGCCTTGAATGTTGGAGTCTGTCCCTGGAATTAAACACGCTGTCTACAAAAAGAAAAAAAAAATCAAAACAACAAAAGAACAAGTTTTTTGTGACGTATAGGCCTGTGTCTTCATAGGAGGAGAACAGTGGCTAGTACTGCTGCATGTCCTGCTGGAAAAAAGACCAACAGAGGCTAAAAATAATGCAGAGAACTAAGAGTAAATTGCATATCTTTTGCATGCACTTTTTTTGTCTGGACACTGGATTAACAACGATTTTGCCAGCTTCAGTTGTTGCCTTTCAATATTTTCTGATAGATAGATCTGAGTGAATTAAGCAGTGAAATTTGTATTCCGATCTGCATAGTGGGACTTTGTAGGCTAGTAATTAGCATGGATACATAATATGCAGGGAGTTGGATGGTTTTTGCTGGCTCTGCCCGTATAGGTGGTGAACCCAAGAGATTTACCAAAATTTATTTACGGCATTAAGCAACACATCTTTGCTAACAAGCATAAATCCAGGGGTTTTGTCGGTATTGCATCTCTGAGATTGTCAAGCTGCATTTATTCTGTTTCTCTTATTTCTAATAATAAAATAAAGCTCAGCACACAAAAAATCACTATCATTGGCCTCGGTCCAGCTACAGAATTTTTATTATCAGAAACAAGCCAGAAAATAACTGCTTCAGTAGACATATGCAGCAGGACTTGAAATTGATAGGAGCTATTCTTGGTAATCAAGCAAGCAAATGTTTCTTTCAGTATGCATGTGAAGGAAGTGATCTGTTGAATAATATGTTCCTTATACCTACTTTTCTGACAACATTCACTCTTTTGTAACATTAACTGATACTTTCAAAGGTTTTGAATATGGTCTGTTTCTTACAGCTCACACTCCGGATAACAGCTTCCTTGGATTTGTGGTAGAGCAGCATCTGAATTCCAGTGACATTAAACACATCAATGACATCAAAAGGCAGAATCAATCTCTTGTTTATGGCAAAGTAGATAATTTCTGGAAGGTGAGTTTTCTATACTCATACACTTGAGCAAATTTATTTTGATCAATATAATAAAGCACAAGTCTAAATTTTAAAGTATCCCCTCTCTCTAGAACTATTAAGTTCTTTTTCTGAAAATAAACATATTCAGATAATTAAATTGAACATTTTGAAGTCTTTCTGATGAGGAAACTTCTGTCTAGATTGATGTGGATCCTTTGCTATTTATGTACCTTTCTGATAGAATAAAAATTTGTTGTAATCTTGATATGACAATAATTTTGGAAAATGCAGAAGCTGTTAAAAGTAATGAGAAATTGAAGGGGTCAGAGGCTTTGTGACCTTTAATCAGTCACAAGCAAATGTGTCTTTCAAATATTTCTTTTCTTATATCTACAACCAAAAATGTGCTGCATTTTGAACTGGAAATTGTTTCACTAAAGACCCTAGAAGTGTTCAATCTCATTTTACCTCCCTGTAATAATATCAGAGTTTTGTTTCTTAAATATTGCAATTACTGTATTGTCTCCCACCTGCAGACAACAGCTGCAGACCACCCCCACCAAGGTTTGGTCATATTTTCACCAAGTTAAAGTATATTGTGTTAAGCTTACAGTGGTCTCTCTTTTTCATCCACTGTCCTTTTCTGGAGCTCCTTCTTCCATGCTGCTACACCTGGGAGTGTGTGTCTCATGCAGTTTTCAAAGAAAAGCAATTACTAATATAACTGGATTTCTTCCAAGTTACCTCTAGCTCTATCTGTCCATATACTCTGTATCCCTTCCCTCCTACCTAAAAAGACCTTATTTTAAGCCTCTAGTCAACTGAAAAAGTAACCGATCAGTACATGCTGTGCCATACATAGGACCAAACAATATGACAGTGTGAGAGCACCCGTGTCTTGCCTTTTCGTTCCTTTTCTCTTCATTGGCGTGAGAATATCAGTCTTGCACAGTTTTCTGAACCACAGAAGCAGTATTTAGTCTGATAACTGTGATTATGCAGAATAAACTCTTGAAAAATTATAGCTACGAGTAAATGGTCCATCTGTGAGACAAAATAAAACAAAAAAAAACCTTAAGAGAAATGAGAGAATGTTGCCAGTGGTAGCAAAAGGTAGAGCTGATTGCTTCTTGGCTACTGTCCTGAGAAAAGTGGGTATGTTAGCTGTACGCGTTCGATTGTGATCTCTCAGGTTTTTATTTAGGCTTATTGTGCTAACCATGTAGTCTGTGTCTTAAAAGGAAATCTTGCTTTGCATCATAGTAAATACTGTGACAGTTACTCTGTTTGGCTCATGGTATAGAACAACTGAGAATGTCTCTGCCTGCAGAGCGCTGGAACAGAGCTGAGATCCTTTCATTCGAGTCTTTTCTAGCTGAGGCTGTTGTACTTTTAGTTCTGATCTCATTATCAGTCTCTCAGGAATAGTTGCATGTGATAATCACCTGTACTTCCTGACCTGATTTGTAGCATGTATCAGCAGAACAACCTGTTGAATACTAGTTGGATTTAAGGAACGAGATAGTTGCTTAGTCACTGGGGGTTTTTTTCACTGACGTATATATCTTTCTCGGTTTATTCAGTCTGCATGAATTCAGAAATATGTATTAATAGCTTATATGCCCAGAGGGGAGATTTGTGGTTGCCTAGTCTGAGATTCTGTATGACACACAGGATATTCATGGGCTGATTAAGACAAAACCATGGCTTTTTGGAAAAGAACATTCAATCTTGATTTTTAAATAGCACACAATGGAAACCCCGCTATTTCTTCTGTTAAAATCCTTGAATAATTGTCTTCTCCCTTAAGACTTCACGTTATTTCTGGTACAGATTTCCAAATGGTAATTTCCAGTCTTAGTAGCAGTTACGGACTTTGCCTGCTGGACTGATGATGTTTTTGTTCTGGTTCCCTGTGGGAATATATAGGTTGAGGTCAGAGTAACCCATAGTCATCTCTTGAAAAGCCTGTATGTGCTGAACCACTGAGAGCTTTGTGCTTTCTAATGCTTAAGTGTTCTTGCATGTCTGTCTTCTCTCGACCTTTGCGAGATCATTCACATTCATCTTGAAATGTGAATGTTAGCAAAGGACACGTGGGCCATACCAGCACCAAACCAAAAAGAAATACTATCTGCAGTGTTAGACGTATCCCCTTTTCACCATTAGGAACTTGTGTTTAGACGACTTCCCAGCCAAGATCCTTGTATCATTTTTTAGAACTGCTGCTCCGTTTCTGTCAGTATTGCCTGTCTTGTTTCTTCCAAGATGTACGACTTAATACCTGCCCATCTTAAAATGCTCACTGTACGCTTGTGATGTCAAGCACATTAAGACTGTAACTTGCAGATTGTAACTGCAGTCATGCCCATATGCGCTCTGGTATGTAACGTGCAATCACCGCAGAGAGGCTTCAAATTGGTGACAGTGTGGGATGTCTTATCTGGAGTGATAAAATCCAATCCTTGTGATCAACAGAAAGCCTGAACTAATCTTGTGTCTGTGTAATTTGCTTATTTCATGTTCCCTTCATTTTCCCTGTTCAGTGCTCTTTTAATCTGCCACCGTGGCTTGTACGGAACCAGACTAATCTGTTTATCGTGCTCCTTTATATTGAACGTGGCCAATTAATGAAAAGTGTAATCTCCTGAGAGTACATGTTTCACTGCTGGATCTGATCAGTCGTTAGTGAAGCACAGTGTGGAGGGGAGAGGATTCCAGTCCCCAGATTCAGGTGCTTTTGGGGAGTAGCAGTTGCAAAGAAATTGTTTAACTTTAAACCAAGCAGTTGAAATGGAACTGAGGTATGGACAAGACCTCCTTTCCCTGGGAGTGTGACTAGAATAGCTAACTGCCATCATGGTTTTATCTAGCCATGGGCGTGGGTCCTTTTCGGCATCTGGCTAGGCCTCTAAAAAAAAAAATAAATAAAATGCCAAATTACATGTAGCTTTCTTGTTGCTAGAAGTCCCCGTATTCGCAGCTCCACTGCATGGCTGAGCAGAGTCAGCAAGGCTAGCTCAGACCTGCTTAACCTGTGTACGCGTACCAGGTTACTGTAGCTAGAGAATTACGGATTGCTTACAGGCAATCTTCTGTCTTCCCACATCATTCCATGGGGCTAAACTCCGGTATGAATGTGACGAGTGACGGGGTGGAACACAGCGATGACTTCTGTTGGATTTGCTGGATACAGAAAAAAATGTCAGCCCATGGCCTGAGACTGGTGGCATTCATCCCAGATTACAGTGGGCAAGTCTGGGTGCATCTTGCTGGAGGTCAGGAAGGTAGTAAGCTGCAGAGGCTGTAAGATACATCTTACTTACTTCCCTCTGATAGCTAAACCAGTCTTAAGTGGGTTGAGGATTACAAATAGGAGGCTCTAAAGAATTTTGGCACATTTCTAGAGGTTATTCTCAGAGTTAAGCTGTCAAGGGCAACATTTGCCAAGTTTTGGATGTGTTCATTGTAATCAAAGGTTTGGGGTTTTCTCTGGGATTTGTGGTAATACTAAGAAATAAAGAGAGTCCTATCTCTGCCTAAGTGAAGAAGGAATGAATAAAATGTCAGTGAAACCCATAATGCTCTCCATTATCAGAATTGGCTTTAATTAGAGAACATTTCCCTTAAAAGGGAGTGTTTGAAGCCTTTCATGTCATCTTAGCTCCAGTTTCGGTCTAGGTCTTTTCTTTGTTCTTCTTCCTGCAACTTCCTGTCTTACTATTCCAATACTTCTACCCTTAATTATAGAAAGAAAAAAGAGTGAAGATTCCTTTTACGCTATTTGCTCTTTCTTTTTCTATGGGGTGCTGTGAGAGAAGTCAGAATTTTGCTTGTATCAGAAAATAGCCATCAATGCACAACATATAATTGTATGAGGATTGCCTTAGTTGGTTTTATTATAGTGTATTGAAGCTGTCTTAAAAGTATTTATATATTTAAAGGCAAAATAATATGTGAGTTTGTTACTAATGCCACTTGACAACATGGGCATTCTTCTTAAATGAATACTGTCTGCATAACAAGTTTTGAAGAATTGGGAATGGGAAATGGTTACATTCAGCTTGTTCTCAGTGGGAATGTACATAACCAAGGCTGTTCTTATTAACGTTTCCGCTTTATAGCTCCATGTGACATATGTAATTTCCCCATCATATGCCCTCCTGCATGAAGTAGGAGGAAGAAAATGAGGAGAAGTCAGAGAGGAAAAATTACACTTCTAGGAACAGTGAAGTTACGTTCAGAGATCCGTGTCTCGCTGATGGCAGCGTTGCTTTTTCCCTTCCTTCTAGTTGGTTTTTGTGCTTCATATTTAGCAAAGCAGCCATAAATGGACATTTGAGGAAGAGCAGAAGCATGGCAAAGTCAAGTAATACTTCCTTTATATATCCTCTCTATTACCTTTTTTCAAGTCAGGGTATTTTCTGAATCTGTCTGTTGATAAACTGGCTGTTGACACACTTTTGTAAGGTGACTTCAGAGCACTTGTCTGATCATGAACCAATGCAAACTTTTTTGCCTCCACAACATCCTCTGTCATGAAGTCCTTCAAATCTCTGACCTGTTGCAGGAGGAATCATTAACTTCTGGGTTTTTCTAAAGCTGCCTCCTACTAGCTTTGTTTGGCTTCTTTTGTATCAAGACATTATGAATAGTCAGTCACTATCCATGTTCTTTATGCCAATTATGGTTTTGTAAACCTCTCTGATATTCTGCCAAGTTCTCTTTTCCAAGCTGAAGAATCATTAATGAATTCGTTACAGAGTTCTGTATGTAACAATGGAAACCATTCTGTAGCTTGGATCCTTCCTGCCCCTCTCAGAGCCGTTTCCAGTGTTCTCGGCTGCTTTCTGGGTAAAGGGACTAGAAGCACAACAGTGTTTGAGGAGGGAGAGAACTGTGTTTTTACAGAACAGTTCAGTTGTATTCTCTTTATTTCTCTATTCCTTTCCAAGTAATTCCTGTCATTTACTTAGCTGGTGTGTGGAGTGACTGCTGCTGGACATTGGACTTGATTTTTTTTTTCATGGATCGGAATCGTACATTATCACAACGCAAAGTCTTTGTTCTTGAGTGATGCTGGTTAGCTCAGGTCCATTATTCATATGTGAAGCTAGGACTCGTTTTCAACACATGCATCACTTCACACTGAATTTATCAGTCATTCTATTTCCTAGTCACACCATCCCTTAGGCTACTTACTGAGGGGGCTTTTTCAAAAGCTTTACAACCCCAAGTGCTCGGTGTTGTGATGTTTGTCTGCAACATTTTGAAGTTAGTTGCAAGTTTGTTACTCTAAATAGCATGTACTGACTGCGCACTTTGTCACTTCTCAGTTCTCTTTCACATGATGACTGTTCATTCACCAGAGTGATTCCCTTCTGTCTCAAAGAGACTTAGTTCCTTTGGGACCTTTGAAAGAGTTTCTGCATGCTGACTGCCTTCTTCAGAGAACACTGCCGATTTGGTGAGAGAGGATTTACTTGTACAGAAAGAACTGACTATTGTAACTTTGTTGGGTTTATATGGTTATATAGTTAGCACCTCAAGTTTCAGATAATTTGTTCAGTGTAGACTTCACATATGCTTGTCGTAAATCACTGAATCCTCTCCAGATCCATTTATAAATTCAGTACTCGGCATTAAGTACTCTGTGGCTAGCAGTTTGGATGTTTCATGTTTGAGCTCCAAGAGGCATCATCTACTCTTTGTGATTTACCTCTGTAAAATTGTTACAATTAAACACTATATCTGTTTAATTCTCTTAATACTGTTGTTCCTTGAATTCTCCAGCATTTGTGCTCTCTTCTAGTTCCCAGGTAGATAGGATTTTCATTATTCAAAGATGTCTTGAAAAGTCTTGGAGAGTGTGAGAGCTCTCTAAAAGAGTTATTTTCCAATCTTACATTTGTGTCACAATCTCAATTGTCATACTTTGCACATACACTGGATTTTGGCTTACCTTGACTTCAGCAAATAAGCACCCAGGTCCTAGGACTTCTAGGCTTAACGGTGTGCGTTTAGGGTATACACAAAGATCTATCCCAGTACTTACATTTCTGAGTTACGTTTGTCAAGCTCTATAAAACCATTGGCTTCTGACTTTTTCAATGTAGGAAAGTGAGACTGGGTGTATGGACTGTTTTACATACATTTTGCAGTTTGAACCTTCAGCCCATAAACCGGTTTAGGACTCTGAATCAAGCTCTTCTGTAACGTAGCTGGCCTGTAGTTCTGTGTATGTGGTGCTTAGTTTCATTCAGTGCTGAATTTCTGGTGTTCTTTGAAGGAACCTGAGTAATCTAAAATTGCAAAATACTGTGATAACCTGGGACTGGCAAACTGATGGTAAAGCAGAGTTATAATTACCATTATCTACTACCTCAAGAAAACTAAAAGCCAAGTTTAGTTCTTAATGCATCGTGTTTCTACCACACATTTTTGTAGGTTTTATATATCATTTTTTCATCCACCAAACTTCAAATTGCAGCCCTTCAGACTGTCTTCTTGTCAACATTGTCCTAGCAAAAAGGCTTTATCAGACAGTTGTCATTTGATTTCTTTGATGAGAAAGGCCTTATCATGATGCTTTTAAAAGTAGGTGGAAATAATTGATGAAAAGGAATAACAGTTCTGCAGTCAATGATCAACAAAAAGTACTTTCCTGAATGGCATGTTTATTTTAGCTGCTGAAAAATTGTTTCAGAAAAGGTTTGTATGACTGTTACTCACTGTTACTTTTCCATTTTGGTTCTGAGGAGAAATAATTTGCTTTTTTTGTAGTTGTGGTTATCTTTCCTGCTTGAAGACTAGATTTGCAGTATGGACAGCACACGTGGGTGAACAGCACAGTGTGACCTGAATGCAGCAGAGAATGTTGGGTTTGCGTTCCTAGCCAACAGCCCACGATGTTTTCTCTTTGAATTTATTTTGGAGAAAGTAAAAATCTAGAGTTTACTGTCAAATAATTTAAGATAATATTTAGAGCTGCACCCAAACAGGCAAACTCAGGAAGTGGATTAACAGTTGAAGGAATGTTGCTGGTTTGTTTGCAAATCTTAGCTCTTGATTTATTTACTTGTAGCCTTTCTATTTATAAATGCCATATTTACACTTGTTTTCTAATTCAATGTTTTTAATGTTTGGAATTGAATGATGTGCCCTTATTATTTTTGTGAAGTGGCTTGTTACAATATATACTTTTATGATTCAAAATATGACTTTTCCACAAGGAATGTGGAAATTCCAGACTGCTTAAATGCAAAAGGAGACCAGTGTTAGTGAGATAGCAGCGTGTAAGGCGCTACTAGTATTTTTTATGGTACTTTATAGATGGTTATGAAAGCAGAAAAGTGAATAAGGGACTAAAGGAGTGATTGTTTTGTGAGTTGTGCTTTGTGAGTTTTCAGCTGAGCTTTTTCTTGGTTTATTTCCTTCAGAAGAAAGAAAGACTTTTGGAAAAATTCGGAACAGTTGTTTCATATACAGGGAGCAAAGGGAAGATGCTGCTCCCTGTTCTTTACAGATTTCAGTGGTATATCTCTTATTCAATAGTGATTCATGGATTTTTCTTCCATAATGGCTTTCTGAACCTATATAAGTTCTTCAACAGTGCAACAGCCAATAATGCAGTTCTTCAGGAACCATTAGAAAGATTGTAAAGACTAAATCATTTTAATGTAATTTTTTTTATTTTAGAGCAGCTAAATATTCTGTAACAGGTTTCTAAAACTGTTGTTGAAATCGTTAAGTGCAATTTTAGATAATCCTGGTTTTGTTCTTTCTAGCTGCTTGCTTCTCATATTTTTCTTGAGTTAGGGTGCATTCCTGTCATCAGTTTGTGTGATATGAGCCAATAAAATCTGAGGCAAATGCGTTAGTGTTCTTAGTGAGGGCAGATCATGTCAGTAGTACCTGTGCTTCACTGCCTTCTCTTCCCATTCAGAACACTGAAGCCTAACTCATAGGCTCAGCTTGTACTGGGAGCCAGGCAGGCAGGGTTAAGGTGTGTGTCAAGCGACACACCACTGCTGCATTCTAGAAACAAGACCAGGCTACCCCATTTGTATTTCTCCTGCACGTTTGCAAAGAAAAAGTTCTACAATGTTCTCACTTAACAAAGTACATGAGCTTCTCAACAGTTTCTAATTATGCGATTTTACTTTACAAGTAATGGGAGGAGCATCCTCTTTTGGAGTAATTCAAATTTGAAGTAAAAGGAAAAATGGAAAATGCAGCAATGTTTTAGTTTCTTAAAAAAATTGTGTTGATTAACAATAACAGCAGCCACATGAAACAAGAAAGCACATTTGTCTCCATTTGTTGGCTGTTTTATTTAATATTTAGCCCAGGACGTTGTCTGGTTGGTGCAGCCTTGGCACAGCTGGCAGGACCGGGCCATTTAATAATGAGGCAGGCAATCTACTTCATCACAAACAATACCACCAGCAGAGCAAGCTAGAGGTAGAAGCCAGTCGTTATGTGATACTCAATACCCTGTGTATTGGAATGTATACCAACAAATAATTTCACAAGGAAGTTTTAAGAAGTTCATTCACCTAGGCCTGATACCTTATTGCTCCTCCAAGATTTGAAAAGACAGGATTTTCACCAGTCTACTTGCCCTTTGAATGAACTTCAGTAAAACTGTTGGCCAGCTTTCACACAGTGCTGTGTTGAACAGTGTACAGAATTTACATGACAAAAATAGTGAGTGAAAGTAGAATTCCTAAAAACTCCCTTGCTGCCAAGAAGTACAGAAACTTGTTGCCTGATTTTAGAGCTATTACTAAGACTATGTGCAAATATTGAGGGAAAGTCTCTCTGATCTGTGCTGCATACTCGCTGTAAATACAGTCTACGGCTAATTGCTTTTGGAATGCTGGTAGTCTTTAAAACTCAAAAAACATATGGCATTGAAAATGAAAGTAATTCTTGTTTGCAAACTAGGATGGCATGCTGGTTTTTTTTTAATGCAACACAAGCCATTACTCTTCTCTGGGTCTTTTCCAAAATGCCTTTAAAACTTTGGGTAAGTGGAGTATCTCTAGGTATCTCATAGGTCTCAGATACTAGGTATTTAGGTAAAGCTGTGTATTCGGTTATTCAGTTGGCAAGAGTGCATATTGCGAAGGTGAGATTCACCTTTTTCTTCACGAAGAAGATAATAATTATTTTGCATGTATTTCTAGGCCATGTATTGTTTAGGCATCCTGAGACTACGGCTGTCTGATGGTGACTTTTTTTTTTTGTTTGTCCAGTTAGAAATTAATAGGACCTTGGTATTGATTTATTTATACCTATACTATGAATAAAAAGCTGCAGATTTCTTCCAGTCTATTAGAAAACAAAATTAATTATGTGATGAAAGATCAACTATTACAGAAATCGTGTAAGAATGAATGAACTTCTCTCTGGTTTTTGTGGTACTGGAGATAAAAAAAAACCAGCTCTGATGAACACTACTGCTTGAAATGTGTAAAGGCTGAAAATATTTTATTGTTGCTGTTGCAGGATAAGAAAGCTTATCTGGACATCATCCACACCTACATGGAAGTCCATGGAACTGTTCACGGGACAAGCACCATTTATATTCCCGGCTACGTAAAAAACCACGGTATACTCAGTGGGCGGGATTTGCAGTTTCTACTGAGAGAAACCAAAGTAAGTTTGTCAAAAGGGAGTAGTGGCAAAAATAGCTACAGCTAGACAGTAGCTGAAGTGCATGCATTTCACCTCCTACGAATGAGCTCCTAATTTAAAAGCATTGGAAAAATTAATGATCAAATGTAAAGGAGCTAAGAATACATTTTTCATCATGTCCGTGTTTTGTGGATTGACAGCTATTATTGGAGAATTGGGACGAAAACATACAGTCACAGACACATTTAACAACCAGCTTGAGAAATATGGGTAACTGCATTTTTCATTTTCTTAAATGTGATATTCAGCTCAGGGAGTTTATCAGCTGAGAACGTGCTTTGTTTTACATCCCTGATACGAAAGTTGGGTAATACCTGAAAGCTGTACAGTAGGCATGCTTGCTCTGCCCTGCCAAGGACTTTAGCCTAAAGCGGCCCTGCTCTCGGGGGGGAGAAGAGAAGAAAAGCAAGCACTTCATCGCCATTCAGTTCCTTTCTCTACTTCAGTTGTGCAGAGAGACCGAGCAAAAGAGTGTGCTTTTTGTGGTGTGCTTTGCCTGTGGCTCCATAGTCAGGGGAACTCAAGATAAGGGACAGTATATACATTGAAAGAAATGAACTTTTGTCCCCTTGGTTAGAATGCTTTGTGGGGTTTTCTGTGCCATTCCCATGATCTTTGTGGCACTTTACAACATGAAAACACTTCAGTAGATTACATTTTAATGGGATGTTTAACTTTCAGTTGGTGAAAGAAGTGGTTGTGTGTTTAAAATTACCAAAATGTGTGGAACTGCACCGCTTACTCCCCATTGTTGGTAGGTTCTTGCTGTGCACTTCTGTAGAAGAATCTATTAAAAAAGAAAAGAAAAGAAAAAAGCACCTCCCAGTCTTCCCCCACGACTGCAGAGACCTTCTTTTTGAAATATTTGGGAAAATGATGGTAATTTGACATCTCTGTGTGGCAGCTGTTGGCAAATTATGACTTTTTAAAGGCAACCACTGTGTGTATGTACTTGACACATACAGATACACATAATGTTGCAGATTAAAAAGTCAACATTTACTTTCGTCATAGATAATGCTGAGATTACACAGCTTTTGCCAGTGTGGAGTATGAAATCACTGTGTTAATCATAGTACTAACGTGGGAAGAATATTGACATTGTAATAACCCCAAGCACAAACAGTGACTTTCTTCTGAAAAAAGAAGTGTTCTATTCACTGGAATAGTAAAATAAGCTAATGGGCTTCCTATAGAATTACTGAGGTCCTTGTAATTTACGTAGTTCATAATAATAGTTATGTTTGACTAAGTCTTCCTCTAATGCTTTATCTTACATGTATTACACTCAAAAGCTTGATTTTCAGTATTAAGTAGATAGCTCATACAGTTGTTACTGGTTATATTTGCTGTGATCTGAGATGCAATGTAAAGATACACTGAATTTAGATAAAATTTAAGTTGATACATACAGATTATGCAGCTCAGCACAGCGCAGTCAGATGGGTTTTGTGGCACAGGAAGCAGCCAGACTAACGTCACTCTGGTTTTGACTAGTAATTGCAATATCAGATGGAAGATACTATCTTGTGATACTCCAGAGATCAGCAAGTTGCTTATTTTTCACAAATTGTATGTTTGTGAAAAGCATGGATCTACACTGTGTTACTTTCCGAGTTCTATGACCATTTTAGATTTTAAGGATTTTCTATACTATTGCTGTGCATTGGTTATTTTTTTTTTTTCTTCCTAACATTGGGGAAAAACCTTTGAGAATTTGCTGCATTTCTTAGTCGGTGGCACTGAGAAACACATCAGTGTGTTTCAGAACCCTGCATCAGCAAGCCAGTGTTTTTTATCTTACTATCTTTTTGATACAATCTTTCTTAATAAACTTTTTCATTAAGTCTGCAAACAGTATTATCATATGGCTTTTCTGTACTTTTGTTAGCTGTTTTCCTTTTAAGGAAATTCGTTATGATGCAGCCAAGCTAACAAAACTTGACCCGATGATAAGCAGTTAAAAGTCCATCTGCTTCTCTTAATGCTTACTATTGTCAGGCAAATGGTAGTGCAATATATTTCTGATGTTTCAACAAAATGAAATGAAATTAAACATGGCTTACTGCATCATGTTTTTGATTTATTATTCCAGTCTAATACTGTTCCAATATATCTAGTTTAAAAGAAAAACAGCAGGATCCTGAGACTGAAAGTGGAAACTCAGATTTACCATCTAATTTGTTTGGATTTTTTCAGTTGGAGGTGAATTTTTGGATTGTTTCTTGGGTTGTTTTTTTTTGCTAGCTGATGCTTAGCATCTCATAGGTACACTGGCTGTTCTGCCTTAGCATGTGGTTGCCTCTCAGTGTTGATCAATAGACTGACTTGCTCTAAGTCTTCTTGTGGCCTGTACATTCACAGTTTCAGGTTTTGATGTCTTTTAAGAGACAATACTTGAATGTAGTGTAGCATAAAAGACCACTCACCTGTCTCTACTAGCCATCTGCTGCCTGTGGGGGTCAATTGTGTTTATATCAAACGGATCATGGGTTGAATTGCTAAAATAAGTGCAGGTTTTCCAGAAGAATCAAACTGACTTGAATGGGAGCTTTGTGCCCTGAGGAGCATTGTGTATGTGTGCACATGCATCCAGTGATGTTCAAGGACACTTTTTAATCATAATCACTTTAATCGCTAGGCAACATGACCAGAGCCACATAATGAATTTAGTTATGGGGTTTTGTCACTAGACAATCAGTGTGCTGAAAGTAGGTGAACAATTGGAGCCGTAACTCCGGGGTGGTAACATCTGTGGGTACAATGCTCGCCTCAACCATCTAGGCCTGCTGTTTGCTGTCTCCAAGCAACAAGCTTTGTCTTTAAACTTCCAGAAACTCAGGTTTTTCTTTTTCTAAACATATGTTTTGACACCCAAGGGCAAGGATTGTCTTTCATTGCTTGTGATTTCAACATGATGTTAGCAAGTTTTTGCTAGGTCAGCTGACAAATGATCTAGTCTTCAGAAAGTCAGAGCATAATTTAACAAAATCACAAATTCAGTGTGATCAGAAGTGTCAGGTTATGTTGCCATGCTTCATTTTACCCTAAGACAGCAAAATACCTATAGGTAATGGCTCAGTCATGATTCTTGGTCAGAGCTTTGCATTCCCTAAATGTGTTTGTCTCTCTGCAGTAGTTGGTATAGGACATAGTTATTCGCAGAAGCATGCAGCTGCCATTTCATTCTGGTGTGTATTATAAAGCAACACATTTCAGAATAAGTGCATTTTCCAAGCAGAAGGGGGCTGTTTGAGATTCATCATGGCCAGTTCAGCTGTGTAGTGCATAACAGAAATGAGACATGTCAACAGTTCCTAATGAGAAGATGTAAAGCCATTCATCACGTCAGAGAAAAATAGGGTAGGCGAGCTGGCAGCCTTCCTGCCAACTTACGCGGCTTCTTGCCAAGTGGGCAGCTGGAGGAGTTGGACCAGACTCTCTTGGAAGAACCAGTACTGAATTCTTGAGAAATATTCCCCCTTTTGAGAAAGTTTCAGATGCTAGTTTTTACTTAGAGTTGCTATGAATTTCTGAGGGAGTCCAAATTCTTTTACTAAGTGGAATTTACAATTTCCGAATGGTGATTAATAAAGAAGGAGCAACACCCTGTTTAGACAGTTTGGGAAAAATTCCATTGCAATGTTGGATAAGCAGAAATAGGAAAACAAACTTCTTTTTTTTTCATATTGCCTTTTATGAAGTAATGTATTTTTTACTTCCACACGCTTCACAAAATCAGCTGAAAAGACACTTAACTAGCAATTCTATTCTAAAGTTGTTTCAATCACAAAAGGATTGACTTTTCCAGAAAGTATTTTATATTCATGAGAAAAATATATCTAGACAGTTAACCTTTGCTGCGCTTCTCTTTCTGAAGTTCAGAAGAGAATAGATAAATTCTGTAAGGAGGCATACAAAAGTGGTGATGAACCTACCAACCCACCAGAATAAATTAGATAAAGTGCAGTAACATTAGAAAGGGGAAAAGAGAAGATAAACGCTCCTGTTGATGGAGCTATAGCATTTAGTCTCTGGAATATGAAGTTTTTCTCTTAAATATTCAGGTAGTCAGAATTACAGCCAGTGAAGTAAAACATTCACTCCTTATTTTATACTTTTGGCTGTCATTTAGAAAGACCGTTTGTTCAAGTACTCGTTTCAATGATAGTCCGATCTGGTGCTGTGAACTCCACAAATTGCTTTGTGTCAACTGAAAGCCAGTGGCTTCCAAAAACTAAAACAAAACCACACTGTTTTTTCATGGGAATGGTTATGAAGCACTTTTCATGCCAGAGAAGTCTTCACTTAGCTACTGCACCATGAAAGGAGTGCTTACATTATAATCGGAACAGAATGATGTCTCAGCTGGTCTGATGCTGGGTGGCCAGCTCAAAAGCCTGAAATTCCAAACCAGGAGGGGTTCAGTTCACTGCAAAGGCAGAAGAGGTTCTGGAGCAGCCTTTCTATGAAAACCAAAGTATTCCTGCTTAAGGGTTTCAACACCTGGCTTTACTCAAGTTGGGCAAGGGAGATTGCAGATATGAATCCCCTTTTCTGATTCATGCAGACCTACAGGCACAGACCCACCTGGGTAGCAGACCGTGCAAACAAGGAAATGTTTTTTTTTAAAAAAAACCACACCACTGCTACCATGATCATTGTACATCTGTGTTTATTTGCTGGTATCTTCTTTAGACATACTTTTATACTATAAACTCCTCCTGGCAATCATCTCGCCATATGGGGTGTTAGCATACAGAGTGTCCTGTGGTGTGTGCCCACTTAAAGCATATGAAAAATAATGGTTCTGGCTTTCGAAAACATTTGAAAGGTGAGAAAAACACTCACATACAGAAAATCTAACATTTTTGAACCATGTGTACCCACAGTTACATTACCAACGTTGTCAAATTTTCAGTTTCGCGTTATAGATCTTCAGCCATAGGGCGAAGGTGCCTCTCCACGGTGGACTGTGTTACCAGCCATAGTGTCTGGTAAGAGCACCCTAAAAGCTGCAGTCAGCACCTTACGGGGTGAAGGCAACAGCGTACGTTTATATCACATAATAATGGGAACAGTCTGTTCTAAATCTTTACCGTTTTGTGGGAGACAGCCTTGTGTTCCACACAGCCTCAGCTGTACCGAGGATGGATGCTTGCTTCACTGGTACCTGAAAATTGTTGCCTGTTATTTATATTTTTTCTTTTTTTTTTTTTTTTCCTCGTTGCTTTCTCAATTAGCGACTTGCAGCAATTTGTTGCATACTTTTAGGAAGTACCTCGGCAGATTGTTTTACCCTTTCTGGAAATAACAAGCTGCATGTAATTCAAAGAATTAGCAAATTAGAGCACGATAAGAATGAGTTACAGAAATGGCCTGTGTTCTCTAATGCTTGCTTTTTTAATCATAATGAATGTGACTTTCTTGAGGCAATTAAGACATCCCTCAGTTTTGCTCTTTATACCATACAAAAATACTATCTCCCTAACCAAGGAACGTTAATAAAGGGCAATTTTCAGGAGCAGGGTCTAGATTTCACAGCTGGGAGTTGGTAGAGAATTTTGGAGGGTTGAAAGAAGGAGTGGGGGGCTGCGAGCAGCTGTGAGCCAGGCTGCAACCTCAGGCCAACAGGCAGCACACACACACGCACCGTTCTGGTGATCAGACGCATCCTCCTTTCTTCCTTCAAAGGTGTGGTGCTGCTTAGAGGTAAGGTTGGAAAATGGATGTGAAACAGGTGGTAAGCTATTTATTATAGATTAAGCGTTGACAGTGTGCTCCGTGCTGTCAAAACATCAAACCATGCTTCTTTCCCCATGGAGCTTCCTCCTAAGTAAACGGCCCAGTCAGACACAGAACTGTTCAGCAGCGCACAGCAGAAGTTCATTAAAAAAGTGAAAAACGAAGCAAACAAACCAGCAATCTCTTCGTAACAGACAGACGCAGGATAACCGGAGAATTGATACTTCAGATGACTTTAATTGCGGGTTCTCAGCTGGTTTTCTGCCTGAACTGAGGAGTAGTTTAAATAAATAACATTATGAGTGCAGATTGCGTGAAATGGATTCGTGTCTGTAACTGATTATTTTCAAGATAGTACCTGTCTTTAAATTAAGCCTCTTTTGAGATGAAATCTAATATATATATTTGCTGGCTGAAAGGTACTGTATCTTATGCCATATATAACCCCCAAATTTAGATAACCTAGCTTTAGTAGAGATAGTCTTCCAAATCTGGTTTTTATCAGCCACTGGAGAGTTTCCTGTAAGATTTAAATCTGCAAGATAGCTGAGAAAGTTTTTGCAAGTAGACGACTTTTTTAACCTGAAAATTGAAAACTGAAACATCAATATTCAGCACCACGCAGTGAAAATTGTATGTCCTCAGCTGTGCTGAGAAGTGCTAACTTCCTTTTTAAAATGAGCCAACTCAGAATTTATACTGTTGTTGCCAGGGGTCGGAGAGGACTAATGCTGCAGTGCCTGTGCACAGCAATACTGGCTGCAGGTTTATGCATCAATGTTAAGATCATCTCCTAGAAAGGGCGTGTGGTTTTGAACCTTCTGTTACTGGGATTCACTTCCATGTTGCAGAAAACATAATGCAGAATAGTATAATTTGGCATCTTCAGATACATACATTCTAAATACATGATCCTAATTGTTATGGAGATTGCTTTTTTATTTTCTTGAAAAAAGCAGTAGGTTTATATATATATATATGAGTATGTAAGTCATGCCGCAGTGCTGAGAAATTGTTGTTACAAATCGGAGCTTGTAATTCTTCAGTTATACACAGACATTCAGATAAAGATGAAGAATCCCGTATTTAATACAGGAATTTTAATTACGTTGGGCCAGGAAAAGGGGTCAAGATCCAAATAAAGACCAGACAACTCTGAAAAAAATATTTAATTCCTTTACATTAGAGAAAAGCAGTGCCTCTTCTAGAGCACCTGTAATCTCGCCTGATGTAAGAATAGCTTTGGGATGCATTTTTCCTCCTTCAGTTTACCTTGGAGGTGTTGAGCCCTCTTAATCCTACGCAAGCCCTTGCTGCTGGGGTGCCGCGTCTTCAGCTGACGTCTGCTGCCACCTACCGTTTTAATTAGCAGGCGTCATCGGTTTGGCAGGAGCACGTTCGTACTGGCAAACCGAGCAGGTTAGCTGATGGGCGAGTGGGGGAAAACAGTAGCGTAGCTGTTCTGTGAGCTTGCTGCAGTAAAACCTTTACCTGCAAGAGCGCCCCAGCAGTTTCATTTAAACACCAGTCAAGCCACCAAATTACTTTTTTTTTTTTTTTTTCCCCCCCAAAAAAATAACTGAAAGGCTCCGTTGTTACTTCAGATCCATGAAAAACCACCTCAGCTCATTACAGAAGATGATTGTCAAATGTGTTTTACAGGACATTCCATTACTGCTTGGGTAGGAGGGGGTGAGCTGCTGAATTTCTCCCTTTTTATTCTTAATGTTATATTTTTTAGGCTGGTACATTTAGAATGCATTTTTTTAAGTTAGCTCTTGTCTTTCGGTTTTTGTAAAGAACAAAAATTAAGGTAGTCCTTGTTTTCTATTTTTCAGCTGTTCGTTGGTCTCGGATTTCCATATGAAGGGCCAGCTCCTTTAGAGGCTATTGCTAATGGATGTGCTTTTCTAAATTTAAGATTTAACCCACCAAAAAGTAGCAAAAACACAGAATTTTTCAAAGGCAAACCTACACTCCGAGAGGTAAGCTTTATCAATCTTGGAAATTTCTTTATTGAAAATGATTGTGGATTTCTTTGTAGTAACACGAGATAGGAAAAGTTGCATAATTGTTCACAGTTCATTGGAAAAGTTGTGCAGCTGTCGTTTTCTTTAGTCACTGATGGGATTGTCAGTTCTTATTTTTAAAGGATAATGAAAAATTTTCATTAACATACTGTTAAGCTTTACCTCTAGATTTGCCTGTAGATACATTTAGCTAATTCTTATGGATAGATGATAAACCGGGCTTTCACTTGAAAACCTGCTGTTCTGCCCAGGAACAGATCGTGTCATCTGGTACATAAGGTGTCACTTGAAAGCAGTTTTGCTTTGTTGAAGAAAGAAACATTAGCGTGGGCTGTGCAGGAAGTAAATAGGTGTTTAAGTAAATCATAAAAATGACATTTGTGGGTTGTGTGTGTTTTGGGATTATTTTTTTTCCTCCAGAAAAGACTTGCTCAAGGCACTGTTGAACTAAGGTATTAATGGTTACAGCCCACCATGTTTGTGCTTAAACACTGAAGATATTTGGAGAATGGACTCTTTAACAGGAAAACCAAACCTCAAGCTTTCAAAACGGCCGGTGTGTTTAGACTCTAGTAAGAGAAAAATGAGGCTAAGTAAACTAGCCGCTCATACTGGCACTGACTGGAATATTTTTTTTCTTTGACATAAGTAAAATTCAGCCTATACCACTTGCAAGCATTTAACAGTCAAGTAGCCATTTCTGATGTTAGCATTTTTGCCCGTGACCGTGGCTTGTTCATAGGTGTATGTATGTATTTTCTTTACATGCTTACCTGAAGGGAAAGCTCTCTGCTTACACTTAGATGATGAGAACTTTGTGCAGCCATATTGCCCGATTCAAGTTACGCCTGGGATATATAAATTGCGTACTGAGCAGTGCCAGCTAGTTGATAAGCAAAAGGCAATTTTCCATTTTAAACCAGGAGCATAAATTCCTTATGATTTCATGATCCAGGACGGTAATTGCCTTTCATCTTGTTACGCATTCAGCTTGTACAGGACAAGAGTTCAAACTCGCCCCTTCTGACAGCTCACATTGCTAACAAAGGAGATAGCAATAAGGGAAAAAACCCCTCTGTTTAAACTTACTCCTTGGGCTTGGCGCCTTTCAGAGCTTTTCTTCGGTGGGTCACTCGACTGTTTGTCTTGTTTCCAGTTTTTCTGTGCCCAGACACTAAAACTGGTCAGGCTCGGTAAATAATCTGGACCCACTTAGCTCTTTATTAGGAATTTTAGTGCTTGGAATGCTGTGCTAAATCCCACTGGCATGTGCGGCACTAACAGAAATGCTGTGCACCTGACTTGTACAGACAAGTAATCCCTGTTGGCTGCTTTAGTACAAAAAATATAATGAGCATTCATCACAAATACTGCTGCGTTCACATGCTCTGCTGACCTGTCCTAAGAGTAACCTTTTCTCTTAATGGTTTTCCCAACTGCATTTAGATCCGATTGCCAGTAATCCATGTGCTGGTTCTTTGGGATTAAGAAAGTCCTTAAATCCTTCTCTCAGTTTTTTCAAGTGTTAAAGGAGAACAAAAAAAGCTTGTGTAGTCCTGCAAATTGGGTATCCATAGACCAATTTGAAAAATGAAGTCTGTGTTTAGTACTTTTGTAAAGTAACCATTACAAGTCACTATTTCTCTCTTGTTCTAGATAGAATGGGGCCGGGGGGGGGGGGGGGGGGGGGGGGGGGGGGGGGGGGAGTTAACTGTTTCCCCTCTACCTGCAAGATGGGGTCCTGTCGTGAAATCTCTGTACAAGAACTGGAAATGACAATTTTCGTTTGAGATCAGCAATGGCTTTGTCCTAGGACATGATTTTGCTGGGGGAAACAGACAGGGAAAAAAAAAAAAAAGAAAAAAATCACCTTCAAGCAACTTGGTTTGTACCTGTATTTGTAGCAATATTTCTTCTCCATTCTGCACCCACCACCCCTGCCAAACAAAGAAAACATTGTCTGCTAAATCTAGTCAAAATGAGTACTTGGTGGGCGTGGGTTCTTTCATTTTGTGCTTTTAGGAAGGAAAAAGAAAAAAGACCTGAAATTAGAAATTAATTCCAAATCTATTTATAAGAATTCTTATAGATTTTACTTACAGACAGAGGGAGTATCTTCTGAATATCTAAAACATTAAGCCTTGGCTAATTAAAGCATTTCAGTGTTAGGAAATAGTATTTTTTGAGAATACAGATGTAGAACAACTGGTGCAATGAAAATACGTTGCTAGTTACTCTTAATACTTGAAACAGCTACTAGTCTGAGAATTTGTTGTTTGTCTTCCAGATCAGATCTGGTTTTAATGTTGCCATCTGTCTGTCAGAGGTGGTAGAGAAAGAGTGGTTTAAGGCATAATTCCTAAAGCTTTGTGGAATTCAAAACTCTGGTTTATGTTCATAATTTTATAGGTGCAATAGAAGACTTTGTTGTTGTTACTGAAAGCAATAGGAATGTGGCTTCTGCCATCTGAAGTGCAGACATACATGCCCTGGGAACTCAGTCTTGGTAACCAAATTTTTAGGTACATACAGGTTTAGCGGCAGTAGAAATACTATTGAAAAAAGATTAGAACCTGTCAGTCTTTGAGAAGCACTGCACTTTTTTGAGAAATATAAAATACTCCGATGGGAGCACAACGCAGTGGGCTGCAAGTGAGTGTAGGCAGCTGCAGCAGCTGTCTGTGTGCAGAAGCATCCTGAGGTACCTGCCCAGCAGCTGCCGCTCTGTGAGCCCTCAGCACCCCGCTGCCCTGCAGCCAAAGGTGGGAGCCTGCAGAGAGCCCCCTGGAGCGCTGGTCTCAGGGCACACACTTGCACCAGCTGATCCCGTCTGTAACTGTAAGACTGGCTTCTCTTGTCCGCAAGCAGAATGCAATAGGCAAAAATGGTTTGAAATGGTCTCTTGCATTCGCTGAGGAAGAGAGCAAGTGTGGTGTATGCCCAGTGCAGGAGAAGGTTCTTTCCCACAGACGCTGTTTCCTACTTCAGATCTTTTGCACTGTCCAGATTTTTCTTTGGATCATGCATAAAGAGGCAGCTGTATAAAAATTGTCTATGAATAATCTATCTTGTAGGGGTTTTTTTGTATTTATTTTTAAAGGAATTGTCTTCTGAGGCCAGTGTGAAACCTTCCCCTCTCTTCTGCAGCTTTTGCTTCCTCTCAGTGTGTGCATTTGCGTGTTCCTTACTCCTGTACAACCTGTCACAAAAATCACTTTTAGTGCCATCCTGCTAGTTCTGAAGGAAACCTGTGACAGAACTTTTCCTTAGTTACCGACTTGGGTATTTATTGAATCTGTTTTCTGGCAAAGTGGTGAGAAAAATAGCAATTAACGCTCTTACTGAAGTCAAATCGCTCTTGTAGTATCAGCAGCAAAAGTCAGAATTCATCCTATATGATAGAAATGATTCTTTATTCACTGCTAACCACAGAAGCTTGGAAGTGTTTGAAATTTGAAGGAGAGAGAGGGTGAGGATGTTGTCTGAAGGTGAGACAGGGCAAGGATGACATCTCTTGAAGCCAATCATGCAGGTCTAACCAGGACTGGTGGCAATTACGGGTTGTGACAACAGGGCTGCTCTGTGAATGAGCTGCGGGGAAAAGGGTCACATTGTAAAAGTAATTTCAGTAAGCATTAAGTCTTCTGTGCTGCGGGTCGTTATGAGGACTAAAGCCACAAATGAGAGGTGAACAAATGTAACTTGTGATCTGCATTAATGTCTGATTTTCAGTTTTCCAAGTAAATTCGCTCTCTGAATTTTACACAGAAAAATCTGAAAGGTAACTCAGAAGGAGTAACACTGACTGTTAAGATTCTAGCTGAATTCTTGCATTATCCTAGTGCATTTCATCCCAAAAGTCCGATGAAGAGAGTAAGAGGGAAGGATATCTTGACGCATTAATTTTTACCAGTATCATTTCTTCCTTTCAGTTGACATCTCAGCATCCCTATGCGGAAGTTTACATTGGGAAGCCCCATGTCTGGACTGTAGACATCAATGATCTTTCTGAAGTCGAGAAGGCTGTGAAATCAATTTTGAATCAAAAGGTGAGAAAGGTGTCCTCAATTTGAGGGTGTATTGTGTACTGCTTCCTAACGTTAGTTTAATTAAAGCAGTGCGCTGCGCTTTGGTAGGATATTGGGGAAAAAAAGTTTTTAATTACATATCTGTGATATCTGATTATCACGTTTTAGTACTGGCTATGTCACGTTTTTACCTGAAAAAAATAAGCATGAGCGCATTTGTATAGAACTGCAAATTTCATATGTAAATTATACATACAGTCTGTATTTTCTGTGCATTCAGTGAGGAGGTTTTCTTCTTGATCCTTAGAGCATTGCAGGCTGTCCAAATACGTGCTCAACTCTTTTGACTAATTTTGTAGCCTTGACATAACTGCCACTGAAGTGCTTGTGCACTTGCAGCGTGGAATTGTAATGAGGGCACTTCAAGGGGGGTGAAAAAGCTTGAAGTCATTTTCAAAGGTATCACATTCCTTTTTGTCATAATGTTTCCTTTTTCACTTCAACTCCAGAACTGAAACTTATTGAAACAGGAGCTCTGGAGTGCCATAGGGTCTCAGGGTAGCTTTATATCTGCTACTTTGCAGCGTACCCTGAGCTTCCTTAAAGATAACCACTGAGCAACTTTTATTGCCTTTACAAAGGAGCAAAAATCAGCTTCAACTGCTGATGGTTCTGTGAAATTGTTAATGAGTTAGCGAGTTTGTTTGCATTATTGTTACTGCTTAAGCTGTATTTGGAATGCAAGCTGCTACTGCACAGCACACCACAAAGTTCATTTAAACAAAAAACCACTCTAACCTGAACCCACTATGTTTCCACAGATTGACCCTTATTTGCCCTATGAATTTACGTGTGAGGGGATGCTTCAGAGGATGAATGCATTTATTGAAAGACAGGTATGAACTGTTAAGGTGGATTAGACACTCTTTCATGTTGGAAAGGGAGGACCCTCTCCATTTTAAAGCTTCTCAGGGTTGTTGCTGTTCAAGTAGAAGCAGGAGCTGTGCAGTCCTTCTCTGGGCAGCTGTTTGCTCAGATGAAGTTCCTGTGAGAGGTCCACGTGGACTCAGATTCACTTCTGTGGGCTTGGCCATGTGGGGCTTGGGAGGCTTCTTCCAGGTACGGCACCAGTGGGATTTTTCATGTGTAAAGAGACTGACTAGAAATTAAGGCAAAATGCTGGCTACCAGAATATTCATTCTGCTTCTCAGTTTGCCATTGGGTTTTGATTTGCCACATGTGTTTGCAGAAATGGATATACTTGTCTGAATTTCAGGAGCTGTAGGAGCTTTTAAATTTTCCTCTTTTTTTTTTTTTTCAAATTTATTGATTGATCAGTTGATTTACAAAGAACATCCCTTCTCCTGATCTTATATCAAAGCAGAAAAGCAAAATAATTTTTCAGTATATATGTGACTTCCTTAACTGTGTACCCACAAAAAACCTTTGGATCATGAAGTATCACATAAATAAAGAGATACTTTTGTGGTAGAATTGCACTTAGGCTAAGGACTAATGTTTCTGAGTGGGCTTTGCAAGTATTAATTTCAATCGATAAAGTTTTAAATGGTTTGGAAACCAGATACTGAAAGCACTTTTGGTCCCTATGCCAGCTGAGAAGGTATTGAGAGGGAGTAATAAACTGCAGAGATTTCTGTGGGGTGCTGATTTCTCGAAATGGTATGTTTGCTTGGACTTCTGCCCAAGGCCGGATCTGTTGCAGTGGCCAGCTCTGCCTTTTGTTCTGGCTGCTGCAGAAGAGGGATAGGAGTAACCTACATCTCTGTTACGCCAATTAGCTTCCAGGATTTCTTTCAAAAGCACTGCACGTGCTCCTGTACATGCATTTCTGAAAGAGGACAGTACTGCAGACAGTAGCAAAGAATAACACGGCTTCAGGTCAGAAGTGTAACAGTTATTTCCAGTTTCCTGCCAATAAACACTTGATGCTTTTTGCTGCTGTATTGATGACATAGCCTGCAAAAGTATCTCTGCTTCTTATTCTTCTGCCCAAGTTAGCTATAATTGAGAGTTTTTCTCAAAATGAAGGAATTTGTCAAATGGAGGAAATGGAGGTTAGTGTAAGGGAGAAAAAGAAACCATCTAGAGATGGCATCTGTGGGGCAAACCTGCCTCTCCCCTGTGGACCTCCCTCAAGGACTAAGCCCCAGCCTGTACTGCGTGCTCCTTGGAAATAAATACAGCATTGTAGTGTTGTTCACTGCTTTGACTAATTCTCAAAAGCCATTATTGTTTCACAGCCCCCAGGATGCTCAAGCATCATCATTAGCTGCATGTGCTTAGCACTGTGCCTGATTAACGTGTCAGATGAAGCAAAAACAAAGGTTGAGACCTTATTTTGAAGAGTCTGTTGGTGGGAGTCAGGCAGAACAGAGAAAGCAGCACAAGCTTGGAACAGGAGCAAAGATGCATGGAGTTGATCTGGTTCAGAGGCTGTGGGGTGCATTGACCACAAGAGTATGGTCTTCAGGGAATGTTTGAATGTGAAAAGGATGGTCCCAGATACACTCACCCACAAGTCACCCTATGGGACAGTGAAACCATAAGATTTAAAGGAGTAGTCCAGAGTTCCCCTTCTGGGGCCTTGGCTCAGGATCAGCAGGGAGGACAGTGTTCACAAGACAGGTTTAGTGAATTCCCCGAATCTTCATATTCAGTGTCTGGGCTGAAGGTCTCTAGGGTCATAAGCAAGAGAGCTACTGTGAGCTGTGGTTTCACGTTTAGCAGTGCCACCTTCAGCTGGATTGAAACAGCTTTCACGCCAAGCTACTCCCTGCCCGCGCGCTACCCCTGCCAGCAGCCCAGCGTGGGTGTTGGGTGCGTCTGTGCCGTCTGCTGAATCCATCCCTTGATCCCGTTCGCTCTGTGGCTGCACAGACAGTTGTGTCAGCTCCACAAAGCGGCAGCGTACGGTGGGAACCAGAGGGTGGGACTGCTTAAATTGGCACTGCCATCAAAGGGAGCAGCCAGGCAACTGCAGCCGAAGCAGCCGCGGGGTTCCCTGTTGCAAACTTGGGAGCTGCTGGATGAGGCAGGCTGGGCTGATGGAGCAGACAAGGCTGAGTTTGAAAGATGTGGTGAAGCGGAGTGCGTGGTAACCTGGCAGAAAATGGTTTTGGCAGGGCTCTGCTCGGTTAGCAACCAGCTTGGCTCAGCAGAGGGTCAGCTGAGCACCAGAGCTTGGTGAAGGGAGCGGAGTGAGGACATTAATCCAAGAGGAAGAAAAGCCAGAGGGAGGAGGACACCTCCTTTGACAGCAGGGCTAAGCCCGTCTCACCTTGAAATTGTGGTTATAGGTAAAACAAATGTAAGTGCAGTCTCTGGTGAAGGTTAACCTTCTGTTTTACATAGCATCTTTTCTTCATTTTACCTTTATGCAGTTGTGGGGCAAGATAGACTGGGTGAAGAGACCAAATTTGGGTTGCTTCTAATGGTTGATAGGAAAACTAGCCAGAGACAGCAAACTGGAACACAGCCCTGAGTGCCGATACCTGTGAAGGTGATGTACTCTGGGATGGGCTTCAGGGTGGCATAAGCTGAGAGGCTTCCCACCAAGCTGTGGACTGGAAATAGGAGGCTGTGGCTGGTTTTGGGGAAGGATTTCCGACTAAGAGATGTTAAAAGCTGAAGCCCCCAGCAAATGGTGAAGCCTCACAAGTGATTCGCTGTCTCTGAAAAACATTGTCTTCTGCCTGCAGTGGCTGTGAATCCAGCCTGACATTACAGTATTGTATTGTCTATGTTACATTAGTATGTGTTACAGTATTGGATTGGATTTTGAACCTATATAGTTTTTCTCCTGCATCTAGTATTTTAAATACTGATTTATAAAAGGACAGAATAAGCAGGGCACTTGAAGTCCAAATAGCAAAATGACCTTTTTGAAACAACCTCATTAAAAAGTACCTCCAACCATCTGTTGTTAACCTGTTTTTTTTAAGATTTGTTAAAATTATTCTAACATAAATATGCTCTAAAATTACTCAGTTTTTTTGAACATGGCATGGGGGAGTGGCTTAGAGCTGCATCAGGGGAAGTTCAGAGTGAATAATGGGAAAACATTCTTCACTGAGAGGGTGGTCAAGCACTGGAACAAACTCCCCAGGGAAGTGGTCATGGCCCCAAGCCTGTCAGTGTTCAAGAAGCGTTGGGACAATGCTCTTAGATAAATGGTTTAGCTTTTAGGTTGCCCTGTGTGGAGTCGGGAGTTGGACTCTATGATCTTCGTGAGTCCCTTTCCAATCAGGATGTTTTGTGATTCATGATTGTATAATACTAAATTTATGGTTAGACCTGGGAGTATGAACACTTCCTCCTTCAGCAGAGGCAATCTGGAGGAAAAAAAACCCACCAAACTGATATTGAGGACTGGTAAATAAAGATTTGTGGTCTTACTTTCATTCAAATTTCAAGTAGTTCAGCCTTTCTAAGCTTTGGGTCACAGTGTAGGACCTGCTCCTCCAAGTATTAGTTTTGTCAGGAGAAAGCAAACCGTGATGGACCGGGCCCAGGTTTTTTTATAACCTTTTGATGACAGTTGCTGAATGTTGAAATAACGGCTGAATGTCATGGAATGTTATATAAAACCAGTGATTAGAATTTTCTCTTTGCTTTTTCTCATTTTAAAGTCAAGACTGTAAGAACTTGTCTTTGAATAGTTTTCGCTAGCAGCTGTGCTCAGATACTGTTTCTTCCTTCCCTCTCTCCGCTGTGGTGACACTTGACTGCATGCATTATTTATTTATAGCCAATTCTTCTCGGTGTTTGGAGAACACCTTTACTAGCAGTTCAACCAAGAAGAGCAAACAAACCATTTGAATCCTGGTTGCTTTATAGGAATCTTCAGTCTTTTATGAGTTCTGCTCACTCCATAGCACTGCAAGTCCCCTGATCCTTTCCACGTGGCTCTCCACATGGGCCACTTGAGATGTTTCTCGCCTACAGGGTAACTGAAATTCTTCTCCTACCAGAATTTCCTCCTGATACTTGTGCTGTTAAAAAGTAGTTCTGCCAGCACCGGGTTAGTGAAACAGGAGTCACTGAGAAAGCCAAAACGGGTTGGGTGTGTGGAAGTAAAGAGACTTTAGCTAGAATTGCTTATGATAAATTAAAAAAAGTAAAGGTAGGGAAGAAGCTTCTTTGGGAAGGATGATACTACCACGTTTCGAGTAGCAATCAAAGGTGATCATTCCCTCATGCTAAAAAAAAAATTAAAAAAAAAAATACTCTGAGCTTAAATTATTGATTTTTAATACAACTGAAATGAGTTGCAAAATGAGTATTTGGGTGATGATAACCACTTCTTTTATTAGTGGTGAAAATTGCTGTCAGGCGACTGGATGCATCATAATAAAATACGATCTGTCACTGCAGGATTTCTGTCACGGGCAGGTGATGTGGCCTCCATTAAGTGCCCTTCAGGTAAAAATTGCTGAACCTGGAAAGTCCTGTAAACAAGTTTGCCAGGAAAGCCAGCTCATCTGTGAGCCTTCCTTCTTCCAGCATCTCAACAAGGACAAAGCTCTACTTAGGTAAGTACTTAAAAGCGCAAATACATTATTAGGTCTTTTTTTATCGTAGTGGTTTTTGCCACACATGAAGTTTAGCGTACAGATTCTGTGAGAAGGGAGGATGGGGAGAGAAGTACCGTCTGTTTGGCAGCAGCAAGCTGGGGGCTTAGCTGTCAGTCCTTCGCAGCAGTGGATGGTGGAAGTTCCTGCTGTGCTGAGAGCACCGTTCCACGTAGCATGTGTTTTTGCAGTGAGGAGTACAGCACCGAGGCCAGAAGTTTACATCTCTTCCTTCCCCCTCCATCTCCTCTGCGAGTGCCCTGTGCAGCGCCCTTCCGTGTTGGGTTGCTTGCACTGAGCAAAGATGCTTGGGCACAGATGCCAGGACTGTGATGGTGTTTGGATGGACCCTTGGCAGCCCTGGCTGAGCAGGGACACCGTTCCATAGCTTTTGCCGTGTCCTTCGGAGCGCCGGCGACCTCGCACGGCTCTGAAGGCTCATCCCAACTGTGCTCATCAGCTGGGTCAGGAACGAAACGCAGTTTGTGGCAGTAAATAGAACTCTGTACGTATTGTGTGATTTCTGTCAGTTGTTCACATGATTTTAAATACAGCACTTAGCAAGTGCTTTTATACAGAGAGCTTTCTCTTCGGTCGCGATTAACATCCATGTTGGAACATCTCTATTCACTATATTCATTGGCAATTAGCAATTACTGGTTCTGCAAACCTTTTGTCAGTATTGTCCTAGGTAAAGAATTGGAAACCCTTGTACATTAGAGGTATTAGTACCAATTTATAAAGCTTTCCAGCTATGCATTAAGGAAATTAATGTTGTTTTCAGGTGCTGTCTCCTTGGGAACAAAGTGTATTTTTCAGAATGAAAACAAAGCACTCGATGCTGGGCTCCAACAAATGGCTGCTAGGGAATCTGCTTCCTAGGTTTTCCGTCTCCACTTTCTGCTAAATTAAATTGTAGAAGGTTTTTATTTTTGTATTTTGTTTGAAAAGTTGTGGAGTTCAGAAGCAGCTCATGTAAAAACTTTGTCAGGCTTCTTTTCTAGCTGTCTAGACAGGATTATAATTCAGTGGGAAAAAAAAAACCCTGTTAAATGCTGAAAGCTACCAATGTTTCCAGAGTAAGTGAAAAACAAGCCTCTGCTGGAATTGCTACCCCTCGTGCTTAAGCTTTGTGGTCAGAAAAGAGAAAAGGGCAACTTGAATTTTCTTTTTCCAGCCAGCCAGCGCTAGCCGGTTCCTTGGTTCCTTGTGGTCCTGCTCTGACCGGCTTCTGCTGCGACACAGCAGCATCACCTCATCCTCGCAGTTTGGCTGACCGCACCTCGGGCTGCCCAGGGCTGCCTGGCACCGGGAGGCTGGCCTGGAGGAGATCCCTGCTGAAATCAATGAGAATATCTCCTGAACACAGATTCTTTGGGTTTTTCTTACTAGAAATCCATGGTGTATTTAACTGTTACGTTTTGGGGAACAGTCAAAATCATTTTTTTCCTTTTTAACGTCTTTCATTAATCCTTAGGAAGCAGAGTAAAGCTGGAAAGGCTGTACTGCCCTCTGCAGAAAGAATCTGCGCAGGCAAAAAGAAATGAGAGTCATGTTCTGAAAATCTGCAATTCTAAATGAACTTGACTTGGGATGTAATATAGCATTTTGGTTTATTTTTAGCAAGGAAGGATGAAAACTGTACCGAACTCCTGCTAACTCCCCTGTGATTTAGATCGTGTGCTTTGCTTTTTAGGCATAACGTCGAGTGTCTCACCATGGAGTCTGCAAATGATATTCTGGTCCCCTCTTTCGATGGAAGAAGGAAGCACTGTGTTTTCCAAGGTGACCTCTTGCTGTTCAGCTGTGCCGGATCCCACCCAACCCACAGAAGAATCTGCCCCTGCAGAGACTATATTAAGGGGCAGGTTGCGCTTTGTAAAGACTGCCTATAGCAGCAGCAGAGCTTCTTTTGAGTTGAGGACAAAATGTAAGTAGTTTTGAGAGGAGCTACTTATTACTTCCTGCACTTTTGTCCAGGTTTTTCGCTGCAGGCAGAGCTATCCTTGCTGGGCAGAATTGTCTACTAAGGGAGGAGGGGTTCATAGCAAACAGCTAACTGATCTTTTTTGACTATGAGAACATTTGCAGTGTAACTCTTCAGATTCCTTCATCTGTTTGCAAAGAGAAGTGAGTTTCATGTTCTACAGTGATTTGAAGATGACTGCACAGAATAGTTTGTAGAAAATTCCTAGACCCATCAAACTTCTTTTTTTGTTGTTTGGGTGAAGTGTTTTCTATTTTTTTTAATGCGTTAGGACATCCCCCATCATGGTTAGCTAAAGGGTCTCAACTTCATTCCAGTAGAAAATTGAAAAGCTTGAGGGAGGGGGAGCAGGGGAGGGAGGACTGACATTTTATTCTCGATGCACTGTTTTGGGTACTGCTTCAGCTTGAACGGCTGTAACGGGGTTTACTTCACAAGAGCTCGGAATCACGAGATAGCTCTGTACCCTGTTACTGGGTTATCTGGGCCCAGTTCTTTTCTTTTTTTTTTCCTTTTTTTTTTTTTTTTAAACCTTTGTATACAACAAAGTATTGTCTGCATCACAGCCGCTGCATCAGAGCAGTCTGAACAGAGAGTATCGTGAACGAGGCAGTTGCCACTGTGTGACACATGTTGGTGACTCGACAACTGACTAGTGCTGTGGCATTCTTCAGTGTGGAAAAGCTACAAAACATACTGCCATTTTCGGAATGGACTTGTGACAGTTTACCGGTCCCATTTAGAGAGTAATCCTTGGAATTTGCCCACGCTTCTATTGTTAGTCTGTCTACTAGAAATACTGTGTGAAGCAAAAAGTATTCAGCATCATTGGAGCAATATTATCGTTAGAGCCTCAGTTTGCTACGGCTTCCAGTAGTTAAAGTGTTGCTGAATGACATAGAAAGGTTAAACTAAGCTAACTATAATTATTGTATGGTAGAAATGTAAAATGTCTTCATAACTAGCTAGGTTTTTAAAGAGAAATTTTGTCTGAAGGACAAGAGGAGACAACTGCTAAGGAGAGCATTGATCAATCTCATAGGTTCTTTGATTGTTTTTCTGTTGGGGGGGTGTTTGTTTCTTTTTTTTCTTCTTTTTTTTTTTTTTTAGCAGGCACACCAGTTACAAATTTAGAATAAAACAATTCAAGAGTTTAGAATTCAAATCAAACTTTTTTTTTTTTTTTTTTTTTTTTAGAGCAGCAAGTAAAATCTGCTAAACGGCCTTCTTTTTATAGAGGTAACTTTTGTTATTTTCAGCAGAAGGTGGCATGCTTGACAGCACCATTTGTAGTCAGGAAATGATATGCTAAGGTTAGTGAGAAACAGATCTGCAGTAGGTTTGAACGCAGTCGTAGTCTGCAGGTTTGCAGTTTGGACGTGCTCTGACCATCCAGGGAAAAAAGCTCAAATCACTGGGAAGGGTTTTTTCATAAAGATTAACAAAGATCACCAGGTAATAACGAAAAGCATAGATACCTTAAATTTTCCTTTCTTGGATATATCTGGTTGGTTCAGATTTTTCTTGTAACTGGCATTCATTACCTATGTGTGCATATTGATGTATCTCTTGACCTACCAAAGACCAAGCAAGGGAGATGCTGTTTCATCGTGGATGAATTCTCGAGACAAGAGAACAGAACAGTATACTTTCACAGTTTCAATTTAAAAGCAATGAATTCGCTTTTTCAAGTTCTTAGTTTCCTGCCTCAGCACTCCTGACGATGTTACCCTGTAACACTCCATAGCATTGCTGGGGACTGCACAGGGACTTGATCCTGAGAGGTTGTTGAGTATCCAAAATGAGTATGTGGGAGCTGTGGAACAGCAGGGTCACCAGAAACTGGATTGTGATGATGATAAAATCTGCTGTGTTTTAATTTTCCAGAAACAGAACAGCTGGGTTCTGTAATGGGAGGCAAACTTTTTGTATGAAAAGAAAACAAACACAAACTAGTTTGAAAATCCCGACTGTTACCATAGCTCAGCATTTGCTTCAGTCAGCACCAGTGTAGTTTGCATGGGTTTAATACCCTGGAAAAGCTGGGGGGAGGGTTGGGAGTGGGTCTGAGCAGGCACAACTATTCATTTTTTATTTATATAAAATATCCCCCTCATACCTGTGCATATTGGCGCAACTGGAAAACCCTGCGTATTCAAATACATACTCTTGTACGTGGTGCTGAAAGTAAAGGCGACAGCAGAATTTGCCTTTACCCGTTCAGCCTGAGGCTCTTCAGGAGTTTAGTTTGGCATGAGATATCACAGAATTACGTCGGAAACAAAGATCTGTACGTGTGCAAACCACGTAGGTTTTGCTGTAGTGTAATTCTTTGCTGTAAATACCTATTTGCTTGTTCCCCCCCATGCTCCACATGGCATACTGCATTTTATTTTGCCTCTAAACCTTTAAAGTTGGGAGGGTTTTGGTGTTTGTTATGATAAGTTTTTCTGGTCTAGTGCTTTGCTCAATGCTAAGTTTGCCTTTATCACAGCAGGGAGAGTCTGTTACAAGCTCTGGCTCTTCCCTGCTGTAGCCCTGTTTCTTCCCAGGCTGCTGACCTGAATTCCTGCATACTGGCAGAAACGAACAGCAAACCCCAGTGCCGCTGCATTTCAGCCAGGGGCAGAACATCTAAATTGGCTTCAGGATCAGTTGGGTCTGATCCTATTTCCTCTGGAGTCTATAGAGAAGACTCAATAAATCTTAAAGAAAAAAGAATCAAGACCTATAATTTGATAAGCCTCTGTTATTAATTTTGAACTCTCTTTTCAGAAGAAATATTACTTTTATGAAACTCAGCTTCAGTCTAAATTTCCGTAAAAGGAGACTATCCCATGAGAACTGTAAGTGCATAAACTTGGTAACCGTTATCACTGAACCCGACACAGCACTCCCCCGTCACACAGCGGTGTTCGTGCGCTGACAAGTGTGTGAATCCTTCCGCAGATAAGCCCTCAGGCAAGTCCACATGGGCTATGTAAAAGTTTGAGTGGTTTACTAAAAGGTGTAGTGGATATCCACGTTTCAGGGTAGAGGGCAGCCTTCTGTCCTAGTTCCATAACTACTTTCCTTCCTAATTCAAGGATAAAGGTGCAGCCCAGTTATTGCACTTAAACAAGGATGTTAGCGATGGGACTGTGCTGCTGTTTTTCAGTCTGACGGTAACGCCTGCAGCTTCCTTTCCTCAGAAATCAGGTTTTTGCTTGACTTGCATTTGAATATGTTGATCAGCAATTGATGGGAAAAAATGTCAAAAAGTTGAGTATAAAAATACTTTACAAGCTTTTAAACATATCTCTCATATCAAGACATTCTTTGTTTTAAAATTTTGTATTTTTGTATGTGACCTAGTTTTTTTCAAAAATCTTGTTCCTATGAGATTAGAAAACTTGAGAGAAGCATTTACATATTTATTAAAATTAACATAAAAGGCTTGCCTTTGAAAGGTAAAGTTGGTAAATACACACTGTTTAAAAATGCCAATAAAAACCTCATTTATTTCATATATGCAAGTTGATTTGCACATGTATAAATAGAGTTGCTTTTTGCATTTTTTGCTTAGTTTCTATGTTTCTTTTTGTAATTTATAGTTGCAGCCGTGTGTTTGCTTGTTTATATCAGATTATGTTTCTCCTACAAATATTTAATGTTTATGTGCCTTTTTTACTTTCCTTGGGGTTTGGATGAGTGTTTGGAATATGGACACTGTCTGAACAAGTATAATGGAACACTAATTACAGGTAAAAATAGTGCTTGGTGACTCTGCAACTTAGCAGTATGAACTTTGAATGTTTTTGAGTAGTGGAGAAGTCTGTTCTAAAACTGTAAGGTAAGGGTTACTAGGATAAAAGATACTATAACTTTAGTAATTCTTGCAAAACATTGCTTCTGCAAGCAGAATCGCCTTTACTGCATGTCTGTAATTTGACATGAGAGCTCCTGCTGGGATGGGATGTGTGTTTAATGACCAGAGAGCTAACGCAAGCCGTTAGGAGACAGTGCTAACAGAAAACCTCCAGAAACAGCCGTGTCTGATTTGATCAGCAGGAGAACCGAAGAGCAGCGTTAAAGTTCATGTGGCTTTTCAGATAAAGGCGTCTGTACCTGGAAGTGCGCGGAGCGAGTCCTGGTGCTAGTAGGAGAATACAGCCCTTTCATGATACCCAAATTTACAGTTCTCCGTGGGGAGGGAGCTCTGGATATTCGGTTTATGGCACATATTTTTCTTTTTAATGCTACTGCTGCTCCGCAAGAAGAGTGCTTTGCAAAAGAGCTGCCGGTCGGGCTTCAGGTGGAGATCGCAGAAGGGGGTTGCGGACAGGGCCAGGACTCTGCGTCTTCCCTGCCCAGCTCTGCTCCCAACTGCTTGTACCGGCGTTTGCCGCTTACTGAGAAGCTTTCAGAGTTGCTGGAAGTTGCTGGTGGTATCAGCCGCAAATCAGGTCCTTAGTATCTTCTCTCCTCGCTTCATCATGTCGTACTACTGTCCTTTCAAATCCTAGTCGAGGTCCTTGGTTTATCCTTGATATGAAAGACATGCCCTCCCCTCTCAAAAATGAGTGGCCTGTCTAAAGGACAAAGATAATTTACGAGTTTGCAGCACTTCTCCCATAAACAAAACCCAGATTGCTTTCTCTGGTGTGTGTTTTGCTCATAGTGCATTTCAGGCCCAGATTTTGCTAGTAAAACAAATTAAATGGGACAAATCAGGCCGGATACAGTCTCGCTCAAGTCTAAGTGACTTCATGACTCCCACTGGCTTCAGCGATAGCAGAACTCCCCCAGCAATTTTCCTTCAAATTAAAAAAGCAGCTCTCCCTTTTTGATAAATACAAAGCACTGTATCTTACAGGATAAAGACCAAACACTAGCAGCAGCCCGTTTTGCTTGCTGCTACAGCAGGGATCATGTCTGACTTCAGTTGATGTTACTTATTATTAAAGTACCAGTTGAAAACTTGGTTCAACAGCTGTTGAGTCGGCAGGTTGGAGTTGGAGGGGTGGGGCGTTCGTTGTTCTGTTGTTTGTACTTTCAGAGAGACTATTAGTTACCAGTTTCCAGTTTCAGAGCCTTTTTTTCCAGGGGTGCTACCATTTTGGCATGACTATTTCTTTGTGGCTTACCCTACAGCTGCTATGCCTTCCACTTCTGACTTGCGATCTCTTTCCATTCGTAGTTCTCCTTTGGTCCCATCGATTTAGGGACTGCTGTAAATTCGAGGAGAATAATGCACTGACAGATGTATCCTTTTCTTCACGCTGAAAAGGCCAGGGACAGATATTTCATTGAGATATGCTTATTAATATTGCTGTAAATGTAACATCAAAGCATTGTTTTATGGGCAGTGACTTAAATCTCGTCTTCATATTTTTAAGCATCTCTATAGTTTGTTTTTTAAATAGTTTGTAATTTCCAAATATTATATTTAAATGGAATGTGTAAACAGCAAACTCCGTGTATCACGTGTAAGATGTTTACTGTAGGAACGTGTTGAAAATAGCAGAGGCTGAACCCCAGAATGCCTCCGATGTGAGGCGGCGTTCATGTTCTTTCTTCCAGGGCAAAATAACGAAGTGCAACCCTTGCCAAAGTGTCTGGCTTTTATGGATGTAACCTGTACATATCCATGTACACCGGTATGTTTTAATTCAGCAGACCTCTCTCAACAGCACTAAGCCACCTGTTAAATGGGTAAATAAAATCAGGTCCTCAGAGTTGTGATAAAATGAGTAATAACTCCACCTTCCACACACAGAAACTGCTTTAAAGAAAGCCAGTTGTAACCCAGTGAGTAACACCCTTCTCTCTGCTGGGAAGACCAGTGCAGGTGCCGGTGCCCTAAGGTGGGCTACGCAGGGGAAGAGGATTTGTCTCCTGGCGAAAGGGCTGGCAGGTGCGAAGCGTTGCGGGCCCTGCTGTCCTCGCGTGTCGCAGCAGGGGTAGCGCGGCCGCTCCCCTGGGCGGGAAGGTACGCCCGGATCGCTGCGGTTCTGGCCCTCGGGCAGCGCTGCTCCGGCCACGCAGCGCAGACTCGGTCCAGCAGGAGCCAGCAGAACCCTTGGCTTTGAGGAGAGCCCGTAAATAACGCTGTGGCCTTCCCAGGGCGCTTGGCGAAGCGCATGCACACGCCCCGGCTCCGGCGCCAGCAGCTGCAAGGCAGTCTGAAGTACCAAGCAGGTACACCGTAAATACACTGCTGTCTGAAGGCAGGTAATTCTGATAGGGTTATACCCAGAACTCATCTCTTACGTTTGCTAACAGGTCTGTTGCAGTAGAGTGCCAGTGAGAACCATTTTTAAGAAGTCGTGGATTTATTTGGAATACAGCAGAGGAGGAAATGGCAGGTTTTACCAAAGGAAAAAAAAGAGTAAATTTTATGAGAAAAATTACCCTGAAGATTCTAAAAGAGAGCTAAAAGAAAAATATAAGGGAATATTTGCAAAGCTAATTTGGGCTCGGAGAAGGTGATCCCCCTGAGCTTCCACTAGGCTGACCGCTGTGGGGAGTCCGCCAGAGGGCAGTTCGGGGCAGCTCTTTGGTTCCCGGTCTGAACTGTTCCCTGGAGGAGTCTCTCCAGGGGTGAAGAGGGTCAGAGTCTGAATAATCCCTGTAGCACTGTAAATTGAAAAAAAACCTACTGAAATCTGTAAAAAGAAAAGGTGGCTGCTTCTTACAGATAATTGGAGTCAACGAGACTTTCTGTGTGGACATGAGAACTTCAGGGTCAGGCTGGTACTACGTCTGTTTGGTTTGAATTCTCTCAAAAGGTTGATCCTTTGTTTTATTTAAATGCTTGTGTTCCACTATATTACGTTCAAGCAGTTTGATTCAGAAAGAACAGAACACAGCGATACTGAACAATACTGTCAAGTTACTGGGGTTCAATGGGATGGGATTTTTTTAATTTCTTTTTTTTTTTTTAAGAAAAGTAAATGTCTGTACTTTAATGGCATAGAAAAATGCTTTGTTTTCACTGTTGTAGAAGAAAACTAGGGAGAACTTTATTTTTCAATAAACCTTTTTCTTGTGTGATTTGGATTTATGATCACTTTGTGCTTGAATGGGAAGTCTGTGAGCTGCCATTTACCCGAAATTGCATTTGTGTGGCTTATCCTTGCAGTTCTGCAGCCGGGCATTTCTGTGGCTGGCCCATAGGTAAGTCACAGCATGAACAGTCCCATCTGCCCCCGTCTGGGCCGTAAGGACAACAGGCAAGTCATTACCTTTTTGCTTTGCTGTGTTTTAAACCCAAGTTGGATAATGGATTTAATCAAGCCTCCTTTCAGGAGAGCAGTTGTGCACAGCAGTAGTTAGGGACTCTTGGTTTCCTAGAGGTCTCCAGCACACAAGGAAGACCGTGGAATTGCGGTGGCACACGGATATACAAGACTTACCGGCGTGATACACTGGAGTTCAAAGACAAAAGCTTCGTGGTGGTAAAGGCACAGCTTTAGAGAGTGTTGTTTTTCAAGACCCCGAGTGTAAATGCAAAGAGCTTGGATGGCCTATGGAATCCTCGCAGCCAGAACGAGAGCAAGTGTGAAGCTCTGGACTCTGCGCCCGCGTTGCCTCAGTCAGCATCGCCCCCCGGCCGGGTTGAGGGTTCAGTGGCTGACGCCGCTGCTGCTGCAGGAGCCACCGCCTGAAGGGTCCCCGGGAGGTCTCTGCCATGAGAGACGGGACCCTGTGTCTTAGGGGGGCGGGGTGTGTGTTCCGTGCCTCGATGGGTGCCGCTCAGCTCACCGGGGGAGCGTGAGCAGATGCTTCAAAAAAGACGTACGACTCGACGGCCACACGGCCAGACTTCCTCTGCGGAACCGTCGCTTGCTTTCAGTTGCGCCCTTTTTGTTTCCCCTTTAATTTCCTTAGGATTGTTTCCCCCATCCTAAGTAATGACACACGCCCTGGTAAACAATGGCACAAATAAACATGTCAAGCTGAAGAGGGAGGGTGAAATCCCTGCAGGTTGGGAGAGGGGTTTGTGGCTTGGGTTTGGAGGTGCAGTTGCACAGTCTGTTCACTGCCAGAGCTGGGGAGTTCAGGGCATCAGGGCGAGATACAGAACAGTTGTTGCTGGCCGTGCTTCTGCAAAAGCCTTTTGTTACTGTTTCAGCGAGGTGAAGTGTGTGAATATCCTTCACCCATTGCCCCTTTTTATGGGTGTTTCCGTGGCATACTTCACCTCTGATGAAAATAGGTGAAAATCTTGTCGGTTCCGTGTTGCTGTTCAATATACCATGATTCCCAAATGTTTCCTGACATCAGAATGAACTAGTGGAGGACACTGCTCATTCAGTCCCTTGTTCCGGTTATTTTTGGAAATGTTTTCCTTCCTGTTTTATTCCCTTAATTGTTGTTCAGCTTTGACACAAGGAGACATCTGTGAAATGGTGAGCAGCTAGTCAGATGTCGGCTGTGTTGCAGTCACATAATGGAAAAAAAAAAAAAAAAAAGTAGGCACATTGGAACTTGGAACAGAAAATACAGACGCCATGCAGCTGTACTGGAAAGATCATTGAGGGAGCTTAAATGTTAAATTAAATACTTCAGCTCTCACACACTTAGACTGGCTTCAGTCAAACTCCATCTGGTAGAGCGACCACAGATGGAAACATTTTGCCAGGACTTGGTGCCGCTCTCAAAAGCCTCACGTCCCACCGACGCTTCCTCCTCCGTCTGTGAGAGATGCCGCATCCCCGCTTACTGCCTCGCCGTGCCCCCTATTTGTGTTTATGCCTGTCAGGGCTTGCACATTGTATCATTTTACTGGTTATGGAGACGGCAGTTAACTGAAACCCTGGTAGTAGATCTCTGTTGCCAAAACATTGAATATCATTTGTACCGAACAGGCTGTTAAGTCTCACTCTGTGTCCTGCTTTGTCTTGTGGATATTTGGCTCGGGGGTGGGGGGTCTCTCCTCCCAGGAGACGTGCTGCAGGACCTCGGAGGAGCGCTGGCTGGCTGAAGGCACCTGCCTTGGGTACGTTTGTGAGGAGGGAAACTTCAAAGCAAAAAAAGTGCTGGACAAAAATGCTGAAAGGGCGATACCATCTCTGAAGGAAACGTACCAAGGTACGAGCCTTTGGGGTCTGAGTAGCAGCAGTTGCACTGTAAGCGGTTGGTGCGGCGATCCTCGCAGTGAGAGCTGCTAAATCACTCGAGACCCCTCGTGGCTTTCCTTTCCTCCCCACCTCTGCAGGAGGGAGGAGTTGAGGTCGTTTGCCCAAGGCAACGCTGCAGGCTGGGATTCTGCTTGGTGGGTGTGCCCCAGCAGAAGGAGGTTGTCCAACACCAAGGAGTTGTTGCTTGTTGCGTAGCCATTTTAGAATAGGTGTTGCCTTTACCCCAGTCCTTGCTCTGTGGCGAGGTGAGGGGTGACAATCCTGTAAGGCCCTTGTTGTTAAGAGGCGAGTTCAGGGATCGGTGGCAACAGTGTTGGCTGACCAAATGGGATGTTTGGTGGTTACTTGCCGAACGAACGGAGAAGAGTAGCCCTTCCATGCAGGCTTTGGGTAACGTTCTTCCAGCCTCCCTGCAGCCGAGTGTTTGTTGGTGGCGGTGCCAGTCCCTGCTGGACCTGCACGCTGGGCTTCTGACCTGCTCTCGCACGCTCCCGGTAAGCGGGCTGGAGGCTGCCAGAGGTGCAGGCGTGCTCACCGCAGTCAGAAGCACCAACCGGGTAACATTCAAGTGCTGCCTCAAATACCGGTGGTGTGGCTGAAAGGAAAACATGAGCTCCTGAACGTGGGAGGAGCAGGAGGGGGAAATGTCCCGGGGTTGTCTGCTGTTTGATTTAATTACGCTCTCCAGTTGCGTAACGTGGACGAACAGGCCAGGCCACAGGAATGTGTGTTTGTGTGCTACTGCTGCGTGGTTACAGGTCCTCGATAAACACAGCCGCGGGCTGGGGAGCTGCTCTGGCACAGCACCCCTCGGTGGCAGCGCACATACTGCGGGCTGGCGGCAGGCTCTGGGGAGCAGTGGTGAGAAATTAGAGGTGCTGCGAGCACAGCAAAACACTTTCCTACGTGCAAATTCTGGATAAGCTGCACAGGGATAATCGCCAGACAAGTAGCTTCCGCGTTTCCTGATCTCTGTTGCTGTTGAGGCAGCTTGGCTGCTGTCGTGGCGCTCTCTGGAATACTCCATCCTCAGAGACCTCAAAAGAAAATGGGTAGTGAAGACATTTCTTGAGTATAAATTTGACTGTCCAGGAAAAATGCATTGCCAGGTTGAGAACAAACGCTTCTGCTTCGTGTATTATTAAGGTTTCATACTTGTCTTGTGCCCTAGCTGGTCGCGTGGCCCACAAAAAAGGATGCCAGAAATGTCTACGCTTTTTTCCCAGGCAGCTGGGGTTGCAGCAGTGCAAACGGTGGTGTTAGCAGCGAGGAGCTCTGTGGCACGTTCCCAGATGCAGGTATACCTGGGCTTCTTGTCTGGGGTCTTTGCCTCAGGTCTGTTTCTGGAACATCAGGAACTGTTTCAGCAAGGAGCTTCTTTTGAGGCTCCGTTTTTCCACCATGGTTGGATGATGCTTATTTAGGGCTTACCTGCTGCTGCTACAAGTGAAATGGGACTAGATCAGCAAGGGATGTTAGTCTGGCCATTTCTTGATGATCCGAGTTTAAAAAAATCGGGCCTTCAGCTCAAAGTGGAACACGATCATTTGTCGTTATTAACATGCACCTCATGCCTACCTGGTGGATGCAGGGCATGGCTTGGGATTCAGGGCTGCAGCTGGTGTAATCCTTACAGTGAGAGGTTTTGGTAGCTTCCTCCTCTGCCGAACAGTAGGGCCAAGTTCCACTCCCAGGGGTTAATTTGCAGTTCTGAGCTTGGCCGGACTTCTGTCAGTGGCAGTCTCTGCACTGGCCAGTGCCGTTCCTTGGGTGGATGCCGAAGCCCCTTCTTCACGTCCTGTGCACGACAAAGAGGATGCGGCAGCGCCGACCTGCTTCTGTGGCCTGCGATCACCAAGCAAAGCGTTACGGTGGCCAGTGCCAAGTTTCAGTTGATTAGTCTGAGGGCTTTTGAGCTATTGCGGCGTTTGAAAAGTCTGCCTTCCCTTGCCTGAGCTGGAAGCACGCTTGTTCTGGTTAGAACAATCCACTGGCACAGACCTGTAACAAAGGAAACTACCACAGACACGGTTACGTGTGCGGGTGGCTGGCTAGAGCAGAGTATCTCAGGACATCAGGTGAGCCGTTACGTTCTCCTGTGGTCGTGTGCCGCACACAGTCTCCCTGTTGCGAGCTGCTTCATCAGTGTGCGTTTGCTTTCATGGCCGAGTGCCATTATTCATTCCCTGGTCTTTTTCCTTCCAAGTATCATCACAAGTATTTCACTTATTTTCTTGGTTTTACCTGCCAATGTCAGAAATGCTTTGAAGCCCCTGTGGTAACTGAAAAGTTGCTGCAATTGGTTTAAACTAACCTGGTCAGGACAAGTGTGATTAACTTGTGTAACCCCATCTCCTTTCGCAGGCTGTGCGGCTGGGCCTGCCGACAGCCATTCTCCCAGAGCAGTCTGGAGCTGGAGCAAGAAGCGTGAAACCTCATTTACTCAGTGTTCAGCTTTGCTTCATGCACCAACACATGGGCGCAGTCCTGCGCTCCCGTTTACCCTCGGCATTTTAACAGAACTGGTCGTGTTTGACCAGGGGGTTGGTTTGAATGTCCTACGTACTTTCAATGGTCTAGGACTTCGGTGTTGCAAAGGTTACATCAGGAGTTAAGTGATCACAGGTCCTTGCTTACCTTCAGAAGCAGTAGGCACTGGCCTCTGCTGCAAACAGGCTGCAGGGCAGCACCTTTCGTGGTCCCCAAGCGGCATTCAACCACTAGCAATGGGACTGGAGAAGAAATAAAGCCCCTGGAGAGGCAGAAGAGGGCAAACAGTACTGGCAAAACTAACCAACCCGTGATGTGTCTAACGCGGTATGGTCAGGCTCTGGTGCTGTGATTCTGATGCTGAAGATGCCTGGCAAAAGCCAGAGTTTTCTATTCCAGGTGGAACTGAGCGTCATCTTTCCAGTATTGTGCACGTCACACAGGCCCTGTCAGGTCAGTGAAACCTTGGGGTGGTCTCCCTACACATCTCATTTGGAGCTGGCTTTTAGCAAAGATCCTTAAGGATCTGGCTGAGAACTTGCCAAGTGATGTATGATGGGACATAGAGCTTTAGCATCACCGGGCACCAGTAAAGCAATCAGTGTCCCCACTGTACATCAGTCAGTCTCTGTGTACATCTATTCTGGTTTGTCACCTACTGTCGTGCAGCCAGAAAGGGGCATTTCTACCTTCCTGGCTACTTACCGGGCTCCTATTTCAAACTCAACAGTGGACTGTCTATTTTTTATCCACCTGTGATAACCAGAAGCACCAGTACTGGTTCTGTGTTGTGAAAACTGACCTGGAATATATAAAATAAAGAGAATGGATGTAGCCAGAGAATCCAGTTTAATAGGCTGCTATACAGGAAGACTTTGTTCTATGATACATTCTGGAAATAGTTTTCAAATGTTACTTACAGATACTGTATAAAATAGATACCAGTTTTATTGATTATACATCAAGATTCTTTGATAATTTAACCTGCTATTAAGTAATATATAAGATGTGTGATGGAAGGTGAGCAACACTTTACAGGACAATCTAAATCTAATCAATAGATCTGTATCTCACCACCAGATTGAGCCACTGCTGTGCCATCGTCAGGCTACAGAGCAACCACGCAGTCACACGCTGGTACCTCGGCGTACAGTATCATAGAAGATGAGAACTCCATTCCTCAGGCAGCTCCTCTTCCCTGCACGAATTTTTGGCTTTGGTCTGTACAGTAATACTGTGTGTGCTTGTTTGGTCCATGCAAAGCTACGAACAGTGTCTCGTTAAGAAAAAATAGAATTTGAATTGAAGAGGTATAGTTTCAGTTGATTTAGGATTCAAATGAAGTCTCTCTCTGATCACAGACAGGTTTGTACCTGCTCTTTCTGTGCATCCGTTTGAGTGGGGGCGGGGGGGAAAGTAGCTGCTTCAGTGTTTTAAGCAACACAGCTCTTGGTGGCCAGACTCTACACAGGTACTCTGGTAGCCGAAGAGGTTAGCAAGGCTTGGACTTCTGTTACAGCACATGTTTGGGAAAATACAGGCCAGGGGAAAAAAGAACAAGATCTGGAACTGGCACTTCTTCACCCACAGGCTTACCACACCAATAAGAACACTTTCACTCTGGAATATACAACATGGCAGCTGGGTTACAACTGCAAACTGCATGTTTCTATTGTCACAGGAATCAATAGCATACTCGGAAAAAAAAAAAAAATGCTGCTGTTGCGCTGAATTGCAAGCAGTGTGCACATATGCCAGTTTTACAGAGATTTCCCATTCAAACAAACTTCAACAAAAACAGACCACGGGAAACAAACTGCATATTTAGTAAAATACTATTGGCACCACTTGCCAAAATGTACGATGCTGTAGTTCTACAGTCCTGACAGAGGAGAGGGGGGTGCTCTTCACTCAAACATCTCATAGTGGCGCGTTTGCCTGACACGGGGGATCATATCGATAAGCAACCTGCAGAGGAAAGCACAGGAGCGTTGAGGCGGAGACACAGCCTGGGAACCGGCGTGTGCTGTTGACTTAGACACACCGATCTGGTTTACAAGTAAAAAAGAACTCGGATGTAGTAACAGCCTGGTCTTGGTTTCTCCTGATCAGAACTAATCCCACCCCACGATTAATTCGGCCCGAAAGGGAGCGTAAGGCAAACTGTGTGGAGAGGGGCGCTCCCCCAGGACGCTTGGCTGCAGGGCGGCGGTGGGAACCCGAGCTGCACGGCGCCATGGAGGGACTCGTGGGGAAGGGCTGGCTGCAGCAGCCTGTTTCACACCAGCCTGCTGCTGGAGGGAGGTATCGAACAGGAGAGGAGGCCCGCAGTAGATTCACAAACTGTAAAATCGGGTAAAATTGCCGAAACAGAATTTAGCTTTAGCCTTCGTGGTGGCTTGGTGGCACAGGGGCTGAGCAGACTGGTGGCGTGTCTGTAGCAGGAGTTACAGTGGCTGCACAAAACCTTTCTGATAAACATACTGTTTGGTATGTTTAAATAAATACTTTTGTGTGGATTTACCTCTGCAGTTTTCCAGAACTAGCTAGTTTTACAAGGGAAACAGTGATTATAGTGATTTTTCCAAGGATGGTATTCCCTCTGAAAATGTTAATTTAATTTTCCAAGTTAAAAAGAAAAAAAAAAAAGCCCCACCACACAGCTTCCAGGTGACAGCTTACTGCAGCCTGGCCAGGGTCTGCTTCTCAACAGGCATGATTCCAATTAACTAAGATGCTACTTCTCCCCCTTTCTCTTATGGCAGAAAGGGGAATAAAATGCAAAAATTCCATGCAGCCAAGGGAAATCGTGGCAGCAGTGATGCACATGGCAGAGTTTCATTTTATTTTATTCTATTTCTGGTGTCAGGAATCAAGAAAGCGTCTTAAAATTCAACAGAAACAGCATTTGCCACACGAGTGCTAACCTTCACTTCAGAAGCTGCTATAGGGCAGGGCTAGGATGGGAAGCACGACCAAGGTCACTCTTTAAACTTGGGCACCCTACCTTTGGCCTGTGCTTTCTTTGGAAAAAAACAGTGCTCAGAAACGTGCCACAAAACCAGCACGGAGTGATTTTTATCCAGGATTTGTGGTTATTTTTCAAATATTTCAAAGCCTGTATTTCCAAATTCATGTATACAAAAGTCTTCTAAAAATTATTCCAATGTCTTTAAGTCCTGGCTTCTTTCCGGCTGATGTGAGACAATCTTTTAGCCCTTTCCACACACTCTGCTTTAGCCCTGGCAGCCAGTCTCATACTTTCCAGTGACTGGTTTCACTGGGGTTGCGTTAGCCTTTGAGCGCCGCGGCTTACCACGTTACACAGCCCGTCTGCTGTCGGTACTGACACACCTGCTAGCGGGAGATACTCACTTGATTCCATAGGCAAATATTGTAAGTCCGATTAGAACTCCTATACTGCCATCCAGATACCAGACAGAAGAATTGTGTTTGAAAACTTCTGCGCTAAGAAGGATGGAAAATCCCATTATTCCACCTACAAGGGAGTTGAAACCTAGAAAGGGGGAAAAAAAAACCCAATGAAAGGAAGAACCAAATCTCAAGGAATTTACTTGAAACATCTCGCCTAAGAAGAGGTAATCCGTAGGGAGCCGAGGCACTGTTACACCAGCACCACCGGAGCGGAGCACAGACCTGGGGAGAGGTCACAGAGCGGCACCTCTGCGCTCGGGCACTGCGCTGGGGCGGAGGTGGATGGTTCACGTGGTTGGCCTGAGCCTGGCCCCACTTCAACAGATTGAACACGGATACTTGTGTCTGACCCGTGTTCAAAACCTCTGTCCCTTGTCCTGGCTGACACAAATGACTTCTCACTGTGGCTTGGTTCGGTCAGTCACAGTTTTTTCATTCTCTGTGTAGTTCCAGACTAAGTTAGAGCGTCAAAGGCCGCTTCGTAAGGTACCCAGCAGCTCTCATGTTCTCTGGAATGGAGCAAACTGGAGCCCTGTACCCGCAAGGAGCTCATGAAAAGGCAAATGATTTTGCACAGTAACATTTCAAAGGCGGTCTCTTGAAGCCTTTTACCCCCTTCCATACATTTATTTACCTATGTACATGTTTACACTATCGCTTAGAGCAGCATATGCTGCCGGATGCATTAAGGAAGACCTACAGGATAATCCCAGGAACATCTTCCATTTACACCTTAGACATCTCACAGGAGCTGCCTGTCTATTGGTCACAGGTTTTATGAACATCCTTTTAGAGCCCTCTCTCTTTTTAAAACCTTTCTTTTCATCTCCAAGATTGTCCCATCAAAATTCTCCCAGAACTTTTGGAATAATTAATACTATTTTTCCTTGAACTCTTGTTTGATTGGTTTGTTTGGGGTTTTTAAAAGTCATTCCTTGTGTTCATTTTTTTTCCCCAAATTCCCTTTTTCTGATTTTTTTTTTCCTCAATAACCCAAAAGACATCACTGTTGGGCTACACAAAAAAAAAAAAAAAGTCAGTGATAATGCATTCATTTGGCAGACAGAGACACATATACTATTTAACCTTGTTAACAAATGAGGAATGGAACTCGAAATACTCTGTATTGCTTGGTCAGGTGCTGCTTCCAGTACTCTGCCAGTTTTTTCCAGTCCCCCATGACTCCCTACAACCACACACATGACACTTACTCTTGAGTGTCTCCTTTGATCCAGATCTCTCTCAGCCCGTCCTTGCCTAAATCCCGTTAAGTCTTTCTTTAAGATGTACCTAAAACTCCTAGGTATGCCTCCAGCTGGAACACTGGCATAAACCATCGATATTTTGATTGAGAGTCACCAGATCCCTGGCAGTAGGTACTGAAGTGCAAAGGCAACCCCGGCAGGGAAAAGCTCGTGGTACTTGGCAAGTCTGTGGCAGACCAGGCATACAAAGGGTTGGGGCTTCCAGCCCTGCAAAGACAAGGGGCTGGGGTTTTTTGGAGCATGGCAGTGCGTTCTGCACTTGGTATCACAGCCGTTGTGTGTAAACGCCCGATTGTTGTACCAGTACAGTCAAACCATATGGACACAATTACTCTGTCAACACTCTAGTCTAGAAGAATCCTGATCCTTTTGTATTTCCAGGCAATATAACTTATACTGCGCGTACATGTTGATGAAATATATAATATTGTGTGTGTATATATATATAAAAAGAATATATAAAGAATATTAAGTATAAATTAACTAACTATAAATTCAAACCAGTGTTCCTCCTGCTCCAGCTGAAGTCAGAATCCATCAGCATGCAAAAGGCAGGAATAATACATTTCCTTGCTGTTGTTGGCTGATGGTTCCAAATGATCTAAAAGCTACTTCCAAAGGAAACTGTGCTCTCTTCCCGACTGTCCTTCGGTCAAACCTTTCTGTGCTGGCGTGGCAGGAGAGCATGTAATGGCTGCAGGTGTTCATCCAGACACCATGTCCCTGGCATAAGGCTAGCACAGGAAAAAACAGGTGGCTAAATCTAGGAAGGAGACGGGTATCTAAAACCTCCTGGGAAGTTGGCTGACACCACCCACCTGTCATGTACCTGCCTTTGTCCTCTGAGGAGTTACAAAAATCAAGATAGGGAATGGCTGGTTTTGTTATCCAAAAGGCCATGAGCTTTGCTATAAACTGGACAAATAACATTTTGCCTTATTAGGGTTCATACATTTAGGCTTTACAGAGATATACCCTACTCTAAAACAAAATTATTCTTTTAAAAAGTTGCTACTAGAGGTTGACATGTATGAGAGAGAATTTGCTGTTTTGAAAATAAACCTATTTTTCAGGAAGAAAAATGTATGCTCGTTACTCAAAACAGTTTGTTGGTCTACAGCCAGCGATCGCAGGAGGTAAATTAGCAGGAAACAGAAAACACTAAAAAAAGATAAGCAAGGGAACGCTAAAGCTGTCTCAGCTGCTGCATCACACTGTCTCCTCCTGATGGTTAACAAAACAAGTATATATGTAAATATATCTTGTGAAAGAAGGTATTTAACCACACGTGGTAAGATCAGCCTCCTACATTTCCTAAAGTAGTTCCGAAGGAAAGAAAAGAGAGATAAAAACCAGGCGGAGATAATTGTGTACCTTATTCCCTAATTTTTTAATCAAAGAATGAGCAATCTCCAGCTCAGAAGCAATATAATTAGCACGAGGATGTAATTACAGGGGAGAAGATTTCTGTGTAGTACAGGAGACCAATTCAGAGCTAGAGTTATTCCGGAATTTTTCAGCTAATATTTTGTCTGAAAAACATGCTCTGTTTCAAAAACAAGCTTCATTTTTTTAAAGCGAGGGTTAAACATTTGCCTGGCCTAGAGACACGGTTCTGAGCCAGTCGGCACGGCCCGCTTACACTGACAGCGAAGGAAGTCAGACCCACTGGTCTGTAGTTCCCAGGATCCTGGCAGAACCCTTCCTGCGGGTTGGAGATCTTTTTGTTTCAAAATGTCTAGGGCGGCAGGGTCCGTAGGAAAGAATGAGATCACAGAACAGCACGATGGTCTGTTGGGAGAGAACCGCAAATGCAGGGAGGCAGCAGCTTAGTTGTCACCCCCGCACTGCTGTTTCCATTCCCTTTTTACTTAATTTGTATTTAAAATATAAATACTCATGAAGTATTTATATAAGTGGGATGGTATAAAATATAAATACTCATAATATGTGTTATCACACATCACCAAAAAAAATTTGAGTATGTCTGAATTACTTAAAATAAAGCAATTGTATGTATCCCTAGAGTAAGCCGAAAATAGAATTTCCTTAGAGTGAAATCTTTAGCAGAGTAAAACGATTTAGGCACCACAATCCGTGAGTCAGTAGCGCCCTACCGCGTGTGTTTACAGAGTATTTCAAACCGTCCTGTGCTGGCAGACAGAAACCGGCAGAGATCTGGGGGGCGCTGTGCGACCTCCCCCATCACTGTGGCCTCGCTGGTTTGCCGAGTAGATCCCCGTGGCGTTGTGAAGGTTCACAAGCTTGAGCCTTGTCAGGAAGAGGCGGATCTGGACCTACTTTTACAACACGCCTTTAAACATCCCTTCCAAAGCAGCAACAGTCAGGCACTACCCCCCTGAGCCAACGCAGTGGCAGCGAGGTCCTGTACGGGGCCAGCGGAGGAGGTTCCCCTCGTGCCCAGCTCGGCCCGGCGCGGGGGGCAGCAGGCGGGCGAGGGCTTGGTTTCGCACGGGCGATGCTCTGCCGAGCGGCAGGGCAAGCACCGTGGTGGGCAACAGAGTCTGCAGGGGAGGTGCGTGAATGATGGTGGCGATTCCTGCTCGAGGCAGGGAGGCGTTTTCTGCAACAGACTCGCTTCGTTTTCGCTGTAGGGAGGACAGCGCCGGGCACAGGCAGTGAGGGCAGACGTGGCTTAACCCAAGTTACATCTACTGGGGTCATGTCCCCCCTCCGGAGCGCAACCCCTGGCTAATACACACCTAATTCATTGCATGCTCCACCTCTAACTCTCTGTTATCGCTCACTATCCGCACATGGACTGTTTGACTTCCACCAGACACGCTCAGCTCAGCTGAGGTATCGATGCAGGAGGCGAGTGGTACCACAGACTATGCTGGGTTTGGGGTTTTTTTCCATTCCCCAGTGGCCTTCTTATTTCAATGCTCTTTCACAGTTGCCCTCGTGTGGGGATCAATCGCATCCTCTGTGTCTAGAACATTCCCTGGGAGTGTCTATAAATGCAGCAGGATCAATTTCACACTCACCATCGGTTATCAGCGCTCTGCTTGTAAGGACCTTTCCCAGCATAAATTTGATTACTGCCAAGACAGTGCAAAGGATTCCACTTAAAACGGAGACACTATACAGAAAATCGTCCTGAAAGAAAAGGTGCCAGACATTAGTACATCTTCTGGTCATGCCACATATATTAAATGACAAATAATACTAATTATTGTGCCATTATTTGTGCCACTGAAGTACACAACCTGAGCAAAAGATTTCCTGAGTTATGACTTTCACAACAGCTGGTGCTTATTTTGCTTACCCTGCTGTCTGTAATTGCTTTTGCAAACATAATTAATGATGGTTCCAAGCAACAAATTTCGAATTGACCCAAACTCCTCAGAACCAGGAGGTTATATACCTGCAGGGCTGAACGCAGACTGCCTAGGAATCGAGGGCCCAGCGCACCAGTAATGAAGCCCCCACATGCAGGGTAGAGGCCTGAAAGCAGAATCCCACTTACTAGCCCTTTGTTGATTTTTGGTGGGAGAAGTAACAACCATTCAATATTCTTTCTGATTCTGCGTTTGCTTTGGGTTTGTTTGGTTTCCTTCTTCTAAGGTAAAGTCTGGTCCAAGCTACATCCAGAAGAGTTTCAATACTGATATGCAAAGTCAGGTTTAGCTCTTTCTTAGAAAATAAATTTTCGTGGACTTTCATTTCACAGCTACAGAAATATCCCCATTGCTTAATTTGAATGTACAACACGGCTCCCTAGGCTCCCTCGACAGAAAGCTGCCTCTCTCGCAGGGCAAATAAGAGTAACCAATGACTGTTTAACACACGTGCTCTGAAAGGTCGTCTGGAGGCACCTACCGCGCTCTGCTGACTGGTTTGTGTTTGCTCGGGGTGGGAGAAAACACTCCCGGGCACGGAAACACCGGCACTGCAATGAAGTGCCTGAAGGTGGTCCCTGGGCCTTCTCCGCCCTGAGGTACCTCAGCCCACAGGCTGTGCAGAAAAACCCAAGCGAGCTCTTAGTGTGCTTGCCTGCCACCTAACCACAGAGCTTTGAAAGAGATTAATTTATTACTCTTAATAGACGCTTTCATTTAAGCTGTTGCAACATCAGTGCAAATAAAGGAAACAGCAAGGCTATTTTTTTCTTTTTATCTGCAGGTCTAAGTGGGCCAGTGCCATTGGGACCCCGCTGCTGCTCAAAACACCCTGGCAAAAATCCCTGTTGATAGTAAACACTGTCATGACGATTCATCATCAGCTCCATCCATTTTCATTATTTTAGCAGCAGGCCAAAACCCAAAGAAATCAAAAAATGGTTTTGAAAGCTGCTTAGGAAGACTCTGGGAATTAGATTACTGGTATAATGTACTCACATCCCTAAATAAATCATTCAATATATTTTTCCGCAATTTTTTTATGTCGTATAATTTTCAAAGTCTACTTCATTCACTCTCAGTCATGAGCTCATTCTCTCTGGTCCTGGCACAATACTGAATATTAAGACAAAATGCACTGAGGGAAAGAGAGTAAAATACAAGCAGGGAGCACACAGAACTCTAGCACTGGGTGGAGGCAGGATAAAAAGCGTTTGTAAAATTATTCTTACAAAATGACTGGAAAATACCTCGGCAATTTTGGAGTGCTAGGGAAGGACTAAGGAGGGACTGGGAATATTTCCTTGTGGTCAGTCTAGCAAGGAAAGCTGGGAGCTTTCCGAAGATGTGAAATGACAACAAAGCTCCAAAAGTCTGGATAAGCTTTGCAAAAAGCACTTGAAATTTGAGATCCTTGTCAAATTCTCGCCTCTACATTTCGTACATCTTTCTTAAAAACGTATATTTACCATGCCCAAAGACTTGGTTTGATAGCCTGACAAATGCTGATTGGCCTTGAGATTTTAATCTGATCTCATCTAATATTTGATTAGGTGTTTTACCTAATATGTAACACACAGATGACGTGTAAGACTTCAGACTAACCTGAAGCAGAACGATACGCTCCACCAGGCTGGGCACCTCTGCCCCGAGCTGCCGAGCCAGCGGGCAGAGCACCGTTCCCACGCGGCCGTACAGAAGGTGAGCTTCCCGCAGGCGCACCAGTTTGGTTTTCACTTCAACCATTTGGAACAGTAAGGGCGGCAGGCGAGCCTGCTGGGGTGCTCTCAAGGGCACGAAGGCCCCTCCCGCACTAAACGGTGAGCGAGGAGCGGGTGGAGAGAGCAGCGCAGAGGGTGCGCAAGCTCGGAGTGCCCTCGGCCGGGCCAGCGCAGCCCCAGCTCTGCGCAGGCAGCGCGTGTTGGGCGAGGGCTCCATGGAGCAATCGGCAGTTCCACACCGTGTTTCTCTTGCGTCTCACCTGCCAACGCTCGATGACTACATCAGAGCCCTTATTTCATCACCACGCCAGACTCCCCCAGCATTTGTTGACGGCTCCCAGGCGTAGCTACCCCTTGTCTTCGTCTTCCTCCTCCGCAAAGCGCAAGCTTTGTCGTTAGCACAGAACTGAACGTTGTAGACCCAGTGGAGGTGACAGCATGAATTGCTTTGCTATCAAAAGTGACGTTACTGTCAGCCTTGGGCTGACAAAATGCAGCGTTCCCACACCAATGAAATTTTTGGGGGTGGACCCTCAAACAACTACAAATCCTCATAGTTTGGAAAAAACAACAAATTCCAATACAAGAGATTCTGAACATACAGATGTTCAAAAGTCCAATTATTAATTCAAAAGCTTGCAAATGTTATGCCTTATTCCCTGTATTATGGTGCAAGGTTTTGTCCTCTGCACGGCACATTATTTTGAGCTGGTTTGGCTTTTTCCAGAGATTTGGCACACGCCAGAGATTTTTGGGGTGAATTCAGGTTTTTTTCCTACATGTGTCACTAAACTCACAGTATGTGAAAATGCATCTTGCCTTTTGTTTCGACTATATGGTTGTGATCAAAATTAGTCTAGCTGCTTTACTGGAATCTGAGAATGACTTAAATGCGATACAGATTTCTGAATCGACTCAAAGTGAATTAGTGAACAGGCCTTTTACAGAGGATTCAGGAATTAGAAATTCTTTATAAGTTCGGTGGTTTTTTTAGTTGAATCACAGAAGACAAGCACATTTTGTTGCTAATACTAATCCAACCACCATTGACCATGCAGAAGACCTGGCAAATCAAAGCTCCTTTGTTAACACGGTGGACACAGAAAGGGAAGAAATTAAAGTACCCTGCTCTCAATGCAAACGCCTCAGCGTTCTCCTGCTTTAGACGGTGCCAAACGGATTTTCAGAAGATGATATGCCTTTTTTAATCTCTAAACCCCTGAATGGAATACCTATTTTCTCACCGGTTGTGTGCAGCTTTTCCTATCAGCCACGGGGAGGCGGCAGATACCTCAGTAACAGCGCAAGATGCACGAAGACAAAACCGAAGAGGAAAAAAAAACCTTTTCTATTCACTGTCCTCAGTACTTTGCTATGCTTTCTGGGCGTCCAGGCACCCAAGAGCTGGAAGAAGACGATGAGGCTATTTGCTACTAAGGAGAAGGTTCTGCAGATGCAAGAGATCAGCCCACAGTACGTGGGGAAGCCCAGCAGCATGGACAGCCCCTGCGGCGCGTTGCCTGAGCAGGCAAGGTGGTACCAGGAGAGAGTTGGCTCAAAACGCTGCCTTGGCGCTACTTGGCTGCGATGACCAGTAGCTGGAACCAGTTTAGGGCAGCGGCTGGCTGCACTGGTACGCCAGCGAGCCTGGACGACGTGGTAGGAAGCGCCTCAGAGGGATCCAAGAGGTGACCTGGGGAGAGCTGCTGTGGGCTACGCACCGGGGCTGGAGCTGGACCCTCGGCGAGGCGGCCGGCCGACCGGACACGTGCACGGTCCTGCAGTGCTATGGGCTCCAAAGGGTTAAACACGTCATACTGTGGCTGTGAAATGATTCCCATTAAACTAACTCATCCTTTGGAGAAATACAGAAAAGAGAAGCCATAATGGAGATCTAAATTAATAAAATAAGCCTGGCCATCTGGCACCATCTCCCTCCGGATCTTCCCGCAGTCCTGCCCTCTCCGTACCCCTTGCCTTCCCATCTGACAGTCATTAAAAACACGAAGCACATCTAGCCAGACTCACTGTACACATCCTTGGTGTTATTTTAATTAAAGCAGCAGCAGCAAATTGTGACAGATGAGAAAAATTTAAATTCTGATCATTTCCATATGATAAAGGCTTCTCAGCATGGTAAATAAAGCTCTTCTTTCCTTTTCCATTTCTTTTCATCACATTCCCTCATTACTACTACACTGTACATGAGACCTTAATTAAAGGACACACATATCTTATTAGATGGCTGGCTTCATGTATAAAACAGCACATACATAAAGCAAGGTGCCCATCCTGGACTGCCATCTCATCACACAGCTCTCTAGTAGCTACAATGTCCCTATTTAAGATTTATTTTATGCAAGATTTTATGCTGTGACAGTTTCCCAAAAGAAAGCTTCCTTAGGATGCTCTTTTTTTGGTCCTGGGAAAGGAATAATAGAAGTCAGCAGGCAGCTTTCCTCCACTTTGTCTAAACACCTTGGCCCCACCGGTGCAGCTGAGAAGAGGGGCCTTCAAAAATGGGACAACGGTTCTGTCCCCGCTTTCAAGGATTTCACCAAAAGCAGCAGGAATCTTAAAGCTTAAGGAAAATTTGTTGATGATGATGTTATGACTTTGATCTCTTTCTGAACCTATTGTGGAAACTAAAAAAAGCCCACAGGGGATGCTTCAGTGCTTGGCTTATTAGGTAGAGATATTTTAACCCAATTCCCAGCCTAGTAACTAAATTTCAGCTGATTTGTGCTCCTAATCTTTTCCTAGAATGCATCTCACTAGTTCTGACCCTAAAACTTTGCCCTGATTTCACATATTATTTCTACCAACTCCCCTCCGCCCCCTCTCCTTAAATTACAGTCCTTCCAGTTCTGGGATGTAAAAATGTTCTCATTTCACCTGAAGAGTACAGCGTTGAGTAAAAAGGTATCGTCAGTACCGGAGGAAGAAGGCGGGTTCAGTGTTCCTCCCAACACACACAATATTATGACTAAAATCTGCCTGTGATCCTCCTCTCTGGCCCTCCTTGGTAGCTCATTCTAGTGCGACCCCCAACAAGCTTCTCCACCCCCCAACAGCTGTAGGTTTCTTTCCCCTCTTCTGCCCTCAGCCTCCTCTCTGAACTAGCCAAAGGCCGAACCACCTCCCCACTCCTGCAGGAGCTGGGCATTACTGGTACCACATTTTTCATGCCATTTTTTCCCTTCCTGGAGAAGCTGGTGTCTCGCGGTGTTGTGCCTCTTCCCTGCCAAGCCTTGCTCATCTTGGCTGAGGAGGTAGGGCTGCGTTTCTGGAAGGCTACAGATGCTGTTGGCAGGAGCGCTGTCATGGCTAGCCCAAACTGAGCTGAGTTTGCGTTGTTAAATATTAATTTTGCCCATCTCTGCAACTCACCATCTGTCTCACGGGTCCCAACAGCGACCCTCCTTCAGCGCAGGCGAATGGTCACCGTCCTCCCCAGCGCTCATCAGGGCCTGCTGCCACCCTGCTCCCCAGCCCTCCTTCACATGCTTTCCACTGCCTCCCGCTCCTCCGCGTGAGCGGCTCTCACGTCAGCTGGGCACACCAGCTGCAGGATTGCTGAACACCCCTCTGCGGAGCGTGTTACCTAATCAAAAAGGACCGGCTTCCCTCCTCTTCCCCTGAAGGATTCTGTTTATATAGATAGTAACAGACACGTTTCTAATACAAACACTGAAAAAAAAAAAAAAAAAGTCCAAGTCTCTATCGCAGTTTCTCCCAAGTAATAAATAGTTTATGTAATCAGTCTAGAGGGAGCTTCTGGAAGGCTGGAGGGTCTCTCTCACCAGCTAACTTCAAAAGGGACAACAGTTTTAATTGCACTTTGCTGTCAGAAAACAAACCGACAGCCCAGTGTCTGACTCAAGTAGGAGACAGTCGCTTCACATGGAGATATAAAGATCTATTATTAGTACCAAAAAAAAAAAAAATAATCTTATGAATGTTTAAACTTGTATCTTTGGTGCTGAGGCGCTGTGACAAAGCAGTTCCACAGCACAGAGCACTTCTTCAGGAAAGCGCTAACAAAAACAGGGTGTGCTGAATGCTGCGATGGGGGCACCAGGGCCAGGAACCAAGGGGCTATGAACTCTGGAGAACTATCTGAGGTGACCTTAGGACTCCTGCAAAGGGTTTGCGTGAAACTCTGCGATCACTCGCACCTCCCATTCTCCCGGAATTCATCTACATGGTTTTAGCATCAAACAGTTAGAAAACATCATTTTAAATGGTATTTATCCACCCTCAGAAGTGTCTCTCTAGTGAGACTGGCATTTCTGCAGTTAGCAGGGGACTGAGACCAGCAATACATTTCACCTAACCTGCCAAGTGGCCAACAGTTGCCAACCTTTATTTCTTATCACCGTGTGGTAAAGTCTGAAAACAAGACTCGCCACCAATCACTTGAACAAAGAGTGAAGTGTAGCTAATATGTTTTTCCTAAAATTAAATTTTTCCAGAATCACAGGCTGACAGGGGTTGGAAGGGACCTCTGGAGATCATCTAGTCCAAAGCCCTGCTAAAGCAGGTTCACCTACAGCAGATCACACAGGACTGCACCCAGGTGGGTTTTGAATCTCTCCAGGGAAGGAGACTCCACGGCCTCCCTGGGCAGTCTGTTCCAGTCCTCTGTCACCCTCAGAGTAAAGAAGTTTTTCCTCATGTTGAGGCAGAACTTCCTGTGCTCCAGTTTGTGCCCGTTGCCCCTTGTCCTGTCACTGGGCACCACTGAAAAGAGCCTGGCCCCATCCTCTTGACACCCACCCTTTAGAAATTTATAAGCATCGATAAGGGCCCCTCTCAGTCTTCTCCAGGCTAAAGAGCCCCAGGTCTCTCAGCCTTTCCTCATACGAGAGATGCTCCAGCCCTGTCATCATCTTCATAGCCCTACCCCTGGCTTGCTAGCTAGTGCAACATTGTCACCAACTGGTAAGAAGCACATGTATTTTAAAGTTAAATTAATTGTTTAAGGCCAAACACCAAACCATACATAATTGGTAACAATTATAAAACAGGATTCTAATGTATAATTAATGTATAAGGTACTTTGATTTGAAATGGTAAGCAATAAATTATATATATATATATATATATATGAGAGACTAGAAATGTATAGGGAAGTATGTATAAGGACATATATTATGTGTACAGATCACAGGTATTATTTACTATATTGTTATTGACCTATAATTCAACAGTTGATGTTGTTAAATATATTTATGATAGATTTATTATAAACTATTAAATTAGTAAACAAATTAAAACTCTTAAAGCTACACTGTGGCACCCCTAACTTCCCACTTCAGCTGTAACCAATAGTATAGGAGTACACGCAGCCTAATCTTCCAAGTGATTTCCTTTATAAAAGCATTGGAGGCGCCACATCAGATGTGCTGCACGTGTTTTGTACACAAACTGATTGTATTTTTCCTTCTTTGTTCTGCAGGAAATGTCAGAAATATGGCATGATGCATGCTTACTCTTGCAAAAAAGTGTCCTTTGCCATACTAATGAGGACAAATGCCAAACTGCATTGACACTACATGTGTTATACTATTACCTAGGGAAATGCAAGCAGTAACTGAATAGTAAATGGATATTGATTTACAACCCCAGGTGAAATTAAAACAGTCATTCTCAGCGTGGCTGGGCTGGGCTTTTTTAGCCTTCTTTAGTAAACAAGAAAAGGTTTGCAAATTCTTTGTGGCAACATTTAAAATAAAATACACCATTTGTTCTTAAATTATATTTATACTATCCAAGAATATTGAATAGTTGACACGAAGAAGGTGAAGGGGCAAAGAAAAAGGATTTTAGTCAGGGAGATGGCAAGCACTAACACTAGCAAACGCAAACCAATGCTCAAGACTTACACTTAATCTGAGTTTTAAACTCTTTTCTCAATATATTAACAAAACATCCAAAATATCGCTAAAATTTACACAGAAATCCAAGCATGATGTCGTCAACAATATGCAATATCACTGTTCCTCCTTTTTTGTAATGAAATATGAGAGTGCTAAATCCTCAGGGTCAGTACTGGCTGTGGATACAGCTCTCTGAAACATCAATAAAGGAATGGTAATTCCTTTTCCTGGTGGGAATTATCTTATTACGGCTAACATAGGTTGGAGAACAAATGCTATGAGTAACAATAGGGGAAATATTCTGAATTTTGAATCTGATAGCTAGGGGGAAAAAAAACTATAGCAAATTATTTCTGAGCCAACAAGAAATGATTCTATTTTAGGTCAATACTCAACGCTGTGGAAAAAAAAAAAACCCAAACCTTAGATTACATGATCTTCATTTAAAATTAAGTGGAAGGGTAAACAGAATGAAGGCTTTATATTCCAAATGTCAAATACCGATTAGCTCTCTAAGTCGGGTGTATTGAACAACAGCTAAAATTATCAGAAATCTCAATTCCAAACACCCCAGAAAGAAGGGCAGCTGGCCTACTTCTTCTAACACTTCCAGCAAGTGTATTAGGAACAAAGAAAAAGGGTGGGAAGGGGGGGGGAGGGGGCGGGGAGTGGAAGAAGAGAAAGATCTGATCAGTGAAAAATATTTCCTTAGGGGTCAATGATATGAAATTGAAATAATAACTGCAGTATGTCATGTTGAAGCAGACCCTCAAAGAATAAAGATTCACAGCTATGTGAGAAATTCACAGCTGAATAAAAGAAAAAAGAACACAGAAAGCAGTGCAATTTGTAGCTGTAAGGTTCCCGCGCATTAGTGGCACACCTCTTTCCTCTGTATACACCTCTGTAAAACACACACCTCTGTAAAAAAAATTGTTTTCTTTGGATTTTGTGACCTTTCCATATTTTTTTTCGCAAGATTTCCAGGTGTACAATAGCATGTTCACAGCTACGCCTCATTGCAAACGCATGCACAGTGTTTGGGCAGATCCACTGTAAAGCATATGCATAGGAAGTCAGCGACAGTGTCACTTAAAAATCCTGGGAAGGGCTGGGGGCACTGTAAGGGTTCTATCAGCACAGGTACACCTACTTTTTACAGGAAATCTTCACCAAATATCTGAGCGTTCTAGCTATATGATAAGAATCGGAGAGAAACAGTAAGATTTCCTTCAAAACCAACATGTTCCAAGACAAGTGGAAAATGTCATCGCATCTCTAAATTCATAAAACAAGAAAGCTTTAATTAAAATTATTTGCAGGCACATGAGAATGGAGGTCACAGCTTGACGAGGAAAGTGACTCGCGCGTGTGTGATGATGCATGCAGACACTGCCTCTACGTACACACCGCCGCACAAATTGGCCTCCAAAGGAAAATGGAGCATCTCTGCAAACTCCAGGTAATGGACAGACAAGACCCTCTCTGGGAGGGATATGAAAACTTTATTCTCACCATCTACATCTCTGTCCAAAAATCACAGACCCACAATACATTATCTGATGCTCACTAAAAGTAATGTCCAAAAGCTTCAAAAATGTGGGAGAATAAACATCCATTACATTTTTCACTGCATATATTCAATATTGGAGGTTTCAAGATCCCCTCAGTTGCACTATTTCTCCTACATCTACCTTATCATCAACACTGTAATTCATGACTTCATGAATTAATTAATTTAAGAGCACAATAAGCAATACAATTCTATGGAACAGTTGCTAGAAAACACAGCTCCACATCGCAAATGTTGAAAACACTAGCACAAGGGACTGTATTTTGAACCCTGAGGATTAATATACATCTCAACTACTTGAAAAGGAAATTTTCCCCATGATAGTAAGAAGTCTATGATTAATACTAACACAGAATTATAGAGTAAGAGTGTAATTAACTCATTGACCAACTCTCCTGACACAGAATATCATTTTTCAGGGCAAGCTTCTTTTTAATTATGATGCACAGGGAAAACCCTACGTTAACCTAATAGTTACCATTTCTGAACTTGGAGATGGAATCTACAGTTAAAGTTTTGTAAAAGTATCAATTCAGGGCTCAGCAGCCATTTGTAAAAATTAACATTTGTATAAAACCCTGGTGACCCCTATACCTTGAAACCTGTGGACTCTCCAGGCCTCCACATCTAAAAATGGAGATAAAACTCAAAAGAAAGGTACGAAGAAAATCGGTGGCAACCAAAGATGGGCCTTTAGCCTGACCCAGTATGGCCACAGTTGCTGTTGCATATAGAAAACGCACACACTACCAGGAGTCAAAATTCCAAACAGTTATCATCAAAATCATCTGTATTTTAAACCAAATAATCTACCTAGTCATTCATATCCTGCCCTATAGGCTATTTCAAAGTTAACTACTGTCCTTGGCATATCAAACAAGGGCACCAAAAGGAGAAACACACCATTTCTGTGTTTCCCAAGGTTTTGAAGCGTTCGAAACAATTACAAAAAACATTGCCTGCTGAAAGCACATGCAGTGACATACACTACCTACTATTTATTTTTACTTAACACAGAGTAGGAGGTAAAACAAATAAAACGCAGAAAAGAAAGGCAGAAGTGGTATTAAGAAATGCAGAAAGTCAGGAGCTCCAACTGTCCTCTCTCCTCTGCCAGTGCAGATCAGGATCGCTGTCATTCACAGTGTTTCAACAAAATTACATTCGGCATTGGAATAAAAGAGAATTCAAATAGGTGACTGAAAAATGCCTGACTGAGCTAAACCTGAGCTCCTCTCCTGTAAATTAAGTAGCTCCTCTCTGCAGTCTAACAAGAAACTGTGGACATTTAAGGCCCTTACAGGATGGGTTAGTCGAGCTGGAAATGCCATTGCATGTAAACCTGTCATTCTCCTTTTGGTTCTCCCAAGCCTGGTGAGGACCGTCAGGCCTGTGGCTGAAATTACCGTATGAAATGACAACAATACTGAAGACTCCTGTTTCTAAGTGTCCACATAGGTAAAAGAAAATCCATGTTCAAAACGTTTGAAAAAGCATTTCAAATGATTTCTTAGTCATGTGAATTTTATATCCTTTCTTATCAGCAGTATTTTTATGAAAGCAACACTTCTGATCCAATTCAGGGACAACAGAATCTCTACATTAAAGATCTCATAAACTCTTTCCAAGGAAATATCTTGTTTGCTACATGCATATTAAGAACTGACAGATATGTACCCTATATGCAACAAGAAATACAATGAACTTTGTGTAATTGATCCAGAATTATTCAGAAGGGACTGACTATACTTCTAGGATTTTAATCATAGCACCTTACAATTAGCAAGCAGATACTTAATTGCTTAATCTGTTTCATTTCTTAAACTCATCCGTATCATACTATTTTCTCCAAAACTTACACAAATTAAAATGAATTCAGAGAAATTATAACGGCTCCCAGTGTTCTACTCTGACAAAGTTTACCACAAATTAAGATGTAAAGAGAGACTTCATAGCTCTGAGAATGATGCAGTCAGTCCTGTCGCTCTGCACTAACACAATGTTAATCTTGAATCCCCCACAAACAGTAGAGCAATGCATTCCAGACCAGTTCTGTCTTTGAGACTGACAAGCATCTGAACACCAAGAGAAACATTTTCCAGTTGGGTTTTAGCCACATCATCTCCCCTAAAATTGAAGTCACACATCTAAAATTTCACAAGACACTTTGAAAAGTTACCCACATCTTCAACAACCTTTGCTTCAAAAAAGACTAATAAAGATGTAAATTGTACCCAAAAAAAATCACATGACTACGACTCGCAAGTGAAACGTATGTTGAAGCACACGTCCCTTTAGTCTAGTGCAGAGCTCTTCACCCTAGTTTTATACCAGTTTGGGACACCAGTGGAGTTACACTACCTTTCCTTCGTTTTAATGTTCTGTTCTTGCTCACACCATGAGGACACTTCCCTGGCATCAGAGTATTACATTCATTCAAAATCCCAGCAATACAGAAATCATCATCAGAAAATATTTCAAGTTACTATTTTGATGCAGAACTGGTTACTTCACTGCTATGCAAAAAGCCATTAGCAGAAAATGCTGTTCTATTATTTTTCCATATGTGTTCATACGTTATAGCTAAATTACATTTTAAGATTTTACAGAAATTAGTATCATTAGCAATTAGTTCATTGGTGGTCCAAGAAGTGGAATACAGCACCCTAGATAAAAGAGTAGAGGAAGAAACTTCTGCCCCTTACTGATTTGATTTGAGCAGATTTCCACTCTGCTAAGATGCTAACGACATGGCCTGGGCAGCTGCAAATTAGCTGAGAACATACCCGATCAGCAAAGGCCCAAACAACCAGGGAGAATGACTATTTCTGCCGAGAGCAGCTAAGGGAGCACCATGCAAACAGAAAACCAGCATCAGGTTCAGGCACAACTAGAGCAATTGAAAAGGTTTCTATTAAGCGCCATCCTTTTCCCTCAGCTATTTTTAACGTAGCAACTCTTAGGCATAATACCTCACTGGCCATGTCTTGCAGCAGTAACGCTGTTCTCTCGGTCTCCCCGTTTTTCAGTGTTATTCTTAGTTTACAGAGAGATATTGCACCTGCTATGCAACCCTCACTGAACCAGTTTCCCACAGTGACGTGTACTGAAAGACTTTGAAATGAGAATCCTTGCTATGTCATTTAAGAGACACTGAACAGAAGTACCATCTTTTTTCATCCCTTGTCCTAACCTACTTTCCAGTCAGAACTGCAATGTATGAAAACCCTTTATGTGTGTGCATATGTGTGGCTTTTACTCTGCCACTAGTCAGCCACAGTCCGTGCCCTGCCAGATACATCTTTCAAATTGCTGATAGTACTTGAGTGCCTAAATGAGTGAGAACAGTCAGCGTGATGTCACAGGAACAAAATTATCTATTCACCCTGACACTGTGTCAAACGTAAGCAGTATCCGCCCTAACTTTTACCTACTTGACACAGTTTTAGTGCACCAAAGTCTGAATCCAGGGCAGTCTGTGACAAAAGGGATCTGTAGAAATTATTCTTACAGGGCACTTGAAATGTAACGGGATCTGCTCTTCAGGGATACCTTTCTGTAGCTCTGATTACATATTTTTTTTCCTGCTGTAAGTGCATTTTGAAAATTAAAAATTAAAAATTATGAAGTACCACACATCTGCAAGTCATAAATAGTTTCAAAGGTGCAAACAGGAGACATTTCTCCCCACATAAGAAACAGAGCCCACACCTGGAGACAGTGCCTGTAACGATGGAAGAGTGAGATGACACCTTTTCAACTTTTGTTCCTACTGCTGGAATTATTAGGGTGTTTGCCCACAATGAATTAGACTGAGACATCCAAATTAATCTGATCCACGCTACCATAAATTCACTAAATGAGTGTTTTAATTATTATACTTTACTTCTGCTTCACAGAGTCAAGACAATATATTTCATTTTCTCACTGAACAGGATTCAAACTGTAGGCAGATGCACTGTTTGGCTACAGCCAAGTTAAGAGGTGGACCTTCAGCTGGCCATCATTGCAGGGTCTCCCCTCACCCTTACTGGAATCTCCTTCAGCCTTACTGGCACAAAGGCATCCATGCTCACTCCCTAACCCAGTTCCAACAAAATGTTTTGGTTGAGTTTACGAACTGCCTATTGAAAGTGTCTAAGCTAACCTATATCATTTTGACAGAACCAGGCTGGTGAACAACTACGCGTGATGTTATGCTGGCAGAGCTGAGGAGGCAGTAAACTATGAAGACCAGAAAAGAGAAAAAGTAAAATGCAAAGAGAACATGAATCACCTGCGGTCAAACAATGCACCTGGCTGCAATTCAGTAATGCATTAGTTCACAGGCTTTTGCTATGCTACTCATCTTTGCCCAAATTTTGCTAAAATACTGTAAAAAAGTTTCTGTAGTTGCCCAGCTTCTTGAAGTTTCCATGAGAGCCCAGGACCCAGTAGGTCATCTGCACTGCTAACGGTGGGTAACAAATTGAAATTCCGTTCTGCTTTTTTTCCAGCTCTGCCTCCGTCTCCTGGCTGAAAGCGAGGTTTCTCTCTAGTGATGTGTTGAGAATGGTACTTGGCAGGGTGAAGCCCCAATGCAAAAGTCTGCGAACACTTACGAACAGCCCAAACTTCATGAAGGCTGGAGTCAAAAGGTCCAAGTCAGGCCGTATATACACCACCCGAACTGAAGCCTCATTGCCTTTGAGCGCATTAGCAAGATTCTTCTGGGAGTGGAACCATTGCCAAATGGCTCTGACAGTGAGTAGCTGGTTTGGATGAGTAGAGCTCAGGGAAGTTAATATCCAGTACTGAAAGGATGCAAGCAGGACAGGACAGAGCAGAGCTGAGAGAAAGGCTGCTGGGGAGAGCTGCTCTACAGGCCAAGTAGGGGCTGGCTTTCATAACCAAAAGAAAGCAGAGAGCAGGAGAAAAGCCCTTTGTGATGCTCCATGGTGAGCCAGTTGAAAAGCCAGCTCTTTCACCCAGCATGCTCCCCTCACCTGTTTCATTCCTGCTACTCGTACATGGCTCTGGAATAGGAGGCAAGAGCTGGAAAACAAAAAAATACAATCCAAAAATACATTTTTTCCACATTCAAAATAAAATACTGAAGCCATTAGAGTAGTAAACGGTGGAAACATTCTCCTCATAAAATTCTACCACTTTCATTAAACCCTGAGAGACCTCCTCTCTGTAAGTGAACTCCTACAGCCCTATGTAAAAGCTTTAAGTGATTGTGCTGAGAAAGATTTTTCCCATAAAGGTAACCGTGGAGAAGAAGAGATGGGGTCAAGCCAATGCAAACTCATAAAGACCAGACACCATCATATAAGGAAAAAGCACTGCTTGAAGACTAGGACCAGTATGTGCAGGCAGCCAGGAAATGCACCTGCTACAGCTTCACTGAGATCAACGAGGCTTGCTGAAAGGAGACGCTGGCCCTTCTCAGTCTCACTGGCAGTGTGGGGAATAAAGAGAACATTTTCAAGAACACGAATCACCTTACCACTTCGGGAAGCACCTTCTTCGCAAGATCGTGGATAGCTTTGATCACGATACATATAGATGACAGGAGGAATATGACACCCAAGATAACACAAGCTCTGGGAACAAACGAGAAAAATAAAAAGGAATGTTAAGAACATATCTGGAGTTGTCAACTGTCCCACTGCAATGATAATACACAACAGAATATCAATAATAAAAATATCTCAAGTAGTTGAAGAGAGAGACTTGAATTAAAGAAGAGAATGAAAAAGAAATGTCCAGTTCCTCTCCAGTTTTAAAACCAGAATTGTATGTGAGAAGACAGAGCAGACCAGATGATGTTTCAAAGTGAGAAAGAAAGACATGTCTCTTCTGCTCCTGAGGATTTATCGTAGAGTCCTCTAGAGGTCTGTTTCTCTTTGGTTTTTTGATAGATCTCAAGTTAGAAATAATCAAGGGAACTTCATTCTCTTTACCAATCCAGGCCAGATGTTTGGTAAATCTGGTCAGTAGCATAACAGAACGTGAAACATCTGTTTCCTCCCCAAATCTCAAAGAAAAAAGATTTTAAGTGAATTTATTTTAAAAAAAAAAAAATCAGCAGGTTAGGTCCATCACTTTGTAGGCTGTCCAAGGGTCTCTCAATACCTAAACAGGGATCAGAGCCTCACCAGACTAGGTGCTGTGCAGAATTAGACTCTCTATTCCTGCTCTGCAGAGCTTACAAACCAGTCTTACAAAAAACAAACAAATAGGTTAAGGTAGAAAAGATAAAGTAACAGAGAATAATTAAGTTTTGTATAGGACACAGGCACACTGAGGCTTACAGTGCACACCCAGAATTTCACAGTAAAAAAGAAAAACCTGGCTTTTGTTCAAACATCCAGACCAATTCTACTCTGAGATGGAGTTCCTCTTGCCATTAAATACTGCAGCATATAAGGCTTTAATTTCCTCTACACAAAAAATAGCCAGTCTAGTACAGTATTGATATATCCATAACTCTATTTTACTAATAGCTATTCATATAACATTCTATTACTGTAGATAAAGTAAGAGCAATTTTAATGTTTAAAGCATGAAATAGTTAAGAAGTTATATCTATATGTATGGTTTTTTTCTTTGAAAATTGTATTTCCTTTGTCTGTTATTCATTATCTGGTACCTATCTGTTAGCTCAGTTTACGGATGCTATAATTATTCCAGTAGCATGCTACTATTTTCAACAGATCAGACATCAGGCCATCTGGTGGTTGGCAGCACATGTAATGTTCACATCAAGCTCAATCTAGAGCCTGCAGTTGAACTGGCAGTTGAGCTGATCGTTTTATTTCCCAACACAAGCAACACGGAACCACGCTGTGGACAACCCACATAATCCTGCGGACAAGTCCTCAGTAAAGGGGCTGCCTTTCTACAGAGGAATACAGACAATGTAGAGGCCAGCACCCTGCCTAGCAAGGGGGTGGTATGCTGGATGAGTTACTCATCTCAGGTAGGAAAAACTCTGATACACTGATTTTAAGAGAGATGTTTAACTCCTTTGTAGTAAATGGCAACACAGCCCTCATTCTTGTTAAACATAACCTGTGGTAAATAGTAGGCAGAAAAGGCTTGTGACAGTTTGATTTCACTAGAGTCCTTCCCCTAGACTCAAACACAAGAACAAATACCTGTCCCAACATCTGTGATAGAGGAAGACACTCACAGGATGGATTCTCTGCAATCCTGCAGCGAGAGGTGATCATTAAATGGTAATATGGATGGGAGGAAAGTTCATCTCCCAAAAAGAATGAGTAAAACTGAAAATTATTGGGCTTTCCATTTTCATTGCATATTTGCAAGCAAGTCCCTGTTCTGCCACAGATACTTTTCACAGACTTGTAGTTTCTCTCTATCTGAATGGATCACCACAGAGAGATCTGTCCGGAGCCTCTTCACCTATTTTTGTCAAACTCAAAACTTTTCAGTACCACCTTATGTATTACTTCTGTAACATTTAGCACTGCCATAACTAAGAAGCTTGTACTGCACAATCCTTCACAATAGATTCTGTTGTAACAATTATTTTATATTTTTGGATGAGGTACAGAAACATATACTAAAAGTTCTGCTCGTTCACCTGGGACAAATGCAGGCATTAGGCAACTTGAACACAGAACTGGTCCTCAAAATTTGGCTGACTTGCCTAAGGCCATTTGCTGAGCCAGTGACAGGTTGACATAAGATACATACACTTTATGCAAGAATGTGCTGACATTTCATCTGAAAGCAACACTGGAAGAAAAGCTTTTCCATCATTCCCAGCAGGCTTAAACCAACATAGCCACAAACCTGTGATTTGGGAACAATGGATTAAACTTCCTTGTGCCAATACGTATTGTTGAATGCCAAGGGCATGGGCAACACAAGACAGTGAAGCATCATCACTTTCCCTTAGCGCATCTTCTATTCCCTGCACGCATCTCCTGAGGAAGACAGGCAAACATTCCCTAAGGGCCTGACAGAAGCCTTGCTGGTACAAGTCTAATGTGTCAGGGAACCAGCACTCACCCTGACCACTGACTGGATTCAGTTCTCACATATGTTGGAGAGTTTGGGGTTATCTCTGTAAATTCTCCAACCACCCAAGCCTAACAGGAAATGTTTTGCATCTTTGCCTATGCCCGCAATAAATAATGACTTCAGCAATCTTGACCTGCTTCTCTTATTCCCCAGATCAGTTTTACTGTGTCAAAAGAATTCCCGTACACCCACTTAACCAGAAATAGCTAAAAGTAGAAAGAAAAAAGGAAGATGCTAATAACAGTGACAAGCGTATTAATAGCAGACAGAAATGCTGTCTGAGGTTTCAATCAGCATTCAGTCATCACATTTAGCAAGCCTAGCTTCTCCTTCATATGCTGGCTTTTGGAATCCAGAGCAATGCAAAATTAATGAGAAATGGCATAGTACTTTAAGTGCAAAAATACACGTATCTCGCCTTCTTGAGTGCATCAATTTAACTGCAAAACCACTAGAACAAAATACTGCATAGTGTCTTCTTTCCATCTCATTTGCCAGAAAGATAATTTTGATCTAGACTGCAAATCATGCAAAACTCAACTACAAATGTACAAAATAAGAAACCTCCAAAAATTAATCTCAAATTTTAACTTTAGTACATAATAAACAAACCGTAATTGGTTATTGTTGCTTTATTTTGAAGCCATTAGACAACGAAAACTTTAATACAAGCCTGCTAACTTCCATCTGCTAACAATTACTCAACTGCTTTGTAACTAAATAGTGTTTCCAAGGGTGTTAGTGCCAAGGTTGTTGGCAAATGCAATTTCATTAATAACATTCAATTAAATTAGATGAGCCAACTGCTTTTCCTAAACAAGTTCAAGTCAACTCAGAAATACCCATAAAAATTAACGAAAGAGGAGATACACAGAAGTGAGGTTTGACTGAAAATCTAGTGAAGATTTTACAGATAACCCTGGCTTGGAATCACCATAGTGTAATAAATGGTCCCCAACGTCCAGGTCCCCCGTGATCACCGTCAGCAGTTCAGACACTGGAGCAACTGGTGGTCCACCTAATGCCCTCATATTCCAGAACATTGGTATCTTCTTGCTAAGGCATGAGGGTACTCTCTGACCAGCAACAGCCATGACAGACACGTACCGTATGCCACGAGTACCACTTGCTTACACGTCCAGAAGCTATTGGAAATCGCATAGTTATTTTACAGCCATTTCTACACAGTGCAAGAGCTTCCCACTAAATATCTACTACATCATTAGAGATATAATTGATCTTTAACACAAAATGATTGATAACTACAGGCTTGACAGGCAATAGAAAAGATCTAATAAAGAATGCATGAATCTGATATCTCCTCAGTTCCATGTAATATATTGCATCTAAAAAGAAAGAGGAACAGAGACTATTTCATCAAAACATTTAAAACATAATAGAAAACCCTGATTTGTTTTTCAGAAACAATAAGCTTTCTGGAATCTTTCTGGATGCAGTACTGTTTGAAGAATAGAGTAATTCAGAAAGAACAAGGTGAGGGAATCTCTCGGATACCCAGGCAAGAATCAACTTTCAAGTCAACTAAAGCTCAAACTTCCAAAAGTTTTTTTTTCTTAGAGAAATAGCACTTGGAACGCAACAGTAATTAAAACTGAATAATTAAGTTGGTAGAGAGAATTTAATATTACAATTTTAACAGTGAAACCGCCAAGTCTTCTTTAATTTTCTAAAGGTCTTGGTAGCATATTGTGATCTGCCAGAGATACTTCTTGATGTGTTTTTGATGCAGTATGTCTATCTGAAAATCCAGAAGATAATATAAAGTATAATTCATCATATCAAAAAAATGAACTCATCAATTTTGTCAACTTTTCAATATAAATTTGTCACAGATGAAACATACTGTTAAATCAGTTGTACTGCAGCCTCAGGCATTGAGAATGAAATTATTTGGACTTTCAAAACTGCCAAAGACTTTATACAGCTTTCCAGCTTCAGTAACTGATAGCTCACTTTAGTGGAACGCAGAAACATGATGATGTCTAAATCCTAAAAACTAAACACAGGACTCCAATCTAAAGCTTGGTTCTGGGTGTGCTACAACCTGACAATTTCCAAAAGACATTCTTCTGAAAGCAGTACTACAACCCATATACAGCGCATTTATATTTATATGCCCCTATAAATATCTAGTTTGCATTAAACCAGTCCTGGATATTTACACTCATACCCATCAAAAGAAAATCAGTGTAGCTGTATTACATCACATACAGCTGCTACCTCATCTTTTCTTTAACACATCCCTTGTATGGAGCTCTAATAGACACAGTTCTCGATTTTGATGACAAATTCTCACAACTCATAAGGAAACCAGAAAAGGAAATCTGTCACTGTAAGCACCTGACAGTCTTTCCCTTAATCAAAAATGTGTTACTTTGCATATGTTAATGGCTTTTAAGCAAGCAGCTAGGAAAAGTACTGAGATTCAGGGCGTTCCAGCTCCACAAACTGTCAATTTTCAAGTTGCTATTAGTAAGTCAACTTTTTTTTTTTCTTCTTTTTATCTCAAAATTAATTTCCTAAGCAGAAAAAGTCTAACTATTCAATTCATTTGCATCTAGCAGATACAGCAAAACAGCCTTCTAATTAATGGATTTATCCTTAATACTGTCTTGTATTTGCAATTATTTGTTATAATTCCCTACAGGTAGTGATAAGACTAAAATTCTGTAGTATTTCCATCACAGCACTAAAGACTAATCTCACTCAGATCTCTATGGTGATTAATCTTCAACGTAACGAAGCAATTTTACCTCTAGCATGGCTCTTACAACACTGATTACTCTTTACGTGAATTGACCCATTCCAGCCAAAGGGACCTGCTCTTCCGTGTAAGCAGCAGTCAGCCTGAAGTAAGACTGCAGATTTAGACTCTCAGCTACTTGTTTTGTAACGTTTTGCAAAAAATAAATAGATAATAATAATAATAATAATAAAGTTACGAATACAACCCCAATGACAAGCTCTGCTATATAGTACCTCAAAAGAGATCTGCAGTAATCTGCAGTAAGCTACACAAGGGTGAATAACAGAGTTTTCCTTGTATCTGTTGGCTGCTATAAAACAGCCACTGCAAGAGGCTTCCCTTCTTAACCACCATCCTGCTATCTTTCTGGCAAATGGAATACAGGAACACAGCACCAATGCGGGTTTGTAATGAAGCTTTTGGTAATTACTCCTCTCAAGTCAATCTGCCCCCATATGCAGCAAAGGTGGTGCAGCAGATTTAAGAATTCAGAAAAAATTAGTGATGCATATGAATACAATCTGCAAAAATGTGTTAACTTTCCCTTAGCAGCTCACAGAGATAGTTGTTTTGGCACAGTGGAGAGGGAAAGGAGTCTCACGCACTTGGTAGTATGTCTGTTACATCCCAGAACCATTTTACCACCAGACTTCAAGTTCATTAAAATAGTCTCCGAAATGTGATGACACTGTGTGGAATAAAACACAGTTTTGCCAGTAGCAGTCTAATTACTTCCCAGTTTTGTTGACATAGGATACAACTAAAACACAATGTTAAAAACTTAAACTTTCTTATCAAAATACTGTGTTATTATCCCGCCTTTTTTATTCATAGAATCATAGAATGGGTTGGGTTGGAAGGGACCCCAAAGATCATCTAGTTCCAACCCCCTTGCCATGGCAGGGACACCTTCCACTAGACCAGGTTGCTCAAGGCTCCGTCCAACCTGGTCTTGAACACTTCCACAGATGGAGCATCCACAGCTTCCTTAGGCAACCTCACCACCCTCAGGGTGAAGAACTTCTTCCTCATATCTAAACCTGCCCTCTCCCAGCTTCCGGACATTACCGCTCATCCTGTCACTGCAGGGCCTTGTAAAAAGTCCCTCCCCAGCCTTCTCGCAGGCCCCCTTCAGGTACTGGAAGGCCGCTAGAAGGTCTCCCCAGAGGCTTCTCTTTTCCGGGCTGAACAAGCCCAACTCTGTTAGCCTGTCCTCACACAAAAGGTGTTCCAACCCTCTGACCATCTTGGCAGCCATCCTCTGGACTCGCTCCAACAGCTCCATGTCTGTCTTGTGTTGGGGGCTCCAGAGCTGGACACTGTATTCCCGGTGGGGACTCACCAGAGCAGAGTAGAGGGGCAGAATCACCTCCCTCGACTTGCTGGCCACACATCTTCTGATGCAGCCCAGGATACAGTTGGCTTTCTGGGCTGCAAGCGCACACTGTTGGCTCATGTTCATCCCATCATCCACCACCATGCCCAAGTCCTTCTCCCCAGGGCTGCTCTCAATCCACTCAACGCCCAGCCTGTATCTGTGCTTGGGATTGCCCCAACCCAGGTGCAGGACCTTGCACTTGGCCTTGTTGAACTTCATGAGGTTGGCCTGGGCCCACCTCTCCAGCCTGTTGAGGTCCCTCTGGATGGCCTCCCTTCCCTCCAGTGTGTCAACCTCGCCACACAACTTGGTGTCACTGGCAAACTTGCTGAGGGTGCACTCAATGCCGCTGTCCCTGTCACCAACAAAGATTTTAAATAGCACAGGTCCCAGTACTGATCCCTGAGGAACACCACTTGTCACTGGTCTCCACTCAGACACCAAGCCATTGATCACAACTCTGAGTGCAACCTTCCAGCCAATTCCGTATCCACAGAGTGGCCCATCCATCAAATCCATGTCTCTCCAATTTGAGACCAGGATGTCGTGCAGGACTGACGAAAACAGCCAAAGGTTTTGCACGAGTCCAGAGAGATGACATCAGTTGCTCTTCCCTTGTCAATTGATGTTGTAACTCCATCATAAAAGGCCACCAGATTTGTCAGGCAGGATTTTCCCTTGGTGAAGCCATGTTGATTGCCATCAATCACCTCCACCTTTTCCATGTGCCATAGCAGAGCCTTCAGTAGGATCTGCTCCATGATCTTGCCAGGCACAGAGGTGAGGCTGACCAGCCCATAGGTGCCTGGGTCTTCCTTTTTTCCCTTTTTGAAAATGGGGGTGATGTTTCCCCTTTTCCAGTCAGTGGGCACTTCACCAGACTGCCATGACTTCTCAAGTATGATGGAAAGTGGCCTAGCAACTTGATCTGCTAGTTCTCTCAGGACTCATGGATGGATCTCATTGCTGAGAGAGTATGTATCTCATACTCATTGCTGTATCTCAGATTATTTATCTTTTTTGATTACATGGGTTATTTGGGTTTTTATTACTTTCACCAGTGTAAAGAATGTCGCAGAACCACAGAACAGCCCAGGTTGGAAGGGACCTCAAAAAAAAAAAAAATCATCTGGTTCAACTTTTCATGGGAGGGGGAGCCTAGATGAGATTATCTAGCACCCTGTCCAAGTGCATCTTGAAAACCTCCTGCAATGAGGACTCTACCATGTCCCTGGGAAGGTTGTTCCAGTGATTGATTTTTCTCACTGTAAAAAAATTTCTTTCTTGTGTTAAGATTACTTACCTCATTCATTGAAAACATTGCTTACCTTATTCATGGATAACATTTCAATAATTTCAGCAGAGCTACAGCAGTAAATGTGACAAAGAGAACTATGAGAAAAGTCATTATGAACCCTGGCGTTTATATTAATATTCTTGAGCTAGAAACTGTACTCTCACATTTGGAAAGCTGCCATCAAAACAAGTTTCAGTTCCTCATCCAATTCTCTGGCAGATATAATACTATAAATAAAAAATAATACTCCTACTTCCTAAATACAATTCTGTTACCTATCAAGAGCCATTTACTCTAGTTTATTTTAATTCTGTATTTTCTTGGCTGTTAAGAATCTTAACATGATATATTTTTCTAAGAGAAATGAGTTTTCCACCATAGGAATAGTGGAACAGTTTGCCCAGAGAGGTTGCAGAGTCTCCATCCTTGGAAGTTTTCAAGACCTAACTGGATAAAGTTCTGAATAACATATACTGATCTCACAGCTGACTCTGCTTTGAGCAAGAGCCGGGGCTAGACACATCCTGAGGCCCCTTCCGACCTGAATTATGCTATGATCCTATGAATTTTTATTCATGAAATCTTTATCTCTGCAGGCTCTGTCAAGATCTTTCAGCACTAATGGCTCCTAATAGCCCACAGAAAAGGAAATGTTAAAATCTCTACAGGCTGTTTTCACCGCTGGAGTGAAGAGGTAGTGTTAAAACTATTACTTTGCAAGGAACTGTAACTTAGCATTAAAATGAGCTGCAGGCCAAGCAGCGCAATATGAGCTCTAAGCCCAGGAGTAATGTGAGCTTTTTCAGCAAAGCTGAGCAAATCAGTTTTATGATGGATACGGGATTTAATCTCTGAACAAACCCACTAGAGAAACCTCTGGAGTTTAAATAAGAAAAAATTTAAACGATAAAAGTAATTAAACCATAAATGCGCTGACTCCTGTTTCCGTATGATTTGAAAGGATTTTAGTATTAGAGGGTGACAGAGTGAATATCATGTATGGAATCATTCAGGGGAAGTCATAGGGCACACACGCAAGGCAATTGCCCAAGAGGTTTATGGAGTTAGATATTTTTGAGCACACAGTATTCATTCCCTTTCTAATTCTGTACCTCTGTCTATATTTTTCTCAATTGTCTTCTGTGTCTAGCCACATGACAGGAACCCTTTTGTACCTCTTCGCTTTGCTGGTACTCTTGTTTTCATTCTTTCTTTCCATAACTAAATACAAATTACATTCGGTGAATGCTCCTCCCTTAGTAACTTGGAACTTGTAATAACCTGCACCACATTTCTTCTAGATGAGAGGCAGTCAGCCTGTTTAAACAAAGCTAGACCTACTTTCATATAGTATTTGTAACAATGGCAGCTCTTAGATTCTGATTACAATAGCCAAGTATAAAATCCCATTCACAGCCAGCCCAAGATTTCTCAAGCGTAGGCAAAATTGAATGCCAGTACTCAAAGGGTGAGAACTCAGGAGGAAAAAGCTCAATCACCAATAAATGATTTTTCTGGTGGCAAACCAGTGGGTCCTGGCTGATGGGGATGAAGTGGGGCATGGTAGAGAAAATGGAAGAGGATTCAGAACTAAGTCAGCGGACAAAGAATACAGAAAGGGAAAAAGTCAGATGATGTTTCTGATAGAAGGGACCAAGAGTGTTTGTTCTGGTTTGCAGTCACCTGGAGCATCAAGGGACAGCTGGGGATGTTTCAGTTGTGGGCCTCTCTGCTTTCTCTTCCCTTGATCTCAACTGCAATCCATGTCCTTCCAAAACCCACGGCTTTTCTTCTCCTCATGGTGACCTTCTCCTCCACAGCAGCCTCTGTTTGCTATCTACACATCCTGATCTGCTGTCACACAAGCGAGGAATAGGAGGAAATGAGCAGGGACCATTCCTGCCACCAAGAAACAGTGTGTAAAGAAGCAGAGGAGAGGTCTAAGCAGCCATGCTAGAAATGTCTGCCGGTGCAGCAGTAGCCACCCCTGCACACACCTCAGACACAACAGAGGCAGGTTGCAACAAAATCTATGTGGCTGGGTTCCTCATCCCTACGGCAGGAAAGGGCCTGTTCAGTCTACTTCACACTATGCCACCAGCCCATTATTTTAAAAAGTCATTAAAAATTACAGTGCAACTGTTCACTAACATTTGTTCCTTGCTACCTATTCTGCAATATTGCTGAGATAATTCTGACCACATTTTTCATTAGGGTGACATCCAGAACTGTGAAGACTGTAAAATCTGCCTCGTAAACCCATTAAAGGGCTTGCCCCCAAAAAAGCAATTACTAGCCACAGTGCATATTACTGTAATACACAGGCAAGAGATGCAATATCAGCCTCAGTCTTGAGATTCCTGCTTCTTGGTCATGCTCTGCTGCTAATCTCAAGCTTCTTTGTGTCCAATTAAACAGTTATATTGCTTGTTTATGTTTGCAGCGTAGCTTACCTATTACCACATTTGGTTAGTGAGGAGGGCTCGGACACCAAACTGTACAGAATCACAGCTGTTCAGAGTATTTACACCTGCCTGTTGCTGGGTGAAGAGGGAAAAGAGTCACTTTAAGATGCACTTTAAAAGGAACGAAGAGGGCTTGCTGTCCATCGCACAGGTTCCATAATCCACCTCCAACTGCCAGAATCCAGATCAGCATCTTTACACCTACTCTTTTTTCTCACCATTAAAAAAAACCCAAAACCACAGATTACAAAATAAAGAGAATTCAAGTAATAATCGAAATCTTAATTATTATATTAAAAAATACGCTGTGTTATCACATGGTCTAACCTCTTCTTAAAGAACATGGAGGGGAAATGCTGTTTATAGCTGAGACTCAGGTTAGCTATGCCAGGGATCCATTTCATACTGAAGATGTTATAGGCTTTCTAAAACTTTTATTTTCCTCAGGAGTTCGACTAGTCACTGCAGAACAGGGTATTTACATCCTTTAAAATCATGCAGCTGAACCAGGGCAACAGTTCCATAAATAATTTGATTCTCCAGGTATTAAATATCTGCCAATAAAAGCTAACAGACATTTCTGCAACTCAGAGATTTTGAAAACTCTCAGGACCTATTTTCTAGTTCCTGGTCTGCACAGACTCTGCAGTTGCACTTATGGTACACCTGCCTTATAACCACCCTCCCAGCTTGTGAAGAGCTGATCACTACTCCTAGCCTTGTAGCAGGTGACTGGAGATTCTGTTTTTCCCCTGAAGCTGGAAATTAAAACCTTCTGAGAATTTCTGTAACATTCATTTTTATGGCAATTATCAAATTCCAGTACAGACCACCATATCCCTGATTTTAAATGTACATATCCATGTCTAAATGCTAGACAATATACACAAATACTGCCTAATCAACTACTAGTGAAGTAAAAGGAAAGGCTTTCATAAATTAAATCAATTTTGGATCTAGCTGCAGTAAAATCATTGCCAAGTCTACAGATGCCACACTTTTAGAAACAGATTTTAGAACGTATAAATATATACATTTGCTATTTCATATTTAATATAAATTCTACGTGTGAGGATTTTGTGTGTGTGCATTCATAAATGTATGCATACAGGCATTTCCGCCTGGATAAGAGCAAAGTTTATGATTGCTTTACTTTTGCCTGAATGTGGGATAATGGCTTTATGGAGAAATTATGCGGTTTAATAAGTCAACCTAATGAAGCACCTCTAAAACTTGCATCTAGTCCTGTACCTGGATGTAGTATTTCAGCTAAGTATTTCAGAAGAAAGAATGGTTCAGAAATGTTCAGTGTGGTTAAAAAGAAACTGTATTTCTGCTCCTGTAAAGCAGATATCCAAGCATAGGTGAATACTTATTTCGCAGATGCTGCACTGTGCTCCAGTGGGTAGGAGAGACATGCATGTGCCATGTGAGGACCAACTTAGAGTAGCTGAGAGAGCTGCAGAGCTGTAGGTTCTCAGCTATTTGCAGTTTGTAGGCTATCTCCACACATCTGACATTTTTCCAGATCACTTAGCTATTCCATTCACTCATCACAAAAGAGTTTTTCCTCCAGCCACAGAGGTTTGCCCTGAACTGTGGGTAGGTGTGGATTTTGCCATCTGTGCTTGAAGCCTCTTTCATATGTATGGCACAGATAAAATTATCCACAGTTTTTTCAATGTGACTGATATGTTGGGTCTGAATTGAGAGGATTATTTTCATTCAACACTACCTAAATAGACAGTGCTCATTTAGTCAGGCTAACCAGTACAGCTGAGCCAATCCATATACGAAAGTTTAAATACAGTACTAATACTGAAAACTAGGTTTTTTTAATTCTGTGAACTAAGAGACAATATACCCTGCAACCATACAGGATCAGTGTGCTCTCTGATTTGAATCAGAGGAAAAGAAAGAAGAGCCAGATCCAGCTTGGCTGTATGACAGCCATTTCCTCTCATAAAAGGTGGTTTCTAATTCTTTTGGTGCAAGAGCAGGATATGTCATGGTCCCCATAGCACATGCCTAAATGTAATACACATATACTCAATATAACTTCCGTAAGGCTCCCCATGACGAAGCCTTGGGGTAAATGTTCTCGAGTGGTGTCATCTGAACACAAGCAAGAGAGAAAAAAGGGTTACAATTACTTTGGAAGAAGAGGCTCACTCCACCTTAGGGTCCCACCTGCCATCAGGTTTTCTCGGTAAGAAAGAAGTCTTCACACAAATTCACCAGCCACTAACTCTCCACATTTGCCCAGCAGCCACACAGATGTGCCCATGTCCTTTACCAGCAGACGTGGCTCTGCAGGAGGCAGCAATGGTGATGGCTGTTTACAGAATCTGCACAGGGCAGTAATAAAGTGCCATTCCAGCGATCACCCTCAAAGCAAAAATCACTGGCAGGATGAAAGCCTCACGAGTGCCTTGGACTAGACCATAAGCAACTGGACAAGAGACTATAGAGCAAAAGTAGATTTACAATTCAAAGAGATAATGTAATGCAAAGCAGTAAGGTATCATTTCATGAAACCACACAGCCCTTTTCCCTAGCATCTGAACAAGGATACCACATACATATCTGATTTCTCCTGTCTTTCAAAAAATGAATTGCACCAGAAAGTAAGGAGCAGGAGAGCAAGGTGTCAAAGGAACGTTTATCCATAAGATACCCATGCAGACAAAGGGAACACCACAGCAAAGGACAGTTCCTTTGAGTATATTCAATTCAGAGTGGGCGTCTACTTACCATACACAAGAGTTGTACAGATGATTTTATTATTGCTGTTTACTTAAGTCTAAATTCCAGAGAGAAGGTAACTAAGCAACTGGTAAGGGTTTCTAATCACTTGACTAGGCTTTTCCAAAGGTCACATGCCTAAGAAGAAGCAAGGGTATAAAAGAAAAACTGTTCAAAGCTCTATCCTACTGCTTGATAAACATTCACCAATTTGCGGCAGTATTTGAAACACCAATTGCTGCACTGCCCCATCTACCTGAAGCAGCTACTTACAATCAAAAACCGAATGCAAGGTGTACTCTGTGAAAAGATAACTGACAGAGAGTATGTACCCAGGAGGCTATCAAGCCACCAAGGAAAGGGACTTGTACACTGGTAATGTTCTAGTCATTGGGTATTATAAAAAAGGCTGTTGATATTATAAATATGCTTCCTATAATGTTTTTAAATATCCTAATTCCCATATCATACTGCTACATACCCGTAAGTTTCACCCCTAGTGTATGAAGTCCTAGGAAAGGTTCAGAACATCTTTGTTTCCTTTCTCTCTTCATTACATATCCCTATGTAACGGATAATCCGTACATAGAGATATCCACAGTGTGGATTCCTAGAGTTGTCTGACAGCTGAAAACCCCAGCAAACCACCACCAGGTTCTTGTTTCATCAGACAGAAAAAAGGCACAACAACGCTGAGCACTTATAAACTGAAGCTACATGTATGCACACAGATTAGAAATGAGATGTGCATTTATATCATTGCGCGTAGTTAAACATAGGGGTAGGGTAGTGAAGGATGCAAGAGATATTTCTAACTGTTGCATCCAGCATCCTAATTGTGAGTCAGGTTTCCTATTTACTCCATCCCTGAGGAGTCATCAAATACCTTTCTTAGAGATTGCTTTTAGCTCAAACTAAGTCAGACATTCTTGGATTAAGCTCTCACAGTTGTGCTTTTCCAGATATCAAAATAGATGAGAATACTGGTTCATTCTTCCCATAATTTAAGAACCTATTAAGAATCAAATCCTCAGGGCAGGCGTTTTTGACCAGGCCAATGGGTTCAGCATTCTGACAATATCAAATCCAGCTGCCACAGCTGAGGTATAATAGGTAAAAGTTAGTTACAGACACACAGCAAAGTTTTTAGATAATGTCTAATTGCAAAGCTGCAAAGACTACAAGACCTTCCCAATTCTTGATCCATTATTTTTAAACCCAGCATAAGGTGAGAAAAGATAGGCAAAATAAATACATGAGCAGAGATAATTAAGCCACCTCTGTTCCAGGTAGAGAGTCATTTTACCTGCAAAGAAAGAGCACTCCAGAACCATACGCTGCCCCACCGAGGATAGGAATGCCTGGCAAAAAGTTTCTCAGCAGCAGGTGGAGGTATGACAGATACCTGCACCCTTACCTGCCTCACAGTCGACCCCATCTAATTCTTGTTGTTTTAATACGACTGCCAAAGTTTGCGATGACAGCTTCACCAACACAAGGAAAAAAAAAAAAAAAAGATATCTGCCTTCATTATGTATTATGTCATGGCAACATAGAGCACCATGAGTTCATCAGAAATTATAAATTATTTGCCTGTGACACAATTTAATTTTCTTATTACAGTAATAAAGGAAAGAATAGCTGGAGTCTGACATACGCAGTCAAAAAAAAAAAAAAAGTGAAAGAAATGTGATCTTTCTGCTCCTGGCATAATCCAGAATGCTCATTATGAGTAAGGTTTCCTATTTACTCTGGCACTGGGTTAAGAAAGATGTTGACAGACTGGTTCTTGGGAAACACAGAATTTAACTTGGTACCATCAACAAAATAATATATAATAAACACCAGCTGCAACTGTCAAGAATCACTGTGTTAAATATGCTGTACCGAGCTAGTTTTTACAGTACTGAACACACAAGCTCAAACAAAACCCAGTTGCCAAAAAAATGCTAGGAGCCATGGATCCTACAGGCACAAGCAGGTACTCAGTCCTGCGCTGCATTGTACGGAAATGCAAGGCTGCAGCTCTGTATCGTACCAGTAGGGCTATGGCTTTAGAGCCTCACAGGAGCACTACTTCATTTACTCCACTGGACCTGAGCAGGCTGCCAGCTAACTCTAGTGACTCACCATAAGCAAAGTCCTGTTTTCCTGAGCAGAGGGAATCAAACAAGAGACGTTTCCTTTGTTCAAAGTTTTGAGATCTTTCCAACCAACTGTATATAAAAAACTCCATCTTTTACAGCTTTTTCACAAGGCTGTGTGCCTGAAGTTTGTTATTTTGTTTTCTCGATCTTTCCTTTTTTTTAGTGGTATTTCTCACTTTCTTCTCTCACACAGTTCCAGCACTCCAATCCTAGCCCTTCATTCCTGAATTTAACAGATCAAAGAGCTGCCCTTTGGGTGTATAGCTAGTTACTAGTTCAATCTCTCCCAGGTCCCTAACGCTTCAGTCTTCTATTAAGAAATTACTTCTACTGCTATTTACTGGGTTTATTTATGCACATGAAAAACCATTGTTACCACATCAATTTCAATGAATTTCTGCCTTCCACAGAATTTAATTTCCTTCAGCAGCCCAATAAGCTATTATGTTGCTAAAGATTTACTAAAGGGCAGAATATTCAAGAATAATTGTACGCCAGTTATGGAGAGCAGGAAGCGGGACCATTCAGCTTTCTTTGCACATCTTGAATGGCTCAGCAATCATTCAATGTTCAAATCAGAAAACAGAAGATTGGATTCAGACCTTTAACGTGACAATCTGCTCTAATCGACCCTGCTTTGAGCACGGAGTTGGACTGATGACCTCCAAAGGTGCCTGCCAACCCCAGCTGTTCCACGGCGTAGCACTGCACAAAATTCTTACCATGAAGTAATAAGCTGTGCCTTGCCCAAAGTGCAGGTAGTGGGTTTACTATATTTTTACAGTCTCTGGTGTATCAGCTACATCAGAGTATATTCCTTCCTCTTAGTTTCTCCTCTTATGAAGCAAAATAGGGAATTGCAAGAATTTTATTTTGGTCGTAAATTTTCATCTTTTGTTGAGATTCAAAATTACTTCTCAGGTTATTTCAGCACCCTTTTCTGTCTTGTATTTCTTGATCACTGCTTTGTTGATGATTTGGTCAGCACCTCAAAGTTTACTGCACGTTGACTTGCAACCCAGCAGATCACACTGAGCAAATCAAGTACTCATGAACCATATATGCTGATTCTCTTCCCAGATACCTGCAGTCCTCCACAATTCTTGCATTGCCTCAAGACCTACAATTCTTTCAACCACTCTTCTAAAATACATGAAAATGCAGTAGCCTGGTTTTACCCTCTTTTATGTGACTACCAAAACAGAAAGACAGTGAAGTGTGAAACTATCCAAAAGTTCCAGTAACAAACACATCGAATATTCATCCCACTCCTACATACTCTTTCATTAATGAGCCAGCTAGGCAGAATCAAGCAGTGTCTCATAGGGCCTACAACCTTACAGTGGTTTATACCCGATCTTGGTGAATATTCATTACACTTTCAAAGCCTCTTTGTATATTTAAAAATAAAGCATAAAATTTTCTTTGTAATTGAAAACATACCTTGAATATAACCAGATACATTTTTTCACAATGACAAGAAAAATTCTCATCTGTAAGAGTCGTGAAAAGCCTGCCACCTTTAGCTTCTCAGGCCATCATTATCAAAGAATTTTCAAGAAGGGCAAATCGCAGAGGTAAGTTGAAATAATTTTGCAGTCACTACATGGGAACCACCATGAGAATCAACAAAGAGGCACATTGTATAACTTTGGTCACATGTATACTGAAAAAGTACCTTCTCGTCTTGTACCAGAAGATGAGAGAAATCAAACAATCTAGTGAAAATGAAACCCATTAAACTGAGTTAAACTCAGCAGGACAAATTTTCGTGATAGCTTCAGCACTACAATTCCCCTGAAGTCAAATGGAAATGCATTGGCTCGGCTTAGCAGATCTTGGCACAGCAAATAGTTTTTGTACTGTTCACTCTGAGTATCAGCCCATGAAATGTTGCATTTCTAACTTCCATATGGCTACATGTTAAGTAAGATTACGCAGTTCTTTTACATCTTAGCATTTCATTCTAAGTATTTAATTCACAGCACTTCATGAGTCAGACTGTATTCTCTGTGTCTTTTTCCGGGGTTTTGTTTTGCATTCTATCTTTATGTTCTCTTCCAATGACATCCAACAGTTAGGACTGGATCTAATGGTGCCCTTCCATGACAGGCTTTCCACTGGTTTCAATAAATTTTGGATCAATCTCTTGCTGTCAAGTTTACGAAACAGGGAGTTTTATAAATTTGCAATACATAATTACTTGGCAATTCCACTTGGCTCTTGTCAAGGAGCTCAGGTTATTTTCAGATATGTTAGGATACACAGACAAACGTAATACTTATATCAATAAAAGACAGACCTATAAATAAAGTAACCTGAAGTCACTCTGGCACACCTTACTCCAGCAAAGAGTGGTAATGCTTTTGCAGAAGCCCAGAGTTTTGCACAGTCTCCTGCACTGAGGCAAAGTATGACTAGGCACACAGAAACAGAATTACACACAGCATGACCTAAGCACCTGCACGACTCTGCACTGAACTGCCCAGGAGTCTGAGAGCAGACTCCCCCACTGACGCAGTGGCACACAGAAAACAAGGACCATGAAAGACCAGGTGTAGTTATAGGCGTATATGATACAAAGATAATTTACCAGGTAAGCAAGCAGGCAGGAGGAGTCATGCAACGTTTTCTCACTGTAGAGGAAAAATAATTACATGCAGTCTTTCAAGCAAGAGATTGATTAAACACTACAGGAAATTAGAAATGTTCCTCCCTCAAAAATCTGACACAGTAAGAATTGCCTTAAGAGACATAACCATCCCTTCGCTTGTCTGTACTATGATGATTCTTCTGTCAATTCTAGAAATGGAGGGATAACCAGACTGCCTATCCAGTGATTCATATTCCCAGCATATGGTAACATTCTTTCACCCAGTACCGATCTCATCATGTAACCTTAGCTGTCTTCAACTACAGGGCACAGCAAGTAATTCATTGATTTAATTTAGCCTTATGTAAAGCAAAGGGATTATATGAAAGCAAATTAAAAATGAGCATGAAAAGCAGAAAAATATGTTTGTTACTTTGCCTGTTCACTTTACTGGCTTAGCCATAGGGATATGTTGATTCTTCTTTTGTATTGGGATTTATTTTCTCTATAAAGTACTTTACAAAGTTCACTTGAAAAAGCTCAACAGAAGGAGATTCCAAAAAATATGTTAATTGAATGTTGACAGGAATCTCTGTGGACGCCCACTTGCTTTTGTGGAAATGTCTGTTAAGATCTCCAAATTTGTGCAGGAAGACTAATTTTAATCACATATTTCTAGATATATTTTTATGAATCAATGACTTATCAATCTTCTATGGCCTTTTATTCCAAACTGTTATGTATGGAGCCCTGCCAGAAAGGAACTCACAGTGCTGGCAAGATGTTGCATGAACCCAAGTTAATGCATGTAAAAATACTGCTTAATGTTGTCTTAGTTTTTAGGAAAGCACTATGTTATAGTCTCCTCTGTGTGGCTTTGGTTTTGTTGACTTGATCCTACCAGTTATGTAAAACCTCAGTTTCATTAGGCTTCCTTTCTTGTAGAAGGGACTCCATTAGAGGTGTTTCAGAAGAGAACCTACCTTATCCCCCTTTATTGTAAAATTGTAGTCCACTCCGGGGGACAGTTCAACTGTCTTCAAACAGGCCAGATGGGATACTGCTAGCAATCGCAGCACAGAACAAAACCAAAGCAGATAAACGTGCTGCTGCAATTCTCGACCTAGATGTACCCAAAATTTGAGTAGGAGGTTAAAGCCATCTTTATGCACTAGCTGGAACAATTCGTGAGCCAGTCTCCACCTGATCTTCTCAGCTACCAGACGCATTGCCAACAGAAATGCTGCACAACAATGCAGAATATAATTTCCACTATGAGCAATACTGCACTGCAAATTAAAGACTGTCTTTCCATAGGATCTATATAGCAAGAACTAAATATTCTTACTTTGCAAGCATATACTTTTTCCATAAAGAAGACATGGAAGTATTCAATACTGTTACTTACCAAAACAGTGACAGTTCTGTAATAAAAAGGGTGTGTCTCTCTCTCTTCGTACAGCAGTTATAATAAACTGTGTCACCCTACTATCACATCACTAATACAGGCTCAATCTTATCAATCTTTTCTTGTCCCATAATCTCAACTTCTCATAATATCACTAGCAGTTAAAATGATTTACATTCAAAGAGAAGGGGTTCATATACCAATCTTGTTAAGGGAAGCACAAATATAATACAAGCATCAATTTTAAAAACACACTCTACTAAGAATAATGGAATAAGATGCAAAATAAAAGATTTACAAATCCATTACAGATTGCAAATACAGTTCATTTGATACAGATGCTGTAAGGAAAAAAAATTCACATAGCCCTAACACTTCCTATCTTGGGTAAAAGGAAACTGAAAATCACAATCACAGGGAGGTTTGCCGAAGGAAAGGCTGCGTGTTTGGGACCAAACAGTAAGTTGGCAGAAGGAAAGAATACTTGCTGACGTGATGAAATGGGTTTTGTCAAAGCTCTGGAATCTGTAGCATCACAGTTTGACAGCAAAAGCTCTGCAGGTTTCTACCAAAGCCAAAAGTAATTAAGTGTACTTACATGTACTCCCTGTGTGCAGAATGCACAGCAGCTGCGTTGCTGTAACGCCACAAAACTATCGCTGATGACAAAACATCCAGGGTAGCATCAAACTGAAAGAGATACAAAGTCACCTGTTTTGTGGGCCATTAAATGTGCTCTGTACTACCAGTAATGCATTTACTATCCCACTGCACAGGCACAAAGCAGCTTCAAATAAATCATTTTAATGAAAGCAGGATTTATATTTACTGGATTGATATTCACATTTTTGCCATGTGTTATTGCACAATGATACACTTCAGAGCTCAGGAAGTCAATCAAGGGATTAAAAACTTTTTATTTGTAGTGCATTACATGTGGAGAAGTTAAGTGAAAAAAACTAACAAAACAGCACAATCTGTCACTGTGGCAACACGAGAGTTAAAATACTAATATGATTCTTATGCAAAGAATCTAAAAAAAAAAAAAAAAAAAAAGGAAGTGTTTGAAAATGCCTATCAAGCATTCCTTTTTCCTGCAAAGTCACTAATTTTCTGCAGTAGAAGGCTGAGGTTTTTTGAAATTCCATTGTATCTAGATTTCATATTATTCTGTTTCATCAGCAAAATTGCCATGTTTGTATTTCCAGTTAATGAAGACGTGATGTCAGGTAACATCAAAACCCAGTCTTGTCCCACTGCAAGAACTTTCATCCTTAAGTCAAACTTTCTGTGAAGTCAATCGAACTTTCAAATTTGAAAGCAGAAGACAAATTATTTTAAATGAGTCATTTTGCTTGCCATTAGGAAGGTTTTGCTCTGCCACTAATCAGAAAAGTCATGGCAGCTACTAGAGAGGAAAGCGATCACCCCAAAGCCAATCAGAGTGTTACCTTAGACTTCAATATGAAAAGGGTCACGCAAAGTTTCAGAAGAGAACTTCAGAATTTGGCTCAAGTTCAACAACAGACCTGATTAAGCTGAGAGATTTTGTAGAAGAAAACCATATCTGGTAGATAATATCTATCAATGATGAGATATAAGTATTGATATTAACTCAAATATAAGAGTCAGTAGTCAGAAACTGAGGAAATTTAATCAAAGTATCTTTACTAACATTTCCAAGGTACAATTTCAACAATATTTTTTCTGATCTATCATTGACTTTGCACACCTTGCAACGAACTTACAATCAGAAAAAAACACAGTAATTCATGTTCAGAAAAAGGCCATGGTAAAAATGGTAGAGAACATTTAAATTGTATCTCTACTTACAGCAAATCCAAATGATGATGCACTGTATCTCATTACGGAGACAGCTAAAGGAAAGAAAATATTATTTAGAATCACTTTAAATCTTTTTTATAGCCTTTCTTTTTGTCTTGTCCGAGAGCTACAAAACTAGTTTCAACACATGAGCTTAGTTTCACCCAGTTTCCACTAGCACAACCCAACCGACACTTAAAAAAAGTCTGCAAGAAAGGCCTGGTGCTGCAGGAAATGGTTAGCTCGCTCGAGGGATGCTTTGCTTTCTTCCAAAACCATAATGGGGCAGACCTTAGTGCAGCATTCAGAAACAGTCTGTTTATGAAACATGCTGCGTTTCAGATGCAGTTTTGAGTAAAAACATGTTGAAATCACAACTTCAAACTCACAGAAAACTACATGTCTGAAAGTGCTCTTTGCTCCCACTGGGCACAAAAGTCCACCTGAACTGGCTGACAGGAAACTGCAGGCCCATCCACACTTTTTGACTGCCAGCTTTTTGACAAAAAGCCTAAGGGTAACACACAGCCCCAAGAAATGCTTCAAATTCCATCAGATCAGTGATTTCCAGTGGAAAAAGCATTAGCAGGAAAAATTTTGACCAGCTTTCATATTGACTGCAAACTACTTCTAAAACATAAACAAGGCTTTAAAAATGGGCTAACATCTAGGAAAAAACCATCATTTTTATAGTTTTACTCCATGTATCCTAATCCTGTCATCTCACATTTCCCAATTCTAGGAGGTACTGTGCAAGGAAAAACACCTTTCAGTAGCCCAGAGGAACACGAGGGAAGAAGTAGGCAGTAACAGAAGAGGCCATCACCTCGAGATGGGACATCATCAAACTGCAACTCCCACTGGCTAACAGCAACACTACGGCTATGTCAAGCTCTCGAGCACTGAGCAGCTCTAGCCTTCTTGCTGTGTTTTGTAGACTGTCAAGTGAGAACAGGACTAACCAAACCTGTGCTCCCTGGAGAAAATGCACAGCACTCTAGTTCCAATATTAAGAGGGCTTGGAATAAAGCTTAAAAGAAATAATTTTACTACTCTTTTATGAGCAGATATCAGCTAACTGACTAAGAAGAATACACTTTTGTAAAAATACTAAAACTAGAAAAAAAAAACAGACTCATCAACGATTTCATCAATCTTAAGCTGACAAACACAATATCTAATTTTCAGTATTCCAGTATTCATTAGAACAGCTTGGCAGAACAGAGCCGCTATGGTTTGACTGTTCTTTTCTGTAACAGCAAGCTGCAGTTCTGTGGCACTTATCTGGATAAACAGAAATTAAAATCTTGGAAAAAATAACCCTTTTCTTACTGGTCTAAGACCTAGCTGTGGCCACGAGCATGCCAGATATCACAAATGTTTGGACTTTATCATTACAGTTGGCCAAAACACAAGGAAAAGTAATCAAGTTCATTTCCAGATTCCCATTTTCTCAACAGTTGAAGAATATTGAAACAGTTAGTACAGATTTACATCTCCCTCTCATTGTTAAATCACGATTTCCCATACTTCATCTCCTAGGTGAAAAAAGAGGCTATATTTCTTGGTCAGACTTGCCAGGCAAGAGCTACACTTGATAATCTGACACAAGCTTGCAGTGATCCAGCTGCAAATTTGAGTGCTTCACTTCATAATAATATATTACCTATCAAATTTTCGTTGTATGCCTTCTTAGTTTCTAAACCTGCAGAAGTTTCATTAAAAAAAAAAAAAAAGGGCATTCACAGGTACACATAAACTGGCAATGTTCCTGTCATTACTGCTTTCATATCATGCAATTCAAAGCCACACTTTTACTCTTACTTCTATTTCTAGCCTGCCTCTGTAGTGGAATTAGCCCCTCGATTTTTACTAAATTACCAGCTTTTTTCCCAACTCTAAACCAGACTTAAAACAAATTAACTCTATGGTTCCCTTAAAAATTAATACAGAATTTTGATGAGTGCATACAAATAGCCACACCTTAAGAATGCTTTAGGGGACATATTTGGTGTATTTTTAAGCATAAGTCTTTAGCATGAGAACTGTCTTCAATTTTATGTATTCTACCACAGTGAATATCCACAGCCCTAACACACAATTTGTTTGGCCTGAGCTGTCTAAAACAGCAATGAAAACCAAATATTAACTAACAGTGTCACAAGTCTGCTTAAAACTTTTTGCTGGCTAGTGAATACAACTGGAGGAAAGACTTTTCAAGGACTGGTACCATATAATACTAACTTGTAGTGGTAAAAGGCCATAGTAAGAGCAGTAATGACCATTTAAGCACTGGAAAGATACATTTTTATATTATTTATTTACATACTGGTCTTCTAATGGGAAAAACAACCCACTTATCTTTCTTTCAATAGCAATCAATCTGAAAGCACCTTCAGCCCTGACTTAAGCACATTAATACTTCTAGCTGGTAAGCACAGTCATAGAGCTCACCAGCAAGTCACCTCAGCTTAAATGGGATGTTTGTCCATGACCTAGGCTCTATGGCAGAGAAAGCAACGGTAATACTGGCTTACAGGGTATCTACCAACACAGGTTGCCACAGACTGACCACATCCTCTAAAGACAATGACTGGTTCCCATCCTAGGCACTGAAGCTTGAAAGGACTTTTAGGGAAGTACTTCTTAGCATCCAAGAACTTGAGACCCCTGGGCAAAGGAATAACCAGTGGTCCTTATGCCTTCAGTATCACCGCTGTGCTCCAGGAGCAATGTATGACACTGCAGGAATGGAGCTTCTGCTGAACCCTCACCTTCCTTCTCAACACACATTTTCAGTTATTCCCAGATGAGCCTCTGATGTAAGAAAAAAAAACAACCCAGCGATTCCTAATCTCCATATTGAATCAATACAATGGTGGGAAACAAACAATGAGGAAAGAACAGAGCAGGCAGCTTCAAAATCCTGTGGAGCCACTCTATACATTTAGCAGCTACACTGCCATGACAGTGGGAGCCTGCTTTTAGTTCTTTTACTGGCTAAATTGGACAGCATTTTATTACCTCTACAATAAAGCAGATAATCCTAATGCATTTTCCTGACATTTGTAAACGGAACTTGCAAGCAGTCAGAAACTAAAAATAGAGCCAGCACAGTAAGCCACAAATCTACCACTGCCTCCACCTGCACAGCAACATCAGTTTGTGAAGTCTGCCAACCCATAGGTCAGATTTTGCTGTAATTCCTTCACTCTTTCCAAAGTGATTCCAAATAAAGAAGAATACCCCATTTCCCACACACATTCTACTCTCAACAAAATAAGGGGTTTATTCATTTCCATGTGCCTCAGAAAAATCGTATGATTAGGGCCCTAAGCCTACAAAATCATTCCAATTTAACTCTTCAACCACCTCGTCTCCCACCAGCCTTTGCCAGGTTTAATCCACCTAAAACACGTTCCTGGAGAGGCAGGACCTCACCACGACCCTGGGCCTCTCATTGCCTCTCTGCATTGGGAGAGCAGCCTGGTACCTCTTTGAACAAACACAGGAGGCAAGAAATAGGACAGGAAATCAACTCTGCCTCCAGTTCTCCCAAACAGAATTCTTTGGGATGAACCTGGCTACAAACAAGAGATGGTACGTACAAACAGCTCCTCCATCTGTCATAAAAGTCTCCTCTTACCTGCTCAGAGGGGAAAACTATTTTTAGGAAGCTCCTCTGCAGCTTCATTCCATCATATCTCCTCTGAAATTAGTCTTTTTGAAAGACACACCTGGATGCCAGCACATAAAATACCATGGCTTCGAAGCACATGACCTGCACTTAGCAGAAATCAGGTAGGCAATTCGAACATCACTGAAAGTGGTTTATTTCTATATACATTACCATGCATATCTTGCAGGTTGTACAAAGTCAGAAGCAAGAGGAACTGGAAGTTGTGCTGAATCAGAAGTGAAACTGAAATATAATCTGTTTTCATTGCCCAGTGTTGGTAAAACATCAAAAACTAATATTACAATAAATATTTCAAAATAAATCCACTCCAAGCTGAGAAAACCAAATGAGTAATACTTTCTAAAATTCCCTCACAACAACTGAAGGCAAAGACGACATGATTTTGACACTGTTAATACTTGTAAAAAACACTCGCGGCCAGGACCAAAAGGTACACGTACATTTCCCCAGGCACCTTCTCCCCTCCCTGACATTCTGGTAGAGCAAGATTTAAGGATTTTTATGCACATGCCCTAAATTTCTGCAGTCAGCAGAGTAGTTACAAATGGCTGCTACACATCCTATACCTCAGATACAAGTCTGCCAGACATCTAATCTACACGGGCAGATCCAGTGCTATCCATCAGTGCTGTCATGCTCCTACACCCATACTTCCACCCCAAAGTCATTGGCAAAACTGTACCAACCCTATCTATATAAAATCTTCAGCTCATTTTCCCAGTTTATAATTGCATCAACATGGTAAAGATTCTTATTTCTGGGCAATACCATTCTACTGTTATGTATGTATCTACCTACCAAGTGGAAGCATAAATTTAATGTACATTAAACCTGGATCTTGATCTCATTCAGATTTATGACCAATTTGTAAAGAAGTCCCTAAGAGAGTTCATTTTCCCACCTGCCTGAAAGGTGTCACAGTGACAAAGTGCAGCATGAACTGCAGCAGAGTACCAGGACACTTCTGTGCTTGCAGAAGCCTCAGCTGTGGGACGTGACTTAGTGAGCAGGGCTCTAACGGCACCAGACAGCAGGTCCTCAGCCCTGCCACTGCCTGGGGCATGACTTTTAGGTCAAGAAACTACTCTTCTTGAGCTGTTTGTTTTTCCAATTTCTGAATTTGTTTTCTGTACAAATTCTACGCACTTCAGAGCAGCGACTGTATCTTCCAGTCTTTCTCTGCTATCCCCTGGACTACAGGCAGGGCTGGAGTTTCCAAAAGTGTGCAAAAGCAACAAGGCTAAGGAAACTAGGATTTGCTGCTCCCTTCCTTCAAAAAGGAAGTCAAACCCACTAAAATTATTAACCAGCTTTACCTTTTACTTCATTTTTATAAAGGACTAAGATCCTTGACATAAACAAGTGACTCTACTACTTAATAACAATTTACTTTACTTTTTCCATAACAAAAAAAATATCCTCAAGGTATCCTATAAATCTTTGCAGATTCAGTCTAGTAACAAATTCTGCTATTTTTTGTGGTAAAGCTTTCCAAGAATATCTTTCTTTCCTTGCCTATTACTTAGTTAATATTTTTTGTTTGTTTGTTTTCATCTATTACAGTGGTCAAATATTTAACAGCTGCAAAATTCCATAACCTCATTTACTTCAGTGAATTACAACAGCATGTATCTAGTTGAAGATTTTCCTTATTTCTTATTGCAGAAACAATAGAATTTCAGGGCTCCGTGCAAAAGTTTTCCAAACAATTCTTTACAGTTTGCTGACTGGTTAGCAAAAAAAATTTTATCATTATTATCATCTCTGACTTCAGGATTTCCTGTCTTAAATCATCCATTTTTCAATGTTTCAATTTCTGAATTTTTTAAAAACTTTTTTTTTTTTGTGGTTCTTACAGAGAATTAAGCTTCTATTCTCCCTTAATTCCCTTGTTACATGTTTTCTGATTTTATTTGTCTTGTGGCTGCACCAGTGCCTCACAGTAAAAGATCAGAAGACCTTCATTTCAGGAGTTAAATATTCAGAGTATTGGCTTTCATGAAGGCAGCATGTATGTAGTTTTCCCAGACTGACTATTCATCATACCATGGTGCTCACCAACAGTAGCAATCTCAAAGCACAGCAAAGCAGTCCAGTCCTAAAACTTATTTCATCTCCTGATTCACTCCTGTTTAATTTGCTTTCATCTTCCCATTTACTGCCGAAAGAGCACCCATGCCTCCATTGGTACGTCCCACAAATGACTAGAACAGAGCAGGCAACCAAGTTCTGAACAATCCTGAACTAAGGAACAATCCTACTACAAAAAATAAGGTAAAATTTATTGAATGATGAAGTAATCCACGTGGAGAAAACAGTGAACCAGCTTTCTCTACAACACACAATAGACAGTCCCCAAGAGCATACCAGTAATATAAAAAACAAGCAAACACTGAGTGATAGAAACACACACACCCTGAAGGTAAATCTGTTCATCATTTCAGAAAAAAAAAAATGCCTGAGCTCTCTTTAACAGCTGCTGAAATATCTTCTATATACAACAAGCCTTCACTGCCACCCCTCAGTGAGGGTAACACTAAAAAATGGTCAGTCAAATATACCAAAGCAGCCCATTTTGTATGTCGCTCCTTCCAGCATAGCTGGAGATGAATACGAGAAAACATTTATTTAGGGAAAGGTTTTTTTGTAAAACCAGAAAGCAGGGAACTCCAATAGGGCAGAGTTAACAGTGATTTCCAGGGTTGCTCCAAAGTCCATGCAGGGGTAACATTACAGTATGCGTAAGCACCGGGCAGAGCAGTGCGCTGCACTGCTGCTCTGGGAGAAAGCAGAACCCCTCCTGTCCAGCATCCCACTGCTTCACACACGCTCGTGCTTCCTTTCTCAGTTGCCAACCTTCTGGTTCCAAAGAAGATCAGCTCAAAAAAAAAAGAACAGAAATAAATCGGAGAAAAGGAGTGATATTTTTGTTTAGTTTTGGCTTTCCAGGGGGCAGGAACTAAAAGAGGGCCCATATGTTACAGCTCCAGTGGAGCTTTATCGGGATACTAAATGCATACGTTTGCATTTAAGAAAAAGAGTAACAAAGCTTGAAGGTTTATGTTTTGGGTGCATGGTGCAAACTCTCTGCAATTGAATATACAGATGCATAGTTTAATCTGTTATATTTCAAATCGGGTCACTTGAATCACCCAAAATAACTCAGTGCAATGACATTAAAACACATTGTCTTTTCATGAAACTATGTATTATTGATGCCCCAACTCCAAATATGACAACTGAAACGGTCTAGAATGTTGCAAATGCCTGTTAACTGCACATTTACCAGGGAAGCTTTCGCGGCTTATATCTACAGTCAACAGGCTTTGCAATTTCTAGCCTGAAACTAGCTTCCAAAACCAAAGGAAGCAGTTTGGCCCTGGAGAGGGACAAGGAATGTGTGGTATCTTGGCTAAAAAAGCCACAAATGACCAGAAACATTGAGTGATACCAGACACACTCAACAGTTGTTTCTCAAGCCCTGCAGCCAAGATTTGTAACTCGCTGTATCCAAATGAAGGTTATCTAGATTTAATGACCTAGGAGACTCTCCAAAGGCAAAATTTCTCCCACCTTTTGTGCTTTACTGACTGGAGGCAAAGCTCACAGAGAAGTATCCAGGTTCTACACAGCATAAATAATTTATTCTTGGGAGTCTGGCCAGTTGCTTTAAAGCAGGTTTTACTTCAGTTAACAGAATACGCCAGAAGACTGAGGTGAATGTTTGTAAATGCTTATCTGACTCAAATGGGTTTCTGGAAGCTTCATAGAGATCCAGCAAACTGTATTTTATACATGTATCCCCAAACCTGTAACAGCTTGGACATAAGCTAAATTTTACCAGTCACTGAAGGTTTTCAATTGTTAATAAAAGAGCTGAAATACTGCCACTGTTCTCAGGTTCTTGTAAGTTCCTGTCCTGTGGTCACATTAGGAAGATGGAGAGATCCTTTGAAAAAGACAATTAAAGAATGATACCGTACGCAAGCTACAGCTCACATGTATTAAGGCAGAATTTACAGGCAAGGATTCAGGCTAACAGCAGCACAACCAACAATGAATATAGGAATATCAGTTGTGCAATGTATTCTACTATGTATTGGTGTCTATATAAAAAAATGGTTGTTAATTAGCGGCTTTTTTTTTTTTTTTTTTTTTTTAAGAACACAAGTACATTTAAAAGAACATAACCAGTGAGAACTGCATCCCCCCCACCCTGGACAAGGTTATTTGTCTCCACTCTAAAGAAGCAGTATGGTGGTTTAATTTTAAAAAGATGCTTAACTTGGAAGTTTGCCAAATGTAGACTAAATAAAACATATCAGAAATGTCCAAATGCCAAACTCCAGATTCAGCATCTCTTTTCATTTATTTTTTCCTTATTTTTATGCTACTATTTTAAACTTGACTTGATTGTGAATCGTATTTTCAAGAGTTGTGGTGTATCAGACATTAAGAGCACTAAAACAAATTATCAATGCTGCTGCTAAAAAGACAAGCAAGTCCAGTTTCAAAGCACTTCTAAGGAACATAAATAATTGCCCAACATAGTAAAACCTAATTCTCGGCATGCTGCGAAGATTCAAACCACCAGCCTTATGATGCACACAAATAGTATTTCATTGGTTTATATTTCAGGTTCAAAAATCCTCACACTGGCAGACAAACATAACACAGCTTTAAATACCTGGAATCGTACTACAGTATAACCTCTGCTTTATATAAATTGGCTGACTGAAGTGCAACATGGAGGATTTAGATCAAGAGAGGATTTAGTTAGCTTTGCCACATATCATATTTCTTTCTAGAAGTATTCCAACTATCCCAGACCTTAAATATAGTTTTTGAATAAGATAAGAAAAAAAAAAAATCTATCTGTGGTTTAAGTCTACTCAAGCTGGATTCTTCCTGGTGTTATTAAAAATTAGAGAAAAGAAACACATTTTAGCCATAATAAGCATTTAAAACCAGCACGAAAGCACTGGCTAAATGCGCAGTTTTCCACGTTAACTGTAAGAACACTTTCTTAGTATCTGCTATCCACAATACAACAGAGGTGAAGTTTCTAGTTATAAACAAACACAGACCTGCCAGATAATATTATTTTCACTGGAGTTAATGTGAACATCAACATCCAAATTTTTGATCAAAGGCCTTTTTTTCTCATAGAATTTCAGTAAAATTTTAAGCAGCTCAATGGATGCAGCAATGAACTGCAAAATTTTGTATTTACCATAGAAAGTTTTCCAAATAAATTAGAATTTATTTTCTTTATGGATTTTAACTTTTTCAAACAGTATGTATGGAGAGAGAGTTATATTTTTTTTAGGTCATTATAGACACATAACTATACTTACAGTTACCTCAAAAAAGAAATCAAACCAACCAATTACAGTAGTCTCCCTATTGTAGAAATAAGGAAACAGAACTGGATCAGGGATCTTAGGAGACATATGAAGATCAGAGATCCAGAATAAGTTTATAGCGAGAACAACTGGACTCTGAAGAGAGAGTCTAACTGCTTGAAAAGGCAGCTAGGTCCGGGTGGTTGGCACAGTCTCACACATCACACTGTCTTACTAAGCCACTTGCACAAAATCCTTAAACACTCCCTTTTATAGGGTTCTTATCTATAAAATGGGACAAAAGTGCTTCCATGCTTCAGGATTTTATACACAGGGAAAATGATTTTACCATATGGAAGCATCTAGTAATTCTGCAAAGAGTGACAGCAGGCACCATGAATATCTTATCTATTTGAATAAGCTGGTTAGTACTGTGATCTGCCTTTTATGATATTTCACATTCTCAAAGCATTGCCTTAACTTTTAGAAACGCAAACTGGAACTACAGAAAATGGTAACCCAATTAGAATTGATCTGCATGATCTTTATGGCATTCCCACAGCTTAACAGTTGTAAGATACTCTATTTTTATACTTGAAGTATTTCAACAGACTTCTGAAAATCCAAGCAGACTTTCTTTTATACAAAAACACAGACATACTTCAAAAGCGTATCAAATGCTGAAAAAATATTAATATTGAAAATAATTTTGTATTTCCCTTTAAATTGCATTAGTGTAATGCAATTATAATTATTGAAACTGAGGTGACTAGTGCACCCCATCAACGGGTTATTACAAGCTCATTTTTGTCCTGCTGAAATCTCTAGAACACAAATGCATTGAGACCCATACAGCAAAAGTTGACTATTTTGAGCATGCTTTGTTTGAGATACCTTTGAAATGTTCTGAATTTGGAACACATAAAAATAAGTCCACACAAAATTGTCAGTTGGACACTCAATAATGATGACACCCAAAGTAATTCTGAGAAAGAGCTATTAAAAGTTACATTCAAACTCAGGTGAATGAGAACATATAGACAGGCTGATAGTTGTGGGTTTTTTAAAGAACTTCTAGTATAACGATGTATCTGTGTCCTTTTTTTTTTTTTTTTTTGCAAAATCACACAAACGCAACAGGAAATCTGTCAGAAGGAATGAAGGTAACAACAGAAGATATTTGCTTGTCACTTTCCTTGGTATTTTTGTCTGGTTCCTCCCTCAACTAACAGGTGGTTAAGTCCTGCAGTTCTGTTCTTGAGGAAGATAAACAGAATTAGAATAAATTCTCTGCATATACACATTTGTGACTTAGAAATCTAAGATGGCTACCATGGCTGGAGCACATCCACGCCTGACCCTGGTTCAATGGATCCTGGGACAAGGAGTGGCCACTGTAACCTGGAAGCCGGAGGGCACAGAGCATGACCCATCGCAGGTCTCCCCACGCAGTGGTACAGCAGGCTGCTTCTCTGGAACCAGCTGTTCTCTAGACATGGGTCGGTGCCTTCCCCAGCACTTCCGACACCAGGCAATGACTAACGGCACAACTATGTCCCTGTGCCAGCAGTGGGAACAACACAAGAGAGGAACGTAATAATGCAAAGATTGACAGCTTTTCTGTATCATATGGAAAAAAAAAAAAAAAAAAAAACAGAGAGAGAAAACTGGAGGCTTATGTTAATTTCTCTGTGCATGGCTTTCCTGAATATGCAAAGAATGGAACACAGTGTGTGAAGACAAGACCAGAAGAAATTGACCCTCATGACATTTAGTCTCATATTAAATGTTTGTTCTCTGAGCATTTTAATGACCTTAGAAATAGGAAAACTAGCAAAGATTTGAACTGAAAAGCTTTGGTTGTTGAAAATTGATTATTTACACAGCCTTTTTCATCATCCCTATCAATTTCAGAGACAATACACACGTCACAGTACCCCCCATTTTAATTAGATGGCTACTGAGCTGCTCCAGAACCAAAACAAGCTGCCAAATACAATTAAGCAAGCTGCCAGAATACAGAGCAATATTTCAGAGATTTTGCTTTTAGAAAGTGAGACTAAGAATGCAAACCATCCCAGACACCACAGTGAATTAGGGGAGAAACTTTAAAACCTGGCCTTACATACACATTTTAAAAACAGAATTCCAATTTAAAGGTGCCTTTTGGTGTAAAAAGTTTTGGATACCTCAGCTGACTGTGGGAGAGGAGATCCAAGTAAACTTCTCCAGCTGTGGACACACAGCCCGTTTTAGTGCGTAGGAGCCTGAAGGCTGTTCCAGAGGTGAACGTGAGGCGCAGAGCGGTCATGCTCAGGACACCCCTCTGCACCACTAGACAGGAAATGAGCTAATTCCCACCCCATTGCATCCTTCCATTCAGTCTTCAGTTCTAACAAGTGAAGAGCTCAGTGCCTTCCCTTTAACATCTTAAACTTGTAAAACTCTCACAGCGGCATCCCCACACTCTTAAAAGTTTTTAAAATGCAAAATCACTTGCAGTCCCTTTACTGGTCTGTATATTCAAGAATTCCTGTATGTGGCATATTTGAGAAAGCACTAAAATTCAAATATGCAAGAATTATGTTGGAATAAAGCAATATTCATTTTTGAATGGAAGGTAAATTGTCATAATTTTACACTAAAGTTTACTGTTCAGTTTTGCTAATAAACCTAACAAATGCCCAGATAGCTATGGTAGTTCTGAATCAGCAAGTATTTTCATAATTTAATTTTATTTCAATACCGTCCTATCAACATTTATTCACATTTACTGTAGTTTCAGATAGTTTGTGGCAGTTTATCACCTAGATTCTTACACTATGAACTCATTTCTATGGTCAGACAGCTGGAAAGCAAGAGAGGATCGAAAATGTTACTTTGTTGTTTATTCCGTTAGACCAACAGGCAGACTTTATCACCTGTTTCAGAATATTGTATTACGGGCTCTATCAAAGTGGCATTTAACTTACATTCCTATCTCTATTAAGAGAGACTATTTTATTTGCACAAATAAGGTAAATAGTTCAGGGAACTGCAAGTAAAACGTACTGATAAAGAAGAGAGGAAACTGCAAGTTTATATATTGCTATTCACTATGTGCAAGCAAACTCATGAACATACTGACTTCCACCCAAGTCAGCAGGGCTGAGAGACAAGAGAGGTTTGCTCACAAAATAGTGATAAAACTAGGATCTAATATGTATGAAGCCATTTATTTGAGTTCTCTAAGCACAGAGGAAATGGTATTTGCTGACTGCTTCTTAACAAAGGCCATTTTGCAAGCCCAAAAGAGAGGGTAGGAAGCCATACAAGTATAAATCTTTAAGATAGGCACTCCCTTCCACTCTTAGTCTACAAAAGCTATCCACTCTTAGTTTCATTTTAGCATTGTCTTCAATGGAAGGCATCTTGGTTCATTCTTGAATAATAATTTTATTTTTGCTATTCCCAAACACACTTTAAAGTGCACAAGTCCAGAAGACTCTTACTTTGCTAGACCTTCTTTGCCCATGCTTTTTCAACTAAGAAATATTTTGCATCTTTTGTTAGCAGGATTTCGGCTCAACAACTAAAAGATAGCAGACTCTTGCTTCTCATACAGCTGCTAGACTGTGAAGTAATCTTAAAGTCTGAACTGGTGTCCCGGTTTGGCTGGGACAGAATCCCAGCCCAGCCATGCTGGGCAGGCCGTTAGCAGTTTGAGTCAGCCAGGGCAGCTGACCTGAGTGAGCTACAGGGGTAGCCCATCCCATCATGGCATGGGCATTGTAAAGGGGGAAGGTTTGCTGAGGAGAAGGAGCTCCTGGGGGGTTCCTGCTCTTCCTGTTCCTCCTCTGGTTTCTCCCTGCTCCTGAGGACTGCTCTCCTGTTGACTGTGACTGCTGTGTGTTCATTTGGCCAAGTATGACTGTGTACCTTTGTTGGTATTAGTGCTGTTTCATTACATCTGTTTTCACTTCGACCTGCAGGTCTCCTCTCCTTTTCCTGATTCCTCCTCCTGACTGGTGAGGGGTCATTGGGTGATAGAGCAACTGTTATAGTATAGGCTCAGATATGGGCTAAATGTAGGCAACAGGATTATTAATGTTCCTTTAACATGGATCACCAAGCAATAAAAATCCACTCATGCAAATTTAATTAAACATCCAAGTTCTGAACACAGACAACTCTGCTAAATAAATCAAAAGTCAGAAAGAAGAAAAAAAAAATAAAACATAAAAGGAAATCTTCTGTGTTATCTTTTTATCTTTCTAGGCTGAAATATAAACAAATCTTCCAGGGAGGAAAGCAGCTGTCTGATAGCTCCCTGTTGAACTTTACTGCAGGAAGAAATTGCAAGCCCTTTGGACAAATCTCTTCTTCAGACAATGTGCTAATCTTAACAATCTACTGCTAAGGGCTGCAATAAAGAAGCCTGTCATCAATCCTACTTCAGTGTTGTAATATGGAGATGACACAGACACACTGTACACATAAAATAGCACTGCAGTCAGGCTTAGTAAACAAGTCAAAAGCAAACCCAATATATTAAGTTAGCTGTAGACTCTAAGTCATTAAGCCAAAATTCCAACAAAATGTGAGTCTTAGTAACAAATTTCCCTTGTTCTGTGCTTTTTAATTAAGCTTTGGTAATAGGTTTTTAATGCAATAATTCTAGATAAACCTTCTTGGAAATATGTAATGCTGATTTTCTAATAAAAACATTTAAAAACTGTTACAGTTTTCTTCCAGTTGCACAGCCTTGACAATGGGTAGCAGCAAGAAACCCTACCCAGTGATTCACAAGACCAGGAAGATTGTAACAGCTTCCCTGAAGGATGCAGCATTCTAAAACTAAAAGAAAAAACAGCAAATGATTGACATACCACACTAGTTTGCCTCTGTCCAATTTTAGAGTAATTGGCTTGACATATCTACTGCTAATTCTGATCAAAGTAACAGAAAACTTCCAATCCTGTCTCTACGAGATGAGCTTAATTTGTTTGGACAAAAAATAGTCCAGGGAACACCAGAAAAAATGTGATGATAAGACAGGAGGATATTACAAAGTTTTACATTGCTATTTACAACATGTCATCATGTCAATAAAACTCAAACTACATCAATTAATTTTTTGTGTTCCAAGCACAACTACTCCAAGCAAGCTCTTGAAAAAAGTGTTAGAAACATATTCCCAGGATAAAACCTGTATGTCAAGCAGCATACACCTCTTCTTTTAACATACAAAGGGCTGCTGCTCTATTTGGTTTTTTCTTTTTTTCCGTTATGGAGGCTTATTATGAGCATGAAACAGCTTCAAAACTAAGAAGAAATCTTCTGTTTCAGTATACAGGGAATGTTTAAAGCAGAGCTGACATGTACCTGACTTGCAATCAAAATTACTTTTCAGTGGAAGACCCTAAGCACCAAAAATCCATAGATATCTAAAATACCCTGACTAAATTTTTCTAAAATGATACGTATAGTCTCTGAAAATCCAGTCTCAAGTTTTCTGCCAGTAGCACTCCTGAAAATGGAGCTAACTTTAAAAGGATTAACATGTCTTACACAATCATGATGCCAACAGTTTTAAAAATTTTGAAAGTAAAAATCCAAACACACACATTTTTATCATTCTTAGATCCTCGTCTGCCCTGCTTTTAGAGATCAGCTAGCACCTAGCAAGTCTCTGGTTCCATCCATGAAGTGATGATTTTTGCGTGTGTGTGTGTTTTTGTTGGTTTTTTTTTTTCATTTGTAAATCATGTTTAGAATACTTGCTTATTTATAAAAGCAGAAACCTAGAATTACTCACACCAGAATGCTGGACTTGTGTTTAAAAAATCCAGTGGTCTGAATTTGTAGTCCCCCATCCTGATCCTTGAATCTGAGATTAACTTACTAGAAGCAGTAGGTTTTGTGATGACTGAGAACTGTAACACTACTGTAGCATTTCATACCGGCCAAAGATGTCTTGCTCGTTATTCCCGCTGTGCTGGACTTCCTGCTTTCCTTCCTTGGTGAGGAAAGGCTTTGAACTTTCTTGGCCTGATGCACCAATACAGCATCAGCTTGAGTCCCTCAATGACGCAAACACTGCTGCCCCCAGTGATTTCAGCTGCCTGCTGCCTACTGAAGAAAAGATGTTCCTTTTACAAAGCCTTCCAAGCCAAAATAGGTGTTTCATATTCAATTACAGCTCTAATTATGTTAATTTATTCACTGCTTTCGATGACTTCTCAGCCTTCCTTCCAGGGAAGACACCCTCTAAAATTTACAAGTTATTGTGTTGTTTTCCCTGAACTGCTCTTACTCATCGTTTCTTTCCAGCTGCCTAGTGGTCAGAGCCACATTACGATGTCAGGTATGCTTCACAGCAAAGAAAAAAGAAATTTCAGCAAGTTCATTCAGCCACTTTAAGAGAAAATCAAGAATAAAATCAGCAGTGTAAAACTAAAGTAAATTATCTGAAATTAATGTGTACAAGCATAAACTTCAGACATCTTTGTAGCGGTGTTCAGTGTTATAGAAGAGTAGAACAAGTATTCTCACTCTACTTCCAAGCAGGTCAGCTCTCAAGTCAGAAGATATTATTGCAACATTCAAACAAGTAGACTATATTACTACATTAAATAATATGGTATGAGAAGAGTAGCTTACATTTGGAAAGTGGAAAGAGCAAGCAACTTTTTATTGACTGTGCAAAGACAATTACCATGAGTTCACGATAAATTCACCTCGCAGTATATTTCAAAGTAACTTGACTGCATACATAGGATGTAAGAGTCCAGAGTCTCAGACTATGTAAGTTTACACCACATTCTTCAGACACACTTATTTATTCATACCACTTGATTATCTAGCCTTCATATAATTGACTGTATTCGGAACAGCCTAAATTTACAAATTTCCCATTTTGAACAGAGTGCAGTAAAGAAGTCCAAAAATTTCCGTGGAAGTTATTGAGATAACTTGATCAATGATGCTGCTGAATAAAAGAATACTTACAATTGAAAACATTATTTTGCAAATATATTTTTTAAATGCTGGAAAGACAATAACCTTTCTTCAAACGAGAATTTGTAACAGCTTCTCAAATATCTTAATAACCTAACTTCCTTTTGTACACTATCTTTTAAAATATAGCCTGCCAAATACTTCTTCATTCTACCAAAGAATGAAAAAAAAAAAAAGGCAATTGAAATGAACAGCCAGGGAAAAAAGACTAATCCAGAGCTAGAGCTGAGGGTCCTCTGGGGTAGGATGTAGGAATGGCATGGCTGCTTTAGATGGAAACCATGAGATTAGTCACAGTACACACAGCAAGTCTTGAAAGGGCTTCAGAACAACTCTGACATTTCTTCTGCAGCAAGGAGTGAGTGTATCTTTGTGCACGAAAGGAAGTGATCATTCTGTGCATATATATTATAGACAGTGAGCCCTAATAATATTTGTAAAATGGATTTGCAATAGGTTAAGGCAAATAAAATTTCCTCTGTGCCAGAAAGCTCTTATGGTACAGAAGCCAGTCTTTATGCTATACATACATTTATAGGCTCATATTTTCAAAGAAAATAATTATTTATTTCTAGCCTCCTTAGCATCTTTTATAAATACACAACAGAAAAATAAGAGTTATGGTTCAAGATCAGTCATCGGCTAGACTACAACAAGCCCACTTTCTCTGCCATGGCACATAGTACTACACTGCACAATGAGTTACCAGCCACAAGACTGTACAAAAGATCCAAGAGGGATCCCACTCCCAGCCATGTTATCCAAAAGTCTGGCATATGAACTACCTCTTGGAATGATAGTACATTTCCTACAGGCACTCCAAACTGAGGTAATCAAAACCATGCAAGATCTCAATTGCAACGGGGAAAATTCGGAGGGAGGAAAGGATAAAAGCCTAAATCATAAACGCTAAAGAAACTTTTTTGCTTTTTTGCATTTGTTTTCTTCACATGCGTTGTCTTCCTAGGAACATATTACAAAACCACCTGTTCTTTTGTATAAAGGACTTTTTTGGAATTTCCTTTGTCGTAAGCCATAACAGAAACAAAACGACAAACTGCTGCCTGGACATACAATAAACCCAATCCTGATTCACACTCTGCTGCACTATAGGGCATATGCCTCAGTTTAAATAGATCAACAAGTTTCAAACCTTACAATCTAAATTACACACTTGCTCACTGGCATGGCTTTTAATATTCTTCGAATTTCCAGACTAGAAGTAATACCTGTGTTCACTTCTTGTACTTTTGACTTAATTTTGACCATTAGCTTAAACCCCTCATCCTCCCCATGACTGTGGCTTGCACCCACACTGACCAAAGCGAGTTCCTCAATGGTGGACTGGCCCACTCACAGTGCCCCATCTCTCATCTCACCATGATAGAGCGCCAGCCCAATACTGGGACCGCACAGGTTATTTTTGTACGGAGATCTGATAACGACTGGCTCGCGTGTCATTTATAAACACTTTCATTAACATTAATTTAATTTAAAATATTTTCAATATAAGAGTCTTAATAGATAATGCCTTATGGGAGTATGCATACTGGTAAACTAGGGTCCAGAACAAGCCATTTCATTAATAACTATGTAATTACTTGCGACAAATTATTGCTTTTGTTGAAAATGAGGTGTTTACTCAACAGCAAATACAATCAAGGAGTAGAAGGTGCTTATCAGGGATTAGTAAACAAACATGATAGCAAGAACGTTAAATAAAATCTGAATTATTTTTGTTGATGCTGTACATTACTCAATGGCAACAATTTTCTCAATTGTTTCTGCTATTATTCCATGTCATGGAACAACAGGCAGCAGTGATTATTTGATCCATATCTTTGATGTTGTTTAATAAATTCTGGATTAAAAGTTTGCAGCTTTATATTGGCCCAAGTGGAATCAACGAATTCTGACGTTCTACTGGAAAAATTGTAAAAACAGGTGTTGGCATTTGGGAACTGTAGTACTGAACACAGACCAGATGATTAATTTCACAACAGGTACCACAAAAAACAGCAGCAAAGTTCATTGAGACAGCTAGAAGAATATATGCTTGTAACAAATCAATTTTATAAAATACTCGGCAAAATTAAATATTTAAAGTTAATTCAAACTGTCTGAATGTGCCAATCCAGTTTCCCTTTATAATTCAGCTTCCATCTGTCTAAAATACACAGTCTTTTTCACTTATTGATACAATTACTTTGTCAGACTCGGACAGGAGTCTGAACTAGCATTCAGCAATACACAAATTCTGATTTTTAAGCCTTAAGAAAAGGTTAAACGTTTACTATAATTTTGAATATTTGCAGTTTTGGATCTGACATTAGTCACACCAGAATAGCTAGGCCTTTAACACTGTGTGATGTTCAGAAATATGCTTCCATGTGTTTTCCATGTACGTGTAGGCACAAACACGCTGAGAGAAGAGAAAGTAAACCGAACTGAGCTGACAGCTGTGGCAATGTACTACATTTGTAGAAACACAGAATGGTGCTAATACTGAGCTAGTCTGTGGGATAAGCTGGAAGAAGTAGAGTTTATCAAAGATCAGGAAAGAATAGTCACATGTGTCAAGATCCACCACCAGCCGACCCCTCCTCAGGTTCTAGCCTTGCATTATCAGCAGAAAATGCTTCAAACGGGGGAAAGCAAAAGGAATTTTATACAGGCTTAAAACAAAATCTTAAAACTCAACCACGCAAAGACAGCTACTCCTTTTCCTATCTAATACAATATATGCTGCCAAAGCCAAATGAGAGAAGCAGCATCCAGCTGGTTAGGTTGCAGGTTCAAAACAATAGTGAGGTGTTGGCTTCAGCTTGGGCAAGCCTAAGACTTCCGCTTCATCCATTTATGACACATCTTCAGCTGTTGCCATGACAACGCTGACATGTCCCCATGCTGCGAAGTGCACTTAGTTTAAATATTGTATAAATGAACATAAATCTTTCATATAGCTCATGCAGCTTTTGTTTGTAAATGGGGGCAGTATTCCTCTTCTCAGTTTTTTTAGAAGAAATATACAGATCAGTCATATTGTTATTCACATTAAAAGAATTTCAACAGTCCAACCCAGCATAATGTTAGTGTATTTTATGAAAAGCAGTATAGTAAGGCTCTCTGTATTTTGCACAGGAAAGGACAATTTTCACAAATCTTTTGCCCAGAAAAATGCAGGTGTGTCAGAAAATGAGACCTCCACAATAACTTGTTTTCCATGTAGAAGCTTAAGGTAGCTCAAGTAAAAGAATTTTTTTTAAATGTTTCAGTATTCTAAGTGAACATTTTGTGGAGTTTTCCAATTAACAGTTTTTGATATTCTAATTTTGAATTTCTTTTGGATATTATTCCTAAAAATTGAAAAATTTCTTAGGATAACAAGAAGGATAACTCCCATCTGTCTCCAGCTGAGTTTCAAAGCACAAACATGATGCCATGCTTTCTCTCAGGGCATTCTACACTTAAAAATCAGCAAAAACCCCATATAGACAGGGTACAGCTTCTATTATCATGTCCATGTAAACTTGTAACAGTGATTCCGATACTTTCAATTCCACATTCATAAATGCATTTGCCATAAACCTAGAAATAAATTAGATCTTCCTAGTTTTCTATTTGATTAAATTCATTTTAGAACAAATACACAAAGAAAAAAAAACCAGCCAGCTCTTTTTTTTTAAAAAAAAAAAAAAAGTACTTTTCCACAGTAAAGGCCTATGAAGACGTTCACATAGGTATAACAACGTAAAACTGGCAGCTAGATCATATGCTGTTATCACTTTACATCACTGCTTTTGATACTGGTTGGTTGTTTTACTGGGGTCGTCTTTTAGGGGGTGGAACTATGCCTTTGCAGGCAGAGCTGATAATTTCCATCCAAACTAGTACAAAACCTGGATGAGTTTACCTAGGTCTAAATGTAGCCCACAGGATTGGAAGTGCACATACCGCACCACACTGTTAACATTAGAGACAGTGTGTTTTGACTACCCTAATAAATCTACATCCTTCAGTTCCTTTGCCCACAATGGAAACCAGCCTCTTGTGTGAGCACTATATGCTGTGCCCTTCTTTTCATACAGAAAATACGGAGCTTCTACTAATGTCTCATAACATATATGGAGATTTTCTGTTACTTATATACAGATATTCCAGACCAGGATGACACTGGGTAGCAGGGTATTTTTGTTTGCAAATACACAGCAATGCTGTAATGATCTATAAGGAAATGCATTAAATAAGATCAGACTCATCTTTAATCACTCCCTGTATTTTCTTTATAGACAGGCAGGTAGATAGACAGATATTTCATCTTCTCATTTTTCTTTGAGGCTCACTTTTCGTGGCTGCTGTAGCATTTAAATAGAGTTAATCATTTCCCTCCAGAGCAAAGGCAAGTACTATGAGCAGAGCTGCATGGCTCAAGGGACGTTCAGCAAATGTGTTCAATCAACACTTGCTCCTTCTGGAATAAAGAGGATGTGCCTTTGCATCAGATTTAGCCCTTGTCTACAGTTTGAATAGTGTGGCAGTCTCTGTCTATGCCATAATATGATTTAGATTGAGGGGAAAAGGGCATAGGGTTATTCTAAAACTGTATTGCAACGCCCAATTTTCATCTAATGAGAATTATCTAATTTACATCTGAAAACCTGTACCTACTGCAAACGTGCAAGTTTAAAAGAAGGCGTGCGCAGGGCTGGAGCTGCTGGTGGGAAGGCAGATTTAAATTTACTCTGCTAGGACTCTTACTCTATATAAGCACATTAATTATCATCACTGGGATAAAGATTTTATTAAGCAAATTAATAAAATTTTGAATCACAATATTATCCTTTTTTTCTGATGAAGTTAATTATATTAATATTAACTATATTATATAGCATTTCCTGGCACAAGAGATGGTGTGCTGCTTTAAAAGGTGATAGCAATAGATAAGTCATTAATCATAATATGCATTAAAGAAAGGATCCTTATGAATGTCATCAATAAGTAAGTATCAAACAGTAGTCCTGTTTACGTAAACTCCCACAGAAATTGGCAACTTCGGCATTGTTTAATATCTCATTTAAACTGGTAAGATTACCCAAGTTCCAATAAGTAACTCTCTCTCTCTCTCATTATTTTAATAGATTATAGGTTAATTATGAAAAGATTTGGAGCCTTCCTGACCTGTCACTTTATATCCCTGAGATACATTAAGGAAAGATAACACAGGGCCATTGTTGCATGCAGACACAGGTTCCTTTCATCTCTAGAGCCAAGTTGTATGACTCCAATTTCCCATTAATTAGATAATCTTTCAGAGGATTATTTGCTAATTATCCTCAGTAGGATTACAGCATATGAAAAAATACACAGTAAAAAAACCACAAAGAGACGCTTCTCTAAGAAACCTGGCATGCTCTATGGAGCGCAGTACAGGCGTACCCGACAGATGCTTGGCGATCCTTCAACTATGACATTCCAGGTACAACAACCTGGTTGTGTTAACTGCTCCTCAGCAACAGAGTACTCAGGGCCTATTACACTTCAAAATCATCCAACACCAGGCAGGACTTTAAAATAACATTATTTCAGTAAAAAGCATGTTTAAGCAATTACTTGAGAGCTTTGGAAACAGGAACAAAAAATACGTGTGATATCCAATAGCTATGTGTTATTTATCAGCTATAGGAATTTCTTTCTTTTTCATTCTGCCAGCAGAGCTGAAGACAGACACAGGAGGGATTTTTGCACTTCTGATGACCAAGGACCAATTCTTAGATGCAGCAAGTTTTCCAAGCAGTCTCTTCACAAACAGAAATGCTTGCTTGGGTGAGCTTCCCTTGTAAAGCTCCCTACTAAGAACTCCTTCATTTCTCAGGGTTTCCTGTAATGTTTAATTCTGACAGCAAATTGAATCAAGAAATATTTGCAGCTTCCTTACTAATGAAATACCATTTGTGGCAGTCCTACTTTTAGCTAAACGATGGTGCTTTTGAAACAGGCAGCCCCTTCTGCCAGACTTAAAAGTATTAACATGTGGTTTATTAATAACATATTCACATGATGCAAACATGATTCATTCTGGCAGAACAGCTTAAGTCTTGGTACATAATATGTATTTTGAGAATCACTTCTCACACAACAATGTTAGTGACACTAAGAAGTGCACCTTACTGTTTGCTTATGATCAAAACTATCTGTGATGGATGAATTCAAATTTGAGGATTCTGATATATTTGGGCAAGGTTACAACCCTATCACAATTTCCAGGATTTGGACAGTATGAGTTTCTATGCACTCTTGCTGCCTCTATGCTTTTTTGCAATACTTCATAAATAGAGGCATTAAGATGACTTAATATATTGGTCAAATGCGCTAAACAAGAAACATTGAATTGCTGCTTCCATTAGAGCTGAACATGTGGGAATGAACAAGCACAATCAGAGACTATGTGCTTGAAGAAACTTTCTTTTTTCAGCCTTGCTATTATAACTATCCATGCTTTACAGACTTTCTTTCACAGTCTTTCACTTTCCTTTACAAAGTTAAACCATGGTTGCCCGATACTCATGTGACCATGTGACATAAAGCCTGTCTCGTTCTAGGTTTTGAGTTACTGCATGTCCACTGAATGCTACAGACAGTGCATCTATAACCAGTAAATCTCTCCCAAACAAGAAAGGATGAAACAGGGAGAGCTGTCAGACTTATTGTAGCAGTAACAGAGTTTTATTCCTTCACCTCCTCCCAGCTAACCAAAATATGGCACGGAGTTTTGGCTGCTACTGTCTTTGACTGTTCCGACTTGCTGCTGCCATATCCTCCCCGATTATTTCCAAGGCACAGCAATGCCAGTTCTGTTCCAGGATCTCCTACACCCAAAATCTGAGCAGCAATGTGGAGTCACATGACTTTGTGCAACTGGGATAAGCAAAATGATACCACAGCCAACGATCCAGCAACCAGAAAAATGACGGATCAATGCTGGCAGCTGCAAATCACAGTCTTGTTGCTGCTGAGTCAAGCATTTGCAGCACATTTGACAACAGGAGACACAGCCAAGTGTGTTTAAGTTTCAGCAGTGTGGAAGCATCCTGCCAGCAACTCTAGTCTCACAAAAATCCTAATGAAGACATCATCTATCCTCCAAGTAAGTACTGGATGTGAATTTTGGTCACCAAAGTCAAGAAAGCCATTCAGTGAAAGTCAAGCATCATAGAACTTGGGTGCCTTGGGTATATGTCAGAAATATTTTTTAAAAGAATAAAAAAAATTTTAAAATGTTGTGTACATGTCTATACATGGAAAAAGCATCTGCCTTTTTTGGTGATTTAAAGGAAAGGTAAAAATCATTACCTATAATAAACTTATAGGTCCATATACCTATAATGGGCCATAAGACATAGTCTTATGCTATATTGCTGGTGTAATGTGCTGATGTCTGGAGTTACTGTAGATGGGGTATACTCAAGAAAATAAGTATTACTGTCCTGTAGCACTGGTATACAACATTCTCCTGCTGAGATAACAAGAATATTTTTTTAGTTTGACAGAAAGGAAAGAAAAAAACGTAAAAACTGCCCAACAAGGGCTGACAGTTTACAGTAAAGACTGCTTTCTTACAGCACTTTAGAAGCATCTGGATTAAACGTGCACCTCACAGCACTGCCTATAGTTCCTTGAGGGTTTTGTAAAGAAATAAGGCACCTAAGTTTTGAAGTTAAAATAATGAAATAAAAGACACTCCAGTCTTGCATTCTTTTAATTACCGAAGAAGTAATGACTGTCAAAATGTGTTCTACTTTGAAGTCTTGTTTTCAAAGTTATCTACTATTTTCCAGCCCACCACTGAAAAGTCATATATGCACATCGATCCTTGTGATAACATTTAGAAATCTAAGGCGTATTTTTTTTTTGTTACAAACTTCATGGCTATAAAGGTGTTGTAAATAGATTATTGTCACTATACCCCATTGAAGATTTCTGAGCACAGATACTCTTATTCACACGCACAAAAGGGTAAGGAATTCAGTCTTTGAGAAAGGAAGAATATTCACCATCACATGTATTTAATACACGTCTGGTGGCCCAACTTCAAAGCTTGTCAATTGCTCTTTCTTCAGTAAATAATTTTACATTTATCTAACCATCTTGTCATGCATATGATCTGAAAGCAGGACACAACGTTCATTGTCCAACTCACCTAATGCCTTCCAAGGAAGGCAAACACATTTTGTTGAGAAAAGGAAAAGTTATACTACATAATATGAAACTCTAACACTGTTTGTGGCATATAAATGAAAGGTCCATGAGTAAATATGGTGGGTATTCTGTAGATGTTACAGATGTGGTCAGCATACTGTCATATTCTCAGAATTCCCAGTGCAAGCAAAGAGAACAAGGAAAGGGATATTCAAAACAAAGCCATCTGGACAGCACATTTAAGCAAAACAGTGTCCCACATTAATACATGTGCAACTAAGGGTTCAGCTATTCTTCTCCCAGTACAGCTAAGGTCAAGGAGGAGAATACATCACTAGTTTCTGCGTTACCATTATGAGAATCATTTTTAATTGAAATTCTCTGGCACATGCATTTGCTGCCAAAATTGGCTCCTGTTATACTTGTTCACTGAGACTCCAAATGTAGTGATGCTTCAGGCTCACTTCTGGACAGTGTAAAGGACTGCATCTAGTGTGTACCTACACATAATTATTGCATTTCTATTGGCACCAAACTGCAATAAAATTTTGAGTTCCTTAGCTGTACCACACAAAGATTGTTGGCATTAAAACTTAAAGAGCAGAAGCATTTGCATTTCTATTTTCCCTTTCCAGTTGTCTGCAATGCAATCTAAAAGGCCTTGCATCAGATCCAATATGCATATTAAAAGAAAAAAAATCTGTTTGATTTCTATTTTTAAAATAGCTAGAATAAAACAACAGGTACAAAGTTTCATATTTATAATAAGCAGCCCTGGAACAGATTACTTCATTTCCCCCAGCAAACATCCTATTACAAATGCAGACTCTGAAACACAAATATTAATGTCAATAACAAAAATAATTTGTGTTGATATCTATTCATGGGCTAAAAAGATGCACTTAATGACAGAAACCATGCCACTATTTTCTACTGTAATAATATATTTTAAAACATTATAGAAATACTCACCTTGTAAATAGGGGGTTTTTTAAAGACTCATTGCAGTCTCTCCAACAAATATGGGATGTTCTAGTATTTTTAGAAGCACTGTATTATTGTAGTCAGTCCTTTCCCAAAATCAAGACTCAAAACTGCAATATATGGTAAGAGGTTGCTCAAATCAAAGCCAAGTTATAGGGAGTTTAGAACTAAATTCTACACTTACATGATGTCCGTTCTGTTTATCCAAGCAAAAAGAGCAACCATGTATGTTCAAACAGATCAGATTTTGTTTTACATTAAAAAGAAAAAAACCAAAAGACCAGAGTAAAAATTCCACATGAGTACAAAACTCATACTGCTCTGGTATATTTTAATATCAATTTTGCTGCTGAAAATGCTTCTGCGCACACAGGAAACTTACTTTTTTCAACTCTTATTGAAGAGTTGCATGAAAACCTTCATACAGTTAACAACTTGCAGTCTAAAGTCATCCTGGAGATGACTAACACAATTTGGCTGAAAATAAGAACAGATTTAAATCATGAATCAATTTCAATTCAAACTCTAGCACATGCATAGAGACAGTCCCATTTATGTCAAATGGTATCCAAATTTAAACAATTTCAAATACAAAAATGTAAATAAATAATAGATATATATTATTGCTGCTTATTCTGAAACTTCCACTTCTTCCAATACCTCCCCTTCCTCCCACCCTTCTGATATACTAAGACTATACTCCAGTAAATCTTGGATTTATTAAGTAGACAAAAAAACAACAACCAAACCTGTTATGAATTAAGTTCCCTTTCTTTCCCCAATATACCTAATTTTCATGATCACCGTATGAATCTGATTAACTGCATTCTTCTTTTCTCAGTTTTTATATGAATTTCCTTTATGCTATACCAGACTGATGCATTACAGAATTGATAATAAAGAATGATTCCTAAGATGAGTCCTAAGTATTTTTGAACTCTGTTTTATAGTAAGTCAAAGCCGTCTGCAGTGGTTCAAAGTTCAGAATCTCCTACATCTGATTTTTAGCTGCCAAAATTCTGAATTTGACAAGTGATAGCTGTTGCATCTGATTCTAAAGAATGGGGTGTCATACAGACATCAGCCTTACAAAACATCTGAATCTCAGAGTAAAACTGCCTCCCGGTGCTCACACTGTTAACATTTAGTTTTTACCATTACAGAGGCAATTCTTTAGTATTTCTATTCTTTAGGTAACTATAGCCATGGACAGCACAGTTAAACACAATCTATTAAAATATGTAACAAGCACAGGAAGTTGCATTTAACACAACAGCCGTTTGCTACTCCTCTGCCAAAACAGAGGCACAAAGGATTCCCAATATCAAAAATTGGAATAAGAGGTGAGAAAAAAATAATTGAGTTGGAACCATTAATCTTCACTGAAGGACCTTTACTGGTCAAGACTCATGGCAGCTGATGACAGCAGTACATATTGTACTACAAATTGAAGATGAAATCTTGGCTCCAAAGTCCATGCCAAATTCCAACAGTACTTTTGAGCAATTCTTAGCCCTTCTGACTCAGTTTTTGAACTGTCAGTTGAGTGGGAGGTGCGAATTGAGGAAATGTTTTCATGAGTTTCCTCATTTAGCCATTTTTCCATAACATACATTGGCAGAGCTCAGAGGAAAAAAAAAAAAAAACACAACACCCCACTCTGCAGACTGTTCACTGTTTTCTGAGTGAATTACTCAGCTTTTTAGCTAAGCCAACGCTTACACCTCCCAGGGTTTCCAGAAATGCTGAAGGCTGCAATTCTTACTCCTCAACACAAAGAACCAAAGCCCAGGAACAATTCTCTTTCTACAATCATATTTTCACAGGTCCCTCATCATACAGATATCCACATGGAACCTATTAAGCTTCCACGCACTACTGAAAGGAAAAAACTGCTTGGAGAATTTAATGCAAAGAAGAAATACGTATGCATACATAATATCTATTATTTTCATTACTTCAATACTTATCATAGCTTGAACTTCAGAAAAACTTAAGCAGGCTGGAGTAGGTAGGAATTCCAGAGCAAGAAGGCAAAGGTGCCTCTGACTATCACTTAAGCCAGGAGTTGACAGTCTGATCTCTGGGGTTCCACTTCCAGCTCTGCTACTGACCAATTCTGTGATTTCAGAGAGTGCGACACAAAATGTAAAATGTAAATATCCCTGTAGGGCCCAACCACCTTGGTAAGTTTTGGTCTGCCTTTACGAGTTCATAACAGAGAGAATAAGAAACATCCATCTGTCTTTGAAACGCTTACTTAAAAGGGGACAAACCTTCAGCATGCCTTGTCTGAGAGAACAAAATGTCAGGATTCAAGTAATGGCTACAGGATCAGCTTGGTGAGAAGGTAGGTAGAAACAAAGTACATCAGGCTGCTGGGTGAAGGCATATGGAATAGGTACACAGGGATTCAATTTTGTTCAGCAAAAGCCTTTTAATGTGTAGGGCCATAAAGGCATAGAGGAAGCCATTACTAAATCTAAATAGATCCGTTTCAGTTCTGATGGTATAGCATCTTTAGGCACTGCAAAGGTTTCTTGGGCTACACAGAACAAATAGGTGTTGGGGGGAAAAGGTCAGACCTAGAGCTGTCAACAGCAGGACCCTCCAGGCTTTAACTGCTTCATAGTTTCAGGACCCCAAGTATTTTAAACATTTGCAGAGGGTCTGCCTGGCCCACATCTTGGCAAAATGGCCTTAAGAATGGCTGTCAAGATATGGGTGCAAGTGTAAAAACTATGAGTGGAAGAAACACACAAGAATCTGTCTACAAAGTGTCTGCCCAAAACCGACTAGCTAAAGATGATGACATAAGGGGATGCCCGAAGAAACCTTTGAAACAAAGAAACAAACATCTGGAACAACAGCAGGGAAGCAGTGGTGGAAACATGAACAAGCCAAACCAGGTCTGGCACTACCAGAAGTCACCCCACCAGCTTTACATGCTCTGCTTGGAGCTACAGAGAGCCTCCTTGGCAGACCCCATGAGAAGTCGGCAGTTTAAGCTGCGGCGTGACAGTAGGAGTACAACAGGTAGGGACCTTGCCTGCATATGACCTTGCAGGGTGCCCAAGGGTGTGGGTTAGAGGACACACAATGTAAAGACACTCACATCTCCAACTGCAGGGGTGTGCAACAGGCTCAGTATATGCTCAGAGAAGAACGTGTTCTCATAACCCTTCCTTTCTGTAATATATATATAACCTTGGGGGGATTAGGATTAGTTATAAAAGAGTATTTAGAAATTTGCTGTTGCATACAAATATTTTATAAGTGTCTAATATTGTGGTTTACCCATTGTGTTGCTGATACTGATCCTCAATGTACAATTTACTGATTACCAGTTAATTACATGTCATTAATAAATCAATTAACCACCTTGATCCTTGTTTGATTTAATCTATGTTAACTGAGCAGTTTGTCCCTGCAAGCAGCATTCAAAAATTGAGTGCCACTGCAGGAAGAAATCCAAAAGTCACTATTGCCTAAATGACTACCTGGATGTCCCCAAATAAAGAACTCTTTGCTGGGCCACAATGTATATGGAGAGCCCCGGGGCAGACAGCACGTCCAGTCAGAGCAGCAGTGCTCTCCAGATACACCATAGCTCCACACACATGTAAAACCAGGCTACCATTGTATTGCTGTATGTCATTATGCATGCAAACTATTTGAAGTTTTTTGTATTTCTGTGCTCTATTCATAGAATGCTTTGCAATGGTTGGGAGAGAGCCCACACTCTGATAAATATAAACTAACCTTTGTTGCAGTTGGGATAAAGCGCTTTTTAAGTACAATGTACCACCAAGAATCTTTGGGATCTCCTCAGTTTAAAACAATATTGCTTCACATAGCAACAGCCATTCTGTGCAGAGGCTGCAGAAATGCAATTCAATGGATCTGTAAGCCTGTTATAGCTGATTTTATTTAAAAGATAACAAGAAATAAATTAGCAGAGAGATAAAAAAAAAGGTAGAAAAAAATCCAAATACATTTTAAACGTCATCCTTTCCAGCGGATCAAATTACTACTTTTCCATGTCTGCCATTATGAGAGCATTTTTCAGTTACACTGGGTTACTAATTGCCAGTCTCCGCACAAAATATTGACAAAACAAACCCAAAAATAACAAACAGTAGAATACACAGCACTGGTTTCTCAAGGGATCCATATACGTGTTGATGCATGACTGCAACATGAATAATTCAGAATCTATCTGAAAATGGTTTTTACATAACTAAGGTATAAAACCCCTTTCATTAAGAAAGATGAACAGCAACAACTGCAAAGTCTGGGATTTCTTATTGTCATTAGACATAATGGTTAGAATGTGAGTTTTACACAGGCAAGTGACAACAACCTCCTGTCCATGCTCTGCATTTTCTGAATAAATCATTCAATAGCTTTTCCTTAAAATGCATTTTAATGATATTGATCACTCAGGTGTGTCACATTAAAATGCAACATTTAAAATACCGTTAGGGTAAAGAGCTAATTAAAAAGCTAAAAGGAAGCTTCTAATAAGCAACAGCATGAAGTCTGTCAACCAGACGATGATATGCCATTTTGTGTCATACCACTGATGAATCTGAGCAAATGAGGTATATACTACATGCTTCTCAGGGACTCATCCTGATGCAAAAGAAAATCCTTAGCAGGAGGGAGGAAAGGCAGCGGACCCTACAACAGCCATCTTCTCTTCTGCTAGGAAAAGACACTCCAGTTCTCTGCTTTTTGGAGACATTAGTAGACGGCATACATTAGCAAGCCCTACAGTGACTTCTAGTTATGCCAGAGCACTCACAACTATCACAAGGATACTAAAATTGGGATGGGGAGGGAAGCAAGAGAGAAAATGCTTTAGGCCACCATTTTTGCGGTGTCCTAAGTCCAGGAACTTGCGCGCAGTTCAAGTAGACACCAGCGAAGCCCTACAAAATCCTCTGCTATATTCTGTCATTTGAGTGTTAGCAAATGGTGATGTCGCAATTATTGGTTAGCTTTAAACATTTTTAAAGCAGAAAACGTGTTTATATTTCCAAAGAGCAGCCTCTTCCAAGAAAAAGTCAAAACACCAAACCATAAATTAAATATCCCATTACCTTTTATAAGTGATCCCTCTAATATTAAATAAGGTTAAATGAGCCTCACTAAAATGATTCCATTGACGTATTTATGTTTTGTATTTGTGGCTTTTTTATTCCTCTGCAGAGCCCGCTAATGATAATGGGGCAATTCAATATACATGCATTAACCAGTACTATCCCATTAGCAAAAATATAAAGCCCAGCTATCAAAAAATGTTTGACGGTTGTGATCCTTAAACTGTATACTGACAATCTAAGGGCTGCTTATGAAACTCCATCAGATTTTTAAGGATTTAAATGCACAAGAAGAGCAATTACTGAGAAGTAATCAGGTTCCTCTTGCCAGCTCGATTCATATCAGACATCTAAGTCCATAGCCTAAGTTTTAATTCATAAGTACTTCAGAAATGGCAAACACACTGATCAACAACTTAAATATGTTTCTTTCTTCAAAGGAGAACATTATTCTGTAAAAGACAAGAGCTTTAGATATTGACACTTATTAATTTCTGGGTTTTGCTGGACATGTCTGGAGAACCAGTGCTGTCCTAACAGATCCTTGAGATTAAACTACAGTAAGACTACTTAAAGATACACAAAATGAGTCAAACACCTCTTTCTTTGCATGTATACTGAGACCTGCACAAGCAAACACATGTCAAAGAGTTGAAATGCATCTGCTCATAAACCTAAAAAAAAATGCAACCAACTCAACAGATCCACTGAAAAAGTTTCTTTTCGCAATGAAGCTTTGAACCTTCTCCTTTGCAGGTTGATCAGGTCAACTGCCATAGCTTATACACAGCCACCTAGCTGACAGAAGGACCACTATTTTAATAAGAGTGGGTGGTGAATGCCCAAAGCGTCAAAATAAGCAGGAAACCAGAGCATACTTGCATGGTATCTGGGCAGCAAGGAAGCACCACTTCCCATGCCATTTGCTGTTTCATTGCTCTCTTAGTACTTTTGGTCCAGTAACAAAGTAAGCCCACAGGCCACGTATATCTTGCAGCCACCAGTAAGACTACACAGTATTATGTGATAAATGATATTTCAAGAACACTGAATAATTTATATCAAGTATCACTTGTACTTCCAAATGCTAAGACATCAGAAGGCACTATTCCAGGATAGGAAATAATCACTGCATAAGTTGGAAGGAACTGTTCCCTTTAGGCAAAATATTAGCTACCAAAAATAAAAGTGAGATTTTCAAGTTCCTCCAAATGTTTTCAACTTACAAAATCAGAACCAGAAAAGCTCATACTGTGAAGTCACTAGTGCAGCAAAGCACAGAATCCAACCGTTCCCAAGTATTTAATTGGTCTTAAAAGACTATATATATGCACACACAGACATATATATATATATATATATATATATATATATGAAGATAAAAAGGCAGTATTAGGAAACAAACATATGAAAAACTTGGGCTAACTTAAAATTATCAAATTATCCAGTAAAAACACTGCGTCTGGGAGACAAAACAGACAGAATTCATTACAGAGGGAAACACTCTCATATTGCAGTAGAGGAAATAGGGTCTATTCTTGCATACATAGATTTTACACAGTATCCAACCAGTATAAAGTTTATAAAACACTGTTTAATAAGGAGGGCTTTCAGTCCTTGCACATTAGATCCCCTAAGTCCAATATTTCTGCTGGGAAGACCACTTTACTTGGTACAGGATTGCACAGTATGCTTCTGATTTAGCTCAAAAAAACCCACCACTTCTCTAAAGCAAGGAGATGTTTTAAAGAATGGATTTTTTAAACGAAAGTTTCTAGCAGAAAGTCCTATGCCAGGCATTTGAACCACTGATGACAGCATGACAGTTTTAAGTTTCTTATAACACTCTCACACTTTCATGCCACTTTGGAAATTTCTACACCATTTCTTTCAGTGGTCTTTCTTATTCTAGGTTCATGAACACCTATTTGTTGATACACATAATTTTAAGGATCAAGAAAGCACACAGTACCTCTAAAGAAGCCTCTATTTCTACATAAGCTCCTCATTTCCAACATTGTCTTAACCAAACCTTTTCACATGAATGATTCATTGCATAATTACCGATTAATTATCAGATGAAATAGATCAGACACCTCAAAGGCACTTCCTTTGATAGTCTTGATGTTTTAATAGCAATGCTTCCTACCAGGCTGACGTGACGTGCGAAAGCTGATGGTGTACAACTCCACAGTGGTAGCATCTTCAGGTTCTAACACAAACATAGCTTTAATCTATTCATTTATACAGCACACAGCTTGTTAAAATAGCTTGGTGTTTTGAGTTGGTATAAATTTAACTCATAGTGTAACTTTTAAAATTACAATTTCCCCCAGTAGCTTGCTTCAAAGCAGAGCTGTAATTTTATAAGATTCCTTTTGAACCCTTGCACTAATAAAATAAATATTTCATTGGAAATAATTTTGCTGTTTTTTCCTCTTTTCAAAAATCAATGCACATTTAGGACTACTATTCAGTGAACTCAATTATATTTATTATTGGAAGTACCCATGACGACTATTACCACCCTCTGCTTTCTTTCTGATAATTATAGTGTTGTTACACATGGAAAATCAACACATGCCCAAATCACAGTGCAGGTCAGATGCTGACTATACATAAATATTTGTTAGTAATTCCTTAATATGCTTCTCAGCTACCCAACAAGCTTTTCATCTTTGATTCTGATGAAATGTGCTTCAACTAGCATTTTGCGTTTCCCAAAGATATTTGTTGCAAACACACGCCTCACAAACGGTTATTAAACAATCTTTTCATTAACGCTCACAGGCTTCCTACTGAAACTCTGAATGCTTACTGAGCACTGACTCCAACTTCAGAACTTCATACACTTCAAAATCTGACTTCATAAATTTCAAAAACTTCCTGTTAACACAGGGCACACCATGACAAACAGAATGTTAAACTTCACTGTTTTGAAATCCTGAGTTGTCAATCCCCAGCATGTGATGGGTTAGAAAGAACCTGATGGAAGACCAGTGTGCTGGCCTGAGTCCTTTGGAATTAATAAACATAAACATGATTTTGAAAATTTTACAGATAAACTTCCCTCAAAACGAAGAAGGTATGGAAAAAAGTTGCAATATTTCTGTAACAACTCATCGTAAACAGTTTAAGAAAAACATCATGTAATGCAAAACTATCCAGTGGGAGAACATTCAAAGAGGCCATCTGAGATACTGAGAGTCAAAGTTAGGCCTCTGAAATCAGTATTCAAATGATTCTTCTTCAGTGTAACCTTCCCAGTGGCACAGAATAGTAAATATGCTTCGATTCACAGGCATTTAGTTGCTAGTGATAAATAATAAACCAAAACCATAAAATACTGCAACATAGTACAGATTCAGGATCTGAATCTGTAGCTTTGAGACATAATCAAGACAACAGCAGAGCTAGGCCCACAGAAACCACAGAAACAAAGAGGACCTGGTTAAAATGCCCTTGAAACCACATGGCAAGGTTATCAATGGTAACCTTATTTAAAGCCAGGTAACAGTCTAAGAACAGGTACCTACCCTGAAGTCAATAATCACTGTATATATACTCTACACAGCAGACTTTCACCTAGGAATGATAAAAATGTGGTAAGAAGTACAGTGTTCAGTGATTACAGTGGTTTAAAATGTGCTGGTTAAGCACTTGAACAAAGCATAGCTTGAGAATCAAAACAAATGGGCACTTGAAAAAAAAAAACCACCAAAAAAACAAGGATAGGGAGAAAAGGGAGGCAAGTGGAAGAGAAAGGCAATACGCAGTTCTTTTAAGTTCTGTAACTTCTAAAATAGTAGCTTTAAATTATTAAGCATGTAATTTAATTCTAATGGAATTTTTATTCTAGAGGCTATTTATTCAGAAGAGAAAGATTTTCCCTTATTTTTTGGAAGGTTTATACCCACAGAAAAAAATTTTTAAAAAAAATAAAAAATCAATAAAAGAATAATGATCAGTGGGGAAAAATTATCCATTGATTTGTATCCCAACAACCCACCACATTCAGCAGACCTGACTCTGAATTTGTTACATCTTTAAGAACAGTGTTTCCACATTCTCTCCAGCTGGGAGAAAAGAGCAGAAGCATGCTATTTTTTTACTCCTCCAGAGGTTGCAGTACAGGCAAACACAATTCCCGTCTGTCTTTGGACTGTCAACCTCTCACTAAATAGCATTTAGGGTAACATTCTTTTCCAGAATAAGATTGCTTCTCCTTCTTCAACCTTTCATTTTGAATTTTAAACCTCAATTACAAAACAATTGGTTTCTCAAGTTCTTCTGGAAAATCTAATTTAATTTTTTAAGATGACAAGTTATTCAGTTGCTAGAGACTGAAAACTATTCAAACAAATGTCAACTGCTTTGAAGTTCACTACATACAAGGCTGACCTAACTCCAGCTAAAGGCAATTAACCACATGAAATACGTCAGCAAAACAGACTTGTATCATGAAATATCAGAAAGACCACACTATTACTCATACGGTGAGCACAGAAGACAGGAGGTTGCTTAATATTCTTAATCTGTTAGATACATCATCTATCTTTCCATTTAAAAAAATGCTAAGAAACTTTTCTGATTTGAAAAAGGGTTTCATCTCATAGATAAAGAGTGGAAATGCATAAAGAATTCACATCTCTAGGTCCTGCTGCTTTCAAATCACCCCTTAAAGCCAAATTCTGCCTTACTATAACCCAAACAAATCAGCGGAGAAAGAAAAGAAATTGTCGATTAATTTTGGACTTCCAAACTTGACAGTTGTTCAAAGCAGCTACTCCTGCTATTTTTACTAATCTCAGAATTCAACATGCGCTATGTGCAGCGTTATGAATCACTGTATAATTTTCTAAACCAGCTCAGATTTAATCATCATTTCACAAAACAGAAAAGTAACATGACGTTCTGGATCTTTCACCGATATCTGTGGAAGTGGGCATGGCACTAGAGGCAGACACCATGTATGAGCTTTTAAGTGTGATTCAGGATCACAGCCTACATGAAATAAAATACAGAGTACAGTAGCCTCTGCCAAAGTGAATGAAAAATTGAGACGATTAATAACTGTCAGCGACCAAACTTTGCCATCTTTCCATCTGCCAAGTAGACAGAAGTTTGTCTCTGTATGGAGTAAGGAGGAAATCAGGATTGCCACACCCCTGTATTCCTGTTAGCCACTGAAAACAGCATCCGGCAGTGTTTTTAGGCTTAGATTTTCAAACAGCCCATGTAAACAGATCTGGGGAGCGTAAAGGATACGTCCAGTATACCCCTAAATACTCGTGTACTAGTAAATGCTATAACCAAAGCATTGCAATTTCCTTCATGTGCGTATTTAAATTCATATAAAGATATTGTACTCCGAAGTAACTATTTTCATATGGGAAATAGAATAAATAATACTAACATAAAAATGCCTATATCGTGTCAGATTTTCTACTACCACAAAACAATAACTAAAGCTTTGAAAGTTATTAAAAAATACTGAAGACAAACAGAGCTCATGTTTGTTAATCAGAATAATACGATTAGTTTCCTAAAAAGAAGTTAAATTCCAGAATGGCATACTTTTTCCAGGATGAATACACCTTTGAAAACATTAACCTTAAATTTAATTTTTCAGGGAAAGTTTTGTACCACGCACAGGGCACACATAGCAAAACAGACCACCTGCTTCATTCTCAGCACGGCCCCCCAGAACAAGCAGTCCTCAGAGAAAGCTAACATGTCAGAGATGTCACCTGAACAGTAACTGCAGTCTGGGTTGGGCTAGTCTCTTCTTCCAGCATTTTACTTGCACCGATCCACACCACCTTATGGTATTTTATCGCCGATATGCCTGAATGGCTGTAGTGTTGGGGGCAGGAGCAAAGACAAAATGAGCTGTACAGCAACGTAGCCTTCTCCCTTGGCCTGTGATCTGAAGCCCTTTCCTTACTGGGCAGTGCTAATTGGGTTTAGTAAGTTAATCTTTCTGAAACAGAAATAAAATGTTATTATTTCCATCTACTACTGCAAAAAGGCAACAGAGGGTATAAAACCTTGGCCTAGAAAGCAAGCATGCCAGCGCACGACACAGAATTGAAACATGATGCTTCTTGCTATAGGTAAGAAAGTCAGTCTTACTATGTACAAAAAATAAAAGGGTATGCTTTTATTACTCTCTATGTAAAAAAAATTTAAAACTGAAGAGCTACGTTTTCAACAGTGGCTACTCTGTCTTCTCTGGTTCTCAATGAGCACCGTTATATCTTAAAGATTATAAGCCTTTCAAAAGGGACCTAAAATTGCACTTAAAAATCCTAGAACCTAAAGTCAAAAGGCATTTTTCTCATCAATTTCTGATCAGCCCCCACTACCTCATAGGCAGCGTTCCACTCTGTATCATTAGCACGTCCTCGAAAAAATTATATAAATTTAATTTTTAAGACATTCCATAAAATCACAGCCCATTATAAACCACAGGAATTCACTCCAATTTTGGAGTCTGAATTTGTTTTTTTTCACTTTTTTAAAACCCTTTTTTCCAGAGACTATGACACAATAGAATTGCTCCTACTAACGTACGATCCTTCTTTGCTCTAAACTTTCGTCCTTCCAGAGAGCAAAAAGAGCGATGTTTTTTCTACGTAGCCATTAGATTTCTCCTAAAATAAGAACAGGAATAGATGAGGCAACAGAGACATAAAGCACTGTTAAATATAACTGTGGGACACAAAGGGTTAGGTTTTATTCTTCCACTGTGAGTTGAACACCACCACTGAATCTGAACACAGCAAGATTAACAAATTATTCATGAACAGAAAATTATATTCAAGTTATAGATTTCATCATAGCAACCAAAGGCTGAAAACATTCCAAAAGGCCTTACAAGCCAAGTGGAATGTTTTTAATGGGGAAAAACAAATACTGCTTAGAATTCTTAATACTGTTGGCAAATGACATTCCGGACCTGTTGAAGAAAGGAAAAATCCTACAAAAGCTCCACTGAGGGCAGGGTTCTCATCCCCACTTCAAATTTTACAGTGTTATACCTATGGGTGACATGGGAGCACGAAGTTTTGATCCCATCCCACCCAACCTCAGTAGAGGGACTGAAGATGATCTAAAAAGACAATATTAGAATTCTGAACTATCTTAATTTCTTTTTTTAACAGATTGAGCCAAGAGAAAGGAATTCAACAAAACCATATGCACTACCTTAAAGCCTCCTTCAAAGACCTAAGTACCTTCTGTTTTTCTGTGATTTCTGTAACTGTCCTAGCACTGCCATTTTTACCTAAAACTGTTAGAATTCTATACTAGCACTTACACTATCTATACCAACACTTAGAAAAAGACACTCTTTCCCGAAAATCTCAAAGCTTAACACCATGATCTTACTAAGACTTGTGAATACAATGCAAACAATCTCAATGAAAACAAAACAAACAATTACATCAGTCATTTAAGGTTCTAATTTCTGTTTAATTTCTAATTCTTCATCCTAAATTAGAATGACTAGAACTGAGTACTGAGTACTGCCCTCAAAATCCAAGTGCAACATGGTGACACAAAAATTAAGCAACCTACCAGAACGGAAAGTGAATTCAGATTTTCTAGAACCTATCATTTGCCTAAGCTAAAACAATTAACTTACATGAAGAAAAAAATCCAGACTTTACAACATAACAAACGAAGCACAGATAGTAAACAAATACACTCCGTCCTGCCAGCTCCATTCTAGGGACAGTATCTAAAGACAAAGGGACAGAGGAGACATTTGAGGACAGTTTACAGATAACTTCTTAAACCACAGTAGCAAGATTTACAGAGCTTGATTGCTTCAGCGAAAATCCCACCTCTACAGCATGAGCAAGTGCTCACTGGAAGTACCTTCATAACGGGAACGTCTGTCTTTGAAGTAGACTGATTCTTAGATTCATTAGTCTGCTGTTTCCAAACAGCTCCAGTGCTGCAGGCATAGTGCTTGGTTTACCCTGCATGCTTATTGGTTTCATTTTATTTTGTGGCATCTATGCAAGAGTGATCTGGAAAACATAACCTAACTAGCTCTTTTATATAATTTTATTCTTTGCGTTTCATGCACTTTTTTGCAGTCAAATCTTCCCAGCTACTGATCTCACCTTACATCAAAGGATTTCTATTGATAGCAGTGAAGATAATGAATACAAAGTATCTCCTAAACAGAATCCCTTTATCAACATCTTCTGCTGACCCAAGAGGTTGACTTTTCTTATCTTATTTTTTTCAGTATCACAAGACACGTACCATAGCACATGAATGTAAAAATTAACTCTGATTAAAGTTATGTGAGTGAAATCAAGGCAGATACATTACTGTGAGTAGGAGAGCTATGTATCATCATCAATGGGATACATTTTATTAATTTCCCTGCATCTTACCTAACCTCCTAGTGAGATCATTGTATACACATGCAAAAAATCAGAACGTAGAAAACAGATTGTAAATGTTTAGGTCTAAAAGGTGTTCTTGCACCATGTAGTAACTAATACTTTTTGCAGTTCCAGCTCACTGCAAATGTGAAGCCCAGGCTAGCAGGAAAGGAAAAGCACACCATTTGCATTCATTCCTAATTGGACTCCAGAGACGGACACATTCAAACTGAGGATCAAATCTCCTGCTTTTCAGAACAGTGCTGTATAACTGTGAAACTGCCTGTAACCCACAGGTAGCAATATCACTGCTTAAACTACAGTTAACTGTGAAATGCATCACTTGGATGATAGTTAAATAGATTCATTACAAGTAAAGGTCAGGTCCTCATGTGTCCTCTACTTTTGATGAATAACCTATTTATACTTGCATGAGAAATTCTGGTGGGGAAAAAAACCAACAAAACTAAGATATAGCTGAACACCATGAGCATCAGCAAACACAATTCTTTACCTTCACAAGTGCCTTTTCTCCAAAGATTTCTGAGTATTTCAAAAACTGACAGTCTGGGACACTCTTCTTCTGAGTTAAATCAGTTTTGTATCATTATCTGCCACGAGCAACCTTGCCCACTGTGCCAAGCAGCAAGGGAACTGACTGTAGTGCACAAGAGCACAAGCCTGGTTTTATAACCCTTGTCCCTTAGCTGCCTCAAGTCTCTTGAGAGCTTACTTCATCTGAAACAGAATGTATTTTTAGAAACACTGCATCCACGCAATGTAATTCCTTATCACACAGTACTTAGCAAGATACCACATAGTTTGTGCTCTTCCTTTAAATAACACTATCTGCACACTTAGGTTTATACGTTCACGTTAGATTTCCAAACCAATTTATTAGTCCTGCAGCTTCTTTGCAACCCAGTTGTGCAATTTGTTTTCCCATGTGCCCTCTATTACGTAGGACAGGATGACTGAATATCACCTCCTTGTTTATAAAGTAGTGTGCTGCCAAGTTTGGTGGGTTTTACCCTGGATGATCCACTTAAGAGTGCGTTTCTATAGATGTTTAGCATTGACATCACAGGATTTCATCCCTCCTTTCCAACTGGAAACACGTCTGCTTTCTTGAATTATGTGAAAGTCATGGAAATCCTGAGGTCCACCTACATTTTTAAGACTGTCATTAAAAGAAAGGCTGAGTGTGCTGACCTCTATACAATACCACAGTAAAACCAGGAATACCCAAGGGGAAAGCAAAAATCAAAAAACTCCCATCTTTAAAAGTACTCAAGTCATCTGCCCATATAATGATCAGACAAGCCTTTGGCTTTTCCTCATTCCAGGGACACCGAGCATTGCCAGTGTGCACGAGAACAGTGAAGACACTGGGACTGAAAGCAGCTCTGTAAATAAAGTCTGTTTCAAAGACTTGACAACCACAACTTGTGACACACAAGACTCAAAACCTTCTCAGGACTGACCTGTAGACCCAGCAGATTCACTGCTAGCACGTAATCTTCCCTAATTCCCATCTACATCCTCAAATGCTGACTATGCCACACGAGGTTGCAATAGCTGTAAAGTTTGGGCAAGACAACAATTCTTTTGTAGCTCTTCCTCAAATCATCTACCTGAAGTTCCTCTCCATGCCAGGCATTGAAATGACAAGCGTAACAGGCTCAAAAAAACCCACATCATCACAGACACATGTAGCTTGTACCCTCAATAAACTATGTGCATTTGGTCATGAAAAATGGATGTCATCCAGTGATAAGCACTGTCTGTCTTAATTTTTAAATGAACTTAACACAGTATTCAGGGTGCTTTTTTTATTTTGTTTTAAATCAATACCATATTTGGCAAACCTTTTTTCACATACTACAGAATTTTGCATATTATTTTGGCTTGCTTGTCGTAAGAGCAAAATTTAGCAAGGTTTTTTTCTGCTCAGCAAACTGCATTGCAGCACAAAGCCTATGCAGAAAATGCATATAGTACATAGCAACAGCAACAAATCACTAAATTCCAGTGTGCCTAACAGTTGCTACAAAAGAGCATTTATTTCACAGTGAACTCTAGGCATACCACGAGGAGATATAAAGTGAAATTTTATATGCAGGAGGTTGTTTATTATGATTCTAAGACAATGTGGTAAGACTGTCTTCTCCATTCTAAAATACGTGGACACAAACTTTCAGCCACCATCAGGCACACCATTCTGGTTCACAGTAGCAATGTTCACGTTGGTAGACTTCCTTAGCCTTCATAAATGGATTCTTGCTTAGTTTTTCAGCTACAAGGATTAGGAGGACATCCTCCAACACCGTAACAATCTTCAGGGACATACACTTTTTGCTACTCTGACCCATTAGGCTACCATTTCACTTCCCTGTGTCATGCCCCAAAAGATATTCACAGCTCAGTTACAAATTGTCAGCAGATTCTTACAGAGTAGTAAATGCAGTGATCAATCTGTCTATATATTCTGCGAAAGTTGTAACTTACCTAGCTTTAGAAGGCCACACCTGAGCCAGCCAAACCCCAAATGCCTGTTCAACTCCTGGCAAAAAAATGAAGAAGAAAAGAATATAGGAAAAAAACATTTGGTAACCTCATGAAATCCAACTGCGTTTTTGATGCAGCTTTAAAACCTTACTTTTGAACTGTGGAGTGCTGAGCTTTGTCACAAAAACCTCCTATTCTCAAAACCTCAGTAAAAGTACATGCAACAAACCTAGCACAGCCCTGCAAAAAATAACATCAGACTTGTGCTGACATGAAAAGTTACTCTGAACATCAGGTCAAACGTACAGCTAAAAAAATAGGTTCTTTCTTGTAAGTCAAGGCCTCACTAATATGTTCCTGACAACTGTCAATGGTTAAAACCAACTTACTTGCTGCTCAAAGAGACTAAGATTTTTTTATACTGCCAACCTCCATAAGGATCTCTTCCTTGATCTCAAAAACTTCATGCATTTAGAATTCAAGACAGGTTATTTCCTAGCGTTCTCCTCTCCTTTTATTTCTCAATGCTACTCATTTTACAGCAGTTTTACACTGTAAAAAGTTCTTTCCAAAATCTATCTGACCAATGAAAATGGTTACTCAAAGAAAAGAAGAGACACAGGTTTCCCAGCACTGAAAAACAGTTGTTAACAGTATTTACCTTTATTGACAATCTACCAAAGGGAGAAACGAAAAGTAAAAAGAGAAGAAAAAGGTCCATGTCCCCACGTACTTAGCTTCATGAATCTAGAGAGGCACTGCACAATGTGAAGCTATTCCACCAACAGCCACTGCCATATACAACTGCACAATCCTGTCCCCTTAATTGTCTACCAAGGCCTTTATTCTGTTCCAGTTCAGCAACAAGTGGGCTAACAACTTCACCAAAATACAAACAAGAATACCACCACGTTCCTTAAAACCCACCAACCCAAAACACATCACTCAAGTGTAAAATTACTACTGCCCAGGCAACAAGAAGTCAAATAAATCTAAACACATTCACAAGTGTTACAGCGTTAAAAATTCTGTAACTTTGAAATAGTTTTCACAAGGCAAACCACAACAAATGATGGAAATTATCCCACAAATCAGGCGGTCTAGTGCTGAGACTTAGCAGCCTGCAATACCTGCCTAGAACTGTACATACAAAATTCAGAGGATGTTGTCACTATGGAAGACACAGGACACATAAACATGTCAACTACTATATAGCAAAACACTCCAATTTTTGGCAGAAAATTCAGTTGCTTTTTGATGTATCAAAACCTGATGTGTGCAGATGGAGAACAAGCTTATGGCAGTAAAATCATTTTCCCAAGGCTACAAAGAAAGCTTGGGCTATATCCAGGATTAGACTAGTCCCTGGAGTAAATTCTTGGCCCAGTCTCTGTAAACCTAGCAGGATCTGAGTTAGCATTAATTCACCTTTTTTCCTCGGCATTTAAAAATGCTTGTGAAAGTTTAAACAGGCTGCCTTAAGCAAATATTATTTCACAAAAAGGAGAGACAAAACAAGAGTTATTGTCAAAAAAACCAAGAAAACGCCAAAAGGAGATACACTACACGAGGTGTTTCCAGACACTTCATGTAAGTTCATCCTATCATTTGCCATAAGCTTTAGGGCCAGATGTTTACCTGTTTCAAATTGAAATAAACTCATGGAAGTCAACAAATGCATGTACTCCAGATGAAGATCTGTCCTTATAAATTACTTTAAGTATATTTAGGAGATGTCAAGACTAAAGATTCCATAATCCATTAAACATTACTTGCAACATTAGTCCCTTAAATTCAAGTCTTGTTTTCATCCACCAGATGCCTCTCAGCAGGGAAATGTACACAGACAACCCAATGAGTATCTCTTAGTGGGAGACTAGCAGGAAATCTCCCTTTGAGCAGGGTGTGCTCCAGTGTTCACCAGGATTCAAAATAACAAAATCGGATCATTTTGCTGCCCACATCTCAATATGAGATGTTCAAGGGGTTGTTTTTTTTTTGGTTTGGTTTGGTTTTGCCTTTCTTTTTTTTCCTTTTTTAAACACATGCACAAGCATTAACTGCGGGTTTCCCCACAATCAGAGCTCACATGGTAAAAGGTACATAACTATGAATCTTACTCCCTTAACTAACGATCTGTACAAATTAATCTGCTGACCTGTTTTTTCGTGGCTGGAGAGAATTGTTAAACAATCTCTCCTTTTCTTGTTGCAGTTAATTACACACAGAAATATCATGTCATGATAAATGAAAAGGAGACAGAGTTTATTACTACTTTCTAATGTGCCACAAAGATGAGCAAACGAATTAGCTCTTTCGGGCACGATTAGTTCCACATAGTTAGACATTATAGCCTGATATATGTTAGCTGCAGCAGCAAGTCTGAGAACAACCACGTCTATCAAGGCGGGAGGTTGACAATAACCCTCCAGGCATACATAGAGCCCTCGTTCGTTCTCTTACAAAACAACAAGCTACGACACATACAAACTGATCAATATAAAGCAATGCTAGTAAGGGCTGTCTTACTTTTTCTTGTGCTGTTTAGCAGTTTTCTGGTAACTCCTTAGCCATGTAGTTAGGAAGTGACCCACCACCACCGCAATCACTAGCAGTTTTGTCACTAGCTTCCACAACGCTAGCCAGGTCTGACGTTGGTTACTTGGCTCTGCCCTATGCTTTCCATGGAACTGTTAGACACATTTTTCTGGGATTAACTGAATTCACACTAAATGTGAATTTAACTGTTCCAAACATCACAAATCTGTTATTCAGTATCTGAAGCCATATGTTGCTTTGAAAGAGCATTCTTATCATGGAGGGCTCACAAATCATTCTTTCAGTCAAGGTAAAATAAGTTATGTTGTCTCCACAAAATACTATTTCTAAGGAACTTCTTTCTAAGTTGGGCTTCAGCACTTCAGGTATACCTTAACCTGTCTCTCAGTTGTCTAGCGGCCCTACCAGAAAGGGAATGCATGGAGCTACTTTTATTTTCCCCAGCTACACATCCTAGCTGACACTGCAGGCTGCATTTCCATTCTATTAAATCCCCCACTGAACAATAATAAATCTTTCCTCTAGAATTTGAGATTTTTCTTTTCAGAGCCTGGGTAAATCCTGTCAGTGTTTGGCCATTGAAATGTTTCATTAAAAAATGTGATCTAAGGACAATGCACTTAGAGGTATATTTTCTTCACCTTGACATATTGAAAAGATACATTACACTTAACAGTTCCTTGACGCATAATCTTTAATAGCAGAAGATAAATAGTCTTCATATCTGGTGAGAAATCTTCATTTAGGATTCAGCTGAGGATTCTATTCTGCAGCAGATCTTACTTATGTTCTCAGCATCACACCTAGCATGAAAATGGCCCAGAGATGCCTCCAGAAAGGCAGAGTTTCTGGTGCAAGTACCACTTATTCTGCAGCAGTTCTTGGAAGGCAGATGCCTCTTGTCTAGCTATTTTTATGGTATTTGTCAGACTATCCCCCTTCCTCTGCAGTTTTTCTGTCTAGCAAAAATACCAGCTGGTTATTTCTGGTCACTGTCCTTTGACTAAGCACTGACTAATTGCTGCTTCTAACCGAAGCTAAGCTTATCTGTCCCTTTCTCTGCACATGCAGAGAAAAAAGAACAGTAATGGGTCACACACAAAAGTCAGAAGAGATACTTAGTGCTCTTCATGGGTTTTCTGGAGAAGACTTGTTTGCAGATGCAGGTTAGCATCTATTAAAAGTTATCTTGCCTTCCCCAGTCTCCAGACTTTTGGTTTTAGTCTTTACCAAAGACTTATGCTAATCCTTATTTGAATGAAACTAATTTGACCAGGTTGTACCACCTTTTTAATATGCTGTATCAAAGTTTTACAGTCTCTCAACCTGAAAGACTTGACCAACTGACACTACAGTTGCTTGACAGGCTATTAAAATCTATGAATGCAAAATACAGATCAGAACAAGTGTAGACCCTTATCATTCAAGTACCATCCCCTCAATGAAAAAAAAAAAAAAAAAAAAATCAAAACCACTAAACAACCCAACCACACTGTATTTTAACCTATTTTTATTTTAGACTAATATTTGTGTATTATTTTCAGTAAGGCACAGTAACAGACTGATCAAACCACATACGCGCATCATGTTACGATGCGCCAGAAATGCACACCAAGCACACCAAGTAAACACCAAGCACCATCAACCTCCACAGTAAAGCAAAAGTTATAAATACTATCAAAAAATTTAAGTTAGGTCCAAGTTTACACTTGTTGTCTAAGTTAAAACACATGAATAATTTAAAATTTCTGGCAGAAGTAAAGAAAACCTAAGGAAAAGAAAATTGTGGTCTGATTTTCATCACTTTCACTGCTGCCCGAGAAGTTTGTTTTAATTCCGTAGTGCTTTACAATTTCACAAACTTGGAACAATGAAGTGATGATGTACAACAAATATTAAACGTCCATTTTCTCTCATTAATCTTGTTTTTCAGCTCCAAATACAAAGAATTACAAGTTCATCTTTACCAATAAGCAAAGAAGTGCATTTTTAAATTGGGAGAGCAGGGAAAATATCTCATGATCTATGAAAATCAAATTCTACTACTATATCAGGCATGCATAATGAAATCTGTTAACATATTCATGCCTTTGCACAAGAGGTAAGCCTGCAGCAGACGAGGTACTACTTTGTGGAACTGATACTACAGCGACTGTTTGAAAATACATTTCACTTTTAAGACTGCAGTGATGTTCATTCAAAGGAGAGATGTACAACCACTTAGCTACGTGACATATCAAATAAAGCAAGAGCAGCAACCGGGATTTGTACTAGAGGATCATTTAAATTCGACTTTATACAGAAAAAGTCCAGCAGTTTCTTACGGACAACAGTTATTAATAACAATCACACACAATAAACCTAATATTCCTTCATTTTCTAACTATTTTTGTTTACTTTTAGCCAAGATACACCTTTCATCCACTACAGACTGTAGGGCACATCATTCCCACACCATCCAGTTATCACCGAGCGGTGTGCCTAAACCTCTCCTCATTAAGTGTTCAGTTCTTCTTTTCCCACGTGCAAAATTCACCCTCTACCTACATCTATCTCCAATGGCACAGTACAACTCTCTCAGGGACATGAGTAGCCTCCATGACGCCAGCCCAATTACTTAGCACTGCCTAGTTAATTACCTTACTTATCTGTATACTTCCCTTGCTACACAACTGTATTCTCACAGTTGGAACCTCTGAATCATCAAACCCAAAGTTGCCTTTAATGGAATCCTGGTAGAGATCTGATGGCAAAACTGAATACCAAATTTTGAGTGTCTAAAAAAATCCTGCTATAAAATAAATAGAATATATATTAGAATATCTATATGATATATATTTTACATGGTATAAATTACACTATATAATACAGATGTTAATTCATTTAAAGGACATTACTGTTCTTATTGGACTAGATATGGCACAGTCTTATCTCAGACTTTTTCACAAAAAAAACCCACAATCTCAGAAAGGAAAAATAAAACAACAGAGGAAAGAATTATGATTATGGTCTTCACACTAAATGGCCTAGACTTAACATACCTGCATATTCCTCATTCTTCATGAAATGATGTTATAGTTCTAGATTTCCCTCAATATCAGTATCCTGTTTTAATTTCAAAATTCTTTGGGGTGATCTTCTCACATGAGAAAGGAATCAGTACCGGACACATTCACAAGGAATGATTAAATTGCAATTTTCTAATGCAAAAATACAACAGGCTCATATGATTTAAAGGTTACCATTTAAACACAAACTCAGTTGTTTTAATAAACTTCCACCACACCAAAAATTTTTTAAATTGTTTACTGTTCAAATACGTAGACAGAGATCATTATATAGCCTGTTCTAGATTTCACAGACTTCTGTCATCATCTTGCCTGCCAACTAAGGAAAAGATTTCATGATGTGTGAAGCATTGCAGATTTTAGACCTATACTTCTGTTCAACAGCTATCAGTCTTGAACTTGACATCCATATGCTATTTTCTCCTCCTAGGAAAGTCACTTAGTTTCATATGCCTAAAAAAAGAAAGGCCCTTACTGGCCTCTCATTTCATTTTCAGTGAATGAAAATTGCATTTTGCTGTTCCTAAGTACAAACTGACCTTACAAAAGGCTATCTTTTGCCAATGCTGCACAGACAATGCATTTTTTTTGTCCTTTATCTCTTATGTACAACCCGTTTAGGGCCAAACTCTGGTTTTGACTGTAGTGGTGCAGCTATAACGAGGACGATAGGGTTGCACAAGTGTCATCAATATCAGAACTCTACCTTGGGAATTTAAGTTCTATATTTCATTAACAGTTCTGTGAGACTACAGCCTTGAAGCATCTGTCTCTTTGTAACCAATATAATTAAATGCCCTGAGAAATATGCAAAATGACGGATCTGCATACCATCACACAGCAGTTCTGTTCTGTATTTAGCCATTACTTGGTTTTAAGGGTCTGGATGTTGTGACTTGGAATGGAACTTTCAAATAAATGTAATGTTCTCTATTGGAAAAAAAAAAAAAAAAAAAGAAAAGGCAAAACCTCTCAGGTCTTTAGATTGAGAAATGCAATTCTGTATAGCTCCTGCAATAGAAAACACAAAGACCAAGACTTTTCATCTGGACAGTAATCCTGGAGAATTCTGTTTAGGTACCCAGCTGAGACACTCTAAACCAGGCCTGAGTTCTGAATGGCCATCATTTGTCTGAAATTCAATGACCTTTAAAGGATGTTCAATTGGGTATCCAAACTAAAGAGCTTCTGAACCATGACCCTTCACCTATATTCTTTAGCAGCAGTAGTAGTATTATTATTCACAGCTGCGCCCAGGGTATACTAGGGAAACATAAGGGAAAGCCCACATACATTTAATTTTTCAAGCAAGAACAGGAATGGGTCACTGGGGAAATGATATATTCATCAATAAATTAATATAGTCATTCTCCAACTCAGTTACCCGAATAGTTTGCCTGAGATGAGGAGTGACAGATTACATCAATACGTCCACATCCAAGCATCCAGAGGACACCTTCAATTGCTCAATGTTTGTCCCATATCGCTCCATTTGCAGTGCACCAGAGTAGCTAATACGGGAGAAGAATCAACAGTTATGTCCTACAGCTAACCAAAATGAGATTTTATGGCTCAACTCAGTCATTCCATTGCAGAAAGTGGACCTGGATCCATACTTTCTAAGGCTTGTTGGCATTTGAATCTGTCTGTTACAGTCTGAACTGGGATGAAGCTTTAATCTAAAAGCAAACTCTACCCTGAAATTCCTAAGCGTATGGACCATGCATTTCAAAAAACACCTCTCTAATCCCAGTATGTGGAAGCTAACTTTAACCATTTTTCAGTAATTTATTTTGAAACACAGATGATTTTGTACACAAAATCAGAACGGTGGTTTCTTTGACTTTACTTGTAGTATCTTATTCGTGGGCCAATAGCTAATCCTATAAAACACTCTCACTTATGGAATTCTATCTACCAAGTTTCCATCTGAGATACTATACAGATTAATAGTATTAGAGCACCATTTAGGTTGGAAAAGACCTTCAAGATCATCAAGTCCAACTGTTAACCCAGCACTGTCAAGTCCACCACTAAACCATGTCCCCAAGCACCACATCTACATGTCTTTTCAACACCTCCAGGGATGCGGACTCAACCCATTCCCTGGGCAGCCTGTTCCAGTGCTTGACAACCCTTTCCGTGAAGAAATTTTTTCCCAATATCCAATCTAAACCTCCCCTGGCGCAACTTGAGGCCATTTCCTCTCATCCTATCGCTTGTTACTGGGGAGAAGAGTCCGACCCCCATCTCACTAAAACCTCCTTTCAGGTAGTTGCAAAGAGTGATACAGTCTCCCCTCAGCCTCCTCTTCTCCAGACTAAACAACCCCAGTTCCCTCAGCCACTCCTCACAAGACCTGTTCTGCAGACCCTCCACCAGCTTCGTTGCCCTTCTCTGGACACACTCCAGCAACTCAGTATCTTTCTTGTAGTGAAGAAAATTCAACTTCTCAAAATAACAGTGCATATTTACTACACCAAACTAAACACTTAGCAGGATAAGACCTCAAATCATGGACTTATTGGATGCACTCAGGTTTTCAGTTATTTCCATAAAACTAAACCCCTAAATATGTCTGTGGTGATCTAAAAGGAGTGATCTCTAAAGCAACCATGAGGAGCGATTTCACAACCTGCCTGCTATTTCCCCAGCATTTTGCAAATAGCCCAGCGTGATCCATTCTTCCCATGATGCATTAGCATGCAGAGCCTATTCAGGCGTGCTCTGACCACACTGGGACAGGCTGTCTGCAAGTTCCATCTCGACGGCTGCCTCATGAAAGCCCTTAACAAAGCTTACATTTACAAAGGCATACATGCTAAATCTTTACTCAGTCTCTGACTACAAAGAGAGCTTTTAGTGCAGAATTTGGCCTATACATTGTTTTGATATATTGATATGACTACTCCATTCACTTTGAAACAAGTTTAGCTAATCAAATCAGAAAGATGAATGAACAGGCTACTTTCTGTGAATCACAAGTCTACACTGAAGAAGAAATACCAGATAGAATGAAAGTCTGTTTTCTGCTTTGACGATATTATCAGAGATTAGCTGCTTGAACAGAAATTAAACTACAACAGCAAAAGCTATATTTGTATATTTTTCAAAATTGTGTTTTAGTAACATAAATGTCAAGAAATTAAGACTAATGAGTTTCAAATCACCAAAGTTCCATTCTACCTGTAATAGTCCCTCATTCTCTATTATGATTCTGAAACTAGGCTTAGTATGAACCTACAGTGCTGCAGCTACAGAAAGAAGTTATAGTTGTTATTATAAAATTATTTACACCGCAGCCTTATACTACACATACATGTATTGCCAAAAAAAAAAAAAAGTTCATATTATGTTATCATTCTTTTCTTATATTATTGTAAACCAGAAACAATTATATTAATTATTATTCCAGTACTTACTTGGGGTGCTGAGGAGTAAATTAATGTTCATTTTAGTAATTTTTATCATGCCCAGGCTCAGCTTATGACTATATATTTATAAAAATGTAAATCCAGTCTTGATGAGAATTCTACAAGCAATGCATATTTCAGGCAGCATCAAAACGCAAAGTGAAATGAACTTATTCATCAGGCATTGCTCAGTATCTGACCATAAAAGTATTGCACAAAACCACAAATGTCAGAATACACATAACTGATTCTAAGACAGCCTAACTTTCAGCCACTAAAGTTGATACCATAGGGCTCCACTGACCTCAGGGATCTTACAAATATAAGTCTATAAAGATTTTACTGATGCTTTGTGCGACTACATGCTGGAGAGCACCACCCTCAACAGCACTCAAAGCCAATGAGACCACGATGATTACCACACAGTGCAGGAGCTGTATTTAGAGATAGCAGCTGAAACATCCATGTGGTCTTTTACTAGTACAGCATTTCTGTAGTAAAACTAAGTATATTAAGTACCCAACAGTAAGAGATCTGATCTTACAGCTAAAGGAAAAAGGCAATTTTATGGTCTGTGTAAGTCCTACTTCTCAATATTAGTGAATGAAATATGACAATTTCATTTTCTCTTAAGCAGCCATTCTGCTCCATATCCAGCCTAGCCTAGTTTAGATTCCCAGACCTAGAGACCAAACACATTTTGACACGTGTCAGCATTTCATCTTCTGTGTTCCAGTATTTCAGGCCACAAAACAGCCCATCCCAGAGAGAATACATACCACATACCTGTTATGTAGCAAATATATGACATGTATATAGGTATATCATAATTTGAATTTATACACCTCTATAATACTACTACAAATAACCTGTGAACTATTAAGTATAACACACAGAGTTCAGATTAATGGATGTCATGCCTCACGTGCCACAGATCATTACCTAATAAGGAAACTATGTATTGATAAAGCTCTTTCAAAATTACCAAGTGAAAGAAGATCAGAGTTCAGCTGGGGCATCATCATAATCCCACCAAAAGAAAGCATTTCATACCAGTCAAGACAAACCATTCCAACTTACTCCAATGCTGGAAAAATATAGCATTGGAAGCAACTAGACTAGTCTTGAAAGGAAGGATGGTGAGCAAGCTGCAGCACTCAAGGGAGAGGGCAAACCATAAGAAAGGAAAAGAAGTCTAGTTACAACACTTGGTTGGAAAAGGAGTCTCCTGAATCACTTCCCCACTCTCCACACAGACCATGCACACAGGTATTGCTCCCCTTAGTATTTTTCTTACCTTCCACATCCTCCGTTTCTTCAACTACAGTTATCAAGTAATGTCAGTTCCCTGGCCTAGTATCTTTACTATCCCATGCGCTGCTGCAAAAGCAGCACCATAAGATACATTTGCAAGCGAGTATTTTGAAGCCTTTGAGAGGATAAACCAGAAATTTACAGGAAGAATTTACACAGGAATCAGAAAGAGTAGTGAGAATACAGTCAGCATAGCCCGACAATTAGCACAGCAGGTTTCCATTTTTCACTGAAATGGAACATCAGGGCTGTATTGCTAACACTTTACCATTACAGACAAGAGGTAAAATGGAAACAGGATGCTTTAAATAGCAGGTGTTTGCAAAGAACTGGCAGTGTCAGAAACCCCAAAGTGACAACTAGTCATTTATATCAAACAGGCAGCAAACTCTGGTCACCTGGCATGTCTCCCAACTCGTGGATTGGCTAGCAGAACCTGCTAAAAGGACAGCACAGAGGAAGAGAGAAGCCAAAGTGAGATGATAAACTAAGCAGAACTGCTGAAATTACATGGGGGAGCAAAGGGATTCCAGAAGAATCACTATATTTTCCTCAAAGATTTAGAAGTTTTAACACTAAGCATATCAAAAGCCCTGGCAATGCTTTTGTGGCATGTAATTTAACTGTGAACTGTCTATTAAGAGTCTGCCTATAGGGATTTAATATGTATTTGTGTGCTGCATCCTCTTTTATTCTTCATAAATTTAGCCTCTTCAAACCATGAGGAAAGATACATTCCAAAAACATGTAACTAATCAACGACTAACAGCTGATTTCAGTCTTTCAGTGCCTATCCACTCCAGCTGAGTATGCAGTCACAGTATAGCCAGGCAGGGACTACCTTCTTTGCTGTTTATTTTGGTAGGGCTTCTAAACACTACCAGAATGCCACAAATAAGGAAAACTGAAAATAAAAGCTTCCAGATAGCCTAACTAATCTTATAAAATGTTTTAAAAGATGCTTTTAAAAGAAATGGAGTGGTTTAGTTATCCATGTTATGTTTATGTCTTGCAACTCTGACAAACAAAGATGTAAAATAGGATTAAGCCATTTCTCAATATTCCCTAAAATTGTGTTGTTAATGGGTAACAAAATTATTTTGTAACACAGTATTTACTTTGTTACTTACTACTTCAGTAGCAAAGACAGACTATTCTATTTTCATGATGCAGAACAAAATGGAAACTCGGATACTTGTTAACATTCACATTCTTTACAGTGTTAGATTCTGCTTTTAAGTGTTCCTTCTCTTTTCTCTTCTTTTTGAATCAAGTTCTTGTACCTGTGTTTCTATAGAAATCGCTCTGAGTAACGTATGTTGAGTTTTCAGAGATCATTTGGTCAGATTCTAATAATCTCTCCTGGGAGCTGACACCAACTTCCAGCAGCCGGTCGTACACTGCAGATTAGAATAATAAAACACATGCTGCCGTGGCTTCCCAAAAAAAAAAAGAAAAATAACGCAAGTCTGTCTTTATCAAGCTGAAGAATGATGTTCGAGACATCTTAGATGTCTTCTAGACAGAGCTTTCCTTTTGTTTATATAAACATGTAAATCCAGTCACTTATGCTTCTTCCTTCTTTTAAACAGAGAATGTGCCATTGCAAGGATTTTGTTCCAGATTCCGTTTCTTTTTTTTTTATTCTTACAGTAACGCAGTGTTACTTATTTGGCCAAGACAGAAAACTGGTATTTTACAAATCTGCATTGAACTAAAATATATCTTTATTCACACAATGTAGCATTTTTTCCTGTTTTGAAATAAAAGAAATATATTTAATTTCTTCTGTATAAATGTGCTTTGGTTTGGGTTTGGGTTTTTTTTTCAAATTCTTTTTGTAAAGGTAAACTAGAGAAATGTCTTGAAACTTAAAGAAAAACAGTGGCTTAAAAAGAAACTGGTACTTCTCCTCCAGATTAGTGTTGTGTTAGGATATCTGTCAGTGTAATACAGATAAATTATATATTTCTCCCTTACAACTCACTATTCTTTATTATAGTGTTCCCACCACAAATCCCAGAAGGATTAAGGCTTGTCATATTTGACCTCTTTGGTTAAAGGCAATTCACTGCATAATGATTTTTACACTATTCTGTAAAATGAACAGTTTCACATGCACAAATGCTAGCAGGAATCAACATCTCCTGTTTCTTTCTCCGACCTTCAACAACCCTATCCTCTGCAGAAAAAAACCAACAGTTTTACTAATTTATAAGCACCATGCAGACACAGGCAGTCTAGAGAGAAACCTCTTTAGCAGTTGTGAAGAAAAAACATGAGAAAGATTCCACAAAGAGAGATATTCAGAGAGCCAAAAAGATAATAGAAAGGAAGCGGTGTGAAGATTTAAAATATTCCCAATACTCACTGAAAGCAGCCACTGCAAGAGCCAGTGTGACAATAATGGAGACCCAGGAAACCCACAATGCCTTCTTTCTGTAGCTTTGAGCTTCATGAGGTTTTAGCCTTGTACTGCTTTCTAGTAAACCTGATAAGCAATAAGCAAAGAGGGTGTGAACAATACATTGTTCCTTTTAAAAACACAGCTGTGTTAGTTCAGACCTAGATCACATATTTGCATACTACATTACGTATAGAATCAATACAGAATCAAATCCTGCTCACATTATTAAGGTGAAGTGAATAAAGCCACCAGAAACATATGAGTAAGCAAGGAGAGCGCACACAAGTTGATTTCACATAGAAAGACCCACACATCAGTCATTTAAAAAGAGCACTGCAACTGTAGGGCAGGAACAGAAATCACATCACTTATGTTTTCCACTTGTACATCTACACAAGAAAGGGCTCGGTCCTATACTCACATGAAAAATTGTTTCAGAACTTCAGGATCCTAAACGTAATTAACATAGGAGAAAAACTGGTGCTCACCAGTCTCTGAGAAATAACCTACCGATGCACAGGAATATACTGCACATATTGAGCGTAGAAGGAGGAGGAGGCAGACTTTAGAATCAAAGCTAACAGCAGTTGAAAAAACCTCTTGAAGGATAATGTCCTTCATGTGAGATAAGAATACATTCCCATCTAGAACTAACTGAAGAACCAATTCTTTCCTTATTGCAATCAGCATGGAAGTCTTTGAACACAAGGGAATGGGATTGCTTTCTCTCTTTTTTGGTGCTTTCAATCTATGGAAGTCTTTCATCCACTCAAATTACAGAGAAGAATTCAAGTTAAAAATAAAGAAAATAACAACATTTTGGGGGTTTTATTCTCTCAGTCTGAGTCTTAAGCCACTTCTAAAATGCATTCAGAATTTAACATCTTTGCCTTCTGTATATCCCATCCAGGTTCTTTTGTGCTCAATATATTCATCTAATTTGAAACATACATACTTTTTCACCAGCAAGTTCCAGCTCAAATCTGCTTCACTGGAGAGAATGCCTGATAGCTTTTAACTTTCTTAATTAATTACTTCAGAAAATGTGGGTGGTTCCTCTTAGATGATGATCACTTTTCAGAGGGACTTGCCTGCACAGAATGCATTGAACTGGGGCACTGGTTTAACAGCACAACCTTTCAGTAGCTTGTCTAATGTCTTAGACAAAGGGCTGAGAACAGGGGCCCTGGCAGACTCAGCAGCAGATTTAACAGCTGAAGCTGTTGCTGTCCTCACCTTCCCCAGTTTTCTCTCTGATGGCTATTGCCACTTGCAAAGGCAGGGACACCTGATCTGGTTATCAGTGTACTCCTGAATCACACTGTGTTTAACCAAGTTTATTAACATTAACAGATATTAATGTCAACTGGCTGTAATAAACTGGCTGAAAACTGCAATGCTTTTGGAATCAATTCAGAAGCGAATCAGACATCTCTGCCTCAGGGGCAGCAATGTGTCAGCAGAGGGGCAGGCATCCAGGGGTGGTAACAATTCAAGCCACCAGATTTTATTCTGCCACTCGAAGTCTGTCAAAATTACTGGTTCTAATCCCAGCGTAATTGGTGGGATTCATGCTGCCTTGGAAAAATTCTTTTTGCTTTTTTCACCTCAATTACAATAAAGCAGAGAGAGTTTCTTTATGGTAGTTCAGAAAGCCATTGTGAGAATTTCATGCTTGTTCTGTGTTTTTACAAAATTTAAAATATTACCTCACTTTCGTACTACACACTCTCCTCTTTATGAATGGAAAAGAATTTGCAAACTCGCGTGCAGGAGGAATTACTAGGCCCTATATCGAAATGATGTCTGTTTCTTATTATGTGCTTTCTTTGTCTGTTTAATACATGAAAACTACCAGATGACAACTCTGAAAGATTTGAGTCTCTCACTGATAGTCCTGCACAGCTATTTCTCACATAGACCGCTTTCATTTGTGTGAAGAAATATTTTAATTTTTTTCCCAATGTTCAGCCTATCTTCTGCCACTACATATAATGATACACAATTTAATTCCTGTCTGATATGAGGTAATTTAACAATACATCTGAAATACAACCAGAGAGAAAACACATCTTCTCATGTTTTCTGTGTTTGTCCCTCCTGCACCCTCCTCAAATTAAAGATTTTAAATGATGGTTCAAATATTGTTGGAATGAAAGCAAAGTAGGTTTTCTTAGCCAATTTTGATTCTCAATATTTCAAACCTCAAATAAACACAGATCAGAATGACAGACATCCTCACCTGTATCTTTCTTTAAAGACATCCTATAATTCATGGCTACAGTTCACTAGCACCTGCGAAGTCCAACATACACGGTTGATACTTAGGAATCAAATAATATTCTAATTAAATTGAGAAATTAATAATAAGCCCCACAGCTAGTGCAGCGCTGCTGATTACTATTCACATGTCAAGCACGTGTCCAGTATGACAGAAACTGCAATCCTTATAAAACTGAAGCACTTCTGCCGTGTGTGTGTGTCTCTCTCTCTCTCCCTCTCTCTCTCTCAAAATGGCTGGCGTATTCTGACAGAGATGTGATTCCTTCCTTCCCAAAATAATTCAAATAAATTTTCTGTATTTACAATTTTCACCCCTGAGAACGATCATATTATTCTTACGAGGGTCCTAGGGGATGGCATACAAAAATACAAACTCATTCACATGACTGCCAAGACCATGGTGTGAAAATCATTTAGAAGCAACAACAGCTCACCAATTTACACGCAACAACACAATTCACAAGGTAAACCTCCATATTTTTTCCGCTGACCATAACAAAACAAGTCTTAAGCATCCACAGGAGGCTGAAAGATAATCTTTCAGTATGACCTGCATTGCTACAAAAACAAAAAGCTAGTATCTATTGATAAAATTCCTCCACCCTGAAATTAACACAGAGTAATTTTATTACTATTAATTGATTTAACACATAGATAACCTTGAAGTAAACAAAAGATGACAAGCTGGTTAAATCTACTGGATTTTTACTTTATCTTTCAGTACCTTCATATATTAACAGATTTTCTTCCATAAAAAAATCAGAAGGAGAAAAAACCTGCCTAACAGTTGCAGAACACAAGCTTGGCATATTTGTGAAGTGATTCTAGGATATTCTTTGCCATATGCTGACTTACCAGAAGTACTTTTCTATTTGGCTAAGGGATCATTTTAAAATGTCAAGTTAGAATTTGTGGAAGAGATAAGGCTAATAGAAAAATTGTTCACCTAAGATGTTAATTCAAGGACCCCATCCACAAAATTATCACTGATTTTGGATCTGGCTTTTAAAGAGCAGATATCTTGTTCGAAAATTTAGGATTAGTTTTTATTTTTAGCAAACATGGAAGTATCATCTCTATAACTGGATCTGCTATGATTCATTGGAAAGGATCATAAGAAAAAGTACAATCTAAAAGGACAGACTGTAACAATTTCAACAGGGACAACCTGAAAAAGCATACCAGATTTTCCTCTGCAATGACTGGGAACTATCCTGGTAGATGGAATCAGTGACTACAGGAAAGGCTGAAAGCAAGCTACTGCAAGGGCCATAGAAAGAGCATGAAGGCAGAGAAGGAAATAAAATTAGTAGCTTTGGTCTCACCTCCTTCTTACAAAGAAATAAGGTTAGGTACAACAGACACTCCCCCTCTATCACACCAGGCACAAATTAAAAATTTCTGTAATCAAACTTCCATGTTTGAACCATAATCAAAATTCCTGATTCCCATTATTTAAAATGGAACTGAAGCCTCCAATTGCCCTCAGTCACAACGTGTGTCCTCTGCCACAGGCGGTGACAGTGAGGGTAGCCCTGGAAAAAGGGCTGTCCTCAGCCCCGACAGGACAGAAATCGGACAGGGAAGATGGTGACTGCTCTTCCCCCTTACTTCTCTACTTCATGTCTAGCATTTGTGAGCAGGCATGGGCATTTGGAAAGCTGGGGAAGGAACGGGAGATACAGAGGTTACATGTAGGATGGGATGAAGACCAAGAACACAAAAGGGACTGCAGGATGCTGAAAGCAAAAAGAGAAAGGAAGAAAAGGCAACAGAGAGGCTAAGGAAAGCCTATACTTGAAATCAAAAACGGAGACAAATTGCGTAGAAAAGGAGCCTGGAGGCGTTGTGGAGGATAGGGCAAGAGGGGTGGTTAAAATGGCAGCTGCCTTTATGGGCAGCAGGTAAGCGAGTGCCTCACACACCGTTAACAGATGTCCAGAACAGGCGTGCTTCACATTAAACACTAGCACGGTTTGGAAGCAGGCAGCTTTCCATCCCTGGTCAGATACGTAGGCGAATAATAAAAAACGGGTTATGTGGAAGCGCATGATATGGTAGGGGAAGGGAGACAAGGAGTAAGGTAAGCGCCTTGACTTCGCCACCCAGCCGGGGCTGTAGCGGACCACCACAGAAATGCCCCGTTGTGCCCCTGCTCGGAAGGCGGCTGCCACAAGCCCCGCCGGCAGGTAACCTTAGCGGCCTCCCTCTCCTCCGAGGCGAGAAAACCCCCGGCGCTGCCTGGCACTGCCTGCCCCTCCCGGGAGCCCCCTGGGCCCCGCCGCCACCTGAGCCCCTCGGCCCCGGCTCTCCCCCTCGCCCGTGGAGCGGGAGAGGCGCCATGTGCCGCCGCCCGCCGGCACCCGCTCCCCCGCCAGGCAGGCAAGTTTTCGGGCGAGGTGGGAACAGCCGCGAATAGAGTTTATAAAAATACGTTAAAGCTGTCGCGGGGTGCTCGCACGAGAACTAAAAAGGGGAAAAGCTCTGAGGGCGGCGCGGGCGGGAGGGGGTGTTAAGCGAGTGCCAGCGGCGGGCTGAGGGGAGGCGGCCGGGGGCGCTGAGGCGGGTGCAGGGGCAGAGCGGGAGTAGGGCCCGCAGGCCCTCACACCGCGGGCGGCCGGGGCTGCGGCGAGGCGCAGGGTCAGGAGGGAAGAGCAGGGGGGTCCGGAGGAAACCGGGTCGCTGAGAAGCACGGCGGGAAGCTGCGAGCAGAGCGCGGCTGGTGGGGGCAGTTGAGAGGGCAGGAGCCGGTGTGGGGCTGCCAGGGCTGAAGAAGAGGGGGCGGGAAGGGCTGCTGTGGCAGGATGAGGAGGAGAGCGTGGGGTCCAGGAGGGCGAGGCGTGAGGGTGCTGCAGGGAGGGTGTAGGAGAAGCTGTCGGGAGTGGGTGTTAGGCGTCTCGGGACGGAAGGGAGGTGATGGGGCATGCCACAGAGAAGGGCAGCGTGCAGGAAGGCGGGTGCGGGGTGAGGGACGGGCGGGTGCTCACCTCTGTCCTCCAGCCCTTCGCTGAACTGCCCGCTCTCCCCGATCCGCAGCTGCTCCTGCTGCTGCTCCCGGGGGGGCACCGGCGGGCTCGCCCCGGGGGGCTGTACGATGGCGGGGTCCGGAGTGGTGTCCAGGGGAGCGGCGGACGGCTCCATTTCTTGCGGGGCGGCGGGAAGCGGCTAGCGACTGTGGCAGGGAAGCGAGGAGCGAGCGGAGCATCCAGCCCGGGTGCGAGCCCGGGGAGAGGAGGAGACTCCGGCTCAGAGCATCAGGGAGATGGGGACAGGCAGCAAACAAACTCCTCCGGCTGCTCCCCGCCAGCCGCTCCCCGCGGCCGCCTCATCACTAACCTCGCCGGCGGCGGAAAGGGGGGGGGGGGGGGGGGGGGGGCAGGTGGGAGAGCGGTGCCGCCTCCCCGCGCTGCCCTTCCCCTCCCCGCCCCGGGGAGCACCTCCGGCGGCGGGAGCGGCGCCCGGCTCCGCGGCGGGGCGGGGGCGGGAGCCGGGGCCGGAGCCGGGACCGGGGCCAGGCGGCCGCTCGCCCCCGTGCGGAGCGGCGTGTGAGGGGATTGCGGGGGTAAGAGAGGTGGCGGGAAGGGCTCTGGTGAGTCGCCCTGAGGGACTCCTCGCCCTCGAGAGCCCGCAGGCACCTGCGAGAGGTGCGGCAGGGCCTCAGGCTTAAGGTACGTCCCCGGGGCTGGCTGAGGAGGCCGGAGTCCTGTCAGCTCCCCCTCGCCATGGCGGGCTCTGCCGTCCTCCTCCAGCTACCGACTCTCTCAGGGCAAGAGTTGTCCAGTGCCTGTCCGAACCCGGAGCCTTGGCGCAGCAGGCTGGGAGGTAACGCCTGACGCCGCCGCCGAGGGCTGCGGGTGCGGGCCCGGGCCCTGTGGTGCGAGGCCCCGTCCGCTTCCCCTCCCCTCACACTGGTGACACTCGGCGCTCCCCTTTGCCGGGGGTTTTGCTCGTTCCCCATCCGCCGTAGCCCTTTTTCAGGTTCAGAGCCGAAATCAGCACACATAAGCACCTCTCAGACCCCCCAGCGTTGACGTCTTGTTACACTGATCATTGGTTTTACCAGTATTAGCCTAAAAACTGCCCTAGAACATACAGCAGTCTCATGCTGAAGCATGGGGTTAGACCTGGAGACTGGCTGGCATTCAGGGCCATTCTCGGGTCCTCACCTGCCATCCCTAGGGCTGCAGAAGAATGCAGGAAAAAACTAAAACCTTAGGAGAATGGAAATGTAAAAAAAAATGAAATTTTTGCTAATACATCTGTGCCAGAACTGTTTCCTTCTTCTCTGCTGGTTTCTAATGACTAGAGAGAAGTGCAAATAAACAAGCATTTTCTGTGCTAGCACAGTCTCCCAGTTGCATGCTTACCAGCATGCAGATAAATTTTGAAACTACATCGTGTTTTGACTTGAGTCTAGGAAAATATCAGAAGACAATTAGACGATGCAGCCCAGGTCTTCAGCTAATATGTATCAATATAATAGCCACCGAAGTTATATGAAGATCGGGTTGCCCTTCTCTTTTGAGAAATTATCAGATTTGGGGAGTATAGAAAGCACAGCAGGCAATTAATATTTACACCAGTATAGGGACATGATTTTATAAGCTGTCAGAATCTTGCTGATGTCAGCCTTTAAAAAAGTTTTGCAGTAGTTTAGTAATACCTGTATTTGGGAATGGTTAGTAAAACATTACTACCAAAATGCCTCTTAATGCTGTATGCTACTCTTCAAAATCTTTTCTGCTGGATTTTAAAACGTTATTTGAAAAAGTAAATGTACATAAATGTTAAGGTAAGTGATATAAAATATTTAGAAACTGATTGACATTCGGGCAACCTTGTGGAATGGAGATGGCTATTGTGGTATGGGGGACTGGTATTTTCTTTTTACCTCATCTTATGATTTCTTTGTGTGTAGTCTACTGTACTTGCCATATGAAATTTTTTTGAAGTCTTCATGCCTCTCGCCTAAATTCCATCTTCACCCTTAGCTGTTGTACCTTGCTTTGTGATCCCAGAGCTCTTGCTCTTCTGGTTGGATCGGCATTAATATGAATACAAGCAATGTCAAAATTATTTTCTTTTACCTAATGTAATGGACACTAAATTACAAAGTGACTATTTGATGTTAATGTCAGAAGAGGTTCTCATGTGCATAAGCTAACACAAGTGAGCTCTTTTGAGGGAAGTGTTGTTTTTTGGGGTTGGGCTGAGTTGGGAGGGGTTAGAAACTAGTAAAGTGGTAACTGTGGTTTTTTTCTTTATGGGCTGTTGATTAAGCTCTGGTGACCTTGAACCTGCAAGAGAAAATCTGTATGTGTAGGCATGTGAGAGATAATGAAAAGTAGGAAAGACTTACCTTTTGTTACTTGCCATAAATAATAGGTTGTCTCTCTATCACTTAAAATGTGTTTGTAAAGTAGGAATCCTTACATGAGTAGAACCTTTTATGTAATGTGATCAGAGACAAGGGACTGGGGCGAAATCATTTGGGCGAAAGGGATATAGAAACCTTTGGTGAGTGAGTTTGGGGAGACACTCTTCCATGCAGAGTGCATCCAGTACAAGCCATGAAGGGTCCGTTGAAATTGCTGCAACGGATATAACCCTCCCTAATGAAATTATTGCAGGATCCTTCCTCTTCTAGGGAGATAAGTCCATATCTGATCCATTCCAGTAGGAACTTTCTTATTCCTTGCATAAATGAAAATTTGACTCTCATTGAACACTACCTCCTCTCTGTAAGTCTCTCTAAGCTACTTTGATATTCTTCTAACTTCCAGAAACCAACCCAAGAGGAAAGTGCCTGGAGATTCTTAATTCCGTTTCTCTAAAAGGAGGTGAAAGGGGTAGGTTTCCAAATGATTTGGAGGAAAATAGGAAATAGGAACACCAAGCCCCAAGTTTTAAACTTTAATATGTTCCTTTTTCTTTTTTTTTTTTTTTTAGTTGCTCTCAATTGCAGTTCTTACATAAAACTGTCTGGCAGCGGCTGCAGCTGTCTCTATTTGTATAAATGCAATAGTGTTCAGGCTATAGCAAAGAATATGAGGGTTGCAAAGGGTATTGTAGTTTCTCTTAAATGACTCTCTTCAGTGCTTTCAAACATGTCCTCATATGAGAAGTGATATACTCTGCGTTTAGCAAATACAAATTCAAAACATTAAGCAGATCCACAATGAAAAGCCTTTCAGATCAGATCACTATGTATATAAGCTAGCTACTAAGAAGCAGAAAGACTGCCATATCATAGCAGCTGGAAGCTGCTTTCCAGCGTTGCTTCTGATTTCTCATGACATTTCTTTCACCCAAAATATATTCCATTGGGTAAAGACACAGGGCTAGGGTTTTAAAGAAATGGATCCTGTTTTCCAGCCCTGTTGGACTCCTGGTGTAGGAAGCCTGTAGGCAAATCAATGAAGAGAAAAAAGCCTGACCTTAGTAACTATATTATAATACAATTTTATTTCTTGGCCCCTCAGACCTCCCTTTGTTGGATATGAATAAGGAAAAGCCAAAATCAATTAAAAATAAAAAGAAAAAAGGCGACATCTCTGGATTCAATCTGAATAGAATGATGCCATCCCGTATTCTATAGCTGCTGCAAGTTTAATACACACTTGCAGAACTTTGTGCCCAGCTGGAATGCCTGCAATTTCCATAACATTTTGACTTCTGGAGAAAGGTGATTCCAAACAAGATGGAGGTCTCTTGCAACACAGCAACCAGCAACAACAAAGACAACTTCTCTTGTTTTTCTTCATCTGGATCACTTGTGGTCTGGTTTTGCTGTGGTTATTTATGGTGGTTCTTCTCTCTCCCTTCTTTCTCTCCCTTCTTTCTCTCCCTTCTTTCTCTCCCTTCTTTCTCTCCCTTCTTTCTCTCCCTTCTTTCTCTCCCTTCTTTCTCTCCCTTCTTTCCCTCCCTTCTTTCTCTCTCTTTCTTCTTCCTTCTATTGGATAAATAAAAAATATCAATCAGATTTGAGTTCTTCCTCCAGGCACTAACTCTCAGCAATGCCAGAGAAATAACTTCAATTATATTTGATGAAAACTGGATTATGTCCATCATTTTATTCTTTTCCAAGGCAGGCATTTTCCTGAGGTAATAGGCAATCTCTGGGGAGTAGGTTTGCCTACTTTCCTAAGTTACAGTCCCTTTGTTTCACTGAAACATTATTCCAGTACTACCATCAGCACCCATTATGGGACGACAGAGAGTAGCATGGTGCAAAAAGGTGGAAACAATGTGGTGCTATTGCATGATGTAGAGTGAAAGTAGGACCAATGGGTGACAATGGCCAAACAGGTCCTCAGCTGTCAGTGAGACAGTGGTCACTATATGAGTGCAGAACATTTGTTATTCCTCTTCAGTCTATGTGGAGTTGAAATAAATTGTTTTCATTGCAGGCAAGTTTGGATATGTTAGCATTATATGTTCATTTGTCATTCTAAAAATGAGAGCTGCATCTATTCTGAACTTTGTGATTTTCCTTTTCTTTTTAGTGCTGCTGACTGGAATGTTTTCACCTGAATTAGTAGAAAACAGTGGCGCATTCAGAGGCTCCTGAGAGGCAAGTTTGCTTGATTTCATTGATGTTAACTAGTCAATGTTCCCTATTGACCATCATCTTAAGTGCAGCACTTTAAATTAAGAGCAGTCTTGTATATTTGGAAAGAGTAGGTCAGCTGGCCCAGTGATTATTTTTAGTGTTTAAAGGCAGAAGAGGAAGCTAATGATCCTGTCACCAATCACCATTTTGTTTGCAGGGTTCCATTTTATACACATACTAAACACAAAACGGGCTTTTTCTGGCAACAAAATACTCTATTTGTCACTGGCATTGTATTGCAGTATCAGGGAGTGCTAGTGTAAGCCAGGATGGATTATTAGTGTGGTCTGCTGACATCTCATGCCTGACATTCAAAAGAAAATGCTCACTTACTTTCATCAGTATGTCTTTCATGGAACTACAGCAGGAGGCAATGGAGTCCGCATTCAGTTTTATGGGAGACACAGCTGAAACAAAACCAATCCAGTTCTAAATGGACGGGCAGACATCAGTCCTGTAAAGGTCATCACTATAGATAATCTTCAGTGTCGCTCCTCTAGGACCAAAGTCTGAGACTGATTTATCCTGATATTGTGAAAGGCAACACCTCCGAGTAAGTGTTTATGCTGTTTAAATGCTCTGATAGTTTGCAGTACAGCTGCCATTTTGTGCCTGTTGTGTGGATGAGATCGTTAGATACTTCTGATCATTCTTTGCCATTTAGATGCATGTCCTCTGCTGAAATGAATAGATTAAATAAGTCTCTTTAGTGATGAAAACCTCTAGATTCTGTATTTCACAGCCTTTTTTCATGAACCTAATCTTTTCTTTTAACAGTCCCTTGACCGTCTTGTGCAATATTGGCTACCACAGTTTTCTTTTACACACAAATACAAATTAGGCCACATTTTGTAGGATGTTTTTTAATTTGTTTGTTTGTTTGCTGGCTTATTTGATGGCACAGAGGCAGATACATATTTTGCTCTTGTTTTGTAGATCACCTGTAGTCCCACAGTGTGTTCAATGGTCAATGGGATGAGAAATTCTACACTTGGTTCTTTTAACTTGGTCTAGATGCCTCCCAGCCTAGTATTAGTCACACTATTTTTTTTAATTTAAGATAAAACAATCATTATTATGTTAGTACAACAATGCTACTTTAATTTTTAAACCACAAAGCATGCTTAAATTAGTATCCAATGTATGTAGATCATTTACTGTTTTTCTCTTGCACTGGGTTAAATAGAGTTTAAATTGAAATCATCTCTCTTCTTGGCATTTTTAGACTGAATATTAACTTGGGTCTAAAATAATCAGAATGTTACTTTGAAAAAAGGATATGATAATTCAGTATTTTTTCCTTCAGGCTATGAAAGAGTGCCTATAATATGATTCCCAGAGAATACAGCATGCAGTGACCTTGGAAAGTAATTGATAACACCTCGCACAAGCACCTACTCTTTCTCTATGTGTTGTTGTTGCAGGATCATATTTGCAAAAAATGCCAAAGCTAGCAGGAGCCACAAGCATTAGTAAATTCCATTGTGGCAACCAAGGAGGAATAAAAAGATAAAATGCAAAATATGTCATCTTAAAGTGAGCAGAAGATCTTAAAAAAGGTTCTTCACAGTGAGTGTTTTCCATCTTGAAACTATTTTAAAAGCTGGTTTTAATTTGAGCTAAAATTGCTGTGTAAGTACGGGAAACCAAAGGTTTACCCACAAAAAACAAATTTACTATTTTGATCAGAGAAACATTATGCAGTCATGCAAGACTACCTGCCTCTTCCGAAACAATGTTATTTCTTTATATCACTGAAGACATTTTGTTTCTAGTTTTCATGTAATTGAGTAAAACTGTCTTACCTGACAGTGGCTTTATTTCGCTGGTAATATTCACAAGTATTGAAGAAGAATAGAAGGGAAAATTAATTTAATTTTAAAGAGGTAGCAACCTGTCACTTAAGTAGTAATCTTAATCTCTTTTTTCTTTTTTCTTTTTTTTTCACTGCTTCCCATGCTCTCTTTCCATGCTATGTGGAGAGGTCTTTCTTCTTCCAGTGAGATTCTAACCATAGCCTAATAGATGACAGGAGTATAAGCAGCTGAGATTTCATTTGTGAATCAAAGAAAAGAAAAAAAGAAAGCTAGGAAATTCCTAGGAAGCAGAAGTCAGTATAATTTTGTAATAAACTTGTCCAATTACTTACCCTGACTTGATGGTAATTCCTATCCAAAAGCATCTTAGCAACTAGACACTTCCAGTGTATTTGCATAACTTCATGTTTTTTCCCATGTCTATTAAAAAATTCTACACAATTTTCCATTAAGTTTACATGCTTAACCATGAGATGAAGTGAACTACAGAAATCACAAAACATTCTTTTTATTATATACGAATTGGGTCACTTTTCCTGTTGCCAAGCCAATGCCCATTCCTCCTGATAATAATCTTGTCTATCAAGGCCTTTTCCTGCCATGTCAGGCCTAAGTTATGTTAAGAAGGCTGTATGCAAAGGTAGACATATGTTTGCTTCCTAGTCAGGATAGGCTCATGCATTTACAAAATATTTATGGTTTATAAATTTAACCTTATGTATTAAAAAAAATAAGAGTCATAATCCCTACCTCGAATGTACGGATTTAGTGAGAAAAGGGACTAGTTACATTTACCTATGGGATTTCCCTGTGTCAGAAAAAGGATGTAATAGGTTTTATGAGGAATAGTGACCAACTCACATCTATTTTCTCTTCTGGTATTTTAAACTCTAATTTGTGGTTGGGTTGATATCTTACTCCTTGGCAATTAGTGTCATCAGCAAAAGAGTAATTTTTTTATATATATATCTTGCTGTATTTTTGTCTTTTATCAAAAGACCGTGTGTAAGTATTTGAGGGAATGAGCATTCTACTAATCCATAGCAATATTATCTGTATTGCTTCTACTCTACTGGTGAGCAAGTACTCCACAGCTCACTTTTGCTGTGAATTGTTTGATAAACTGTGTGACATGATAATATCTATGTGTTGGTTTGAATAGCTAATCCACATTGTTTAGTGAGTTGGAAAAGAGTATCTTATCCTTTTCTTATGCCAAGTGAATTGTAACTAGGGTTCTACACATTCCCACTTGAGTATTTAGCTAGGATGATTATAGAAAGTGTTTGAAAAAAGAATGATAACCACAGCCAAAATGAATATTTTGCATAACATGTGTTTTATAACCAGGCAAACATACTTGTTCCGCTGTGTGCCAGTTTGGGTGTTTTTTTCACATCTGCTCAAGCAGATGTTTGACACTTTAAATCATTTAACTCCTCTAGGTTTTGATGGACATCACATTCCAGATTACCTAGTGGAATCTGTTACCCACATAATATTTTTTGTCTGGTTGGTTTTGTTTCTGCTTCTTTTGCCAGGGGAAGTGGAATTAGTTTCCTGAGTCCTGGCATGCAATTTGAGTTTGAATACTTCATTTCAATGGGAGATGCAGCAGGTAAAATTGTGAAATTCTACAGATACTAATTTTTGGAAGAGGCAAAAATAATAACGTCAACAATGTAGACAGCAGTTTTAATAGGTTTCTCATCCTCTTAGTTAAAAATTTCAGTGGGCAATGGGAAAAATAGGAGACAGTGACAATCCCTTTCGTAATTCTAAGAGAGTGAATCACATAATTCGTGGCATTCTTTTTGTAAGAAGAAATGGGAGGCATTTTTTTGTGGAATTCAAACCCAAAAGTTTCTACCTTATTGCAGCCAAGCCTTTCTCCATGTGCAGCAGTAGCAAAAGCAACGGATCTCTGTTTGATCTAACATGATGAAATATGCTGTGAATGTTGACATTTAACTATCCATAGTGAATACTGTCTGATCTGGATTTATGTAAGATGGATGGAGTAATTGGTTAATAAGCCTACTAAAACATTTATATTACATTTAGCAGTGATATGGAATTGCACAAGGCTGTTAGCATTTGCTAATTTTACAAGGAAGAGGAGCATCTTTAGGAAATCGAAGAAGCATTTTCCTCGGTAGAATGAAGAAGTATTAAACACACTTCACCTATGAATGTCTTTTAAAGCAACCAATAAAATTCAAACTTAAAGGCAATTGAAGTTTGGAGTTCAAAATGTCAGTGAAATTTTGAACCTCTGCTGCCATAAAATTGTCCTGTAACCAAAAAGGAAGAGGGAGATGTCCGTCATAGAATTTAATCAGATTATGATAAAATTTATTTTGTGCCTCTTTCAGATTTTCTCTAAAGCTGTTGATGGTGCCTAAAAGTGATCAAGGGACAGACAGTCATATAGTAATGCAGACAGCTTCCTCTCCACCATCAACACTACACGTTTTCAATATCAGGGTGCAGGGATGCTTCAATAGCTACAGAATTTTCACTTAAATTTCACAGCATTTTATTAGGAAATGTGTACTTGAAAAGTTTTTATTTTACTGATAAACTTTATATACTTGGATTCGTTTTACTTTCTCCATTGACTGTCACAGCTGTCACTGGACTATACAGATTAGGTATAGTTGTAATTATAAACTTAGGCAAAAAGAGACAAGATCTGTAAAAAGGAGTAATATGTTTTATTGAACCAACTGGTGTAATTAATTTCCAACTAATATGCTTGGAAAGTGGAGCTAGGTGTGCAGTCTTCATGACTTCAGGAAGGGTTTGTGTGTCCAAAAGTGCCTGCTTTTTTCACCTGTTTGTTTAACTAAAAAACTATCTATAGACTTTGTCTTGCCTTTGTACCAAAGTGTCTTCATTTCACATGTCTGGGTTTTGTCATATTTAGGATCCCAGTGTAGGATCTTAGGATGCAGGAGATGCATCACAAAAATGGCTTTTCATGTTGCATCAACTACAAGCCATATTTGGGTCAGATAGGTATTTTTTTGTGTCACGAGGAAAATAATCTCTTTCTATAAAGTTTGAAATTCTGCAGGGGTCAGCTAGCAGTAGGGAAAAAAGCAAAAGCACTCAACTTTGGTTTTTATTTCAGTTCCCAGAATCACCTCACTTTCACTTTAGTAAGTTCTACAAATGTAATCCTTCATTTCAAGCCTCAACTCATTGCTTACAAAGAAATTAATTTAATTGCTGTCTTGACAGTGGTATGTACCAGCACTATAACTTGCCCTGCTGGTTGGTGAATCATAGATTGGGCTGGCAAGCCAAATTTAGTAGGTGGGGCTCCCAAAGGGGCAGTTAACCACGGCAGTATGCTGTAAGTACAGTACTGCTCAGGAGTACATTTGCCTGGGGTCCATGCTCAGTGTTACGAGGCTTGACAGTTCTGCCTGGCACTGCAGGTGGATGTATGGTCTTTATCCGTCGATGATTTGAACTGCTAGAGCTGAGGAAACTGATGCAGGATCTTGGTTATGGGGTTTGGTAGTTCAAGTGTGGAATAGCAGTAGAGTGCCTGTGCCTTGTCCACATCTGTACTCCCTGCCATCCATGTCAGCAGCTGTTCAAATGAAGGTGAGATAAAGATGCAAGGGGGTAAGGTGACTTGGTTTTTAATTAGCTGAACTTTTAACAAGTAGGCTAATATTATAGCACAGACATGTGAAAGAGATAAAGGCCTCACTGTGTCAGTTCCACGCCCAAAATATTCTTACAGACCCACCACACATTTCATGTACAAGAGGAGCCCAGTTTCTGCTCTCGGAGCAGCCGAAAGCACTTCTTGTATCAGGCAATACCTGTCAGAGGTTATTAGTGCTTGAGTGTAGGTGTTATTTTTTTATAAAATAGATCTGACTCTTTGCTGCTTGGCTCTTAACTTGCACTTCGCCAAGCTTGCTATGCCTCAGCACTATCTTGGCTCATTTCTTTGAGCTTTCCATGGAGACTGAGAATTTGGACACACACAGTCAGTTTATGCCCATAACATACATTTTTCCCATTATTCTTCTGTCCAAAATCTGGTTTACTTCTTCAATAGAATTGCTTGTTGTTCTTCCCTTTTCAAAACTGGAGGGAAATTAAGCAGCATCATAAGAATGGACAACCTGAGCCAGTGGTCACAAACTATGTAGTGAGAGTTTCAGACAGGACATTAGGCAAATATTCCTAACTATCATGTTAGTGCAGTACTAGAAGTTACTCAGAGAGGTGGAGGAATCTTCCCCTTTGGAGGATTTCTAAATTCAGCTAGTGAAAAAGCCACAGGTAACCACAGCTGACCTGGTATAGTGCTGCCTATAGTCCTTCTCAGAGAAGAGAGTTGAACTAAATGATCTCCACACTTGCCTGATTCAACCAATAGAAACATCAAGGGGTACGTAACTGTAAGGTTTTATAGTAAATTATAAATTAAGTAACATCAAAATAGGTTGACACAAAATGTGCAGAGGTTTGGAGACGATGCTGTTTCAGGCCTAAGAGCAGGTTAATTCACCAATAAAGGGTAAGTGCTATGTTTTCATGAAGGATAAAATTCTGATGACTTACTCCTCTTGGATTGTTCCTTTCCTGTTGAGTTTAGAAGGGCTATTAATGGAGTATATTACTTATGTGATACAGATAGTCTCTCTAGGTCCCTTATTCTACTCTAATCTTGTTATGACAAACCTTATATAACTTTCATTTTTAGGCTCTTTTTTTACTGTTTCCCTTTTTATCTATGGGCATAGAAAAGTGACCTCATAGTTATAAAGATGAAGATCACTAATTCTGAAACTCTCTGGAATTACAGGTTGTTCTGGCTGATGTATCAGTAAGCTTCTTTGTCTCCTTTATCAGCTTGAAGTGTGTGTAATTCTGTTGACCAAAAAATTCAGTCTCTAAATAAAATTTAATTAGGAAAGAAAATCAAGAGCCTTCCATTTCACATCCTACAATCATTATGAATACAAGTTCGCTGAGATTGTTTTGTGTGTCTTAACTTTGAGGATAAAATATCTTTGGAAGATATTTAAATGTCTGAAGATCTTTTTTCATGGAAGTTTTGAAAATTATGTTGTAGTTCTTTTGTTTTAAATTTAATTCGGTATTAAAACTATCGAGTGCTTGCAACGCTAATTAGGTTCATATTGCGTGGGATATCTGGACAGACTTGTTGCAGCTATACTTGTTGATTTTTCCACTAGATGGCATTATGCATTAACTACAAGATAATTTATGATCTTAACGATAATTGCACATGCTAAAGATTTTAAAAACTAAGAAATTATCTATTGTGCTTCCTTTTATTCTATGCAAGAGTGAAAGAACTGTGGCTTAAAAATCACTTGACCTACTTCTACCTAACAGTAACCCAATCCATACTTAATGCATCAAATATGGATTTACTCAAAGCAATAAAGGAAGTCAGCCATGGCAACAATATCTGATCCTGTATGCAATGCACCTTTTAGAATAAAACTCTTCCAACCTTTTCTGCATTTAGTGTTTAAAGAGTGACTTCAGTGCTGCAAATTGCTTCCTTTCTGGCTACATGGCTTCAACTGAAGTGATAGGAAGTGTCCTAAGTAAAGCAGCAACGCTGAAGATGGCTTTTAAATAGAGCCACATATGACCATATTTTTTTTTATTTAGTAGCTAATTCAGGATAGATTCTTAGAATAATTTATCACTGCAAGATTAAATATAGATATGCTGGTTTTTCCTCCACCCAGATGAAGTGAACTATTGTCAATCCCTTATGAAATTATATGGTGCTCAAGAGTGAGGTTTCTAGAACTTAAGGTCCTGACCAGTGAAGCACCATCTGATGTGGAGCAAAGGTCTAATACCTTCGAAACAACTGACCAGTGGGATTTTTGTTTTAATCCCAAGATTTGCATTGACTAGACAAGGAGAAATTGGCAGTCTCAGCCGCAAGAAGGCAATGGCAAGGATTTGGTATGTGAGAAGCAAAGAAGCAGCACTAGTGGTCTGGGGAATGAAGAGAGAGGAAGTGAAACGGGGGTAGATAGTAAAGCCAGAGGTGGAAGAGGACCCATAGAGGGAGAAGAGTGTGGTGACAGGAATGCCCAAATTTTTCATGCTAAGCTTCCTGATTTTTTTTATGCATGCCAGTGTGTGTAGGTACATGGGTAAAAAATTTTAAATCTGTATTCTGGGAGAAAAGAGAAGAGGTAGTCCTTTGTTTTAAACTTGTGTTCCAGAACTAGAGATAGCATTCACAAAAGGGGGCTCATCAAATTGCTGATCAGATACATATTATCTAGGTGCACTTCCCTGCATTCCGTATCCTGAGCTGGCCTTTTTTCTTGATTCTTTGTGTAGAATGTAAGAGGCTCCAGGCTGGGAAGGGCTAATCTAATGTAATAACATTTAAGAAGTGATGTAGGGTACAAGCTGGATGAACCAGTTCAGTTAACCTGGGCCAATAATGAAAAAGCATCCAAGGCCAAGAAAACACGTAAATACTAGCCTAGTATTAAACAGCTCTTTCACATTCTCATTGTGGTCAAACCCATAATAGAAAAATAGTTAAACTTGGGCCTTAATAAGCCATAATTTTACTTGTCCTGTGCAGTGCATGGCTGTAGATAATGCAATATATGATTCATTGACATAGAAGTGTTTATGATGGTCAATATGACTCGAGTCTTTTGTAACGCTGATATAAAAAAATATGTCATGATACTTGCCACAATGCTATTAAGCTTTTTGGAAGCCTAGGTCAGTAGGGTGGGCATCAGGAAATTTTGGAGAGGCATCTCCAAACACTAATCTCTTCTTTCTTAATCCCGCAGCTCATGTTGCAGAGGCCAGCATCTGCTCACAGGTGTATTGCTGTATGATGGAGACTGTAAAACAAGTTAATGCTGGTGGAAACATCTGTCACCTCCTGTCATGCTGAGGTATGGGACTATTTACTTATTCCAACCCACTCAGGCTCACAGTCTGCTCTTCTGAGTTCTTGTGTTTACCTGGGGGCTTTGCTCTTCTCCAGTTTTTTGCTGTGAACAGAGGGAAGCACCACCAACTAGGGAGGAGGGGTGCATACATTTGGAATTGCAGTAGCATCCTGCAATAGTATCTGTACTTCCAGTCAGTGGCCAACAGCCAGGCTGTGAAGCAAAGAGAAGGCAGGAGCAAACACTTGGCAACTGGCTCAGTAGGGGATCCTGTTTCAATCCTGGCAGCACAGGTCTTGATAAACTCTTGATTCCGCTGGACCTAACTATAGGCATCCAGACACTCATGTCTGAACATTATTATTTCTGGTTCCCAGAGGGCAAAATATACTTGCAGTGTACATGGCTTTTATGTCAGAGGAAAACAAAACAAAGCAAAACCCAAAAAGTTTCAACGAACCAATAAAAGAATTAAATACGAAGTCTCCATGGGAACATAGCAGAGGGTCTGTCTTACTCCTCCCTTTGCAATTTCCTGGCCAGCTCCCTAGCAAGTAGGTGGGTGTCTGAAGGAGGCAATATGCACAAAGTATAGTAATATAGGTGAGAATGAAACAAATTTTGAGATTTTGAATGAACTACAGAGAACCACATAAACCAGACTAATTTAAGAAGTCATTTAGCTATATTTCAGTTATATTGTTGAAGCACCTGCAAGCTGCAAGTATGGACTCTGATATAGTTCCACTGAAGTAAAGCAACTGGTTCTCTTTTGTCCCTTGAGATGAAGAGATTGTAGGTTTTAGTTGGTTAGTAATATTAGAAATTAATTATTGTTAATTGTATTATTAGTTAATTTTTATAAGCACACATTTCATTACTGGGATCCAAAATTTGAAAGCTTCACAAAAGGTATCAAATCTTATTATTAGCAGATTTTCATACGGAAAAGGTTAGTGACAAGGACCTCCTTTATTATTTGGTAAGTGGTGAGCATTTACTGAAAACCGACATACAAACCCTAGTATTTGAAGGGTGTATTCTACATTGTGATCCAAATGGTAGTGCTCCAAGACCCCAGGAGATTTTAATATATCCAGTTGTTTAAGAACATGCAGCGGAGATGAGCAAGTGTGTTAGAAAAATGGATATTTGGAAGCATGTATTTTCTTTCTGTTCCTAAAAATACTGTATTACTAGAGACAAAGGAATTTTAAAAGATCTGTTCACCAACCAATGAATTATATGAATGTGTAAAATATTCATTACAAATACACGATGCTTAGCAGCAGTTCAACCCAGTTGTACTGGTTTGACATTGCAGCGTCAGCCACAAAATCAGACAGCACAAGATTGCGTCACTTACCGCAGGAAAAATCCATTTCAATCAATATCAAATAAGTGCTTTATGTGTATATTGCAATCACTGTTTCGTGCTCCACTTAATGCACTACAAAATGCAACCTGTAGTATTCACAGGGAGCTTGCACAAACATTACTAACAAATTTATGATTTATAATGCAGTTCTCTTCTTTTGAGGCACCGTACTGACATGGGCAATCAGACATAATCCAAAACTGGCACTCTAAACTGCCCTTGCATTTAATTACTGAACTCTGGGCAAATTTCTGTAATTCCTCATTTAAACTGATCTGTCTTTCCAGTGGCTCAAAACTTCTTTTCGAACCATCGCTTGATAGATATCTTCTGAAATAACTGGATTTCCTGGTGACTTCAGTGGGCTTTCTGTTGGGTTCAAAATGGTTAATTATAATAAAGTACTACTAAAACATCCGCAATATTTTTAGATCATAAAAAAGTTAACACAAAAAATTAGATTGAGGTGAGTGGCAATGTTCTGAAGGGGAAAATACATCTTATTTAGGAAGTGTCTTTGTTTATGACCTTCACACTCAGAAGTGAACACAGATGTTTTGTTGTATCTGCAGTATAGTCCTGGCTGTAGCTGTGACCAAGAAAGTGCAAATTTCTTAACCTTTTTCAGCAAATAAAGAGAAAAAAAAGATCAAGCAAATTAGCAAAACATACTTAAACACAGACAGGAAGTCATGGGACTTTTTCTAGTAATTGGGAAGAAAGTTTTTCATCCTGAGAGGATGTTTTTAAATTCCAAATTTGGAATTAAAAAAGAAAAAGACAGTGCCTGCCTTTTCCTGAGAGGAAAACTGAGTATGATAATTGAGAAAAGAATTCAAATTGCAATGTTAGTTCTACGTGCATTAGCAGTTGCATTGGATTAAGTCTTTTGTCTGGATTTTGTGTGGCATAAATTGTAAATCAAAGTACACCTTACAGGCTTCTCAGTGAAAAGAGGTTTATTTTTAAAATGGAATACACGTGATTGTTTAGCTGTTACCATAGTACAAATTTACTGAATCATTTTTGAAAACACTCACTTTGATACTGCAACATCGTGGAGCTTTTATGCTCGCTAGAGCATATGGAACCAAAATGGCTGCTCAGTGGAGTCCTGAGTTAGTGGCCCGGACTCACTCCATAGTGCTTTCAGTATAAATCTTGAAGCTAGTCTTTCTGTGCTCTCTTTGTGTGCATGTGATTGTTAGTAGAGCTTGTTGTGTGTAAATATAAGCAGGACTGAGGTGAACACTTAGGTATGAATGCACTGATTAGCATTTTCTTAACTCAGTAGTGCTACCAATTCAAGTGGTCCTACTGTGTTTTAAAGTTAAGCATGAATTTAAATATTTATTAGTGAATATGAATCAAAGCTATATGTTTCCATTTAGAACAGAACCCTCCCCAGGAAAGGCAAACTGAAGGTATCTTGTTGGGGAAACAAAAAATCTTTCTTAAAAGCCGTGGTAAAAATGTTAATGAGTAGCCTTCTAAAGGAGAAAAGCCAATACAACAGGTAATATTCTTTCTGATTCCACTTGTGGAACTCACAGGCTAAAACAAAATTATCAGAGCTGGGTGACTGAATTCAGTCATGGTGTAAGCCCACCAAATACACTGAGTTTTCTAGTCAGTGATGGATTTGATTTTGGGATAATAGTTATTTATAAGAGTAACCAGGATCTGCAAAACTTTTCTTTTAGTTGAAGCATTATTTCTAGAGGTGTTCCGTGTTATCAATACACAGTCTTATGTTGGTTGGATGGTTGGTTTTCTAAAGTAATCCAAGCCCTAGCCCCTGTCATGCTAGCACTTGAAATAAGCGGGCACATCAATCATGTATGTAACTATGCTTGTTTCCCTGTTGTGTAAATGCCTTAGTGGATATTTCTAAATTATTTGTTAGCCAAGAGCAGATTGAAATACATAAAGCATTTTGAAAGATTGCTGATTTGATTTTGTATTTTGAAATGGAGCTTTCAGTTGGGGACCAAGTTATTATTTGTACCAGGATTTTGTTTTTAAGACTGCTAGTGTAAAAAATAAAAGATACTCATCTGTTGAAATTCATCTGATGAGTTGAGAGCTACATCTAGTAATGATGGGGCACAACTTTCAGACAGAAAGTTAGCGATAGATTGGTCATTAGGAAGAATTTCTTCACCGAAAGGGTTGTCAAGCACTGGAACAGGCTGCCCAGGGAATGGTTTGAGTCCCCATCCCTGGAGGTATTGAAAAGACGTGTAGATGTGGCGCTTGGGGACCTGGTTTAGTGGTGGACTTGACAGTGTTAGGTTTATGGTTGGACGCAATGATCTTAAAGGTCCTTTCCAACCTAAATGATTCTATGATTCTATAATCCCATTGTATACATTCACATATCAAAATCCAAGCATTCATCACATTAGCTGAAGAGTAAAGATCAGATAATTTGCAAAGAAAATAGGTACCAGTTCTGCTGTCTGGTTATCACTTACTAGTCAGAATTTTACAGTTTGGATATCACTTTTCAATCAAATTGCTAGGGCACTTGTTTTACCTACTAATACTTTTTTGTGTTGAACAGTTACTCATTAAGTTATGTTAATACAATGAACTGCTAATAGGATATTCCTGTAAACCTTTACTGAATAACAGTTCGGAGCCGGTGGAGCAGCAGTGTGGCCTCTTGTTACATAAATGTAGTCTGACCTGTAGCATCACTTTCTGATTCAACTGTAAATTCACTTGTGACCAGACAACACAGCGACACTTGCAGCAGTATTCCTATTAGATTTGCTTGAAGTAGTGCTAACCATCACGTAATCCTCCATAGTGCTAGTCTTCACTCGGGAACACCACCAGTGGGAGAGTATGTGAATATCGTGACTATCTCCTTATAGTCCCCCAGCAACAGCTGATGTTTTTTCCAACTGACAGCATTTTCTGTGAGATGTTTGCATTAAGGTGGTAATCATTAGGACAAAAGTTTGCTTTGATCACTGATATGGCTTCTGTGAAAGAAGTGGAATAAGTGAAAGCTTCAATATTTGAATCTTTCTTAATTGCTGTGATAATAAGAATTGTATTCTTACTCTAGTCCGTAGTTTTAATAGCTTGTGGGTTTCAAAAGAAACAATTTTGAGGTGTAAATCCTATCTTGGAATTAATGTATGTAGAAAAATAAACCCTGAAACTTGAAGACAGAAAAATGGTTGTATCTGAACTCAGCAAGTGAAAGCAGGCACCAGAAATCCTCTGTGGCGGCATTCCTCTGCCAGGCTGCCTCCTTCAAATTAATGAATAAATGCAGCTGCAGTACTAAACCCTAAACATTACATCATAAACATCTGCATAGCTGGAAAGGTCTTTGCTTTGGCACTCACTGCTGTAATCAATACTTCTGCCTCTCAGAAACTCGGCAAATACATCATTGGTCTAAAGCCATGGCTAGCCACTTGCACAACACTTACTGGGAGCCAGGGTTTCATCTTAGTCCCTTGCAGAAGACCTCTTTGGTGATGGGGATTCACAGCTACTCAGAAATGATGGAACATAAAACTTCATGCTCAAGCAGACCTTGAGGACCCAGGAAGAAGCCCGTTTCATTAGCCCAGTCCTAGTAGCGCAGAGGAAGCATAAGCACGCTTCTGCAGAGATCTAGAGGCAGGTGTAGGAATTCATTGAAGCAGCTGAACAAATTCAGATACTAGGTTTTTCCGTTGGTTCCTTGGCTTCCTTCCTGAAGCAGTAAAAGCTCTGAGAAGACCATTCTTATCCCCAAAATTCAGATATACCCAAACAGTGGCATAGAGAGGCCTCTGCAAGGAGAGGAAGGTGAGGATTTGAGTATCTAGCACACAGGAAAAAAAGTTGTTAAGACAACATTTGGCAACAGTTACTATTTATTTATTTTAGACACCAACCTTCTAAATAATTGCAACAATCTCAGATCTTACCATGGGGTATTAACTTGAAAATTATGACTTTTTAATATCAGTATCTGTCAGCTTCATTCCATCTGTTCTTTCTGGCTTACGTTTATGCTACTGGGATCTGTCTGGTTGCTCCCACTGCACAAGAGTGACACTTGGCCTGATATGTGCTTAAACAGAATCTTTATTTGTTTATGTCTACACATGGAAAAAAAAAAATTCGAATTCTATTTTACTTGTACTCTCATTTTAGAAAATATCTAATTTTCATTTTTGGTAGAACATTACTATGCAAGGTAAAAGAATGGTAATTGTAAACTGCAGAATTGCAATTGTAGTGTGTTAAGAAAATAAATATATTATTTGAAAGATAGCCATACCTTTTGCTTTTGATTTAGAATACTACTAGAATTTCTGGAAACGTAAAAATAAATGAGGATTTATTACGGCTTAACTTACACAGCAGAGAACATGGTAATGGTCAGGAATTTGGCATAGGACATGTTGGTTGCTTTCACCGCTGTGTGATTCATCAGAACTCTTGCTAGGCTAGTAGTCACAGAGCAGTGCAGTGTGCTGCCAAAGGCATCAGCAACCTTGGCCACCTTTACACTATAAATTTTACTGACTCAACTATGGTGGCTGTGGCAGGTCTAATAGAGAGACCACCTGGCGAGCGTCATCCTGAGCTTGTACAACCATGAAGCTTCACTATGCAAATTTAATAGCTTAGATCTTGGAAGCATTAGAGATGCATCCGTACAGCATCACATCCAAGCTAAAAAGCCCAACTTCTCTGCAAGGCTAAAGTGACTCAGATACAGACCAGCATCAGCTCTGATGTTTGTCTAAACAGAGGCTCTTTCAGTTGTTTCTATCTGCAAAGGGTTTTGAATAACAAAAAGAAACATTTCCTCTACTTGTCTTCAGTATTTAATGATGAGCACACCTGCACTGCTGCCATCTTCAGCTGATTTAGTTGGCTCTAGATTGGAGATGTGTGTACCTTTTCTGTTGCATTCTGTGAATGTGTCTAAATGAAACACAGACATTGCCATCCAGCTAGCTATGAAAGCCATCAGGAGTTTAGATAGTCACACTGGAGTGTTTGGTACAAGGCATTTAAGAACGGGGAATCATAATGCCACCCAGTCTCTGGGATACAGCTTCGTTAAGGACTTTACTGGTGTAACTGTAGCTGGCCATGTCGTGTTTTAACCCAGCGGGCAGCTCAACACCACACAGCCATTCACTCACTCCCCACCCAATTGGGATGGGGTAGAGAATCAGAAAAAAAATAAGTAAAATTCTTGGGTTGAGATAAAGACAGTTTACTAGGACAGAAAAGGAAGCGGAAATAATAATAATAATAGTAGTAATGGCAATAATAATAATGGAATTAGAATATACAAAACAAGTGATGAACAATGCAATTGCTCACCACCTGCTGACTGATGCCCAGCCAGTTCCCGAGCAGTGGCTCCCAGCCAGCTTTCCCCCTAATTTATATACTGAGCATGACATGATACGTTATGGGATATCCCTTTTGCCAGGTGGGGTCAGCTTTCCTGGCTGTGTCTCGTCCTCAGCTCTTGCGCCCTCACACCCACCCCCCTCCTCCTTGCTGGCAGGGCAGCATGAGAGGGTGAAAAGTCCTTGACTTAGTGTAAGCACTGCTTAGCAACAACTCAAACATTGGTGTGTTATCCACATTATTCTCACCCTAAATTCAAAACACAGCACTGTACCGGCTACTAGGAAGAAAATTAACTCTATCCCAGGCAAAACCAGGACACATGGTGTAGCTGTGCTAGGTATTCTAATGTCTTCCTGTCAAAACTCATCCACTGTAAAGCGCTTCAGATCTACGTACAGAAAGCACTCCATGGGAAATGCACAACGTTATTCCTCATTAGAAGGGAAATCATAACCATTGTTGTTATGCCCCATAGAAGGAAACCATACTACTTCCACTAAAGTCTGTGTTCTCTGGAGTCCCAGAAGAGGATTAAGTTCTGTGATGAGACTAATTTAATAGAAGAGGTTTAATTCTTTGATACCACACAAAAAATAGAATTGCCGGCTTTTGCATCCCTTCCAAATGTGACATTTCCAAGCAGGTCTGTGATGGCAGTCTCAAAGGACCAGTGCAGTCCCCAGCACAGCCAAAGGACAACCTGTTGCTAAGCAACCAATATAAGCGCGCTGCTCAACATTTATTTCATTTGGAAAGGGACATATTCTTTAAGTACTTCATCTTAGCTACTGAGCACAAAGAGTTTTCCACTTGTTTTTGCAGAGCTGTGCACGTGTGTAAAATAGCCGATTTGCACAAACAAATGTGCGATTTAAAGAGCAGGGGCCAGAGAAGAACGTGCAAAACTGAAGGTTTGAAAAACCGGCACAAGTATTTAGCCCTTTCTAACATCAGCATCCTGAATTTGCCTCTCTGTTTCTGTGTTCATCCCACTTGAAAACAGGCTACCTTGATAGCATGTGTGTGGCAGAGCTGTCTGAAGATTTTACCGATATTTGTTGATGCACCCCGTTTTGAAGAATGCTCTGTCATGGTTTTCCCTCTGATAGAAGGACATACTTTCTCCCTGATAAACAAAGACCAGAACTGGACCCCGACTTTCCAGCCTGAAGGCTCCAAATCTCAGACTCTGTAATTGTTTCAGAAAAACAGCTAAATAGCTTTGGAGAATATCATTTAGTGCTCTTCATCTAACACCACTTTCGCTTCAGTGCTTGTCCCTATAGTGAAATAAAACTCCATAGTTCTGGTAGACTTGTGTCTGTATATCTAAAATCAGCCCCAGCCTGAAGGAGTTGTTCATCACGTTTCCCAGTTTAAAACCACACAAATAGAAATCAGGTAATGCACACAAAAAAGTTGATCAAAATTAAGAATGCAGTTTGGTTTCTAATGGCCATAATAAATGCACGTTTTATTGCATGTGATTTTAAAGACACGTATGCCATGCGTAAGTGTACTGAGGCAGGTGGGGCATGCTGTCTTAATGTACGTCCCAGCTTAATGTATGGAGGAGGCTACTTTTGCCTGGGAAGAAGTCTGTGTGCATTTTCGTTCTCCTCCCTAGCAGATGTAGCAAGAACATTCATTGACCGATCTCTTATTTTTTCCTGACCAGCTTTGTGGTCTCATCCGAATGCTCTAGGATGTAAATTATTTGTGAGTAGCCCAGGAGTGGCTACAGTTCAGGTCTTATATGGGCCCACTAATGGTAAAATACAACTCTCTGTTACCCCAGACATTGCGCATATGAAAGTTTCCATCTGGTCATGACCTCCCACCTGACAGATAGCACAGTGGACTTCAGCTCAGCTCTGTCTGCATAGGGCCATCTGACACAGCTGCAGGTTTTCCTGGCTGCTGTTGGCAATTCCTGCACCTCTGTGTCACACTCCAGCAATTCACAACCAGGTGGAGACAGATAGCAAGGGCCATGCTAAAAGACATCGTGTTGCACTAGCACACCAACTCAGCAGAGACACTGAGCAGCACAAATCACTCACTGTTATCAGGCAGATTGTCCAAAACATCAGTGAAGGTGTCCTGTTTTTCAAACCCACGCACTCAAAGTAGGTGAGGTGCCTGGGTAGCTGAAGATGATTTTGCTTGTAGCCACTGACAGTCTTTCTGCTGCTGATCCGATGGACCATATTGTATATAGACAGATGTCTTACTGTCCCTTTGATCAAGTGAAGTGGATAAAAATTTTGCCTTTGACTGGTATGGTTTCCAAATGATGTATTTTGTTAAATGAAATGCAGCGTGGGAGTACTGCACTGTTTGCAAGCTAAGCTGTGTCTTGGGAGCAGCAACTAACAACTACATCTTTTTTTAGAGCTGAGAAAAGTCAAGCACGATGTTGAAGAAAAGCTGCTGATCTCTGCATGGTAGCCTGCAGCTATGGTGACTTGAGAGAAGAAACTAGGTGTCTTAGACTATTCAGATACGCAAATCTCTTACTGCCCCTCTCCTTCGCTGGTACCTCTACTTTCTATGCTTAAATAGGGAATTGTCTTCCAGGCATCTCTTTATTGAAGGATTCACCTTAACTCTTTGCCTGATCTCTGTGGATTCATAGGATTCATAATGCAGGGTTCCCACAGCTGAATCGATACTTCTTTCTTATCTCTGCTGTCGTATATGCAGGAACGTTGCTTGCCCACAGGCTTACACTATAGTGCTAGATCATATAATGTAGCTGTTGAAGTTGGGAGCGAGAGAGCAAATTTGCTGCTTAACCTGGCAGCCTGGTCATGAAGAGATTGGTTTTGATTTTGAGATGGAAGTAATTGCTATTTTCAATCCCATAGTTTTGATCTGTTAAAGTGAATTAATGGCTGTCCTCCTTTATTTAGGGAATACTCTCTTAAAGCTGCTGCTTCCTATTCCCTTTCAACATTCAGTCTTCAGTGATCTCACATTGTGGAGAAGCACACCATCAAGCAACCAACCAACCCTGTCACAAGGAGTTGACTTGAAGAATAACTCTAAGATGGTTAACTGACCAAATAAAAAGCAGACTTGCTTAATGAGTGAACAAGCAGGGAAATATATTTTTTTGTTATCAAGTCCAAACAAAATAAAGTCAGAAAAAGGATGAAACAAAATGGGCTGCTTGTTTTTCAAGTTGCTTCATTTCAAGTTGCAAGATTCACGACAGGATTTAGTTTTGAAAATCTGAAAATAGAAACAAATTAATCGAGAAATGGTTAACCAACTTTCACAAGAAGACACCACGTGAGTAGCATAGATTGAAGTAAAACCATAGGGGAAATAAATTACAGAGAAAAATACAGCACAAATAAAAGGCAAGGGTATCTTGAGGAAAGAAGTGTAATACTAAATTGAGTAAAAGGCAAAACATGAGATATAGTTTCACAGAAAATCTGAGCTAGCTCCAGTTAAGCTTCACTTAGGATGCAGAAACTGCTATATTAGCTGGTGAACTCCACTAGCATTAATTACTAAGGCAATATGAGCCATTCTCCTGCCAGATCTCGAGCCAGCTTGAGAGGCTGTAGGAACCAGTATGCAGTAGCATGTGTAAATATCCTGGGTGAACCAATAATGAGAAGGGAAAATAAAGTGCAGAGTATAAATTTGGCTACAATTCAGTATTTCTGTGATTTTTTTTTTAACATAAATTTAAAGAAAATGCAGGGAAAAAAAGGAGAGTAGATGAGGAGGAATGACTGTATATAGATATTATATGCTCTCTACAATTTGTTTCAGAATCTAAGAGGGAGAAAGGAGGAAATTCATGTCACCATGTTTAATACATTTATTCTAATTCCATTTTATTGAATGATTTTCACCGGTAAACAGGTTTGTAGTTTAGATTCTGTGTAAAAGAAATCCTTCATAGTGCCACTATAAACATACATTTTCCCTTTGCCCTCAGTCAGCTGTAGTTTATGCATTAACAGGGACTTTCTGCTGAAAGCCTTTGTTCTTTTGGAGAGCCACTCCTCTGGGATTTCGGCTCCCTGGTTGGCCACTGTACCTAGCTCTCCTGATAAGACAGCAGCTGGATCTGAACAGCAGCCAAAGTTAATAACCTGCTGAACCAGGGACAGGAAAGATAGTAGCAATTACACAGAAAACGTTTTCATTGAAGGAGTTTTTCTCCTTCTGTACTTCAAAAATGAAAATTGATATTCATAGCCACATTCTACCTAAGGAATGGCCTGACCTAAAAAAGGTAATAAGAGTTTAGATATTCAGTGCCTTATGTTATCAGCAACTATTTCTACCAATGTAATTTTTGAAAGAACAATGAGTGAAAGGTTCTGTTATAGATATCTCTTGGGTTTTGTGTAATTTGATTTTTTTTTCCGATATAGGATATTTGTATTGCACTGCTTTGCAAAGCAAAAGTCCTGGTAAGAATGGGAGGGAAAACTGGGCTTTGTTCCTCACTCTTTATTTAGTCCAAAGCAGTTGTCATAGTTTTGCTTGGTTTTTTGAGACCCAAAATTATCAAATGATGAGGTGTAAATTCCACTTTCTTGATAAAACCAGAGCTGTCAGGTTCCCAAACGGTATTCACTTTTGTTTTAAATAAGAAAAATAAGCAAATATTAGATAAGATTAATGTTACCTAAGACAAAAGTCATTCCCATCTTATACCCATAGGCATGAAAGTCATTAACTTCAGTAGGAGTGGGATCACTCTAAGTACAATTAATTGATGATGATGATCATTTTACTATCTGTTATTTTTTTAGTTACTGGAAAGATGTAGTATATTGTATTAAAAATACATAATCTCAGTTTTCAGAACACTGGAGCTATAAGTCAACTTGTCTTAACATTGAGTCTTTGCATGGTATTATTATTATTATTATTATTGTTGTTGTTGTTGTTGTTGTTGTTGTTATTATGTGCCATAAATTTATTCTTGTCAGTAATAATTTTCATGATGCTGTGAAAAGTATTTGAGAATGGAAAGTGTAATTTACATTTTCATGTAATAAATCTAATCCTTTACTTATTTCAGATTATCAAAATCCATGTAGTCATCTCATTCTGAAATAGGTTTTAGAGTTATTGCTTAAATAATTAAAATCACAATTCAGTGTAGAGATGGCTGATCACTATTTGACTCATAAGGAATCTCATCTCCAATGCTACAGAGGGTACTGAAGAAGATCACATGAAAATATGTTTATATATAGTTTATATGCACAAATATATACAATTATTTGCAATTAAAAATTGTGTTCAGATTTCCAGGATAGCTATTTTTTATAAATCTTTAATGTTTCCATTCATGATAAAAGATCAGAGTAGAAAAGAGAAGAGCTGCATTGCTGTTTCTTTCCTTACTGTAATTCTGTGTTGGTTGTAGTCTGAATGAACATTCCCTGTGCCTGACTGTAGTATGGAACCACTTGATTTCATTGTGCCTGTCTGACAACAAAAGCATGCCAATATTTCAGCCATGCTCTTAGGCATCTGACGCACCAACAGAAACTCTGTTTTACACTGTACATTTCTTTCACTTACTTATTTTGAGGTTCATGATGGCAAAATTCCCAGGTGTTTCATATGCATTAGCGCTGTGTTTGTGTGATTTTAAACATGACAGTCTAGTATCAGCTCAGTATTAGCCAGTGAGCAGCTGGAAAATGTAAACAGCATATGAGAAAAAAGTCATGGGGAAACTTGGCATTAAGAACATGCATAGGACTATTTCTTCCCTGGTAGTCAAAAATAACATCATTATGCATAAAAGGAATGGAATGCTTCTTTGCTCGTTTACCTACAAAGGTCTTTTCAATCACCTGTTTGAACTTCCTATTTGTAATAATAAGAGCTCCTCAATGAAAAACACATATAAGTTGGACAATGCAGGTGAGATGATAACAGATATTTTTTAGAACAATGATGTCTATTTTAAATGGATAGGACTTTAAATATCCAGACTACAAAGACAGGTTACTCTTGCCTGTTTCAGATTTTGTTGTCCTTGTTTGTGCAATATCCCTATAAAATTCCTTCATTCTGATTTTACATGATGTAAAAAGATTATTTTGCCTTTATATACTTTAGAAGGGCAATAAATTCACTGAGATAAAATCACCACATCAAGACTGAATTCACTCCTGTTAGACCCTGTAGGTCAGTGTTGCATTTATTTAAACACTGATAAAGAGGCAAATACCAAATTTTTGAGAGTTAATTTCCACCTGCCAGTTTTTGTTTCCTCTGTTCTAAAGATTGAGTGATTCAATGGTTTATTAATGGGCCCAGAATAGAGAACAACTCTCAGAATTCCCTAGAGTCCTTGGAAATTCAAGCCATTAACATAGTTCTCTACATCTCATGCATGGAAAACCAATGAGGCAATCCTAACATGCTAAACACAGTGCTAAACTTTTCTTTCCTTTTTCTAACCTTGTAAATACTGAACCTTGAACCTAGAAAATTCTATTGTCAAGATACTTATTTAAGAGCTTAGGAACCCATACTAAGTATAAAAATTCATACAAATACATGAAATAAGGGCTGTCAATACATCGAATTAGTAACTGAGGGGAAGAAAGAAGAAAATAAGTTCAAAAACAGACCAGTGAGTTTCTCTATTGCTAAATGCTCCTCGAGCACCTTTAAGGTACTCTGCACAGCTTACAACTGCAATTAGCGTGGAGCTGGTGAAACACAAAATTTTCCCTAAATTTAAATATTTTATATATATAAATGTAAATCTATAAATTTAAATCAAATATACATGGTTACATAGCTAAACATAGCTAAATTAAACCCGCATAGCCTCAGTCACTGGCATCTCTGGTTGGCTGAAGGCAGGAGGCTTGGCTCTGCACACCAACAATAGGGATGCTCACAGTGGCATTAAGCAATGATTTGTTACCACAGGAAATTCAGGACTGTATTCAAATTGTTTACACTTCAGTGGAAGGAATGCCTTTTTACTTGGTTTCTTTTGAAATGTTTCTTTACAGAAAAATGGGAATTCTGAGCATTGTTTTCAGTCTATTAGAGTATTTCAAGATTTCATTTATTTCTAATGTGATAATTTATGAAAGTAAAAGGAAATCAGCATCTTTTGTAGGTTTTGAGTGTTTTGCATAAACAATTTTGAATCTCTCTGGAAGAATCAATGAGCATCTAAGCTTCTCCTTTTTAGCTTCTCGCGGCTGTTTAAATATTAATAGACAAGAGACTGACCTTCAGTCCTGCTGCTGAATCATGGAAGCTGAAAAGTGGAATCAATACATCTTTGTGCTAATGATTAACTGATCACAGGCTGGAAAATTGTCAGCTCAATTTTCATATTGCCAAATGCTTGATTTAATTTTTTCTGTGTTAAAATCATCCCAGTTACAACTCAATACAGTAAGTAACATTAAGCACTTTGAAATCAGTTGTAGGACTTACTTAAAAATGTTGGTGAACTGGGAGCTATAAGTTCAGATCTACAAACACCATTAGTCCAGTCCAGCTAAACTTAAGCACTTCTGCAGAAGTCAATGGGGCTACTCATAGGCTCAAAGCTGAGCATATGCACAAGTGTTTCTCCTGAATGAGGTGCTGCTGAATTCTAAGAACTGAGATTTTTATTATTATTGTAGAGTGCTAACTAGCACTGGTTTTTTCTTCTTCCTTTCACAGAGATACGGATATGGTGGATGGGTACAGCTGGATCATCACTGCAAGGTTTGGGCTGTTTGGTGCTCTAAGCTAGTCCTGTGCTCTCATCAGGAATACACACTCACAGTAAATCTATTAAAAAGCAAAGTGGCAATAAGATTGGCTATGTCTGTGAGACAGATTTCTCTAAAGGTCTATCTTCCATGAAGCAATATCACTCCAAGTCCTAATATACCTCAGTAGAACTTTTTGCTTGAGAGATGAAACTCACGTTCTCTTGTATGAGCCAGTATCCATTTTTCATCATCATCTCATTTTAATGCTTGGAATAGATAGCTCTAAGGAATTCTTTTCCATAATATAGGTCAACCTAACACGGATTACATGTAGATTTCTTTTTAGTTAAATGCAGTCGTCTGTATGAGAAGCAAAACCAAAAGGAACTGGTATTTTAATAAAAGTTAAAGAATTCAGATGCGAAAATGTCTTCACATCTGAGTGAAAGGGAAAGAGTAATTTCTGTAACTTCATGACAAGGAGAACAAGTAGCAGAACAATAAGGACAATCCATAGAGTTGGGGACCATTATGTAGAAAAGTAGGAGCATGAAGTTTACTGGCAAGTAAAAGGCAGACTGGATCTGATTTTACTTCACCTTTTTATCACCATCCACTCTATCAGCTTTGCAAAGGCACTTCTGAGCTACATTAGTACAACTGGAACATGTCTCCAGGTGCCATGAGTCTGTGCCGACGTTCAGAATGCATCTTGGTGGTACTGAAGTTAGCAGAGTACATGTATGTATTCTGGTGGGGACAGAACTGGTTTCTTAAAGGCTTGATTCTGATCTCAGAGTAGAGCAAATCAGCAGTAATTTCAGTGGTATTCACAGTGACAAAACAATGTAAAACTTCTGAAAGCAAAATCAAAATATTGCCGTTTATCTTTTTAAAAGAGCATTAAAAATTACTAGTATTAGTACTTTTTTTACAGGAGGGCCTAAGAGAGGTAAGGCTGATACTGTACGTTACTACATAGGTTAACTGTACCAGCTAGTTTTAAAGATGTCACCTCTGTTACCATATAATTTTGGCAGATACCACTGTTTCTCAAACACTGTCACAGGAAGCCAGCTTCCTCCTGTGACCTGTCAGCTCCCCACTCCTAGGAATCTTTGGAAGAGCCTGTCACTGCAAATGGCATTGGCTTCTGGAAAGAGGAAGATTAGAAAAGTGGCACTAAAAAGAGATCTCACGAGACCTCAAATCACTTTCCACCTCACTTCATATGTACCTGTCCTAACTTGAAAAACTTCATCTGTAATTGCCTACCAGAGGAATGTTGTGAGTTGTCCTGATACGGAAGGGATAAAGGCAACGCAAGCTATTAGCCAGATAATTAAGGAAAAAATACAAAGAACACAGAGGTTGCATAGATAAGAGCAGAAAGAACAATGTGGATATAGTAAGCTGCGAGACAAAAGATGCAAAGTTAAGCGTGTGACTAGCTCTAGTGTCAGCACATAACCCAGCTAAGGCGTGTGGAGAGTGCAGAACCCAGCAGTGATACGTAACGCCAGGCTGTACGCACAGCGCTTTACACGGGTCAAGCTGTGTCTGCTTCTGAAATTCAGACATGATCTCAATATAGGAATTCTGCACTGAAAACTAGAGGGATAAGTGATAGATTTAGTACTTCGCATTTTCGGGGTGACAGTGACTCTCCCAATTTGGGTAACCTTATGAAGAAAATCGTACCCAACCTTCTTCATTGTTTCTTTTTATGACTGGGCTAATTCATTCATTCCCTGTAGAGACTCAACTGTTTCTCTCTTTAGAGAAGACAACTTGCATTTTCCAAGTAACCAAAGTATTTAAATATATAACGCCTGTTAATTTCAGTGGAACTAGATATTCCCTCATCCCCTTGTCACCTTGCAAAATCATACTTCTTTGTGATTGTATATATGCTTATATTAACTGAAAAAAAGCTGATAAAATGGATACAACTGTGTTTGTTTATTGCAACCTAATGACATACACACTGTTGTCGTTCTATAACATACAAGGCTGTGCTGCCAAATGCCTAACAACCATTTATGGAAAAGGACTACAGAATATGAAGGTTGGGACTGAGAATGAGGAGCAAACAAATATTATGCTGAAAGTTCAGATCTGAGTCTAAGCAGACATACGAGGGAGAACAAGCCACCTGCTGAACCAAAGCGTGGATGGCTCAGCTCCTGAGATACATGGCTGGTGCAGGAAGGAGAGAATTGCCGGAGACATTTTTAGCAGCTTAGCTGTTTGTTACAGGTCCGATGCTAAATTTCCTTGCTAAAAATAGTTTGCAAAGGAACTTTGTGGCAAGTCAGAATAGCCTTATACACTGCAGAGAATTCTGTCTAGCCTACTTCTGTCTGAAAATGTTGCATGAGAAAGGTGCATGGCAAAATAAAATCCTGTTCAGATACGTGGAGCTGGGGAAGTTAACTCTTAAGATTATAAAAAGCAAAAGCTTCTCATATCGTTCTGTGAAGATGCATCAAGGTCAAACTGGAAGAAAATAATTACATGCATTTTCAAAGAAGTGCAATTTGGGATGTGACTGGGATAATTTTAAATGTAGGTTGCTGAACCAAATCAGCCTGCTGGACTTAATTTTTAAATGTCTCTCTCTCTTAATTTCCACATAAATTACTTAAAGCCTAAGTATCAGATAATGTTCAGAATGGGATGGGATGGGATGGGATGGGATGGAATAGAATAGAATAGAATAGAATAGAATAGAATAGAATAGAATAGAATAGAATAGAATAGAATAGAATAGAATAATAGAATTCTTCAGTTGTGCCCTTAGAAAATTGTGTTAACCATCGAAATAAAAAAAAATCTCATGTCTTTTATGATATTTTCAGCACTGCACGTGTTGCTTTGGAACCTGAAAATTTTTTTCCTGGTCCATGTTTCATTCTTACTACTGCAAAAAACGCTGAGAATTGTTTCCTAGTTGAGGTGTCTATGTAATTTCTCATTTTAAAAATATCAGGTGCAGATTAGTTGTAGTGTCTAGAGACTATAGCGATATGACTCATTTTCCAGTCACGGTGTTGCTGGACCAGATCTTTCTATCCTTACGTACACAAGCATGAATCTATTCAGACGATCGTGTTTTGCTTTCCTGCATAATCAAGTTTGTTGTTGCCAACATACAATGCTGTGAGCTCAGCCTTGACCTGTAGGGCGTTCACAAAGAACCAGTTAACGCAATTGAAAACAGCAAACTGTTCAACTAATTCTTCAATGAGAACAACACATGGCTTATTAGAAACCTTTCCTATATTGCAAACCCTCTTGCAGGTTTATCTCAGCATTTAAGTGTGAGCACTGTCAAAATTGCTAGTAAAATTACAGTCTATCTAGTATTGTTTTCAGTATTAGCAGAAGGAAATAAATCTGAGCAGGACAGCTGCTATGCCTCAGCTATGTCTGAGGAAAGAATTAAGTCGCCTGTGTTCACAGAAATACTCCCAGTGGTAATCCAGTAAAGTCCACACGATGTATTAGTACGTGCAATGCTCAGTTCTACTCTCTCTCTGCTCACACACCGAGTATTTTTCTGTTTATTAGGCAATCTGCAGCAATGCACTGATCTTTTTTAATGTGTTGGAGTGTATGGCTAGAGTAAACCTTTCTGTCAGGTTGGAGAATCAATTTTGCAAGAACCTGAAGTATTTTACCAGCGGATCAGGACTATGTAGTTGTTATTACTGACTGTAATATTTCAAGTAATTTTCTCAACCTGTGATACAGCTAACAAGTACCTTGTCAGTTTGCCAAGGCAGCACAGTTAGATTTGTTGAAGAGAGCTTTAAAATATTCATTAGGGCAGTATATTTGTGAATGATGTATGAAGTTAATAACAAATTCAAGGTTAAGAACAGTCTGACTTCTCAGAAGGAAGGGAGATAAACCCAGCTCTGTGAGAAGTAGTGAAATTTTATTCGTTATTTCTGTTTTAGCATACTAGTAGCAAATATTCTGATTTAACAGGGGTTTTATTTAGAAAAATAGACAGGATCCTAAATAAACCAATTTTGTGAGGAAAATAAAATGTCCTTTGGAGAGAAAGAATTTCCTTTCCAGGAGGGTCAGAAGACTGCCCTGCGCTTAGCTTCTGTTTACGGTGAAGGTGAAGGAAGAGCTGCTGTGTTTTGTCACATGGTTTTCAATTTTCACCTGCAGATGCAGTGTGTTCTCTGTCCAACACATCTGCTGCATGACCACCGTACCCATCCCGAATACACAGGGGCATGTGGATCTTCTGACTTTCATCCATTTCCACTTCTGCCTATAGTAGCATCAAGCAACTGAGAAATACTCAGGCCTCAAGTATTGGAGAATTGTATCTAATTGATTTGTGCAAGTGTAAGCCAACAGCAAGACTGTTTTGTCTGTCTTTACAAGTCCACAGAAGCACGTGGATACCTACAGCTGTAACAGACCATTTACTTTGCTTGATGTGATGGCACTGTGCCTACTCAACCTCTTTGGACAATTGACAAATCCACCAAAAATTAAGTGCAAAAAGGAAGTTTCCATGTTCATAGTTAAAGGAACAGTATTAAATTTCATTACCTTGATAGTATTTTGAACTTTCTAAGTTTGGGAATTGGTGGCATATGGGGTAGGTATTACACTAATTCAGGTAATGGTTTTATACTTTGTTTAGGTTGTGTTTGTTTTTTTTTTCCCAAATACAAATTCTTCAATAATTCTTTTTTTCCCAAGGAGAGAATGTAATCTGAAGGAAACATAATAGGTATCCTTTTGTCACAGTATCACTGGTGATATGAAACAACCAGACTGAAATTAACGGAGTTGCACAGTTATTTCTGTAGTTACTGGAATCACTGTGATGCTATTGACTTTAAAAGAACATGCACATACCCAAGGGGGAAATTTAGCCCAGATTTAATTAGAGCATTGTTTTCAGGTCAAAATTTGGTTTGAGGATAAACTTGGATTAAGGTACCTGATATCTTTTCCAAACAAATTTAGAATGATATACATTGCAAAAGAAAAGGGATTTTTTTATTATGAGGAATTGCGTCTGAACTATAAATTACTGTTTTATTAGTGACTATTTTAAAATAGTCTTTGATTAAAAATACCTACTGTAGGGAGCACAATATAGTCAAGCAACTATAAATTGGCATGTACTACTTTGTCACATTTATAACATACGAAAATATCATTTCACAGGGACAGGCAAAGATGATGAAGGATGGAAAGATTTTTAGAGTTATTCAAAAGAACTGCTGGGATCCAGAAGTACGGATTAAAGAGATGGACGTATCAGGTAGCTCCATAAAGGAATTTAAATCATTGTGTCTCATTTAGAGTAACAGCAACTTCTCTGTTAGTGCATCTGAAAGTGCTCAATAACAATATCAAATTAAAAGGTTTAGCAAACTGATTCATTAGTTTAAATCTGTTGAAAGGGAAAAGAGATGTGCTTTATACTCAGACTCAAATGGAACATGTTCCCATAATTTTTCTCCTTTTCAGTAGCAATTTATTTCCAGGATGGGCTGTTTAATTTTGGTGCGATTTTTGAGGCAGTAAGGAACTAGTTGACCCAAGTAAGGATGACTGACACTGGACTCAAAAAGGCAGCATACATTCCAGGTATAGGAGTGATTTACACAAAAGAGAAAGCCCTTTCATTTTTATTGCAGATGTTAAAAAGATCCTGTTTACTCATAGGATTTTTTGTATGTTTGTTTCCTTTTCTAACATTTTTTTCTGCTTAGATGTGAGAACTTCATTCTGTATTTTTGCTAGAGGACTCTGAACCTAGAGAACTGGTACAATTACTTTCTCAGAAAAAAAGGGTTTCCTGATGAAGAAAGAAACTTAACCAGATGCCAAATTTGCAAATTTATTTTCCATCAAGTTACTTACATGCCACTAAGGCACAAATATATAAGGCCTACTGACCACAAATAAGGTTTGTAAGATGGGAGACTGAGGGTGACAGAAGGAACTTTTAGTCTGATCAGTTATTTTTGTTAGTTCTTATTAACACTGAAATTCCAAATTACTTTTGTGAGAGAAATACTGTGTCACTAAAGATTACTTTTTCTTAGGTTCAGGCCTGAATAATTCTCTAGATCAGTTTCTCAATACGCACAAATTGAATATGTTCTCCAACTTTTCATAAAGAATAAACATCTGAATTACTTTGAAGAGCGGATATTTTATAAGTGACATCTTTATGATTATTGTTTCCTTCTCTCATGAGACAGCATGTTAGGAGATACTTTGGGTTGTTCTCCTTATGGAGGTTTAATACAACACATAACATAGGCCAGCCTGGAAACTCAAGGGCTGGTTGGCAATTTATGTAAACACAATTTAGATAATTTCCAACTAACTCATTTTCACCCTGGAGAAGCAGTATTTCACACTCCAACCATTAGACATTTAATGGGAATGCTAGAATGTCTTTGCAACCTCTGTGAAATACACTGCCTTGACGAGACTGTAATCATTCCCTGAGTTAGCTCAGGGATTTGGGGGATTACCACGTCTTTCAACTACAGTGTGGATCATAAATGGCCTTTGGGCATCTTTCCCTTTCAGATATTTCCCTCAACACTAATGGCAAGTTTCTACAAAACAATTCTTCACCATCTTATTTGCTGTAGACAAAGGGAAAACACAGGAGCAACTTTTTTCAAATTTTTGCAACAGCTCTCCAGAAAAGAAAATGTATCATAAAGCCAACACCACAATAGTTCTCCACAAACTAAACAGTGCTCACTTGGTTAAAAAAAATCAAAAATCCAAAACTATGTGTTACAGCACCATCTGGTGACTTGTGCCATAAAAATATCCCCTTTTATTACAGCACTCAGAGATACAGGCATCGGCCGATTAAGTGTAAAAAAAAGGTCTCGGTGTTTTTCATTCTTACTGTTCACCTAATGATGAAGACTATGGGCCACATTTACTCTTTTTCGGTTTAGAAAGCTGTAGCTACTTAGTCCAAAGATCGTTTTCTGCAACACAGGCCAAGATAGATCATACCCAAAAATTTAACCTCCAAACATGGCATAATTTTGGAACAAAGATGCAAGGAGTCTCCCAGCTGAACAAAACTACTATCAGTCACCGGAAGGTATTATTAACGCAGAGAGATAACTTACAGCTTGGTTGCTAAAAGGCTTTGTTTGTGCAATGCCCAAGAAATCTTGCCAATAAGAAATGGTAGGCAATGTACCAAAGAGACTACATTGGTTCTCATAATCAAATGTCCTAGGTTTATTTAGTATACAAACCTGTGTCTTGATCCACTCAATAAAACAAGCTATCAAGGTAGTTCAATAAAACAAGCTGTAAAGGTACATCACAGTTCTGTGACATAAATCATCACAATTTTGTTGGAGAAAATCTTTCAATTAATTGTAACTGCTTATTATTTTCTCCTTTGTGAAACCTCTGAAGAGGGTATAGAGGTTTTTCTGTGCTGATTCTTCTTCCTAAAGCTAGTGTCTAGGAATGTTCAGCTTGGAGATCTGTCTTTAAGGTTTATGTTAAATTTGCTCAGAAGTGTAAAAGTTGATGGAAACCAGGTACAATGCTTATTGTGGAAAAGGTGGTGACTGTTCTCAAGCACACTAATCAAGTGTGCAGTAGTGTATTGGTGGATAACACAGCTTAGGCTGTACTTCAGTATATATGTAATTTTGTAGACCTGATCCTAAACCCTAAACCATTGCTGCTGTATATAATATTAATCAGATGTTGTAAGAGGGATGCCTGAATCAGCTTCCCCTCTTGTTTCTTACTTAAAATATTGATTTTAAATAACTCATTTTGTTAAACGTTTGAGTGCTTTGGCAAGGTCATTGTCCTAGAAGAAATTCTCCTAGGGTTTTTTTCTGTCGTCTTTTGCTTTAGTAGTTTCATCACTAAGAACCAAGTTAAATTTTTTAAAGCATGACAAAATAATATGCATAAATATTACAATCATACCTAAAATAAAAACAAATAAGATACAGTTTTGCATGTAACTATTTACTGAAGTCCTAATTACTGTTTCTCCTGTTGTTAATCTGCTAGGTTTGTTGTGTTCATTCCTGTAACCTGTCACACGCAAAGTTATGGTATAGATTTGTGTTTCAACAGAAGCCAAACAACATAGACTTAATTCTCTTTATTGCTAACATCAAAGTTATTTCTAAAACCAGACAGATTTCCTTATACTTACAACCTCAGTAGTCCAGACCCAAGATCAATGAAACCTAACACAATAAAGCTTTGGGGAGCACTTAAGAAAGCATTGGTTAACGACCATTGTTAACATAACCTTGTTTATCTTTGAGCTAGCTTACCTACTTGTTTATTAAACGTATATGATAAATCTGACCCCAAAGTAAACTTAAGATACTGTATTGGTTTAACGTCACATTCATTTATGTGAGAGTAACGTTAAATTGCTATTTTAAGTAATTGTACATGTGCATACTAAATACTTCTAAAATCAAAATTCTTCATTTCACAAATAACCTAATATGAGTATGAAAGTTTTATTTTTCTCTCTACCTAGCAAAAATATTCCAATCCTAATAAACTGATATACCACATGATTACCATGATCCTTAATTAGCAAAAAAAGGATTCTATCCCTGTCACTATTAAATCAGTCTTTCTTACCATTAAAGCTTTTACCTTCTACCTTTCAAACCAAAGTGCTTCCTTATTTTTAACTTTTTACCAAGAAAAAGGAAACATTAATAACTGCTTTTTCTTACTTAGGAGTCACAGTCCAAGTTCTTTCCACGGTCCCTGTAATGTTCAGCTACTGGGTAGGTTCCTACTAGCTTATTTTGTAACTCATATGTCACACAACTTTTAAAATGTAAATGCATCCTCCTCCAAATTAGGTGACTGAAGCAGTCACTAGAGCACTGAAGTAAATGGGGAATCATTCTGCTGTGAAAACAAAAGACAAAAAAATAGTCCAGGTATCGGAAGAGCCAGCAGGGTGTCCTGAAAAAGCTCCACTCTGAAGTACACTCAGTAAGAAAGAATGAGACAACCACAGAATGTCTTCTGGGGACCTTATGGGGGTAGCTGGAAACAGGGAGAGAGATTTTACACAGCATTAATCCACGGTTGGCAGGTAGACATATATGTACAGATTCCATGAAAGCTAGACACCAATCAGTATTTTCTCCTGGAAAAAAAAAAAAAAAAAAAAAGTAAAAGCTGTAATGGTGGTCTGTCCCACTTCCTTTTAAAAGTGGCACGAGATTCATTGACCTAGAACGCTTTGAATCCTAAAATTCAGGAGCAAATTCAAATGAATATGTTCCCTGTGTGGTGATCTTGAATGCTTCAAAGAAATAAAAACACTCTAAGTAGATAAATCACAGCAAAATGATGTTCTAAATACATTCTCTATTTGACTATTTAGCTATGTGTACGAGTCGAGTTGTTATATATAAACAGATATGCTACATTAAAAGTCATTGTGTTAAGCCCACTCTAAGTAGTACCACTGATCATCAGAATTTCTTGTTGGGTGACATATCTTTAAAATTTTATTCTGGTATTTATGTGAATATTTTCCATTAAATATGTACTGGGGGGAAAAATGGGAAACTGATTGCATGGATATTGCAGTTCCCTTATCAGAATTATGACTGTTATCTCCCAAATGTTAAAGATGTTTACTCAAGTTTCCTCTGTAGAATACTCATACTCCAGCATGAACATATTTTATTTTTCTCTCTTCAACTCCAGTAATAGGAGAATAAATATTCATTCCTATGTTTAAAAATTATATGCTGCTGGTTTTGCATTGGGATGGAAACTGGAACAAAAACAGAGGACTGGTTTACACAAAAGACCAGATAATTAAGTGCATCAGCAACCTGGGTTTTATTACACTCATCCCAAGTACTAAAGGCAACAGCAGTTGATAAAACATTCAAGACAAGAAGCAGAACTACACCCAGAGGTTTTAAAGAGAGATAAAATTTTGTCCTACTGGTTTCCAGCTATTCAGAACTGTAAAGTAAATTTTAGGTTCAAACCCTGTCTCCAAATTGTTTGCAGTGACATTTATCCAATATCTTCCAGAGGCGATAACATTTGAGAACTATATTTTAATGTACTATTCTGCTTAATATCTTACCAGGCCAAACCTCAGGATACATTAGATCTAGCCCAGATATTAAATAACGACTTAGCTGCTACAGTAAAAAAGTACCCCAAGAGGTTTGTCGGCTTGGGTACGTTACCTTTGCAAGCTCCAGACCTGGCTGTGAAGGAAATGCATCGCTGTGTGAAGGAACTTGGATTTCCTGGAGTACAAATAGGATCTCATGTCAATGAATGGGACCTGAATGCACCAGAACTGTACGATATTTATGCTGTGAGTAAATGTTTCTTTCCTTGTTTGGGGGAATTCTACGGTACGGAATTCTGTCTAAAAATATCTTGGGACATATTCAGTCATCAACTAAGTTTATAGCTACTTTAAAACAATTGAGCCTTCTAATCTGCTTAGTGATCAGAGAGATTCAGCTTTAATTATATATGATAAATCATTATAGGATATAATGACAATAGTACAGTTGTGACAATATAAAACATTCTGAAACATACTTCATAATGAATAACAAAATATTTTTATCATGTGAGTTCTCACTGCAGTGTTGCCTTCTTCGTTTGTGAGGATAAGTGCAGTGTCAAACAAAGCATTTCTGCACTCTCTGCTTTGGGGTTCAAATTACTTTCTCAATCCTATTGAGATAATTGGTAAACACCCTGAAATTTTCAGAATACCTACAAAGCCAAAGTACCAGAGTTGTGCAAATGCGACCAAAAGTTCTGAACTGAATGTATTGATTATAAAATGAATGTATAGATTGCATTTCCTAAGCAGCCTGAGGTTCAGATGAGGATGGTCATTTGTATAAATTATGGGGTTTAATCAATGTACATTCTATATCTGTTTCACAGGTTATTATCGCTGTCAGCTTGAACTTGATCCATAGAGGTTATATTTCAGAATGTTCAATTTATTCAAGAATTCCATTAGTGCAGCATCCAGACTATTTGTTTTTATGGTCATACACAGTCAGTTACCAACTTCCACTCTTGGAGATGCCCACATTCACAGAATCACAGCATGGTTGAGGTTGGCAGGCACCTCTGGAGGTCATCTGGTCCAACCTCATGCTCAAGCTAGAGCCAGGTGCCCAGCACCATGCACAGATGGCCTTTGAATATCTCCAAGGATGGAAACTCCACAACCTCTCTGGGCAGTCTGTGCCAGTGCTCAGTCACCCTCACAGTAAAAAAGTGTTTCCTGACGTTCAGAGGGAACTTCCTGTGTTTCAGTTGTGCCCATTGCCTCTGGTCCTGTCCCAGGGCACCACAGAAAGGAGTCTGGCTCCATCTCCCTTACACCCTCCCTTCAGGTGTTTGTATACATTGATGAGATCCCTGCTGAACCTTCTCTTCTCGGGGCTAAACAGTCCCAGTCCTCTCAGCGTTTCCTTATAGGAGAAATGCTCCAGTCCCTTTGTCATCTTTGGAATCTCTCCAGTAGCTCCATGTCTCTCTTGTACTGAGATCCGCCTCTTGTACTGGGATCTCTTGCTTATACTGGGATCTCTCTCTTACACTGTACGTTCTTCAGCTTATGTTTAACACATGTAGGAAGTAACTTCTATGACTTTTAGAAACATCCCTGGATAATAAAGATTGGGAAATTAAGCCATATTTGATAATGAACTGTATCAATCTACCAAGCCAGCTACGGAATTGCTATTTTTAGTTTACAAATGTAGATGGCAATTACGCCCTACAATCCAAAAGCTGCAGCTTTATTTATGCATGTATGAGTAAATAAACCCAAATTTTTCAAATGTGTGATAATCTCCTTAGCAACAAGAGGAGGTCCAGAAATACATCTAACAAAACGAAGCTGTTAAATCCTGGTTAAGCATATGATTGACAGATGACTATATATTGAAATTTAAGCACACAGTTAAATTACTTACTCAGTCAGAATCAGCATTCTATATTGTTCTTCTGTTTTCCCTTCCAAAGTTGTCAGTAGTTTAAAAAAAAATTAGTATACTTGGGGTGGAGATAGATTATTGATCCGAATACAGCTAGATTTCGAACGCTTAGCATGGATTAGGAATAGATTTAACTTTTTTTTAAAGCCAGGCAGAGGGCCAAAGGGGATAAATGTAGTGCAACAGCAATGAAAATTCCTGAATGCAGTTGGAACAATTCTGCAAAACCATCCTAAAATCGTTCCAATAAAACATTATGAGAATTCATCCTCAGATGTGTAATGACACCAAAAGAATGCTAGTTTGAACCTAGTTTTATACTGCAGGATGGCTGACAAACACAGCTAAAAAAGCGTTTTGGTACCGCATTCATCTGAGGAAAACTTGGCTTACTAAGGTATTATCATCAGTGTTTCCAGTCCTGTAGTCTCAAAAACAACTTTGAAACTGAGTGAGGACTTTGGGATACGGCCTAGAGGAGTACCTATAACCAACTACTGCTTATAGTTCTTGCATCTGGGATGATTTTCGTTACTAGTGCTAGTGCTCAGTACAATTTTTCAGGTAATCTTTAAATCATGGCTAAGAACTAAGATGCATTTTGGTATGATTAGTCAAGATTTAGATTTTTTCTTTTTGCTGCAGGCTGCTGAACAATTAAATTGCTGTCTCTTTGTGCATCCCTGGGACATGCAGATAGATGGAAGGATGTCCAAATATTGGTTTCCCTGGCTAATAGGTCAGTGCATATTTACTTTGCTTCATCTACATTTATGAACTGTCACTGGATTATGCCCAGAAGATTATCACAAAGGTACTAGTACAGAGAAAAACTACATTATTTTTCTATCAATCTTTTTTTTAAAATCAAGTACTACAACTAATTCTATTGTGTAAATTCAGCAGTCATTTGCTTTTAAGCTTGTTTAGTTTGTCTACTTTTTAAATACCTAGAATTAAAATTATTCAGACTGGCAACAGAATCTAGTATTCTCTTTTATCCTGAATACACAGAGCAGATGACTACGGAAAATGAATTGTCTCTGAAATGAGCTCCTCAAAAATAGCATGAGTAAATAAAGGAGTAGGCAAAACCAAACATTATTTCCTAGAATTTCTTAGGTTATTTCCCAGAAATAGGTTGATCAGAGAGGAAATAAATCTAAGTTCACATCAACTACAGCTGAAACAACCTGTACTTTGAAAACTCCCCATAGATGTAGGAAATGATCTAGTTTCTGTTTTTTTCCCCATGTGCTAGGTCAATCAGAACAACATTGACTAACAGGAAGTAGGTTATACTGCTGGTTAGGTATGTTTAGACTTGATTCCACCCTCACTTATTCTGTTTTGCATTGTTTTGTTTTGCACGGTTTTGCACTGCCTCCAGTGGAGGCGTTCTGAAAAACATACACTATATACGTGTAATATATGTTCTGCAATATACACCGGAAAATCTTAGTGTCACAATCACTAGTGCATTATCTTAAAACAATATCAATTAGTCTTAATCAGAGCAGGCACAACACCACAGATTTAAAAAGAGACTGAAATTACTGCATTTACTTAACAAGGTGTAATTAGAAGATTTTCCTACTAAGCCTAATTAAGGCTTTGCATCTGAGCGGATGGTAAAACAGTAATGAAAGACAATGTTTTGAGCTGGATAGGTATTGTTTCTGCCACAGATGAGGGGAACTCAGTTCCCGATTTCAAGCTGGATGTCTGAAGTTAGGCACCTAAATGGCATGATACTCTAAATACGTTAGGTGTGCTCAGAAACTGAGGCCTGATGTATGAACCTAAATTGCTGTTGTGGCCCTAAGACTGGGCATCCAATTTACCCAGTGGCAAAGAGGTTATTTCTAAACTGTAGGAAGCAGCACCACGTCATAACTAAACCCCAAATCTTTGTTGGAGTATCCACCAATATATGTGCCCCACTTTCCACGGAAAAGAAACACAGAAGCACAGGTGAGAAGAGAACCTGGCATATTCCAGACCTGTCTTGGAGCTAGGATAACTGGGGAATCAAGCCTGTACTGTTCAGGACATACCCAACCTGCCTGTCAGCTCTCCTAGTGGTGGAGAATAACAACTGGGCTTCGAATTCAGATCTTAGCTTCCAGTCCTGCGTCCTCATTTCAGTTAATTAACGTTCAGCTCCGTGGTTCTCTAATAGAAATAACGCGCAACCTTTGGCAGCTGCTCTGTGACTATTGTTTTTTCAGTAGGCTCAAGGCTAACTGAAGAAAATTAAGATAACATTTAAAACTCAAATAAGAAAATAAAAAAGTAAAACTCTCATACAATAAAGCTTTTTTTTTGTTCTTAGGCATGCCAGCAGAAACAACCATAGCCATTTGCTCCATGATCATGGGAGGAATTTTTGAAAAATTTCCTAAGCTGAAAGTTTGCTTTGCACACGGAGGTGAGTGATATACCATGTGAAGCACCTGTTCTTTAGCTGAGCATGGTACAGTTGTATTTTCTGGTATGCAGCTAATAGGGTTACCATTTTAAGCCTGCCACCAGCTGAGAAGATAATCTGCCAGATCTGCTGCGTGTATGAAGACTCTCTAGGCTGGTTCAGCCAGTGTTTGAATTGCTACAATAGCCTTTAAGGGAAAAGAGGAGAAAGGGGAGACAGGAGGTGGTTTGGGGAAAGGGACAAGGAAGCAGCAGGAGGAATTTGGGCATCACAGTAGTGAAGAAGTAGGGAAAACAGAGAAAGAAGATCCTGAAGGGGAAGGAACAAAAAATTGCTGGTGCAGGGCGCTTTCTAAATAGCTGACAGTAAAGCGTTCAGATCTCTGTTGATAATGTAGCTTTTTTTTCCCTCCTGCATATTTTCAGCTTCTGTTACTAAAAATTTCTTCTCGCAGGTGGAGCTTTTCCATACACAGTGGGGCGAATCTCCCATGGATTCAACATGCGCCCTGATTTGTGTGCAGTGGATAATAAGGTGGATCCAAGAAAATACCTTGGTTCATTTTACACAGACTCTCTTGTCCATGATCGTGGTGCACTAAGGCTGCTAACAAGTGTAATAGGAGAGGTGAGTTTTAATGCTTCCAGAAGCAGGTGAGTCATTCTTTATTTAATTCTCTATGAAATAGCAAAAGAAGAAGAGAAGAAGAAAGCAGGAAGAAGACAGCATATTCACCCAGTAAAATCAGAACCTGAGCTATTATAACCTGATGGGCTTCTGCCATGTGGATAATGTTTTCACTATATGGAGTGATTGAAATGCTGGTTTTAATCCAGGAAATCCTGCACTGTGAACCTTAGTTCAGGGAGGCTAGTTCCTTGTGTAAGGTTGTTCAGGACTGCAAGCAAAGACTGCTTCATTTGGAGGCTTGTTTTCAAACGCCTTAATTTTCAAATTCAAGTGTATACTTGAAGAAATCAAATTGTATTTCCTCTTGGGAAGTTATAGGCAGAAAACAGTCAACAATAAAGGAAGTCTTTGTGAGGATCCTGGAGAGCACATTAAACATCATGGGTTTGTAAAGATATTTTAATTGTCAGAGTAGAAAGTAAAGACATCTTTGTAGTTTAGCAACCTGTTTAAATCAGGTACAGAATGGGACAGGAAAAACCAAAAACATTCAGATAATTCCTTCTCATTAGTAAGTGCTCAGGAAGGGGTTGAAGGTGGCATCACTCATACCACCTTCCACTGGATCACTACAAATCCACAAGAAACCTGCATTTCTGTTTTGGTCTCTGGACCTCATGGAGTTTCTGCAGCTAGCGAGCAGATACCCACCAGACATCAAAAACAGAAATGCAAGCTCTGGCACTGACTTTCTTGTCTCAACAACCGTATTCCTGTTTCCTGTACAGCAGTTTCTAGGCTCGCATAGCACTTTCTCACGTGTGGGGCTGTTGCTGTCACCAGGGCCCCTTGAATGACCAAAGTTCACAAAGACAGCGAAGGCAAATGTTTTCTTTCTCTCTACAGAAAAGATACTATGGATTTCCCATTTTCACCTCTAACAGTCTGAACAGGTTACTGCAATAAATATGGACTAGAACTGGTATAGAAGTGACTTGCCTAGGCCAGCCAAAACACTAGCGCAGAACTATTGCTTTCTTTATTGTGGTGCTCTAGGCCCAGGTCTCAACCCTTTGAAATCCATGGGTTTTCAGTCTGTGCTGCACAGGAAATGTGTAGCTTTGAGACTGGACTGCTGCCTGCAGCTCCCCTACAGTACTTATGCCTTTTAGGAAAACATTGCATTTGAAGATTCATGAAAAATTCAACTATGTGACAGCACAACTACAGCTTGAAATGATACTATAGAAACCTTTTGCACAGTGTATATGTGCGTACACATACAGTAACACTACAGCTCTAAGGAGAGGAGAGAGAATATCTCTTTCTTAAATTCACCATGAACCAAAAATAGATTTATGGCATGAGTCCCATAAAACGTGCAAAGAAACTACCATGGAGCCTAGCTCCATTAGAAACAAGTAAGAGAAAACCCAGGCCAGTTCACTTGGCAAGAGACTGTAATAAGCTGTTAGTGTTGGAAAGTTCTTACAACATCAGTGAGTAGTTAGTAACTCGGGCGGCATTTGCTAAGTTCTTCCCATGCATATAGACCTGTTATAGCATTTTGGGGGCAGTGCTAGTGCTAGTGAACACTGACGGAGAGATCTCTGTGTCAGGGATGAAGTTTTAGGCAGCAGGTGGGTTACTAACAAAGTACTAGACATCCAGCCCAATGCTGATTTCTTTTCATTTTTGCTGCCAACCTCTAAATCATAAATATATCATGGTCAACAGCCCAGGACATTTTCCTGTGCATTACCTTTTGAATCTAACTGTAGCTTACAGTGATCAAATGGCTTCAAGTAGTTTTTACAATAAATTGAAGATTTTCACCAGATGTGATATGCACTTCTATTTCACAAGACACACAAAGGCTTATGGAGTAACAGTGCAGCACTTGCCTTCAGTTATCGCCTTTTCTGAGAAGTCTCCCCAAATGTAGATCATGTTCATCCTTAGTATATTCTCGTTCTACATGCAGTTATAATGTAGAGGGATGAGTCTAGCTCTTGAATTTTAAATTGCCATGTTTAGGTGGTCGGATTCCTTTTTTTTATTGCCAAGGAGACAAGACCACTTGTTTGTTTCTTTTTTCCCCGTTTTAAAATGTTGGAGAGATGTTTTCCCATTGTTAGAAAGACCTTGGTAAATCAGGAGCTGTGTGACTCAGCATGGCTGAGACCCACAGATTCTTTTCCTGGTCTGATCCTGTAGATGTCAAGAGCAAAGCAGGAGAGAAAGTACAACAGGATGCTTAAGCCATTGCTGATGAACTTAACTTCTTTCTGGTTTAACTTGTATAGAATGCAAGTCTCAGAGCAGCTCTGCTTTAGAGTAACGAGTTAGCTTTGCATCTCAAGGCTGCTCTAACCCGCCGCTCTTGTGGGAAAGCTTAAGCTTCTCTACCTTTCTTCCTAAGAAGTGATACATAGACTTTGGCCCTTAATCGTGATTAGTCTTTGCAACTGAAACTTAGTTGTTTGAGAGAGGTTATGGATTGTAATTTGATAATGTAAAAGTCACTCAGCAATAGCCTCTCTGGTGTGTTGTTACATTGTCAACAGACTTCTGAAATTAAGTTTCTTAGTGCAATAAATTTGACCCGTGTACTACATGGGATATTGGCGTCTTCTTTAATTCTCCTCTGAGTATTTTGAGCTCAAGCAACATGACAACAGGTGGAACACCAGTGCTGAAAATTCATGAGTCAGATCCCAAAAACTTAAATGCTTTTAACAGTCAGGAGAACTTGTTTAAAAAAAAAAAAAAAAGTGCATTTTCTTTCTCTTTTTCATAGCCTAAGGCATCTTATCCTTGAAAAAAACATTCACATCACATTTTCAAACTTTAAAGTTTGAAGATTAAAAAGTTCCCTCTTTTCCCAATGAAACTTGATATTCTCACATAATACCATCCCATAAGTCAAATGCTTAAAAAAAGCCAAATATCTCAGTGTTTTCAGTGCAGTTGTGTGTTGGCAGAATAACACATATAAGATCAATAAATGCTGGGCTAAAAACAATGTGATTGGGTCTTGAGGATGACACTGTAACTTTATGAGCTGAAGGTTTGAAATAGGACGGCTCTCTAGAGTATCGCTAAGAGCTGTGCAGGAGGGGCATCAGCGTGCGTGAAGATGTGCTTAGACATGGCTTCAGGTCCCTGGGGAACTGCCACTGCCTGGCATCAGAATGTAACGTGCTGGCTTTGAGCTTAGGAATATTAAAATCCAGTGAGAGCTGTGATGAGTCACGTACATTTAACTTCATCCCCTCTTAGTTCTGGGTGCAGGTTAATTGGAGCCTATTCCAGTTAAAGGAAGCAGAAGTATATCTACCTGAGAAAGAATTTTGTAAGGCTGCAAAATTGCTGCAGTTCTTTGCTCCCCCTATGATGAGGCAGCATGAAGTGAATAAACACAAAATCCCTAATGATGCTGGCTATAAAAAGTGAAGAACGGGGTTGACAGGGTTTTAAATGATTCAGTGTATCTCTGCAAAAACTTCCCCATGGTGATCCCTCAAGAGCCATCATCACCCGAAGGTAAAACATTCTCTGGCCAGCAGCTGGAGCTGAACTGGCTACAGCAACCCAGGCTTTTTCCAAGATGTGTCCTGGTAGTAAGAAAGAAGGTGAGATTCGGGGCAAATGCAATTTTTCACTCATATAAGAGGACAAACTCGCCCTTGGTAAGCTCTTTGAGATTCATTTTAAAATTCAGGTTCCTATTACCGTGAAAAAAAGCTCTGTTGAGCAGAAGGGTCCTTTCTAAATCCTAAATAAATGTGTACCCTTCTAAAAGGAAAGATGCACTACTTGAAGTATTGAACCATAAGTCCTTTATGGAAAACTGGCTTTGTCAATATCCTTTGGAATAATACAATAATACATCTGTTGTGCTAGGAGTATTAATTATCTGCAGGGACTTCACAGGACTTCTCTGAGGCTGGTCACTAAAGACAGGTATTGCAGCCCCATTTTATACATGAGTACAAAACGGATGCCCAAAGAGTATAAATGAACAGCCTAATATCACTAGTGGCAGAGCAATAATGCTGCTTCTAAATTTCTCTTGTTAATTTACAGCTCTTAATTTTACTGCTACCTAATAGATCACATGATTACCTGTGAAACACTTTAAGTTAGAGGAAAAGAAAAACATAATTGAAATCATATATATATTATTGCAAGGAGGGGATGGGATTTCTTTCTGCGTTTGTATGTAGGAGATGTAAACAGGAATGCAGAAACCTTCCTGGCATACTTAACTTTGACTAATAAACAGCTGGGCAAATACGGGTTTCCTTCTCCTTCACTTAGAGATCCATTTTCTCATCTAAATCTACAGTGGGTTTGGTTGGGGTCTTTTTTATATGTGGCATACATTTGGGTTTTGTATCTGACGAAAATGTCTTGGTATCAGATTGAACATTATAAATAATGTATTCAGCTGCTTAAACATACACACATCCAAATGTATTTCTACTTGATTTAGTCGGCAGGGGAGTATCAATTCTCCTAATCTTATGGCAAGACTTCTACAATAAATTAAAACACTACACTCACAACACTATAGGACAGAACAATAGAATGTGTATCTTCTGTTCAGATTTCGTGTGAGGTTTTGTGCAGGTTCTTTCAGAGACTCTCGGGTGACATCTACTGGAGGTAAAAAATAAAAGTAAAAAAAGCATTTGATAAATAATCATTTCATAAAATAAGTGAAACGTGTTTTCTTCACCCTATTTCAGTATGGGTAACTGAGTTCGAATATTATAACAAGTGCCCCAAATTCATGAGGCATTTTAAAATGTATATTTTTAATGGAAACTCTGGTTTTCAAATATTCATGTCTCAAGGAGATGAAGCTTAAAGGAAAACAGGCTTTTGATAAAATCAAGAGAGTTGGCAGTATGCAGTCTCCAAGGCAGACAAAATGGGGAAATATCATTCCAGTGTGAAAATGAATCCATAACAAAGTGGACCTATTGAGGGTCTGCCTATTCCTTTTCTGATAAAAGGGATGATGCATACAGATTGTTGTGGAATTTTCTTTTTACTGACTCCCTTTCAGAAACAAACCACATCACGTCACTCATATTCTCAGCTACGTGTTTCAAATGCACAGCTAATATCCAACCCCAGTTAAAGACAATTAAATTTTTTTTTAAATTAAAGACTTCCAAAATATATAAAATTTTGTAAATGAGATTTTGGTTTTGGTATCTGAAGCTCAATACGAGTTAAATTAATTTTTTTTTTAAATGTTTGTGGTAATTCTACATTGTACCATGCTTTAAGTAGTATCACATTGCAGTTATCACAGCTTCTGAAGTATCACACAAAAGATAACTTTGATTGCTTTGTATTTTTTATTACATGTTCTTCTCACATATATATAAGTTTGTGTGTGTCTGTGCATAGTCAAGAATTTCAAATTCAGGAATGTAAATCCAAGCACCTTTTCTGAGTTTGGCGGAGAACATCCTGAGATTCTTAGAGAAATGTGTCAAAAACTCTCACGCTCAGTTCGGACTGCACACAACAGTGCAGCACATGCAACAGGCATGAAAAAGAACCAAAAAGTAAGTCAAGAAATAGAAGGAAGAACTCTGTGTGTCCTTTATTGGCCATTTAATCATGGCAACACTTAACCAAGATTCATCACTGCATTTTAGGCCAACTACTTGCAGAAGCAGTATGAGCGGTGTGGGAGAACAGGCGCCTCTCTGTTACGTTTCAAACCAGCACCACAGCACAGAAAACCAGTCCGAGAAGGGAATTACCATGTGTGTTGTAGTCACCTGAGCAATAGGCACTCGTTCCCATGGGCCTGGGATTTGCATTCTGAACCTTCTGTGTATGAGAATAAAAATGCACCAAACTTTAGTTAGACACCACAGAAACGATTAACAAATAACCTGCACTTTTTCCAAACCTATATTCACCCAATAAACTCTTGAGTCATTGTCTTCAAGCTTTGTTTTTTCCCTAATGGAAGTTGGAACCCAAAGATTACCTTCACATTCGCTTTGGTAATTAATCAGTCCAATATAGACACGTAATTTCCTGTGGTTTATTATAAATTCCAGAAAGCACATGCAACTATATTGTTTAATGTTACTACAAAACATACAACATGTTTTTTTATTACCAGGACAAAGTTATTTTGGGGACAGATTACCCTTTTCCACTTGGAGAACTGGAACCTGGAAAATTGATTGATTCAATGGAAGATTTTGATGATAAACTGAAGGTACAATCTTTACATTTGGCGTCTTTTTCCCCTCCTTTTTAAGCCTCTGGTTTTAGACCTGAGATAAAACACCAACAAGGCAGTGTAGTACACTGATTTCTGCAAAGGCAGGAAGAGGCCCTTCAGTCTCTTTGCAGAAGTTCCTTTTAAAGCACGAGTAAAAGCATTTGAGTAAAATAGGAGTTAAGCACACCCAAACATATATATGTGCTTTGTTTTTACAGGATAAGCTCAAGGCTGGAAATGCTCTGGAATTTCTGGGTCTTAGCAGAAAACAATTTGAATAACTATGAAGATATTAAAGAGACCAAACTTCGGAAAGAACACTGAATCCTTAGGGATATTTCTATTTGCATGTGCAATTATACAGCTGGAAAATAAATGTGACAAGTATATTACAGTCCACTGTTATTTCCAAAGCCAAAGCAAAGGTACTGGAAATGAGCATGCACAGTTGTTTCTGTGCATTTCAGGATGTAGGTTGTCTCTCAACAATTCTGAAATGCCTGCTTTCATAAAAAAGATTTCATCGTTTGTGGCTGTAATAAGAATCTCTGAAGTATAATCAACGTCACGTCACTAGGACTTGATTTCCAGGAAGAAAGACCTCAGCAAATTATGACTTGTATCCTTTACATTTCAGTCCTTCTTACGCCCAATAAACAGAACTTAAAAGAATCTTAAACCAGACTTGAAACCATTCTGTTGATGCCCAGTAAAAGGCAACATTTGCCTTTATCCCCTGGTTGAAACCGCAGCACCCCACAGTTCCGCTCAGCACTGTAGGAGTCTGCACCCACACTTTGTATGTGTAGTGGCAGGATGAAGAAGGTCCATGTGGGCACTTGCACTTTTCAGCTGCTGCCTCCACCGCTGGCAACCTAGTCATCAGGAACCATTTGAACAATACGGTTGTAGGTGCAGAAATGGTGGATTTGTGTGGGTAATACTTTGTGCATCACCGTCAAAAGAAGTGCTAGTGTTTAATGTTCTGTTACTTAAAAAATACTTCCTAAAAGTAAGGCTGGGTACTTCAAATGATGAGATGCTAATGCTCTGTCTAGTTTGAGTCCTTCTGCAGGCACGGAAGGATGGGTTACTTCACAGGCTGCTGGCTGACATGGGTTTTCGTGGTTATCCGGTGAGTGCACAGGCATCCTCCTCCTGAGAGGAATTTATACTGGTCGGAAAAATGCTGATGAGCCCTCACAGTCTCCATTCTCACAGGACCATTCACTGGCTACGTGTGGTGTCACCGTTCTTCTGTTTAGTCTTAGAAGACTCCAAGAAAAATAGTATTAGGTGGAATTTGGTCTTGTAGCTGTGCCCATAACTGTCCGTATGGCACAGACTGAACCTGAAGGACGTTGAACATCAGCAGTTCCTGCTGATACCAGCCTCTGTTGGACTACAAAGGCTTTGTCCTTCTTTACAGTGTCAAAAAAACAAAACAAGTGCTTTGTGCATGTTAATTGTCTGTTTTCCTGGCTACCACATTTGGATCTTTACTCTATTGCTTCTCCAGATATATCCCACACCAGACTACTGGACAGCAGAAGCTGAAGTAGGGAGCAGCTCACAGGATTGGGCCCTGTCAATATCAGGTTTTCATGTCAGAGGAAAAGAAGACCTCGATAAAATAGCTTTAACAATATTTACTGTCCTCAGGTTCACAAGACTTCTGTTGGCCTTTTTTATTTAAGCATTTACATGCAAGCATTGAGCTACTTCAACGTACAATTTTTCAACCAGATTGTCTTCATTAATTTTCAAAGAAAGGCAACTTCATTCTCATATATTCTTTTCCTGCAGATATTTGATTTTCACAGATGTTTAAATGGATTTCTGAGGAAAATACATTGTGATTCCTCCAATACATTTTAATTGGATTAATGGTTCAAATTTTTTTATGAACAAAACCAGTGAAGTTAGTGAGAATACTATTTTAGATCTTTGGGGACCAAGGTCTGGAACCTCTCCCGTAGCAAGAACAGTATTTAATTACCTTAACCTGTGACTGAATGGGTGATTGCAGCACTCTGCATGGCAATTAATTAATGTGCATACCCTGCATAAATCCTAGTCATTATGCACAGTCATTATTTAATGAAATTCTACTTATTCTCAGTGTGTTAAGATTTTTAAGACAGGGATATATATAATCCTCCCTACATCTTCCTTTTTTTCATTAACAAAGCTAATGTAAAATTCTAATTACAGTCAGATGAGAACATTAATACTTTTCCGCCAATTATTTAAGGAATAAAAAATGTAAGTTGAACACCCAAACTCCATGAGTCTTACACAATGGTTTAAACAATGAGGTAAAACATTGCGCTTTAAGATTGTTAAAGGCACAGAAGTATGAAGGCAAAGATCAGCTTCTAGTTACAACAGAAGTCTTTGTAGGTAGATTGCCTCTCCGGATGCAAAACCTTGGAGATTATTTACAAGATTGGGCAAGTAATTCATGTCTGTCTGCAGTGCATTATACATCTGTACATCGCATTAGTATCCTGTTGCATCTAGTCATGAAATTGTAACTGCTTGTACCAAATTTGCACTGAAGCTGTAAAAGAACTAGTTGTAACGTCATTTCAGGTGAACAGAACCGCTGCAGCGCTACTGGCCTGTGCTGAACAGGAGGACGCTTGGAGCTCTCATTTTGATCCACGATAGCCAGAACCTTTAAGTAAAGACAAGCACCTTTTCGTACCCTTTGTACCCCGCATCCATCATCACAAGCTACTGCTGAGAATCAGTGACTGGATACGGAGCGCACAGCGAGAACCAGCCGCAAGCTGCATTACCGCAGGCGTTACAACAGAATTAAGCAGAGCCGCTGAACAGACTGTGCTTGAGACGTAAGGGAATTTAGGAAGGCTGTGCCTTTTCCGGAAGGATGACAGCAGGCTGCATTTCTTCACCTCAAAGCAGCAAGAGGCAGAAGTCAGGATGTTTCACTCCAGCACTTCACCACATAGGCACCTGGGTTCACCCGGGAATGAAGTGTGACACGGTGCATATCATCATTTAAGGGTGAAATAGGGATGGGCAAAAAGTTTAGAAAGCGATCTTAATTCTGAGAGGTAGCTGAAGGGTACCACGGGAGAGGTTCGGAGAAGCTCCTGCGCAATGCAGTGTGAGCGTACGCATCTTCTCCGCGTATCGGAGAACAGCTGACTTGCTGGAGCTATTAATCTGGAAAGACACAAGGTACCACCAGATGCCTTGAATTCCTGAGAAATACCACCTACGGAAGTTCATTATTGCTTATACACGTGTGATTGTCATATATACCATTCACTCGAGATGGAGGAATTGCTGTGCGATTCTCAGGCATCCCTGCCCGTTAAGAGAGGAGTACTTTGTGTAGATGTTTGCTGCTACCAGTACCAGGAAGGGAACTACAGGCACAGCGTGCCTCTGCCTCAATGTTTTTCTTGCAAAATAAGTGACTTCAAATATATTAAAGACCTTTCCACCCTCTCTCCACTGCCTCTATTCCCAGTTCTATACTCTTTCTATCACAACAATCAATTAGCATTTCCAACTATTTTAGCCCTTAAAACAGATGTTCTTTTCTTCTGGTGCCCCCACACAACTCAGTTCAAATCTGCAAGAGTCAGAAAGGCAGCCGAGGGCAGGAGGATCGTACTTTCTGTGTAGTACATGGCACGTGAGTGATGCAAGGCCCCCTCATAGCCAAGCTCCGCAGGCCTGGCTCCAGCTTGTCATCCTAACTGTGGCTGTCTCCTACAGACACTACTTAGGGCTCACTCTTTTAGGAGAGCTTAAACCTTCACTGAAAGCCTAAAAGTTAATGGATGTCACATAACCAGCGGCATTCATGCTGGGAGACCAAGATTCACTCGGTCGTAGGGAGAAGGGGGTGCTAAACCCCAAGAACCATCAGCCAGTTTCAGAAGTAGATCACACATCATGGCTGCATCTTCAGGAGGGGTAACTCTTTCATCGGTCAAAGCTTCTTCCGTTACAGTCGTCCTCTCCCACCGCGCCTGTATACAACAGCTTCTGCCTCCTTGGTCGTGCTGCTGGCAGCAGGTGGGATCACTTGGGATAACGGAGGTTGAAAAGGTCTGGGAGTCCCTACTGGAACGAGGCTGTTTTCAGAGAGGGGTGAGGTTGGTTGTCCCAATCAGTCAACCTCCTCAGCGCGAACAGGTGAGGCAGGCACGGCTACAGCCGGAGGCAGCGCCGCGGACGGCGGCCGGAGCTGTTCACCTCCCGCACCTGCCCCCGTTCTGGAGGGAGCCGCGACGGCGGGGACAGAGCCCCAGGCCCGCGACCCGCCCGCCGGCCGCTTCTCTTCCGAGGAGACACCGGGGTTTAACCTCCCAGGAACACGCGCGAACACTCGGTGCCTCTGAACCAGCTGCTCACGTACCGCTACTACGTGACCAGCCCGCCACGGGCGACCCGGCTCAGGCCAGACCGCGGCGGGAGCCTGCTCAGCTTAAACCCCGCCGTGGGCGGCGGCACCCCCGCCCTCGCTGCTCTCCGCCGGCCGCGGGGCAACCGCAGCCCGGAACCTGGGGGAGCCGCCCCTCACGGCCGAAAGCCCCTCGCCCCTCCCGGGTGGAAACCCGCTGCCGCGCTGAGGGGACACCGCGAGAACCGCGTCCCTCGCGCACCCCAACGGCCACCGCCCCGCGCGCGACGGGCGGGTTTATCCGCACCGCCCCGCCGCGCCGCAGCCAATCAGCGCCGGCCGCCAGCCAATGAAGACGGGCCGCGGGCCGTCACTTCCGTGTTCCAGAGATCCTCTAGGGGTCGCTGCAGTTATTGCTCCCCACGTCACGTGCCGCGGGAGCTATGGCCGCCCGCCGCCGCCCTGCAAGCCACGTGACTCTCCCCCACCCCCCCCAAGCGGCCGCTCTTGCTGCGCTGCCGCGAGACTCTATGGTCCGGGGCGCCTAGGAGGGAGGCGCGCCGCGCGCGCCGCGCCGCCGGCTCTCGCGAGAGCCGCTATGGAGGGCGGGGGGGAGGGGCCGGGCGCGGCGCTGCCGCCGCCGCCGCCGCCGGCGGGCGGGGCCGCGGAGGGAGGGGGAGGAAGTGTCATGGCGGCGGCGGCAGCGGGCTCAGGCGCGGGCTCCTCGGCGCGGGGCGGCGGCGGCTCCGCGGCGGCGTCGCGCTGGTTCTTCAGCCGCGAGCAGCTGGAGAACACGCCGTCGCGGCGCTGCGGCGTGGAGGCCGACAAGGAGCTCTCGTACCGGCAGCAGGCGGCCAACCTCATCCAGGATATGGGCCAGCGCCTCAACGTGTATCCGAGCGGGGCCGGCGGGGCCGGGCGGGGGCGAGGGGCCGAGGCGGGGATGAGGGACGAGGGGCGGCGGCGGCGTTACCGGCGGCGCGAGCGCTTTCTCCCGCCGTGCAGGAGCCCTCCGCGGGACTGCCCGCTGCCTCGGCAGCCGGCGAACGGCGCTCCGGTGGGATGGAGCTGTGGCCTTGAGGCACAGAATGGGAGGAGGAGCCTGGCGGAGCCCCCGCTCCGCGCTCTTTGTCGGCGTGCGGGAGAGGCGCGGGGTCGCGGGCCCGCGGGCTGGGCGTGGGGGCGCCGCGGGCCTCCGGCCGAGCCCTTCGGCCGCGCTGGGGTCGGTGGCGGCGGGCTCAGACGGTTCTGAAGTAGGTCCCGGCTGCTTGCGGAGCCCTTTTCTTTGGAACGGGCGTCCCCGCCTTAGCCGGTCTTTAACGTGGCTCTTTTGAAGAGGTCGGAGCGAGACTCAAACCTCCACCTCCTCCTGGAGGAGCTGAATTGGAACCAAACAAAAGCACTCGAGACCGTGTTTCGGTGTGTGCCGCCCATCGGGGAGTTTTCATTCAAGGGGTGAGATGTGGCGGGTCTGGTGTAGGAGTATCCACATTGTCTGCGGAGCAGATGGGGAAGATGCGTGTTAATATCGGTTAAGGATGTGTTGATATCAGTCAAATCGCGAGGTGTCGCGTCCTTCAGTCGCGTTCGGCTGAAGGCAGTTTGTTGAAAGCAGCGATGGGTCTAGAAAGCGCATCCCTTTCGGGTCTTGTAAACAATTTTCTTGTTATGTAGCATTTCCTTAATTTAATCTTCCAGATCTCAGCTTACAATAAATACCGCAATTGTTTACATGCACAGGTTTTATATGCATCATTCCTTCACAAAATTTAATCGAAATGTAAGTATCATTTATACGCGGTAATAATATACCCATGATTTTGGCAGTCTGACTGACAAGTGTTACATTCCTTTGCTGGATTGTAAAGTTTGGTCTGCTTGTAGGAATTCTAGCTTCTTGCCCGTGGTTCAGAAGCAATAATGATACTTCTTTTCAAGTTTGAATTATTTTAACTAGTGGCAATTAGATTTTATCTTCTGCCATCGAAATAAAAGAAATAGGCGCCAGCAGCAAACACATGTCAGATGCGTGAAGAATCCATTTAGATGTTTCGAATCTGGCTAGGGCTTGTGTGCTGTTGTGTGGAAGGCTGATGTGTAGGAACACACATTTTTCTTAATGAAGTCGCTGGTAGTGCTAGCATGGCGTGTCTGACAATTAGAGTATGGTTATGTGTGTATCCATAGGAGTTATGTATCTGTTTGTGAAAAACAGTGTAAATTCATTTAACTAGTGTAGTCTTAAACAGTATCATGATAAGCCATATTAGACAAGAAAAGTCGTTAAATCTGATGAGAAAATGCCAGCTCTTCTTTAACTAATGAACAGAACAGGCTGAATCTGAATACAGGGTGTGCTGTGAAGACCTGGACTCTTCAGTAAAAATACTACCTGTAATTGAGGGATTTTGTGACAGGCATGGAGCTTGAGATACCAACTTGAAAATGTCAGGCCTTTTTTTATGTCCAGTATTGGATGCAATACTTAGAAAAATAATAATATTCTAGGTATTCTTGGTTTTGTTTTTTTTTAAAGTACTTCTCATCAATATTTTATACCAAATTTGCAAGAAGAGTTGATACTGATGGTGGTTTATCGCTAAGCGGTGAGGATGAGTTTCCTCAGATCTTGGCTTTTCATGATAAAATAAACAGACTGAGACTGCAACAGATGTTACGGTTTGGACCAGAGCAGACCCTGCTCTACCAAGGGGCAGTGTCTCGCAAACCTTGTGCTGTCTGAAATTTGGGCAGGTACACAGAGGCTTACAGTGTTACCAGCTCTTTTGTCTGGCGTGAATTGGTTTGTTATTATTGGCAGAGCAAATGGACATCTTATCTGGTGTTTATTCAGCAGGAAATACGTCTTAGCTTGCAGGTACATTTCAGGAGTGTATTTAATGATTTTTGTGCAAAATCAGGGGTAAATTCAAACTTCCAGCAAGCTTGTTACCAAAACTGTGGTGTCGCAGGTCTTTATGTGATAAAAACTAAGTGTTTAAGTACAGCCTGAGCCAAGTGTGCATAAACCTGAAGCACTTTAACCAGAAGAAATAGGTAACGTAGGTTTTGTTTGTGTAGTGGTAGGGAGCTATGTATTGAATGGATATACATGTAAATCAAAGTGTACTTCCCTAAAACAGTTTTCTAGTTCTAGAGCAAGAGCAGCACACGTGAGAACCAAGTTCCTGCACACTTTGTGGTCGGGTATGCCCTTTGAAAGCGTAATATCCCAAGGGAAGGCAGTAAAGCAGTTGTTCGTCTGTCACCCCGTTGCATACTGCCTGTGCAGCAGTAACCTTGGCAGAGGAGCTGGCGAGGCATCCAGAACTTTCTGGGACTGTGGATGGTTGCAGACTCCATGAGCTAGGCAGAGCTGCTCGGAATGGAGAGGTCACCCTGTGCAGGGCTGCTGTGGCCAGGGCTTGTGCTACGTGCATGGCCTGCTGGGTCACTGGTGGTGCTGTCACCTGGTAGTCTAGGGTAGATCTGGGTAGCAAGAAGCTTTAGCTGCTGTGTTCGGTGTTTCAGCAGACACTGGAAAATGCTGGTCGCTTGGAACTGGAAGCGCAGTAGTATCTGGATGTATAGTGTCTTTGTTATGAAAACTACTCCTGAAGTTATATTTATGAATCTTTAAATTCACCAGTAAGCTATGTAAGGGCTGAATTCCATGGAAACTGCAACTGTTACGGGGGGGGAAGTGTATCGTTAAATTAATTCTCGAGTAATAGTATTCAAATAAAAGTTCAAGGCAAGCGCACAGCAAGTTTGCAGTCGGTAATATTGATTCCTTCTGAATTACTTTCTGTAGTTCTTAATGAGCCTAAGGCCAGGCAGCAGCTTTGTGTGTGTACTGGTGGGCACGTGCGTTTTCTTACATCCTCTCCTATGGGGTGAAAGAGGTGATCTCCAAGTGAGCGCGAGTCGTTTATAAATACTCCCAAACCATCTGGCAGGTTCTCTGTAGAGAAAGCAAAAGCTGAGGACTGTAATAAATACTTAATATCAAATCTCCGGAGTACTTGGCAAGCTAAAAAATGTAGCGATATTCATCCACTGCAAGAAAAAACTAACCCTTAGAAATTAAATAGTAAGGTATTGGCAGGCTTGAAGCTAAGACCTAGCGAAAATTTCCTGCAGTACGTGCGCTGTGTGTTGTTGGGTGCATGTAGTGATGTTATCCATGGCACGGAGGAATCTGCAGGCTGGGACTGGAAAATTAGATGGCCATTAGTCAGAATGCCTCATGATCTCCCACTGAAAAAATGTAGCCTTTGTTTTTAGTCAAGTAATAAACACTTGCATATTTATTATCATGTATAATTGTTGGGTTGCACAAATACACGTGTATGTCTTGCATACGTCACATGGACTAAATTGTTAATAAACAGGTCCTCTAGTGGAAACTCACTTGCTAAATAGCTGTTGTCTCAATTCTGGTTTGGTTTTTTTCCCTCAATATAAGTTGCTGCTAAACAATTTCACAGACTTTCAGGATTTTTGAGAAATCAGCTGTGAATCAGGAACAGAACTCCCAACAGTATCTTCAACCTGTAGAGCCACAGGGGTGCCACATAGCTGCTAATGTGGTCTTGGTTCGTTTTGAATGTGCTACATTTGCTGCTCTAATGAGCAAATATGCCCCTTCTTGCAAAGTTACTTTGGCCTAGCAAGTCACTTCAGAGATGCTATGGCTTATCTACAAAATACATGCACGTCGTTGGCAACGAAGAACGTGTTGGGGCTTTGAAGTTACCAAAGAAGAACCCAATCAAAGGGGGTTAAGATCTTGTAGGGTTGCTGTGCCCCAGTAACAGGGTGGAAACGTGCTTTACCCATTCTGGTAAGCAGAGTTGGATGCCCTGGCTACTCATTTTCCCTGGCCATGCAAATGACGCTTCAGGAACTACTGTGAATCTCCTTGGCAGTAGTACAAATTGTTCTTTCAACGTTACTGTCGACCAGGGCGTAGTAACTTTGGTTTGCTGAGTATAAAGTTAGTCAGTGCTAATACTGGGGTAGGGAGGGAGCTTGCTGGCGCTTCGTAGGAAATGCTAGCCTGACTGTTATGCTTTAAAATATCTTGAAAATAAAATTCTTCTGGCAATACTGTTTCTGTAGTACTTGGTGTGTCTGATATTATTACGTAGCAAATAGCTCTTTTAGAGGCTTATTCCTTTGTACACTGTGATTTGAAGAACATTGAAGGGCGAAAAATCCTTGGTATGCTGGAAATGGGAGGTAAGGCATCCAAATGATAGCTGTATTTTTAAATATAATTCTTATAAATGCCATGTGGAATACCAGACAACCAGTTGAAAATATACTTGATGATGTCAAGGGTTTTTTTTGTGACATGCAGTGGAACTCTAGTAAGATCCCTAAAGAAGGCTGCAGGAGGAGTTTTTTCCCTGAAGTACAAGGTGGGCGAGTTGTGTAGAGGGTTTCTTTGTTTCCTGTCCCTCTGTATTCCCTTCATGTCTCTTGTGCCCTGTCCATATTGCAGTATTAAACAGTTGACTTCAGTTGTGCAAGGTTCTTAAAACTTTCATAATATGCACCAAGCTTTAGTGCAGCTGTTTTGGACACTTCAGTTCTGCTTTTAATCTTGCAATTTAACATTTAAATTGGTGGGTTTATGCAATATGAGCTCCTGGCTGTAATAATAAAAACTTGCAGCTCTTTGTGTTTTCACTTGACAAAACTCTTATCATAGCCTGGAACCACTTAATGTCTGAAGCTAATTTGTATCAAGTCTGAAAACATATTAGTACTGGCATTAAAAGGGAGAGGGGAGTTCTCAAGAAACTACATGCATGCTGCAGATGGATTCTGAGTTTATTCCAAATGCCCTCATTGTAGCAACACTTTTTACAGTATGTCTTGTACCTTTTCAATGAAAAAGGACTTGTACCACCTTTACCAATAAAACTTGCTGAACAATGCTCTTGGACTGTCGTAGTAAGGCTCTTACGTTCTGGTTTCTCTGTTTCAGTGGGACCTGGTTTCCAAGATTCCCAGCTAGTACAAAAATGGGATTTAATTCCATAAATCATGTGTGCTCTTCTGAAGATATTTCTCAGTCTTAAAGAATATTTTGGGTGCATGGTAGATAACTTTAAACAATTTTGGTTTATGTTAAATGAAGATGTTTATATGCAGGAAGCTCGCAGCTTTTTCAAGTCTGTGTCTTTAATTTTGCTTTTTTATTCTACTCGGCTTTTTCTGTCATTTTTGAGAACTGGAAATGAATGAAAGCGTTTGAGTAACTTTGCCAGTTACACGCTTAGCAGGGTGTGTCATCTGCACTGAAGACTGTATGCGTGCCAAGTCTGAAATTTTATTAGGATGTTTTATTTTCCTGAATAAATACTAAGGGAGACACAAATACTGACCTACTCTCAACTGGGAATGAGAACCAAGACAGACCTGACATTCTTTGGCCAGAAGCCAACACTTCTTTTTTTTTTTTTTTTACAGAAATAGATAATTGGGATGTACATAGATTTCTGATGAACCAGAGTTAAATGCCAGTTAATCAGTTTGACTTAAATAAACAACTGTGGTTTATGTAAAGTCTTGGAGATGTGGAATTGTGGGGAGACTTCTTGGCCAGAACTGACCTGTTTCAATAAATTAGGAAATACCCTGAAGTCAGCCTGAGGAAAAAGGTGCTTTTTTGGAATGAAGAAAAACTTCAATGCAGTCAAACATAGAATAATAGTGAGTGAGAATTTTCTGATGATTTAATTGTGCCATTATTGGTGACTTGGTTCACAGAATGTCTCCGTGACACACAAATATTTTCAGTCATGGTATTGATGGAGGTTGATTTTTTTTTTTTTTTTTTTTAGAAAGGTAAATTGTGAAAATTCCATGTATGTGTAACCGTACCCACAAACTGTGTAGAAAGAGACCTTGTGTTAGGGTATGTTTGAATTCCACTTGTGCACAAAGCTAGAAAAACTGTGAGGCCTGAGTGCGGGTCGTTGGGGTAAGTGTGTGATGCTCGGTGGGGGTGGTAGGGCTAGAGAGAGGGGGAGAACAGCAGGGAGCAGCAGTTCATTGCTCTCGGTGCAGTTGCTTTTGTTCTTCTTCAGCCCAGCAGTAAGGCACTGCTACAGGCTACTGACTGAAGGTTTGGTTTAATTTTTTTTTTTTTTTAAAAAAAAAAAAAGGAAATTGTGTGATCCTGGGGAGATGGAAAGGATCTTCTACTGACTTTCTATTAAAGCTTCTTCCCATCATCTGTTCTGTTTCAGATTCCTTACATGCCTTAACTTTCCTTCCTTAGTGACTTCACTATGTTGGGTCTTAGTTTTCAGTCCGTCACTGTCTGCCTCATTGTATCCTTTTTCCTGAGTAAAAAAAAAAAAAAAAAAAAATCAGTTTTGGCCTCTCTGATGTCCTCATCAATACATCCTCATTTCTGTCCAATGTGGTGGTGTCAAACTTGTTTCTTCATAACTCTGTTGATTCTTCAACATTCCCAATTTCCTTTCTTCTGTGTCATTCATGTTTCTCTGGCTTCATGGCCCTTTCTGCTAATCTGTTTTTTCCCAAAAGTTTGGGATTATGTCTGAGAATGTAATCCTTCCCTTAGGCTCGCCCTGGTGTAGAAGGACCAAGCCTCAGACACGTTCCGCAGTTATGTCTGCCCTAAATTGTGAAGCACACTGGGGAGAGGTTACCACAGGGCTTACGGGGACGAAACAGCTGTAGAAGAGAAAGGTTTGCCTGGGTTCATGCCTTACTGGGCAGGAGCACAATTTGTCTGCTCCATAAAATACCTTTACGTGGCGTGCATGTGCTGGGTTAGACGGGTGTGTGCTGCTGCGCATCTTCTGGCACTTCAAAGCTGTTGATACTCAAGCTCCCTGAACTCCAGAAAGTCCCTTTACATTTCGTGTTTAAAAGCTTATCTCTCAGCTGAAAGTGAGGTGTATTTCAAGTAGGGTGTCCCTAGCAAAGGGAATTTCTTCCAGAATTTCAAATCACTGCATCAAGCAATGTGCATAGGAACTGCTCAAAAATCGTCAGAAGGCTTAAAAAGTCTTGACAGTGTCAATATGGCCTTGGTCAGCAACACCTGGCCTCAGGGTTTTATTTCATTCATTTGTAAAGCTTAAGCTTCTTAGATAGAAAGTAGTTCTTTTGTCTCCGTTGTGGAAGAATTTCTTCCTGTGACTTGTTTTGGGTGGTTTAGGGTTTTTTTAGAATACTAGGTTTCTTCCTGGCACATTGCTGTGCATCGAAGGGTATCACCTTCCCAGGGTGTCAGTTTTCCTCCAGTCTGCCAACTTAAAAAGTTTTACTTAAGATCCAAGTGGACATTTCAAAGCGATCTAAGGAGGCAAAAAGTACTCCCTCGATACACTTGAAAGCTCCTGAAATGTAACGGGTAATCGCTTAAATGTTCCATTCTAGTTCGTTAGTTGCAGGTTTTCATATATTGCAAATTTTTACACAGAATGTTTCCTTTTGGCATAACAAAGGGCTGCTTGCTGACAAAAAAAAAAAGGCAAACCTCACTTTAGGGGGGAAGTGTGGCTGCTATTCAGTTCATTCAGTGTAGTTCCACTTGGGCATTGAATGAGAAATCCAATACCATGCATTAATTAAATACTCAACAAGCAGGTATTTCAGTCTCAATAAGTGCTTTATACTGGCTTAATTTTAAGCAACTTAAACTACTTATGTCTACATGAAGATTCCTGTCGCTTTAATTCCTGTTCAACATGGGCAACTTTTGCGTCCAAAGGGGACCCTGGTTCTTCCAAGTCACGTATGGTTAGCCATAGTCTGTGTGTGGATACGTCAGGCATTCTAGCTGACAGCTAGACATCTACTTCACAGCTAACTCCTAGGTGCTGCTGAACTGCAGTGGGTGCTTTGCTGCCAGCTTCTGACACCTAGAGTTTTATGAAAATTTTCGTCTTTAAACGTAGTTTGTAGTCTTTACTAGCATTTGCTGTAACTGCTGGTTTGTGAATCCTTGTGCTTGGTTCACCACGTATTGCTGGGTATATAGGGAAGTTTCTAAGAGTAAGTTTTTACTTAAACAACCTGTGTTTATTTAACAAGCTGTTTTCCTTCAAGTTTTCTGCAGAGTTTCTTGTGATTTAGGAGAAGCAAATGCTAACAGAACTGGTGATCAGCTGTTTTGACTTTTACTGAAAAGATGTTGCAATGGCTCACTATTGTGCAAGAAATTGGATGAACTTTCTCACAAAGTATATTTAGCTTGAAACAGCCTGTTCTAGTGTGACTAAATCTTCTGGACCAAATCTATTCTTTTTATGTTGAACTAGGATTGGTTTGACCTCAGACATCTTACTCTCAAATGTAATTTAGCATTTATGCCACTCCTTCCCTGTGATGCTGAGAGGATTACATCAGTTCTAAATTAAAACATGACTACTTATTTTTGTTGTCTTGCATGATTTCAGAACTGTTTAAAAAACAAAACCAGCTTCTTAAACCTTTTCTGATTACCGGTTTAGACTTTCCATAAAAATTCAAGCTGTACTTGTAAAAGTTACAAAAATACATGTATGGTTTTTTTTTTTCTTCAGATAATATCTCCTACGGCATTGTTTTTGGCTGCAAAAGTGGAAGAACAGCCACGGAAACTTGAACATGTTATTAAAGTAGCACATGCCTGTCTTCATCCTCAAGAGCCACAACTGGATACAAAGTGTGATGTAGGTGGAAGTCATGGTTTTAAAGATAATCAGATGACACTTCATCTAATGATCTGTTACATTGCCTTGACTGGATTATTGACGTCTGCAAAATAGAAAAAAACCTTTGTTTTTTATACCTTTTAAGTCTTTTGTATTACTTAATATAAAACTTATTAAAGACTCAAATACTTGTGTAATGGAACTTGAAGAGATTGCTCCCTCTTGAACTTGCATTATTTTTAAGACTTCTACATGTATAGTAGAAACTAGAGTAGATGTTAAACAAGAGGTTTCATGCGTGGTTCCTAAGTGACAGAGTTTGTGCAGAGAGGAGGTCAGGACTCTGCGTTAGTCTTTCTCAACTGGAAGCTCACTGTGCAGCTCTGTCCACATTCTGTTTTAAAGGATGTGATACAGCTGCTGCCTCTGCTGTACATCAGTCTTCCTCTTGCTTGCCAACGTTTGTACAGCTGCCACTTTATAGTTCACATTTTCTTTCCTGAGATGAGCTGTCCTGAAACCAAACGTAGGAGGAAGTATGGTGGAAGTGCACCAGAGCTGTTCTGCTTGAAGGTCAGGCTGAGCTAGTTACACCCTGCTGGACCTCAGCTGGTAAACCAGCCTATTTGAGCACCTTTGCTGTGCTCCCGGGTCTTGGAATGACGCATGGAGGTGGGTGTGCAAATGCGTTGGAGCCCACAAGCTTAAGCTAGCTTAACTCTGGCCAAGCGAGTGTCTCCAGCTGCATTTTAGTGTCCTTGTAAAATGGATTACCTGCTTAGAGATATTTGAGTTGATTTGCACTGGCAAGCCTTTGTAATTCGTAGAGCATCCCCCCTTCTCCCAAAAATGCTTTGCTGGAATAGATGATATGAGATCCAGACTAAGTAAATGTTACTGTGAGAGATGGTTAGACTGGTAAAACTCAGCTTGCAGTAATGCTTATACTGGTAGAAGTTACTGCAGTGGAGCGTTCAGAGTTGTCAGTTCGAAGCGGCTGGGGCAGTGGTCTTAACTGGTAGTTGCTAGTACCAGTACGCAAATAGGAGGTGTATGATTAAAATTTTGAGACAGTAGACAGCTACGTCTTGACCTGTTTGCTTATTTGTTTCAGGCATACCTTCAGCAAGCCCAAGAGCTGGTTATACTTGAAACAATAATGCTTCAGACTTTAGGTATGTCTTTCTAAATATCTCCTGTGCAGCCAGCTTACCGTGGAGAAGTAATGGGACCCAAGTAACGTGACTTTTGATGTGCTGTTGGTACACTGGAATTTTACTGGTTTTGTATACAGCTTCTGACCTGTGAATTTAGTTTTGTTGTAGCAGTTCTGTTGTGTTCACTTTGGAGAAAAAAAAAAAGCGCATATCTATCCTTGTGAAATAGATGTTTCTGACAGTTTGATGGGGTAGAAATGTGTACCCTTCCAAATAGATTCTTCTCCAAAGTAGTAACTACATTGATATTTCTTCACATAAGGTACCGTACTACACTAGGTCAGCTCTGTGTGTGTCTTCTGAAGCAAGTGGAAGAGCTTTATACCAAGTGCTCTTCCCCATTTTGCCTTTCAGTAGAGGAACATTATGTAGTTGAGCAGGGTTACTGCCTCTGAACATCCTGAGTCCTACTGTAACCATTTAATGGGCTCAGGTGATTCCAAAATTTGAAATTGAATGTCTGATAAGAAACCCTTCTGACTTTACAGTAACATAAATGGAGACAATTGCAGCTAGCAGGCCTGAGAACACCGACTTACTCAGATATCCTTAGATACTTCTTTGAGTATATTGTTAAAAAAGCGAACATTAGTGACCTAATTCTTAAAATGGCGTCATAAACAAAGAAAGGTTTCCCAAGTCACCGACCTACAAATTGACTTAATTTGTAATTTCGTAGCTGCAGCATGTTTTAAGTCCCAGAAATCAATGAATAAAGTGTTGCGTGTGCGCGCATTTATTTCGGTGTGTCTGTAATGCAGCTTTTACTGACTTGTTAATGTACTAGAAACTGTTCAGATATGTTCAACTTTAAAAATGCAGTAACTCCCCAGGTCACATGTAGAGGCCTTGAGTTTACTGAAGGACTGTTTTACTAGTCGATCTCGAAGTGGCTGTACAATCTACCCTTCAAAAGTGTGAAAAGATGTGGAATAAAATAGTGTTACTTGAGCTGCAGTGCAAAGGTTTAGCAAGCATTTTTAGGTCTGTGGGGAAGTAAACGGGGTCTGGTTTTTTATTTTACAGATGCAAATGTATAATTCTAAAATGTATTCGTAACTCTTCAGGTTTTGAGATTACCATTGAACATCCACACACAGATGTTGTGAAATGTACGCAATTAGTGAGAGGTCAGTGACTTTTAACCACTTCTGTAAGTCCTTTTTTACCTTTCTAGTAAAATTTGAAGGTGATGTTAATTGTCTAATGTGATGTTCACCAACTGTGTTATCCAAAGAGTTTGTTTAAAGCTAATTACTAAAAGCTTGATCTTAACCTTTAGAATTTGATAAAGACTCCAGTTCTCTGTCCTTCATAATATTCTTTTTGCTTTCTTATGAGCTTTGATTTTAATAATGTCTGTTTCCCGTTTTCTCAAATGACAGAAGCAGTTAGTAGTTGAAAGCTGAATAGCCAACGACTTGGTATTGTCCTGTGTTGGTTATTTTTACTCTGAAGTAGTTTTACCAAGTGCAGTTTAGTATGCGTGCTGGTTGCTGGCCAATACGAGCTTTCTGGCTTAGCAAAGCTTTTTAGTTAATGAACTGAGGAAGAAAGAGGGTGCATAGCAGGTCTGTCACGTGCATGCTGTCACCTGCAGGTACTTCAAGATGTGACTAATTGTTTTTCTGGAGCAGGGGGTACTTGTTTTGGATGGTAGCACAAAACCCCAAACCTTTTGTTAAACAATCATACCCTCTAACTTGTCTGGAGCTCATTAATGTGACTGGCTGGAAACCTGTTTTGTTCTTTAATATTTTTTTTGTTGAATTTTGGCACACCTTTAATTCTTAAATTGGTTTCCTTTGGAGCTTTAAAAAAAGAAGAAAACCCATCGCATAAGATGGAGGATGGAAAAAATAGGAAACAGTTGTAAAAGCACCTAAAATAGGCTTTTCACTTTAATTATGTTCCCTAATTAAAAAGTGTTTGGAAATGATTAGACCATGGTTGTTAGCCTTTACTCATTAGCTGGTTTTGCAGTGAAAATGCAAAGTGTTTTTTTTTTTTTTTTTTTTTCCCTCTATAAAATATAGGAAAGTTAGCTACAACTTCATCATATTAACTAGATCTGTTTTGTAGTAACTCCAGAATTAAAGTTGTTCTTTGAAGGAAAAGTAGCTCACTTTAAAGTAGCTTACTGGTGTAGATTCTGAGTAGGACTAGTGCTGCAACTTACTTGCATATACAGTAGCTTTATTCCTGTGCTTGCTGTAGGAGAGTGATTCTTTGCTTTCTGTCCAGATCAGGGTGTGACTCGGTGCCTAAGTCTAATTGCACCTGAAGTCTCGGTAGTTGGCATCAGCGGCTCGGTAGGGTTTTGCTTTGGATTTTTTTAGCGTTTGGGCAGTGTAAATGTGAGCACGTATTTCCCTGTTTTCTGCTTGGGATTTGGGGCGGTGGGGAGGGGTGGCAGGCAGGATTGTAGCTGCGTCAGGCTTTCCACCTTAGCCAGTGTATTTAACTTGACCCTGTGAGAAGAAAGGCATGCTGCTGCACAGACTTCGTTTGGGGGGTAGATACCACTCTAAGACAGCTCAGCTTTTTCCTTGGTGTTTGGTATGCTGCTTCGGTGTACTGACAAAATTCAGACGTTGAAGGTACATGCTGATTTTTAAATTTGACATTTTAAAGCTAATATTTAATGTCAGCACAGTTTAACAAAATAGTTAGAATTCCAAAATTATACATTCTTGAAATCTGAAGACTCCAGTGAGGGCTGAAAATCCACATAGCTCAAGGACTGGTCCAAAGTGCCTGTAATACATCTGGTGCTTGAAAACCTACTCACTGGAGTAGCCAGTGAATAGGCAGATGGTATATATGTATGCAAATGGCTTCTTGTCAGCATATGCCCCTCCTAAGGGGTGGTATAGGCTGTGAACACAAGACTTGAGTGCTTCATATTTAAAAAAAAAAAAAAAGAAAGAAAAATTAATCCATAACTTAAAAACATTGAGCATGAAATCTGTAGTCATGCATGCAAGTCAAGTAAGTAGAGAATAATTGCTGTGGAACGTTAGTCTTATATACTGAGTGAATGAAGAGATGGGCTTGTGAGCACAGTGATTCTCTTCCAAGATGCGGTGGTATGATTTCAGTTCTGTCTCATAATGTTTGTGCCTTGGACAGCGTGTTGTTTTAATGTGCATGGGTGCTACACCTAGATATGAAGTCCTGGAGCTTTCAAAATATATCTAAGACTGGTCAGTGTTAAGACTTTAGTGCTGAAGGGATTGACTGAGAAGTTAACGAAATGCAAGGTTGCTTATCCAGTCCTGGTAACATGTCGTCTGGGAGCAAAAGCACTATTGCAGAAGGCAGAGATACCTTTTTTTTATTAAAGGTGATTAATTTATCCAAGTCTGTTAAGATTAAAACGTCAAATTGTATATTTGGGGAGAGAAGGAAGGGAGGAACATAATGTGGCTGACTATTTAAGTATTGAAAGAGAGGCAACGAAGTTAGCTGAGGTATGCAAGTGTACTTAAGGTTTTGGCTTAGCGTGTGTGCACCGAATTGCCACGTGGTGAGAAGATGCCCTTTTGCTGGCTAAACTTAAGTGTCTTAAGAGGATGGCTGATTCTCTGTATCGCTCTTTGTTGTCTTGCATCCAAGGTAACACGCTTTATGCCGTCACTGTTACCTGTATTAATCTGTAAGCTACCCCCTTTAAAAACAAAAGGGGGAGGAAAAAAAGAAAACCCACAAGCAAAAAACCAAAACAAAACAAAGTTCTGTTGATGGTGCTCAAAAGATTCAGCCAAGTCCTTTGTCAGAAGACTGTCTGGTCTTGTAGTGGCACAGCAGAATCAATTGCTGGAAGCTGAAGATGAACTAGTAAGTGGGAATTGGCGCAAATAAGCGTAATTGCTTCAACATAGAACTAAAGAAAAAGTTGAATTCTTCATGTCTAAGGTTGAAAGCCTTTCTGAAGGTGGTATTGGACAACACAGATCATTGTAGATCAGGGGTGACTGGATGGACACATAATGACTCATGATGTTCAGGCATAAGGTATCTAATGATTCCTTCTGGTTTTCAGAGACTCATGGGTTGATGGAACTGTTCCACCTTTACAGTTTGGTCAGTATAGTAGACAAGGAGAATGGTGTGGGCTCAGTCTTTTTTCTGCACCATTCTTCCTCAGTGTCAAGAGACTGAGAAGAGGAGACAGGACCATCATTCCTTAGGATCCCACAGGTCCTCTAGGGAGTCTGAAGGCAGTGGATCTGTGAAGGCCTGTCAGCAAGCTTCAGTGCCCATTCCAAGGATGCTGCAGTACTGAAGAAAAAAGAAAAAAAGAAAAAAAAAAAACCCACACCAAAAACTGTTCTGGTTTCAAACTACCTTACTGGCTTGAATGCTAGTGGAACTGCCTTAATGTGGAGACCATGACATGGTCCTCCTAAGCTCTGGTGCAAAATCAGTCTGTTCCCAGCCTGCTTCTGGTGGAACTTGAAGGGGAGGAATCTGTATCCTCATCTCCATCTTGGGAAGTCTTCAGTCGTTCCTTTTTCTGTGTTGGTACACAATTTTCTTTTGGAACTGAAGATTGGATCCCAAGGATTTCTAGGATTGTTCTCGCTACTCTGCAGGTTATCAGGTATCTTGAACACCCATGATCCTTACTAATCTTTTGTGGAAATTGCACTGTCAGATTCTTCAAACGTACCATAGTATCTGTGTGCACTGATGCCATTGGTTAAATCAGGCTGATAAAGTCAGCAGAAGAGGAGATGAAAATGAATCAGCTTTTTCAGAGGGTATTCTCAGGAGGAAAATTTACATCTTAGTATACTAGGTGGTGTGGAAAGATCTTAAACACCAGCTGCACTCCAGCACTGCTACAGGCAGCCTTCATATTCTGAACTTTCACCTCAGGCTTTTACAGGCCTGTTCCCAAAGGTTTAAATGCTTTCAAGCAGGTAGAGCTCCCAGGACTGCTCAGACCTGAATGCCTACGCCATGGCCTTCTCCAGCCCTTTCCAGATACAACAGGCATCCACCAACATACCTCCATTCCGAGCTTGCGGCTTTTTTCCTTTTGGCCAGAAGGACTTCAGCAAGCTTTCTGTCTTCTGATGTTGAGTGGTTTATCTGCAGTGTCCTCTTCCTGGGGAATGCTTACATATGTCGTCAGGGTCCTAGGCACAGCCAGGTGCCACCCTCCTGAGGGTCACTTGGCAATCACGTTTCCATGATTGTCTCAAGATCCAAGATAAACCTAGTGTTGAAGAAAGACTCAGATATCTTGGAATTGCAACCGGTTGAATTGTGTTTCTATGCCCAATAAAAAGCATTTTGGTTTTTAGTTGGGAATTTCTTGGAGACGGTAGCCTTGTGGAAGGTGTTTTGGACAGCAAGTCCAGTTTCAAAATCTTAATTATTACTTCAGTAATCCCCTGCTTTGCGGTTGCTTCTGCAGCAGTGAGGCAGGGTGGGTTTTAAATCACTCCTAAATGATAATATAAAGCTGATTATTAATGCCTGGTGTCAGTCCTGAGTCCTGCGACTTGATATAAATGAGAAGCTCTGCTGGCTTGTTTTAGCCTCTGCCTCAAGATTATTTTAATTCGGAAATGCACTTTCCACTACTATAAAGGAAATAACACACCAAAATACAGGAACCAGAATTCACTGGCTTCAATTTTAATCGTGGATTTTACTAAACCAAAACTGTCCTAAATGTAAGGGAAAGTTGGGGACGGATATTTTCAGTTGTGCTTTGTGTCACCATAGGCTTTAGTTGTGAGCAGAAATTTCTTGCTGGTTTCAGCAATGATGATTATTTAGCTGTAAATAACTTGAAACAGCATCATACTGCTTGTAGTATAGGTAAGGTATTTATTAGCACGTTAATTTTTGATTGAGGCTAAAATGTGTGTTTCAAGATGTGATTCTTTTCTTCCAGGTCTGTGTTTTGATTTACTCAACTTTCAAGCCGATGTTAAATAGAAGTTTTCTGGCATCTGCTTTTCTTCCTTGTTCAAAAGGGACATTTCAGTGAGAGTAGAGATGCTTCTTGGTCCGGTCCCTTAATTCAAACATGTTGTAACTTTACAAAATACAGAAATCATTAAAGATAATTTAAACATTACTTTGAAAAATGAAGAGCAAGACATCCATTTCAGTCTTACTCAACCGCTCTGGTTTTTCATTGGTTTTGTTATGGCAGTCTCATTTCACTTTTTCTTTTTTGGTCATACTGCCTTACATTTTTTTTTGATGGGAGGGAAAGGAGGAGGTTGAACTCCATGGTTATCTGGCATGCGATTGCCATTATAGTTTGCAAACTAAATACTATAGTGTAACACTGTCACTTTGTCAGTTCACATTTTGATTATTACGGATTAGTAGAATTAGTGTGTAGGAACGGATCCTGTACCTTGCTGCTTACACATTCTTCTCCAGTTGTGGCACTGCCCAGCTGCAGCATAAGGACAAATCTGATTTGTACGCCTCGCAATCATTAGAAGTAGAGTTAAATCACATTTTTAATATGCTTTTTTAAATTAAATTTTAAAGGCCATTGCAGTCTTTCTCAAACTTTGTGGAAAGATCATTATTAAAATAAAAGTTCCACAGTATTCCCTTTGACATAAAATTCAACACTACACTTTCTGCAGGTAGCACTGATTGCAAGTGATAGTGCCAAAGTAAGAATTCAAGGAAGGCTGCGTTCAATCTTCAGTTAAAACCATTGTGCCCAGCTATTCCATTGTATGCATGTTCCAGTAAGTTCTCTGACTTGAGTGAGGAGCGTTGGGGTTTCCCTGGTCGGGGTCAGTGCTAGATGGCTGTAACAGCCCAAGTCGTTACCTTTTCATTTCTGCCACGTTGCAGTCTTCTGTGGTTTGCTCTTTGGTTTTTGGTTGGTTTTTGTGTTGTTTTTTTTTTTTCCCCTGGCTTAACTAAAATGAAGTTGTTGATTTCCTGGCAGAGCTTTGCCATAGGTTTAACAAACGTGGAACCAAATGTTACGAGTTCGGTGCTCTTAATTAGACGGAGCAGGGAACTTGTTTAATTTTTTTCACCATCTAGTTTGGGAGCTTGCTGCGTTGCAGGGCTTTGGGAGGGAGCTGTGGCTGGGTTTGGGGAGGTGCTGGGGGTGTCCTGCCGTGCTGCCCTCCGAGAGCAGAACTTGCCCTGTGCTGTGACTTGGCCGTTACTGACTGCCTTGCTGCAGTCCAGGGTTGTGCTAGGGATCGCTTGTAAACTGGGGGGGAAGCGGGTGTTTCTAGAGCGTGAGGGTTTGCAGGGTAGACGAGCAAAGGGAAGCTGTTCTGGGGGTCATACTGGGGGGGGGGTGGGGGGTCAGCGAATGGAATGACTGGTCCTCCTCCAGTTACGGACTGTAACGGCCTCCTCTGCATCTCGGAGAAGATTATTTTAAAGGCTAGCTAGCGGTTCTGTGGAAATACCAAGTGGTGCTTTTGGAAGCTAAAACTGCTTTAATTTTGGCATGAGCCTGACAAGTTAGTGCAGATCTTTAATCTCTCCGTTTTTCTTTTCTTACAGCAAGCAAGGATTTGGCACAGACATCCTATTTCATGGCTACCAACAGGTTGTTATCCTGAACCTCTTTGTTGCACTGTTGTAGCACACTATAGCTTCCTTTACTGCAGGGCCCCCTACATGTGTCTTACCCTTGTTGCAACAGGAGACTGGGCCATCTACAGTGGTGGTACCTTCCCGTTTGCAGTGCGGTGTATTGTACAAGGGCCTGATGGCACAGAGGGGTTAAATGCACAATGAGAAGTGTAGTGGTGCTTTCTGATGACATTTTCTCGATTGTGAGTGCATAAGTCTAAAATTGGTAGCCTGAATAGCAGCTAAAGATTACAAAGAGCTAAACTTAACCTAGAAATTCGAGCATCTTGGTAAGTACAAAACTATTTTTAGTTTACACTTGTAGTTAATGGCAGTTTTCTCTTAACTTTAAATATATTGATCCAATCTTAACTTATAAAATTGTAGTGGGCCTAAGATCTTTTCGACTAGCTGATTTGTCTTTCCAGATAGACTAGTAGTAGTCCAATGTTCTTCCTTTTAAAAACAGCGCTTTAGTCTTAATATATAGTTTTAAAACTTAAGTACTTAAATAATTAAAGTTCTAGGATTCCAAATGGGGATTGTGTATACATAGCCTGTTGTAGAAAGATGGAATCTGAGAGCAGACTTTAGTCTTGATTTCTCGATTCCTTCAACTTCTTGCAAAACAACTTTGAGCTTTATTTAAGGGGATTACATTACTCATAGGTAGTTTTTAAGCAGTATCTGCTGGTTATTAGAACTCTTCCAAATAAATATTTCTTGGTGGTTCCTTGATGGGCAAGGTTCTATATTTGAAACGGCCATTAAGAAAAGTTGTGATAAAGCAGTGAAACTGCTTGAACCGTGTCTTTGTGCTGTTGCCAGCTGGAAGCTGAAGGAAAGTTCGCAAATCTCACAAATCCAGGCCTAAGCCCAGAAGTAATTCACTTGACTTCTGTGGAACTATTGGGTAGCTGCTTCTAATCGTCTCATTCAGAGACTGCACAATCAGCTGTATGTTTTTTTTTGCTGTAGAATTTCAATTGACCATATTGTACTTCTTTCTTTTTAGTACTTAAGTACAATAGAGTAATTAGTAAATTAATTTACTGTTCATCGCACATTTTATAGCAAAAGCAAATTAAACTTTTCTACCAGATAATAAATGCCCTGCCCTTTGTTTTCTTAAGGCAGTAAGATATCTTGCGAACTTAATCAGAAAAATGTTCCATGAACTAATGTTTAACTGTTGTTGTTTGACAAGTTATCTTATCCTGTATGTTAATGGTTGATTTGTTTGGGTTTTCTGTTTTACATGTTTGATTTCCTTTGGTTCCTCATTATGAAATTTGTGCAACAGTCTTCACCTTACTACATTCTGTCTTCAGTACAAGCCTACAGTCATAGCATGTGTGTGCATTCACTTGGCCTGCAAGTGGTCCAACTGGGAGATTCCAGTATCAACTGATGGGAAACATTGGTGGGAATATGTAGATCCTTCAGTTACTCTAGAATTGCTAGATGGTAAGTAATGCTGCCTTTTCGCGTCTTGACGTTCAAGGGTTTATTAATGTGAAAATGGGAGCACAGGATATTAAGAACATAGCTTTAAGCCTAAAATAAGTCTCACTGACTTCACAAACCTGATCCTCTGGTGAGAGAAAGGTGTAGGAGAGAGGAGATCTTTGGAAGACAAACAGCTTTGAGACCCTTTTTATTTTGTCCTGTGGTCTGGGGCATCCACTCACCTTTTGCAGGCGCAGGTTAGAATCTTGCTTTCAAGTGCTTTCCGGAACCAGGAAAGAGACGGAGATCAACCGGTCCAAATCCATGCAGTCCTGATGGTTATTTTATGTACGTCACTGGTCCAAGTTTATGGCTTCACCATCACTGAAACAAATGTCCTTCAGGCTGTACGTAAAATTGCCGTATTTATGAGGGTAGTTCTATGTTACCACTTTGGTATAGCTTATGGTACCTCAAACTCCTGTAAAACATTTTTTTTTCTTGTTAAATGGCTCCTTTCCAGAAGAAAGCATATATGCCTAGGAGACCACATACTTAGAGGTTTGCTATCTTTTGAAATAGTGCTTATTACAGTGGAGTCTGAATTTGAGGCCTACATACACTGTTGTAGTGGACGTGGTAGCTTCTGGGGCTTTCAGATCTGTGTGCTGCTAGATCTAGAGTGAAACATTTCTTTCAGAGTAGTGGCAGAGGCCTTCAGGTTTGGTATGGCCCTGCACAGCTCCCCACGGCCTGCTTTTTTCCTCTGCTGAGCTCTTGTTTCATAACAGCAATGTTGTTTTTTTCTGAACATGAAAACTTGAGTTAGATGTGAAGCACAGAACCGGACTGAGCTTGAAGTGGCAAGTTCAAATGTCTCTGTCTTAGTAGGTTTCTTTAAGTTGTATCTGTAGTTTCAAATACCACCCGTCCTGCCTTCTCGCCTGGCTGTTGGGTTTGTGTGTTTGGTAAGTGCGCACCTGTTTGACTTTTGAAACCCCACGAGATGGGTGCTGGGAGCTCACAGTGAGCACCGCTTAATTCTTCAAGCATTTATGGAGCTGGTCTGTGTCATAGACTCGGGCAGGCCAAAGGGCTGTGGCAGTTCTGCACTTGGGAGCAGCTTAGTTTATACCTTGCTTGTGGAGTTCTGGAGAAGCCGGTTCTTCCAGACCTGCAAGAGGTCTACTTTTGCATTCAAATTCTGACTGTACCTAATTGTTTTTAGCTTGTGAGTAAAACTGAATTTCAGCGGAAGGTATTTTTCTTTGCAGCTGACAAGCAGAGAGACCTCCATTTCCTTGTGGATCAAATTGCAAGGATCTTTGGGGTTTTAACACAGCCAGCTACTTGGCCTTGAACACACATGAAGCAAAAGCTGTTGTTTAAAGCAGGGTGCTTTAAAGGGTCTGATGGCTTTTGTTTTGTTGAGAGCTGTTATTGGTTGTTCCTGAAATTCAGTGGAATGACTGAAACAGGGACTTAGAAATTTATACTTTAAAGGAG